>NC_052666.1:11063874-11756374 GCF_016802725.1 Solenopsis invicta
CCGACTTTACTAATTTTTATCTCGATAACTATTGCGAATTTTGAAAAATGATGAAGAACTTTTTAGTAAAACTTTACAAAAGGGGAGCAGTCTCTGACGACTTTGACCTTGACATATGTTATCAATAGAAAGGTACTGAGTGACATACAAAAGGTTTTAAGTAAGGCTCACGTCTTATTAAAAAAAAATGTTATCAGAGAAAGAAAAAATAGTTTTTCTTAATTTTTTAAAAAAATATTTATTTTACAAAAAAATGTGTTAAATAAAAAATAAAGCTTGTGATAAGCTCTACAAATAAGATTTTATACATATTTTACCTAACTTCAATACTTTAGGAATTATAATCAAAAAACCATTTTAAAAAAACTTTGACAAATTCAAATTTTTACATGTCGTACAGAGAACGCGTGGGCAAAGAAGGGGCTCCGCCTCTCTTCCTGCATCCCCTCCCCGTATTTTTTCTAACCTAACCCACCTCGCCTCAGTAAGTCCACTAATAACGTGGATGCGGGAAAGGGTGGGCCATAATTTCAAATCAAATATCACAACATGGTCAATTAAATAACCTTGACCAAATTACAACTAAAATAGAATTAGGATTAGATTGTGTTAGAAAAAATACGGGGAGGGGGTGCGGGGGAAGAGCGAAGCCCCTCCCCCGTCCAAGCATTTACATTTCACGCAAAACTACTCAAATTAAAAAAAATATTTTAAAACAGTTTTTCTACTATAACAACTACAATATTGAAGTTAGTAAAATATGCATATAACTTTTTTTATAGAGCTTATGACGAGCTTCATTTTTTGTTTGACACATTTTTTTGTAAAATGAATATTTTCTGAAATAAGTAAGAAAAACTGTTTTTTCTTTCTGTAATGATATTTTTTTAATAAGACGTGAGCATTACTTAAAACCTTTTGTATGTCACTCAGTACCTTCCCATTGATAACATATGTCAAGGTCAAAGTCGTCAGAGACTGCTCCCCTTTTGTAAAGGTTTACCAACTTTTCTTCTTTTCTGTATGTATATATACGGGGTGTCAGGTAAAGTTTACTTATGCTTTCGTGGGTTGATAGAACAAGTCAAACTGAGAAGTACTTTTACCATTTTTCAAAATTTGCAATAGTTACCGATAAAAAATTAGTAAAGTCATACATGAGCGCGTATTTCCCCTACTCACGGCCTGTGGATACCGCCTAGTAAGATACCCTTAGTAGTCGCCTAGCTAAATGGTGGCGGCGGGGCGAGGAAACAAGGGAACGAGCAGCTCAGAATGGGAATCTTACGCTGCTGCTGACCGGTTGCAGCTTCTCCCTCCTCGCCTCGCCGCCACGCCGCCTGCCATGGCGCCTCAAGCTTGACGACTGACGGGCGGTCTACGCGTGTGATAGACGGAAACTGTATTATCGACCTTGATTAAGTTCGCCTTTCACTTTAGCATTTTCTTAACGAATTTCTCAATGCTTTAAAGTTAATAATAAATTCTACGTTTTTTAAATTTAATAATGTTTGCTACAAACAGATCTTTGGCTTACCGATGGGATCACCTTTGTCTCCTATTTTAGCGGATCTGCTCATGCAGGATTTGGAATGTAAGGCGATAAAAAAACCTTCCTTTTCATCTACTATTTTACTTCAGATACGTAGATGACATTATATTAGCAGCCCCGGTAAACTCGTTATTGGTTATCCTTGACACGTTCAATTCTATACACGACCGTGTACAATTTACTATAAAAGGAGAGAGCGGAGGAAAAATTAGTTTCCTCGATGTCATGTTAGTAAAAGTGAATAATAGGATTATTTTCGATCGCAAAACAACTTTCTCGGGAAGATACTTAAAAACTCTTGGTAACTCGATTTAATATTGACTATTTCTTGTTTTTTCAATAAGTTTATATTGTTGTAAGAGTGGGATTCACATTCTTATTAAATTCTGCTTGGGATGAAAAATGAAGTCGCTCAATGTCTCTATAAAACGAGGTTTTATTAAAAAAAAAAAAACGTAACATCACAAACAGTTTTTTTCTTAACCTATCAATGCGGTAGCGCCGTGCCTATGAGACAACGCGGTGCTCCGTATTTCACATCTCGGTTCACATATCTTACAAACCTATAAAACAAGGAATCGAAAGAACTGCTCCTTCTTACTCCAAGTTGTTTCTCCTTTCGTAGATTGGCAGTATGTCGAAGGATCGTACCGTTCCTTCTCAATCTCTGTTCCCAAAATTTTCGAGTCTCTCTCTCTCCCTTTCTTTCTTTCTCTCCCTCTCCCTTCCTCCCTCCTCTCTCTCTCACCACCCTTCTCCCTCGCTCTCCCTCTTCCTCTCCCTCTCCCACGCTCTCCCTCTCCCTCTCCCTCTATCTCTCTCTCTCCCTCCTTCTTTGCCTCTTGTCACCTGCTGCCCCTTTTTCGGGTAGGCGGCCGTTTGGCATTCTTCGAATTGTGGATTTTCAAAGGGAGATGATTTCCTCATCTCTACTTTTACATTGTGATTTGTACGATTGTTATGTTTGTTTAATAGATTAAAATTTGTACTGAAGGAGACCAACATTAAAGGTTGAAACGTTTATCTTGGATTTATGGTGGATTTATTTATTGGCGTTTGACATCCTGCGCGGCTTTTGAATTCATTATTTACTATTTAAAAAAAACTATAATTTTATATATATTTATGTAAATAATATGGTTTAATTATACATAATTCATCTCTTTTCGATAATATATATTTACTTAATCTATTAGTTATATACACATATTACTATAAAGTGTTAACAGATCATCACGAGGAATCCAATTCGCAGCGATCACGGAGGTCAAGCAACGTTCAACGTAGTCGCGGCTTAGATGGGTGACCGGTTGGTAATTTCCCAGAAAAAATTCCCGATTGTTTTTGCAAAAAATGTTTTTAAAATGTTAAATTATTGTTTTGTTCATTGAAATTATGGGGTATAATAATATAATATTTATGCGGATAATCCTTAAATATCTTAAAATGGCCCTGAAATGCGTATGTATATTCCAAAGATTGCGAATGGACATCTTTAGAACTCCCGATGGGATGTCCATAAAAAAGAATGAGACGCTTATTTGCTAATCTACAGGACATCTTGTGGACGTCCCGGGACTATAACAGGTATGGTATCAGAAGGTTCCACAAATAATTGAACGTTATATGTTCACGTGTTCTTTAATAGAGTAGCTCTTTGTTACAAATGTATATTGTGCTAGTGTGATCTTTCTCTTTGGTAGTGGCTTAGGCGGCGCCCGGAGGCGCCTAAAAAAGTCGGTTAGTTGCCGAATAAATTTCGTATGAGTTTATCCTTCTTTCGTTTTCTTTTCTCCCGCTTTTCTGCGGGGAGAGATCGTCCTGGCGTGGTAGGACGCGGAGAACGCGGCGATGGAGCAACCGGGACGACGACGACGCTTTTGGTCCTCGGCGGAGTGCTCGTGGCAGGCGTAGGGGACGTCTGGATGCCGCTGGACGTGGTCGAAGCGGGTGGCGACGTTTGGGTCCCTTGACTCCTCGTTACGGTGCACCGGCGGCGAGGGTCGTCGTGATGTGGTAGCTCTATTCCCCTTAGCTTCCAGGGAAAGAACGCTACGCCTCGGTCGAGTATGGGATCACCCTGGCACCCGTCAGGACAGATGCACCCCGGACAGTCCGGGTGCGGGTAAGGACCGTGATGGTCCCGTCGAAGACGTCGACGAGGCAGTTTGGCGTGCCACGAAGCTCTTCGACCAAAAGACTGAGGGCCCTGGAGGGAGCGCACCTCGTGTTACACCAAGAGAGAAGGCCCGTGCAGGAGCGCACCTCGGGTTATACCAAGGGAGAGGGCCCGTAGAGGAGCGCACCTCTGGGTACACCAAGAGAGAGGGCCCGGAAAGGAGCGCACCTCGGGTGACGATTCTCGAGATCGAAGGGCCCAAAAGGGAGCTCAGCCTCGATCGGAGGATGCGCGCTTGACGGGCTGCGTATTACCCTATGATCAGAAAGTACCGGGAATTTTTAAATAAAACAAAATAGAGTTAAATTTCAGGCAAATTTATTTTATCTCCTTCAAAATATGATCCATCTGAACCAACACACATGTGCCAACGCTTGAACCAGTCCTCCATGCATCCCTGGTAGGCCGACGAAGGGATGGCCTTTAGTTCCCTCGTCGCATTCTCTTTGATCTCATCGATCGACTGAAATCTCTTTCCACGAAGTGGCAACTTCAACTTGGGGAACAAAAAAAGTCGCACGGGGCCATATCAGGTGAATACGGTGCTTGCTTGATGGTATTTACTTTGATGTTTGGTCAAATAATTCAGTACAATTAGGGCTCGGTGCGATGGTGCGTTATCATCATGCAAAATCCAAAAATTGTCGGCCCACATTTCCGGCCGTTTGCGACGTACAGCATCTCTCAAACGCTTCAAAACGGATAAATAATATTCTTTGTTGACTGTCTGGCCCGGTGGAAGGTACTCATAGTGCATAACGCCTTGGCAATCGAAGTAAACAGTCAACATCACCTTCACTTTTGAGCGGCTTTGACGCGGTTTTTTCGGTTTCGGCTCGTCTTCGAAGCGCCACTCGGACGATTGTTGCTTTGTTTCCATGTCAAATTCATAGACCCATGTCTTGTCGCCCGTAATTATCCGTTTCATGAAGGTTGGATCACTTTGGGCTTCAGAAATCATCTCTTCAGCAACTGTCTTTCGGTGGTGTTTTTGCAAGAAATTCAGATCCTTCGGAACGAGCCTGGCTGCCACGCGTCTCATACCCAAAACATCAACCACAATATGCTGTGCCGTTCCATATGCAATGCCAAGTTCACTAGACATCTCTCTTAAGCTGGTATGACGATTTTCAAGCACCATTTCTTTCACTTTCTTCACGTTTTCATCGGTGTTCGACGTCGATGGACGTCCGGAACGAGGGAAATCTTCCACCACTGTACGACCACTTTTAAAGTCTTTATACCACTCGTATGCTCTTGTTTTTGATAGAGCAGATTCGCAAAATGCTTTTTGCAACATTTTCAGTGCATCGGCAGACGAAATTTCGTTCGCAACACAAAATTTCAAACAAACTCTTTGTTCAACAAAATTATTCATGGTAAAATGCGGCAAAATGAAAAAAGTTGACTGATGTAAACAAACGTCAGGCAGACACTAATGATCGGATGGCACTAAAACCTGAAAGATGTGCGTCTTAAGGCCGTACCAACATAAGAAAAAAAAATAAACCGGTTCCCGCATGCGCGGTACTTTTAAATAAAAAATTCCCGGTACTTTCTGATCATAGGGTATATGCGCTCGGTGGATGCATTTGACCGCCTAGCGGCGGCACCTGAACTATTGCCGGCGCTCACGCCCACGCTGGCGCCCGCGGCTTGCCTGCGCGCTCGCGCGCGCGCGTATGTTGGTGGCGGATTTTGGTTCGCCACAACAGGTAATCTTCACGATATCCCGCTCGTCCCAACAGGTCGTCCTTAGGACGTTCCGTGGACGTCCCTGTGCTATTAAGGAATTTTGTCTTGAAATAAGGTAATAAACGTAGATCAATAACTAGCGCCACTGCCACTTTGGACCTTCTGTCTTTCGTAATCATTGTTCTTTTGCAAAACGTTCACGTAATCGTAACCATCGATTCTGACAATCTGCAACTAAGATACGAAATCATTTGAAAACATTTAAAATTGAAGAAGTAATAAATACACTTTGAATTGTAAGATATTTTAATTTAGGTATATCTCTTACAGATATACCTAATTGTTAGATCCAATTGGGCCAACGTTATTTTAGCTTTAAGCGAGATTTAAACATTCCAGGTAGCAAGTTGACGTTATTTGTTATCACTTTAGCATCAAAATAACGTCGTAGACATTTCGCCGTTATAATGACGATAAAATACTGCTTGGGATGTGTCTGTATCTATTTAGAAAGAAATATAAAACAGATACATGTTTAAGTCTCATTTAAAATTAAAATAACATTGTTGTAATTGAGCCTCACAGAATTGTACTGGCAGTAATAAGTTCGTCATTAATAAATTACCTAATTTGAATATTAAAAGTACTGTTGTTAATAATTTTAACACTCAAAATAGTTAATTACTGTCCTATTTAATATTGCTATACCTATATAAATTAAGATACAATATAAACTTGGCTGTAGAAAACAAGATATTACCTGACATATTCATGGCTGATGAAATCTCTTTCCAGGAATTTTCTTTTAATTGAATATGCTTGTATTCTTTCATGGATGAGTTATATAAGTGAGGATATTCAAGTACTGTGTCGATCAATAATTTGTCGCTTCCTTTATCTACGTTTTCTTTATCATACTCATCTTCGAAGTAATCATCTTCGATATCATCAATGAAAACTGGCATATAATATTCGTATTTTATGGTGATTTTAATAAATAGTCAGATAATATTTTTTGAAAATTTCTTTAAAGTAGTGCACAAAAATTCAGTTATTATTACATATGTAACGATACGCCCCTCCACCGTCCGCGCGCCTCCGTTCCGTCCACCAAACGACGAACACCGAGCATTGCAGGAGACCACGTGCGCGCATAGCCTAACTTTGCCGCGCGACCACGCGACAACACACGCGCCGACCGTGTCGTTTCACAACGCTCCCACCCCGGCTTAGTCGACCGAGCGCGCGGATTGGTTCGTCCAACCGCGCGTTTGGATATATAAGAGGGCAGTGGGAACGCAGAAGGCAGATCCATCCGACTCTCCGACCTGTCCAGGCGACCGAGCATCCTCGATCGCTCCCGAAGACGAGCATACTCGTCGATCTCCTGTTCCTCGACGGGCATTCCCGTTGCTGTCCTCGGCCGAGTATTCTCGACCAGTCGACTTTGATATCCTCGACGAGCATTCTCGTCACTATCACCGGCCGAGCATTCTCGACCAATCACCGTCATCTTCTCCTCTCTCTCCGATCACGTGAGTACTGTTCACTTGCTTGCTTGTTTGCTCCGCTTTCTGAGCTTTATTTCTGCTGCTTTCTGCCCTCCGGGGCCGCTTCTTTCAGCCTCTGTCTGTCAAGGGCCTCTTTCACTTGACACCACACTGTCGCGGTGAGTGTCAACTTTACTTTTCGGCGTTCTCTCGCTGCTTTTCTGGCTATCTCTACTCCTGGAGGTTAAGGGTCTCTCTTAGCGGCATTCTGCTCTTGCGCCTGCGCCGTGACTGGAGCGCTTTCGGCGTTCTGCTACTCATCGCCGGCGAGCGCGCGCCTGAGCGCGTTCTCAAACCTACCAGCTCCACATCACCTGTGCGTCCCGCAACACTTCACGGGCCGGCCTAACAATCTCCAGCCAATCAGTATGCCTCTGTCCTGCCGAGTGTGCAAAAGGTTTCTGTCGGCGACAACAGCAATCCAATGCGAGCGCGATGCGAAGCACACCTTCCACGCGGAATGCATGGAGCTCCCCACCGACTCAGCAACCTCTCCGGACATTTTTTGTCCAATTTGTCAGGAACCTTGCCACTCTCGTCTTTCCGCTCTCACACCAAGTGACTCAGCCGCTGTTTGCCCTGCTCCTCCGGAGTCCGATTCTGACTCCATTCTCACCGCTCTGCTCTCCAAGATGTCGCGTATCGAGACACAGCTGCGGGACCTCTCCACAATCAAGACGCAACTGCTGGATCTCTCGACTATTAAGCCGCAACTTGCTGCCCTCGACGCGCGACTCTCTGCTACGTCGGACACTCTCACTGCGTCCATCCTCGATCTCAGGACGCAGCAGGATGCTCTCGGTAGGCGCATGGATGCCCTCGAGATGCGCGGTCCGTCCGGCGACCAACGGGAGTTCGAGGGGATCGAGGCGAGGCTGGAGACTCTTGAGCGGGCCAAGCTGAGCTCGGAACTTATCATCTTCGGTGCCAGGGAGCCACCTTCTGAAGCCCTCCGCGAGACTGTTTCGAGCATTGCTGCTGCCATTGGTGTGGAGGTCGCCCCTAGCGATATAACTTCGGGCTTTCGCATCCCTGCCAAGGGTGGACGACCTCGCCCTATCATCGTTAAGCTGACCACCTGCGACGCTCGGAACCAGTGGATCGCCGGGAAGAGAGCTAAGGGGATGCTGGATGGATCCGACGTTCCTGGTCTTCCGCCTGGTATCATCGACATCAACGAGCGGCTTTCTCCTCGCGCCCGTGAGGTCCTTGGCGAGGCGCAGCGCGCTGTCAGGGAGGGACGCCTACATCGCTCGTGGGTGAGAAATGGGCTCATCCTTTTCCGGCGTCACTCTAACACCTCCCCTATCCGCATCCGCGACCGTGCGCACTTGCAATCGCTGATCTCGGGGGCGCCGGTGCCCTCTTCGGGCGGGGTTGATGTCGGGCCGTCTTCGAGCGGTACACGCTCCTCCTCTGCGCCTGCGAGCGCCGCCGGTCTTTCGCGGCCTCCCCTGGCTTCACGATCGACCCCCGCGCCGCCGGCTCCACTCGGTCCCCTCCCACGGGGTGACCCTCCTATTATTAACTCCGACGCGGCTGCCTCGGCTAGGGTCCTGCGGTCCAGAAAGGACTGACGGTCTGCCCAGGTCGCCCGTCTGCCTCCGGAGTACCTGCGTCTCTGCCACGTGAACTGCCAGTCGCTCCTCCCCTATTTCTCTGAATTCGCGGACTTTTTCCACCGGGAGACTTTCGATATTGTTGCTATGTCGGAGACTTAGCTTAAGCCTCATGTTCCCGACAACTTCGTCTCTCTTCCCGGCTATCGCGTCATTCGACGCGACCGCGAGGGGAGGGGGGGGGGATTGGCGTTTACGTGCGCGGCGACATCGGCGCTTCTATCCTTGCAGCGTCCCCTGGTTCCTACAACTGCCAGCCTGAATACATGCTGCTTCGCGTCTCCCCAAAGGCTTCCCGTCCTTTCCTTCTAGCCGTCATCTATCGACCTCCCAAAGTTGGTCATCTTTCCATCTTCCAAGCCGACTTTGAAAAATTCCTTCCCTCTTTCCGCAACGCAGTCATCATCGGAGACTTTAACATCGACACCAACCGCTCCACTCACGACACGGAATCTCTCTTGGATTTCTGCTCCACCAATCATCTTTTTTTCGTTCCCTTCGGCAACACTCACCATACCACCACCTCTCATACTAGAATCGACCACTGCCTCGTTAGCAGCCTCTCTCTCGTAACGTCTCACCATCAACTTCCAGTTCCGTTCCTGTCCAACCACGACCTCATCGAGGTGTCACTCAACTTTCTCATCCATCGCCTCCCTCCTCGCCTTGTCACCATCCGCGATCACTCCAGGATCGACTTACAGACTCTCCACAGTCTCCTGCTATCTCCCAACTGGCTACGCATCCGCAATTTCTCCTGTAACAAAACGCCCCTCCACCTCGCGCGCACGGCCACTCCGCTCCGTCCACCCGAGCAATACACCGGCAGAACGCCACGTGCGCGCACCGAGCTGACCTGCCGTCGCGATCACGCGGCAGCACGCGCGCCGCCCGTGGCGTTCGACAACGCTCCCACTCCGGGCCAGCCGACCGAACGCACGGATTGGTCCGCCCAACCGTGCGTTCGGATATATAAGCCGGCAGTGGGAACGCCGAGACAGATCTTCCCGGTCCGCCGAATCCGACAGGTCGAGCATCCTCGACCGCACTCCGACTCCCAAGAGGACGAGAATACTCGCCTCATCCTGACTCCCCTCGACGAGCATCCTCGTCGTTCCGGCTAGCCGAGTATCCTCGGCTAATCCTGTCATACCGCATACCGTACACAACCAATCACGGCGAGCATCCTCGCCGTAGCCGAGTATCCTCGGCTAATCCGGTCATACCGAACACCGTACACAGCCAATCACGGCGAGCATCCTCGCCGTGCTCCGTAGCCGAGTAGCCTCGGCGAATCACCGCCCACGACGAGCATCCTCGTCGAGTCCGCAGGCTGGGTATCCCTAGCCAATCCCATCCGTCCTCTCCCTCAGGGAAGAGTCTCGTGTAACCTAAAGCCTCGTCAGGGCATCCGCGTCCTGGCGAGAACTTCGCCTCGTTTTGCACGAGGCGGCTCGGGCGAGACGCGGAATCGTCACCGTCGCTCCGATCCCACGTTCCGCGGCTCCCCGATCTCCCCGGACACCGAGTCCGTTTCAAACCACGCGATTTAATTTAAGTTAGAGTTATTCTTTTGTATTCTTATAATTTCGTAGTTCTAGTACTCCAGCTCTTATTATGTCTCCGTTTAAGTTAGAGTTATTCTTTTGTATTCTTATAATTTCGTAGTTCTAGTACTCCAGCTCGTATTATGTCTCCGTGTAAGTTAGAGTTATCTTTTGACACTGTACCGACTCAGCTGTACTCTCACGGTTATTGATTTTTGTTTCGAACTTCCGTCTTGGCTCTCGCCTAGCGCGCTCGTTAGCCCACGCGTCACCGCGCGCTCATCGTTACCACCGCTCGCGATTCCGACCGCGCAGCGGCAATTGGTCGCCGCGACCACCACGAGCCAATCGCGCCCCCGCTAAGGCTGGGTCCACTTGTCACGAGGCGTTAGACGCAATCAGCTATGAGGCTACATGTAAATATCACATAAAGATCCAAATAAAGATCTAGTATTTTTATGAACTGAATACCGAGTGCGATTATTACACCGAACCCGACCAATCCGGCGAGCTTATCCGCAACCGTATCCAGACACCTACCCGAACCGCACGAAAACCACCAGCGTTACATGGCGCCCGAACAGGGACCGTTTTAAAAACCGATAACCGCACCCGGAAATAAATGCCTCTCGCCGAGTGGACCGAACAGCTGCCGCGAGACCAGCTCGAGTTGTTAGCTCAGACTTATCAGATAGAGACGACCGGTACACTTGACGAGTTACGATACCGCGTAACCCATCACTTCCTCGCGATGACCAATCCGAACCAGTCCGCTGGCGCACCCGCGCCGGAAACCGCGAGCCCGTCCCCACCGGTCACCGGAAGCGAGTCCCACTCGCATAGTAAGACTATGAATCAAATACGCAAATGGGGTTGCCACTTCGACGGTCGCGACCCTCTGTCATTCTTAGAGCGCGTAACCGAACTACAGGAAGAATACCAATACACCGACAACCAGATGAAGGCCGGACTCCCAGAGTTATTAAAAGGGGATGCTCTGGCATGGTATCGGAATGAGCGAGAATCCTGGGACACATGGACCGACTTTACCAGTGCCCTACGACGGCATTACCTACCGCGACGGTACCAAGCTAAGCTGATGCGCGAAATACAAGAACGCCGACAACAACCCAACGAGGCTTATGCCAAGTACGCGACCGCCCTGCTTACGATGATGCGGCGCGCCGGGGGTTTTACCCAGGCGGAAAAGGTAGACCGCCTGTACGAAAACCTGCGGGCAGAGTACAAATTATACGTACGCATGAGCGACGCTACGGACCTCGCCGACCTGGCCGACCAAGCTGCCGAATTTGAAGACATCTCCAGGGCCCGGGAGAATGAGATCCGTGCCGAAAGGAAGAAAGTCAACACCGCTACACCTGCCGACACCCCGCCCTACGACCGCGCAACCGCCTGCTGGCGCTGTAAACAGCGCGGACACAGCCGTTTCGAGTGCAGGAGACCCGCACGCAAATTTTGCTCGCAGTGCGGGAAGGACGGCGTTCTCACGAAGGACTGTCATCCTCGGGCGGGAAACGCCGCAACGGCCGGGGACGCAACCACTCCTCGGCCCGAGTCCACATAAAGTACACACCACGACCCCATGTACTGGTCCGCCTGGGACAACACCGGATTTCCGCTTTACTGGACACCGGGGCCGAAGTATCCATCATCAACCGACAGGTCGCCGGGTACGCCAAGGAGATGCGGATATGGCCGCAGGAACAGGAGGAGGCAATCCACCTAGCCGACGGCACCACTGCCACCACGCCAGGCCGCGTCAAACTCCGCCTCCGAATCGCCGGCCGTCAACTCGAACACACCTTCCAGATCCTTCCGTCCTTAGACAGCCCGATGCTCATAGGAACCGACCTGTGGGCCCGACTACAGATCGCTATACCCCCGCCACCTCTCCAGCTCCGAAAAACGCCACCCGCGGCGTACTCAGTGACCCCGGGCATGGTAAAACGAACCGCACAAGAGGAGCGGGAGCTCCAAGCCTTCCTGGCCATGGAGTTGGCCAAGTTCGAGAAGGTACGAGGACCGACCGACCAGGCCAGCCACCAGATCCGGCTGAAAACAGACGTACCGATCAAACAACGGTACCGACCGCGCAACCCGGCGATGCAAAGCATCATCGATGAGGAGGTCCGCAAAATGGAAGAAGCCGGTATTATCGAGCCATCAACCAGCGCATGGAGCTCCCCGGTGGTTATAGTGAGGAAAAAGGACGGGAAACACCGTTTTTGTATTGACTTTCGGAAGGTAAACGAAGTCACCGAGCGGGATGCGTACCCGCTACCGCAGATCCCCGCCACACTAGACAAGCTGCGCGGGGGCCGATACCTCACTACGCTCGACCTACAGCAAGGTTATTGGCAGATTCCGCTCACGCCCGATAGCCGGCCCATCACCGCCTTCACCGTTCCGGGCCGGGGCCTAATGCAGTTCACCGTCATGCCTTTCGGACTGCATTCGGCTCCGGCGACGTTCCAACGTTTGCTCGACCGAATACTGGGCCCCGAATTGGAACCTCACGTGTTCGTCTACCTAGACGACATTATCGTGACCAGCGCAACGTTCTCCGACCATCTGCAGCACCTGCGGGAAGTTTTTCGGCGACTACGCCAAGCCAAGCTCCGGTTAAATCCGGAAAAGTGCCAGTTCTGTCTCAACGAACTTAAATACCTGGGCCACATAGTGGATGGCCAGGGAATCCGCACCGATCCCGATAAGGTTCGCGCCGTCGCACAGTGGCCAACCCCGACAAACGTACGACAAGTCCGACAATTCGTGGGGCTCGCATCATGGTACCGCCGTTTCACACCGAGCTTTTCCGAGACCGCCGCGCCACTCACCCGCCTCACGCGAAAGAACGCCCGATGGACGTGGGGACCCGACGAGGAGGCCGCTTTTTGCGAGCTCAAGCGAGCGCTCACCTCCGCACCCACCCTCGCGTGTCCAGATTTCTCGCGCCGGTTCGTCCTTCAGACGGACGCCAGCACGTACGGTCTTGGCGCCGTCCTCTCGCAGCACTTCGACGAGGGGGAACGCGTCATCGCATACGCCAGCCGGTCGCTCAACGGCGCGGAGAAAAATTACAGTGCCACCGAGCTCGAGTGCCTGGCCGTGGTGTGGGGCATCAGGCATATGCGTGGTTACCTGGAAGGGTACGCGTTTACGGTCATCACCGACCACCAGGCCCTCCAGTGGCTGCGCCGCCTGGATTCCCCCACCGGCCGACTCGGCCGATGGGCCCTCGAGCTCCAACAGTACACGTTCGACGTCCGGTACCGCGCGGGAAAACTCAACCGAGTCGCCGACGCGCTCTCTAGGTTGCCGGCCGTGTGCAGCAACCGGGCGCACCCCGTATGCCCGTGGTACCGCCGCCAGCTTCTCCGCGTACGGGAGCGACCGGGGGATTTCGCGGACTACACAATCCGAAACAATCGACTGTACCGCCGTATACTCCATTCAACCAATTTCAAGGACGAACCGGCCGAGACACAATGGAAGCGATGCATACCTCGCGACGAAAGAGGGACCGTGCTGGCACGGGTACACGACCACCCTGCCGCCGGTCACCTTGGCATCGCCAAAACCATTGCCCGAGCCGCGGAGCGTTACTACTGGCCAGGAATGTTCTCTGACATCGCGCGTCACGTACGGGCGTGCGCCAATTGCCAGGCGCACAAGAGTGCCCAGGTCCGACCGGCCGGACTAATGCACGCAACCCACGTGGAAGCGCCTTGGGAACAGGTCACCACCGACCTAGTAGGACCTCTCCCGCGGTCCACCAACGGAGCCGCTTGGCTACTGGTATTACAAGACCGTTTCACCAAGTGGGTGGAATTGGTGCCGCTGCGACGAGCAACCGCTACCGCCATCGCCCAGAACATTACGGACCGCGTCGTCTACCGCCACGGTTGCCCCGAGACCCTGATCTCCGACAACGGGACGCAGTTCATGGCAGGGCACGTGCGCGAACGACTGCGCGACCTGGGCATCCGCCACCGGACGGCTCCAGTACACGCTCCTCACTGCAATCCCGTCGAGCGGACCAATAAGACGGTCAAAACAATGATCGCACAATTCGTCGGCCGGGATCACCGCCGCTGGGATCAGCACATCCCGGCGCTGCAATTTGCATATAATACCGCCGTCCACGACGCCACCGGCTACACGCCCGCCTATCTGAACTGCGGGCGGGAACTTGAGACGCCACCACGAGACCCAGACGAAAGACACGCGCCGACAGCCGCTCCAGCCACCAACCAGCGACGACTCCAGGAAGCATACGAGGTGGTCCGAACGAACCTCGCCCGAGCCTTCAACCGTCAAGAGAGGTATTACAATTTGAGGAGACGGGCATGGAAACCCGCCATAGGAGACATCGTCTGGAAGAGGGACCACCCCCTCTCGAACAAGGGCAAGGCCTTTAACTCAAAACTAGCCCCCAAGTACATCGGACCGCTGGAGGTCCGAAAGATCCACTCGCCAGTCGTCGTCGATCTGCGGGACAAGCACGGTAAGTGGCATCGTCACATACATGTGCAGGACCTTAAGCCGGGTCATCGGCACGAACAGACCCGAGGGACAGACAACGCAGAGACGGACCGTGAGGAAGCAGACGACGCGGAAGCAGACGACGCGACCGCAGACGACACGGAGATGGACGCCATGACAGACGACGGCGGGACCGACAAATCCGGAGCAGACGACGCCGACGATGATGCTGCGGGAACAGACGACGAACCGGCCAGCAGCGGGGCTCGTGCCGATCACGCCCGGACGGCGTGACTACCGGAAGGGAAGGAGCTACCTCCCCCAATCCAGCCCGGTATATAAGGGGGACCACCGCAACCAGGAACCTGCAGAAAGACCGAATCCACCATGGAAGCGATTCTGGACGCACTACTAGACGTACCGAGCAACGACGCCGAGTTCGACGGGCTCTGGAAGAGAATGATGGAGACGACACCGAGCGCACCAGGACTGTTCCCGTCGCCCCCTCAGCGGCCGACCGGACCGAGCGCCGATCAGAACACCGCCACGGCAGCAGACCGGCCCACGTCCATCAACTCGCCCCTCGTCACGACCAACTCACCGGCACCGGCTAAGCCATCCCGTGCCAAACCGGTCCTGGCCATTCGTGCACCGTCCCAAGGATTGATACGGGAAGCAAAGCCGGCGAAGCGTCTTACGGCCCGGCCGGCCCCGAAGAGACCACCACCGGTCATTGGCGTACGGATCCAACGATCCTCCGCAGCCAATGCGAAAAAATGGGCTGCACTCATGGCCGAGCCGTCCCTGCCGAGCAACGGCAGCCAGCATCGAGGCAACCCGCAGCAACCCGCGCCACCCAGACGGCGACCCGCACCGGCAGAGCAACGGAAGAAGACGTTGGTCGCCCTCTTCGGCGACCCGTTGTCAGACCTGGAGGAGGAGTCCGCGAGCAGGACACCAGCTACCACGTCCTGCGAACCTTCACCACTGCCCGCGGCCAAGCCAGGGCAACCGGTACGACCAAGGACGGCCGACCCACAGGCCCACGCCATCACCAAGGCGTCGCGGAAAATCGCCGATCCCGCACTACCGCCCAGGGTTAGGAGCACCGAAACGAAGGGCACCAGCGGCCCAGCGCCATGCGGCAACGCCACCGAAGCACCGACAAGGGATACGACCACCAAGTTCCCCGCCGGCGCCCCACCCGACAACGTGACGCAGGGAACCGCGACCACCGCAACCGCACCGAACAACGACGGAGAGACTCCGACACCGGCACAGCCGACCCGCAGAACCGGCAACCGCCCTGACCGACCGCCTATGCCCGTGCGCGTGACGGAGGATTTAACGGTATACGTACCGTATTACGCGGCCACGGTATCGCGAGTGTACAAAGTTCGCCTCGCCAACCGCCGTTTCACGCTCCGGTTTAGTCGGGATGGCCAGTGCCACTACGTGCGGGAATTCCCGGCGTAGTGGCCAAAGTTCGCCACTCACAAAGGGGGGGGGTGATGTAACAAAACGCCCCTCCACCTCGCGCGCACGGCCACTCCGCTCCGTCCACCCGAGCAATACACCGGCAGAACGCCACGTGCGCGCACCGAGCTGACCTGCCGTCGCGATCACGCGGCAGCACGCGCGCCGCCCGTGGCGTTCGACAACGCTCCCACTCCGGGCCAGCCGACCGAACGCACGGATTGGTCCGCCCAACCGTGCGTTCGGATATATAAGCCGGCAGTGGGAACGCCGAGACAGATCTTCCCGGTCCGCCGAATCCGACAGGTCGAGCATCCTCGACCGCACTCCGACTCCCAAGAGGACGAGAATACTCGCCTCATCCTGACTCCCCTCGACGAGCATCCTCGTCGTTCCGGCTAGCCGAGTATCCTCGGCTAATCCTGTCATACCGCATACCGTACACAACCAATCACGGCGAGCATCCTCGCCGTAGCCGAGTATCCTCGGCTAATCCGGTCATACCGAACACCGTACACAGCCAATCACGGCGAGCATCCTCGCCGTGCTCCGTAGCCGAGTAGCCTCGGCGAATCACCGCCCACGACGAGCATCCTCGTCGAGTCCGCAGGCTGGGTATCCCTAGCCAATCCCATCCGTCCTCTCCCTCAGGGAAGAGTCTCGTGTAACCTAAAGCCTCGTCAGGGCATCCGCGTCCTGGCGAGAACTTCGCCTCGTTTTGCACGAGGCGGCTCGGGCGAGACGCGGAATCGTCACCGTCGCTCCGATCCCACGTTCCGCGGCTCCCCGATCTCCCCGGACACCGAGTCCGTTTCAAACCACGCGATTTAATTTAAGTTAGAGTTATTCTTTTGTATTCTTATAATTTCGTAGTTCTAGTACTCCAGCTCTTATTATGTCTCCGTTTAAGTTAGAGTTATTCTTTTGTATTCTTATAATTTCGTAGTTCTAGTACTCCAGCTCGTATTATGTCTCCGTGTAAGTTAGAGTTATCTTTTGACACTGTACCGACTCAGCTGTACTCTCACGGTTATTGATTTTTGTTTCGAACTTCCGTCTTGGCTCTCGCCTAGCGCGCTCGTTAGCCCACGCGTCACCGCGCGCTCATCGTTACCACCGCTCGCGATTCCGACCGCGCAGCGGCAATTGGTCGCCGCGACCACCACGAGCCAATCGCGCCCCCGCTAAGGCTGGGTCCACTTGTCACGAGGCGTTAGACGCAATCAGCTATGAGGCTACATGTAAATATCACATAAAGATCCAAATAAAGATCTAGTATTTTTATGAACTGAATACCGAGTGCGATTATTACACCGAACCCGACCAATCCGGCGAGCTTATCCGCAACCGTATCCAGACACCTACCCGAACCGCACGAAAACCACCAGCGTTACACTCCCATGTCGACGACATGGTTCTCGCTTTCTGTCAACTCCTTACCTCTGCTCGTGACGAACTCTTCCCGTTAAAATCGTTCATAGCGAGGAGACCTCCCGCCCCTTGGATAAACGACACCATCCGTGATCTCCTGCGAAGGCGGGACGTAGCTAGGAGAGCTTTCCTCCGCCTCCCCTCTCCCTCGAGGAGGGAAACCTTTCGAGTGCTCCGCAACCAAGCCAAGGCCGCTATTAAGTCCGCCAAAAATACTTACTTGACTAAAAGGCTTGGCTCGACCTCCAGCGCAGCACGATTATGGTCCGACTTGCGCTCTCTGGGCCTCGCTAGCGCTGGGACCCAGTGTCCGCATCTAAATGTCTCCCTAGAAATCCTGAACTCCTTCTTCTCCTTAGCTCACCTCGCCTCACCCGACCCCCCTATCCCGCCGCCAAGCTCTCTTCAAATCTCTCCCTCTAGCCCACCCTACTCTCCCTCTCCTCTTCCTTGCTTCTCTGTCTCTTCCTCGCCTCTAGCCGACCCTTCCACCTTTTACTTCCTTCATATTACACCCGACGCTCTGTTGCGTGCTCTGCGCCACAGCACCTCCAACTCTTCCGGACCCGACGACATCAATCGTCGCCTCATCTTAATGTGTCTTCCGTGCATCTTTACTTTCATCCTTGATATCTTTAACCGGTCCTTTACCACTTCCTCCTTTCCCTCCTCCTGGAAACTCTCTCACATTATTCCACTTCCCAAATCCAAGCATCCCTCCGAACCTTCCCATTTCCGCCCTATATCCTTGCTTTGCTTCCTGTCCAAAGTGTTCGAACGCGTTGCCTTCGAGCAACTTTCCTCCCACCTATTGACCTACAACCTTCTTGATCCTCTCCAAACCGGCTTCCGAAGGGGGCATAGCACACAAACGGCTCTACTGAAGCTGCTCGACGATGTGAGACTGGCCATCGATAAAAGGATGGTCACTTTGCTCGTCCTGTTCGACTTTACAAAGGCCTTCGATACGGTTTCTCACGAGCTCCTTCTTCGTAAGCTGTGCTCCTTCCGCCTGTCTCCCTCCGCCTGCCAATGGGTGCGGTCCTACCTTACGGGGCGTCACCAGCGCGTGTGTGGCCCGGACGGCTCCTTCTCGTCTTGGACGCCTGTTCTCGCCGGGGTCCCCCAGGGCTCGGTTCTCGGCCCCCTGCTCTTTTCACTCTTCATTAACGATCTCAGATCCGTCCTAAAACATTGCAACCACATCCTGTACGCGGACGACCTTCAAATTTACATTCACTTTCCACCTGCTGAAATTGACGCCGCTCTCGCTAAGGTCAGAGCGGACATTGCCGCAATCGAGTCCTGGGCCCAGAACAACTTTCTCATCCTTAACGCTCGCAAAACCAAATCCATGCTCCTGGGGTCCTCTAAATTCATCAACAGCATCCCCTCCTCTCGTATCCAACTTCACCTCAACGGTGCACCAATTGAAACAACCGACAAGGTCACAAATCTCGGCATCTGTCTATCCAGCTCTCTCAGCTGGTCGGAACAAGTTCGCGGCACCTCGAGCCGCGTCAACGGTATCCTTTGGCGGCTAAAAGCTTTCTCCGGCTGCCTCTCCTTGCGCCTCCGTACTCAGCTCGTCACGGCCCTCATCTTCCCCGTCTTTGACTACTGTGCGGCCCTCTTTACAGATTTAACGGGGCAACAAAAACTAAAGCTAAGACGCCTAATGAACTCATGCGTACGGTTCATTTACAATCTTCGCAAGGATGAGCACATTTCGGGGTACTACGAGAGGTTGGGGTGGCTCAGCTCTGACGACAGGAGGGAGTATCTCACATGTTGCCTCCTATTCTCTATCATCCTTAATTCGTCTCCCCCCTATCTCTCGGAAAATTTCCGTCCTCTTCACCGCCCTCTCTCACACCTGCGCTCCTCCCCCTCCTCTTCCCTCGATCTTGCCATCCCCTTCTGCCGCACCTCCACCTACCAACGTTCCTTTCATTCGACCGCATGCTCTCTTTGGAACAATCTCCCTCCTGCCGTCAGGGAGACTGCCTCAACTAGCGCCTTTAAGCGCTCGCTCTTCGGCTATTTATTGAGCCGCGGTCGTGCTATAATCCTTCCCCCCCCCCGCCAGGCACATAGCGCTCTTCAACTTCACTCACTACAAACATTACTATCACCGATATGTTATTTCATTTGTTTTGTTTTGTTATTACAGAATTATTATATAGTTTAGTTATCTCAGTTATATCTACTTCTTCTTTGCAGCTTAGTATTCTCCTGCAATTTCGTTTGTTCTTAGTTTGTAAGTGATATTATTGTTACTCTCTACGTTTTTCTGTACTTCTGTGCGTCCTTAGAGGGCTTGCCCTAGGACAGAATAAATGCTTATTCATTCATTCATTCATTCATCTTCGAGTACCTCGACACCAGAGAATCCGGATCGCATTCGAAACCTTGAAATCGGCAAGGCATCCGCGCTCTGTCGATCCTCCGCCCCTCTGCATAGGAACGCACTCGGAAAAACCGCAGAGACGAACCGACCGGCCGCGCACCGTGCTCGCATCGTCTACGCATGCGCACGCACCAAGCGACGAACACGCCACGTCCTGCGGCTTCTCCGACCGTACCGGCCAAAGGTCCGCGTAACCTTTCAGTATTCCGCGAATAGTTGTAATTCCGCCGAACCTAGATATGCGAGTAAGTTGTTTGATTATAGATTGTGAATTAACTTTTAGTAACTTCGTTGCGCAACTAGCAATCCGATTACCAGCTATTGGACACCGGCAAGCTCTCTTTCATTTTGTTAACTCTTTCTTGCTGTTTATTTTGCAATTATTATTTTGTCACAACTACCACTCATGTTCTAAATAAATCATTCTCTATTTTGTCTACTTGAAATACTGGGTATAATCATTACGGACACCTGACCAACCGACGAGCTTTATCCGGACCGATCCCGGAATTCCCGCACCGCACTGCACCGTCACACCAAAATCGCGTACCGTTACAAATTAATATGTACGTATAAAATCAATCTGTATTATTATTTTAAATAATTATCAAAAGAATTTGATTTATATTGTGAGGATATAAGTAGACAGTAATTAGTATTGTAAGAAATCATATTTTAATGCTTTGTGTGCATTGTTTTTACAGATTCACTAGGTTCTGAAGAATCAAACATATATGAAAATAATACAAGCAAAAATAAATCTGTATCTTCACATGAGAATCATAAAAAAAAACCTTCAAGTAAATTTAATTTATAGAAAATTAATATAAATTACACTAATACCATATTTGTATTATATTTTAATTATATATCAGCATCTCCATTTGGAAAATGTGTTCGTCGACAATGGACCGAAGAAGAAAAAAGTATTGCATATGCATCGTTTAAACATCGTATTGATTCTGGAATTCAACCTTCTTTTAAAGAAATCCAAAAATTGAGAAATAAAAACCCCGTAATTTTTAACAGAAATTGTGCAACAATTAAAGCATGGGTAAACAATCAAATGAAGAAAAAGAAATAATAAAAGATAAGGTTATATTTCAAAATTTGTTTATGAGCGTTTGTTCCAAAATATTTTATCCAATTTATTTTATAAATATTGTGTATGAATCTATGTCATATACAATATGACATACACGATATTTATAAATTAAAAAAAAACGTATTGTATAATAATATGGATGGTCCACCGAATCCGACAGGTCGAGAATCCTCGACCGCAACTCCGACTCCCAAGAGGACGAGAATACTCGCCTCATCCAGACTCCTCGACGAGAATCCTCGTCGTTCCGACTAGCTAAGGATCCTCGGCTAACAACGAGATTTCCGAACACTCGCTCCGTAGCCAATCGCGGCGAGCATCCTCGGCGAATCACCGTCCACGACGAGCATCCTCGTCGAGTCCGCAGGTTAGGTATCCCTGGCCAATCAACTCCGTCCTCTTCCTCAGGGAAGACTCGCTCACAGTAACCTAGAACATCGTCAGGGCATCCGCGCCCTGGCGATACCCTCGCCTCACCTTGTGCGAGGTGGCTCGGGCGAGGCGCGGAATCGCCACCGTCAGACCGACTCCGCGTTCCGCCAATCCCCGACCAATCCGGACACCGTGTCCGCTTAAATCGCGCGTATAGATTGTTACCGTTATTAAGTTCTTTCTTGTTACCTACCGTTTACGTTTATTCCGATTAACGATCAGTTAGGTTATTATTATTATTAAGTTCTTTTCCGTTTTCTTAGTGCATATCATTTTATTATTTCAAGCGACACTTTACTTTGTTATGCGATACGAGAGCTAGCGTTTCGGACCGCACAAAGGCGATTAGTTAGCGCGATCACCAATAACCAATCGCGTTCTTGCTTAAGGTACACTTATCACGAGGCTTTATGACTGACCAATTGGCACTGATTTCTCTTTCTGTAACTATCAAGTCTGAATAAAGATAGTCTTTTTCATCTAAACTCCGCGTGCGATTATTCTTCCGAACCCGGCCAATCTGGTGAGCTTATCCGCAACCGTATCCTGATCCTCACCGAACCGACCGAAAATCCACCAGCGTTACATGTATATTAAGACATTACACACTTTCCTTTTTACATTCACTATATTCTGGATGAAAATTTATATAGCAACAAAAAATTTTCATTTATAATTTTAAAAATGTTTTGACACTTTCTCTGTAAATATTAATCTAATTAACACAAATTCGTTGTAAACAAAATCTTAAGAAACATTTTTAGTTAAAATATATAAAGTATAATTAATATTAGAAAACTTAATGTAACCTTTAAAATTAAATAAAATTGTGATACATACACAACTTATTGAACAACCACATATATTACTCCTCCCAATGTAAATTATAAGTCACCTCACTCCAGCGTTACATGTATATTATAAAAAAATTATTAAGGAGATCCTAAAGTTGAAGCCAAACTCCGATGGCGTTGCAGCGCCGCCTAAACAGAATTAAAAATGTCGGTAACTTATCAACACTTTAATTCCGTTTTCTATATACCATCCAACTCAATATATGTAGAGTAGGTCTGTTCAATCTCGACAGAGTGAAACAGTGAACAAAAAAAAGGATAGATGTTCTAGTGTTTATCCTTTTTTATCTCCGTCTCTAGTGAGACGGCAGAGACGTGGAAGCGCATTCACAAACCAAATATAGACAGACCTGATGTAGAGCCTGATATACATACATACATACACGCGTGCGTGCGTGTGTGCATACGTGCGTATACGTGTGCGCTTTAAATATAAACAGCTAATCTAAAATCAATAATATCAATCCGCCAGAATAGTAAATTGAAGAAAAACATTTCTTTCCGTGGATGTAACAACAAGCCACTATTAATATTGTCTCTTGATAATGTAAATAATTGATATATACAATATACACATATATATTGTATATATGCTTTCAAAGCTTTTCTATTATAAAGTTGTAACAAAACGCCCCTCCACCTCGCGCGCACTGCCACTCCGCTCCGTCCACCCGAGCAATACACCGGCAGAACGCCACGTGCGCGCACCGAGCTAACCTGCCGTCGCGATCACGCGGCAGCACGCGCGCCGCCCATGGCGTTCGGCAACGCTCCCACTCCGGGCCAGCCGACCGAACGCACGGATTGGTCCACCCAACCGTGCGTTCGGATATATAAGCCGGCAGTGGGAACGCCGAGACAGATCTTCCCGGTCCGCCGAATCCGACAGGTCGAGTATCCTCGACCGCACTCCGACTCCCAAGAGGACGAGAATACTCGCCTCATCCTGACTCCCCTCGACGAGCATCCTCGTCGTTCCGGCTAGCCGAGTATCCTCGGCTAATCCTGTCCTACCGAATACCGTACACAGCCAATCACGGCGAGCATCCTCGCCGTGCTCCGTAGCCGAGTATCCTCGGCGAATCACCGCCCACGACGAGCATCCTCGTCGAGTCCGCAGGCTGGGTATCCCTAGCCAATCCCATCCGTCCTCTCCCTCAGGGAAGAGTCTCTCGTAACCTAAAGCCTCGTCAGGGCATCCGCGTCCTGACGAGAACTTCGCCTCTTTTTGCACGAGGCGGCTCGGGCGAGACGCGGAATCGTCGCCGTCGCTCCGATCCCGCGTTCCGCGGCTCCCCGACCACCCCGGACACCGAGTCCGTTTCAAACCACGCGATTTAATTTAAGTTAGAGTTACATGTATTCTTATGATTTCGTAGTTCTAGTACTTCCGTTCTTATTTTGTCTCATTATAAGTTAGAATTATCTTTTGTCACTTTGCCGATTCATCTGTACTCTCGCGGTTATTAATTCTTGTTTCAAACTTCAGTCTTGGCTCTCGCCTAGCGCGCTCGTTAGCCCACGCGTCACCGCGCGCTCATCGTTACCACCGCTCGCCATTCCGACCGCGCAGCGGCAATTGGTCGCCGCGACCACCGCGAGCCAATCGCGTCCCCGCTAAGGCTGGGTCCACTTGTCACGAGGCGTTAGACGCAATCAGCTATGAGGCTACATGTAAATATCACATCCAAATAAAGATCTAGTATTTTTATTAACTAAATACCGAGTGCGATTATTACACCGAACCCGACCAATCCGGCGAGCTTATCCGCAACCGTATCCTGACACCTACCAGAACCGCACGAAAACCACCAGCGTTACAAAGTGTTACTTCAAATTATTTTGAAATCAATAATAAAAAATTAACTTTTGTAGATATATTTTCTATTTATATATTATGTATGATAATATAATATATAAATAGATGATACATATTAATAAATATATTCGAACAATATACATATTTTTTAATGTATTGATAACATATGATTTTGAATGGAAGATAAAATGGGCCTTTCCAATGTCCATTCCTATGAGAACTCAATCCATACATTTGTTTCGTCTCTCTGTTATTTATAAATAATAATTAGTAACATCTCATACAAAAAAAGAAATGCTTCTAATTTTTAAAATAATTAGATAAATGCGTTTCTAGAATTTTACCGGTACTTAAGAGAAGACGCTTGTGATTTTTATAATTATTAGTACCATTAGATAGATATTTATTGCAAGTAAATTTTATGCATATAGTTATTTAAAAAACAAAGGATTGTGTTCTTATATTTTTCCAGTATGAAAAATAGTATGAAAAAATTATTTAGAATATAAATATGAGAAATATATTTAAAAAATTAATAACAATCAGACCAAAAATGATTTGTACATTTTATGTAATTTTTACTTGCATTATAAATTTGATTATTACGTGTAAAAAAGATGTAACATAAAATATTAAAAATACTTTTTTGTTTTTTATTTCTTCTGTTCTCTCTTTATTTTTTATTTTTTTTTCAAATTTTGTATTAGTGATATTAATTTTTTCAAGTTGAAAAAAATAAATAATTTGTAATCACAGATTTGTAGTGATACAAAAAAGTAGAAATTACTCTTGGTTTATATTTTTTACGGTTTATATTTTTTCATATGTATAGAAGCTTTGTACAGTCAGGAAAACTGTGGTTGCGACATTTTTTTTCGATGAATTTAATAAGAACACACGATGAAATTCAGGATGCAAATTCCTGTCATGCGCTCATGCGCATAAATGACTTTGCTATCAAATTTGCTTATACAGAGTATTCCATTTTAAATGATCCAGCCAAATATCTCGAAAACTACACCCAGTAGACAAAAATGTTGTATGATTTCGAGGACATAAGATGGTGTCATTAATTTGACCTTGAATAGTTGCTTGAAGGTCACGTGAAGGTCACCTTCAATTTTTTTAATGGATCTGCCTATTTTTTATTGCATATTCTTGTAGCTTTCTAAAACACGTACATCTCGTGTGTGTGTGTGTGTGTGTGTGTGTGTGTGTGTGTGCGCGCGTGCGTGCGTGCGTGCGTGCGTGCGTGCATGCGTGAGTGCGTGTGTGTCGGGACTGATCCGGCCGATTAAAACAAGATCGGGACTGATCCGGCCAATTCATTTCAAAATCTAGTTTTCATGTGAAAGGATTATGATCTTAATAAGTGTTTAAATATCTGTCCATTATTATCCACACATAATTAGACTCAACGTTCAAAACAATCAGCTGTCTACAAACGTATATTTCTTGGAATGCTACGGCAGGCAAGAGTTATACGCTCCATCATATTCTCTCTTGTTGTGGGTGTTTTTGAATATACTACGTTTTTCAAGTATCCCCATAAAAGAAATCTAGACTTGACAAGTCTGGAAATCTAGGACACCATGACACTGGTCCACCGCGTCCTATCCATCTACCCGGAAATGTGAGATTTAAATGGTTTCTAGCTCTTCTACTCCAGTGCGCCGGCGCACCATCCTGTTGAAAAAACATACATTGTCTTGTATCCAGATCGATATCTTTAAGCAATGCCGGCAATCTTTGTTATAGAAAGTGTAAATAATTATTACCATTTTCGTCAAAAAAATAAGGGCCGATAAGGTTTTCGTTTAATTTGCCACACCATATAATGAAGCTCCGACGATGTTGATGATTAACTTCTCTATAACAACGAGGGTTTTCAACAGACCAATAATGAAAATTATATCGATTTAATTGTCCAGTGTTATGAAAAGTTGCTTCGTTACTAAATAAAACAAATCTGAAAAACATTAGATCACGATTTAATATTATTTGTGCCCATCTACAAAATTCTAGTCTTTGTTGACAATCATTGAGTGTTAATTGTTGTGTCAGAGTGATATGGTAAAGATGAAAGTTATGAGTGGTCAAGATCTTGTGACTTGTTGATTTTAAAATGCTTAATTTTCTTTTGATTTGCCTTGTTGACACGCGTGGATTAATAGCTATCATTACCAATACGGCAAGTACTGTTGGATCATCTCTTTCTGGTACGTTAATACGACGTCTTTGTCGTTTTTGATGTTCACGTTGCCGTTGCCACGCAATACAAGTCTGGAAATTGTACAGTGCGTTGCATTGATGCCTGAGGATCACGTTATCGATTTTGAGGATCACGTTACTTTTTTAGTTATTTTTACGTTCATGGCTAAATGTCGCGCGCGATCACGAATGTATCGTAGTGTTAGTAAAGAGCGTGGAATGCGATGATTTCCATCGGGTTTTGAGTGTGTCTTGTGTTGCGCTTGATTGCCGGATTTTTTGTTATTTTCGGCTAAAGTTCGTGTCTTTCGCGAGCGTGTTTGGCCCTTCGTGGCTCTGCTGTCTATTCAAGTCAGTTAATTTAGACATCTATGGGACTGTCAGACATACTAAACTTGTTGACAATATTGCATCTTCATTGATCAATAGCGTGCTGTCACAAGATGCTTCTCAGAACAGTTTCAGCACATATATTCGGCTAAGGATGCATCTCCATATGACGTCTTCGTATTTTCCAAGAACTTGGACTTTTCGTCCCAAGAATTTCCTCATCCATTAATTATCTGCAGAATAATTACAGCAATTGCACCTACTAGCATTATTGGGGCCAAGAAAATAGGCATGGGTAAAATTTGCGCTACCTTTAAATTGGCCCAGGCCACTAATCTCTTTTTAGATTACGGCATTGGATGCTCATAACCTCAAAGGCTTTGTCCTCAATTATGAGATTTCATGTGTTGGTGTTGTAAGAGACATCCCTCTGGATCTCAGCGACAAGCTTCTAAAATAGCATTTGATTTTAGACAAGGAGATTCTTAGTGTTTGTACTCAACCGTAGAACGGTTGTGGACGGTAAATCTGTTTATGTACCCTCCAAATCTGGGTGCATTACTTTTGTTGGGGCGACGATGCCGGACAGAGTGGTTTTGTTCTGGGTTGTACATGAAGTACACTTTTACATTCCCAGAGCCAGAATGCTTCAAGTGTCACAGGAAAGGACACTTGAAGCATTCAAGGATTCAATGATAAAACTCCTATTGCGCTTGTCTGGGCCTTAGCCAAAAAGTTCAAGAACAGAAATTTGGCCGTGAATTTGAGCTCTGTGGACCCTGTCGCTCAAGCACCCTTCTGTGAGGCCATGATTAAAAAATTGTGCCCCCCCCCCCCGGATTGCACTCTTGTTCGAAAATCTTCGTTGGAGGTTTTCCACTGCGAGGGCTCGTTGTTCCCTAACACTTGTTTAGCTTATGACACTCCATTCTCCTTTGAGGAGATTTTGGCTAGTGTCAGATCTATGAGGCAGAGTTCCGCTCCGAGACTTGATAAGATTGATCACGGAGTTATCAATGCTCTCCTTGAAACTTATTTACGTACACTCACCAACATTTATAACAAACTCTTTTTAGACAGGGTTTTCTCTCCCCAATGGCTTGACTCCTTGATAGTTTTTAGTCCTAAGTCATATGGCAACGGCGTCAGACCTATTTTGTTAATGTCGTGCCTTTTCAAAGTACTGGAAAAAGCCATTTATTTTCGGCTAAGATGATACGTCGAGTTTCGAGGTTTTCTCCCACCTTTTCAAATGGGTTTCCGCCCTTTTAGATCTTGTATAGATGGGCATGTTTTTTTCATGAGCTTTATCCATGCTAGCCTTATTTCACACAAAATTATGGTGTGTGCATTCTTAGATATCAAAGGGGCTTTTGACAACGTCTGCCTTGATATCTTGATTGAGGATCTGAAAAGACTGGGAGTCCCAGCCTGTACTCTGAGATTTATCTTTAAAATTCTTGTTGAAAGACATGTTTATTTTGTTGTCAACGGCACGCTCAGAGGTCCCTTTACCTCTCGTAGAGGCACTTCCCAGAGCTCTTGACTTAGTACCCTCTTATTCAATGTTTATCTCAGGGAGGTAGGCAACTGCCTAGTCGATGGCGCTTACATTGTCCAGTACGCTAATGACATCACGATCTTCGCCGCTGCTGACGATGTCGTTTCCGCCATAAAACTTGTTCAAAAATCTATTGATAAGCTTGTATAGCTTTTTATTGCAAAGGGTTTTCGACTTAAAACCTAGCAAATCTCAAGTTACGGTGTTCAGTAGGAACAAATCCCCTGTTTATATGCGTCTTATTCTCATTGATAAGCAGGAAGTCCCAAAAGTTAATACTGTCAGACTCCTTGGCCTTCACCTGGATTCGAAGCTATCAGGTAAAACGCATTTTAAATATTTAATTAACAAGGGCCATAAAATTGTTAATGTTATTTTTTCGTTGACGGGCACCAAATGGTGTTCCCATCCACAGGCTCTCATTACCTTATATCGTTCTCTGTTTAGGAGTGTCATCGAATATGCTTCTCAAGTTTTTTGCTTTTGCAGCAATAAAACGTTGGTCCTCAAGATTCGGCGCTTACAATATCGAGCTCTGCGTCTTGCGTATAGTTATCGTGCTTCAACTCCGATCAATGTAATAATGTGTGAATCTAGAGAAAGAGCCCCCATTGAAAGCCAGAATAGAAATGTTGGCTAGAAAATACATCTACAAATGCATTGCCGTTAAAGATAATATGGCTGTTAAATATCTTTTATTCTTGAAGAGGAAATCTATTTTCTTCACGAAACGTCATTTTGTGATACAGAAGTTTCCTTTATTCAATTATTTCGTCCGACTTAAATACACGTTCAAAACCACTTTTCGGTTTAAGGTACCTCCTAGTATCCCCTTCTCTCTAGAGTCCTGTGCTTTCAGCCAGACTGTTGACATTTCGCCCCGCAAACTCCTCACGGAGGATGCCAAACGAATGGCGGCCGTGTATGCCGGAGCGCTTATTAAAAAATACGCAGAGGACTCTGTTATCATGTTCACCGATGGTTTGGTTCAAAACAGCGAAAATAGAGTTGGGACCGGTGTACACGTGCCCATTATATACCTAACAATCAAACATAAGCTTCCTGCTGGTACGTCGATTTTCTCCGCCAAGGCTTGGGCAATCATCCAGGCTTTACTCCTCATTAAATCTCGCAGCTGGAGTTCGTCCGTCATTTTTTCGGACTTTCTCAGTGTTTTACGAGCCGTCGCTAACGCCCGAGGCAATAACAATTACTTAATCACTAGAATTAAGGATAAAATTTTGAACCTTTCGAGGAACAATTTAAAAGTTACGTTGGTCTGGATCGATGCGCATGTGGGCTTAGCGAGCAATGAAAAGGCCGATGAGGCAGCTAAAGAAACTTCTCGTTCTGGATTCAAGCTTCGCTTCAAGATACTTCACACGGATTTATTTGCCGACGCTATTGCGGCCAAAGATCGACTTTTTAGAAACTATCTGGAAAACGCCGCCCGGTGCAAGGAGCGTACATTTGCTGCATTTTACCAAAAGCATGCTAAAAAGCCTTAGTTTTACAAGAAAAACCTCAACAGAAAGCAGATAGTTACCATTAATCGAATCAGATCCAATCATTATAATCTTTCAAAAAGCCTACATAGGAAAAACATCGTTCACACAGCATACTGTCATTGCGGGGAAGGCAAGGAAGACATCAATCATGTTGTCTTCTATTGCCGCCTTTATAGAAACAACGCTCGCGCTCTTCTAAATTATTTGGTTGAAACATTTCCTAACTCTCCTCCTAACATATTTTATATGCTAAAAACTCTTGTTAATACATTATGCCGTTTTTTGATCGCATTTCTTAAATCATGTTCTCTTAACCTTTCAATTTTCCCGCTTTATTTTGTGCCCATTCGCCATGTGCTGTGACGCTTGCATCCCTCACGTGGCACTAACATCGCTTACACATATTTAGCATTTGAAATATGGTCGTATCATCCCCGCGTTACGGTAGAGGGACGGGTACCAACATTGTCTGAACTGAACTGTAGTGTTAGTAGTGTTTTGAGAGTTAGGATTGGTTAGGTAACCATTGTAATCTTAGTTTTGATCGGTGATATCTTTGAAATATTCCATAGTAATATTAGAAAATAAAGTCAGATTGACTAAATAAATACATCAAATGTGTTACGTCCTGCGGAGTAACGATTCTTTCCTTCGCAACCAGCGGATATTCTAATTAACGGGCCGAGCGACGGTGATCTCACTTCGATCCCAAGAATACGGTGACTCTCACGGCAATAATCAGATGTCACGAATTAAGTAGTTATAAATTCACCAATTATGGAGATCTGAGGTGACACTGTTGCTCAACGTCGGAAACACCAAAGATAGTAAAATCAGAGAGCTGGAAGACGCACGTGTGCACCCCTTTGTGTTCTGAGTGTCCGACACCCGCATAGCAACAAATCAAAAAATTTTTTGACATTTAATGCCTACGAGAGTTCAATTATCAAACCTGCCGGTTTCTCGGATAACAATTACCGAGGAATATAAAAAAGTCGTAAAAGCAAATATTGCACGTGGGTGTATTAATGAATAAAGTGGTGCACACGGTCCTCGATGGGACAAAGGGAATCATAGATGAAAAATAAGATAAATAGGTGCGTCTTCTAGCGGAGCGGCTAGTCTAGTCTTCATTCCTCGTCCGAATCGCAGTTCCGTGGCATCTTGCATGCCCGAGTTCTGCGACTCTCGGATCCGCGGCCTCTAAACACGTGCGGAGCACAAGTCTCGGTCGGGAAAGTGCCATAGTGAAAACCGGCATATTTGGGATCTGGCGACCATTCTCCATCGCACCCGCAATTTTGGCTGAATGGAAAGTGCCATAGTGAAAACAGGCATATTTGGGATCTGGCGACCATTCTCCATCGCACCTGCAATCCTTTTGGCTGAATTGTTCGTCTCCCGCTGAGTCCGGCCCCAGTTTGGAAGTCTGCGGCCCGAGAGTATCACATTTATCGACTCTAACAGTTTAACCAACAAGTAGTAAGTTCCAATCATAAGTTTATCTTTCCTGACTGGCTTTTCTCTCTTACGGGTGATCTATACATATTCACATTACAACTTCCCCTCCGACCATTTCTGATTACCTTTACCTTTTCCTGGATTGAATCGAACTCTGTTTGATTCGATTCAACCTTGATTTCCATTTTGGATTAAATCAAGTTTTGGCTCAATTTGATTCAAAGAAATTTATATTCTTATTCTTCTGGATTGAATTAAACTCTGTTTGATTCAATTCAACCTTGATTTCCATTTTGGATTAAATCGAGTTTCGGCTCGATTTGACTCAAAGAAATGTATACTCTTATTCTTCTGGATTGAATCAAACTCTGTTTGATTCGATTCAACCTTGATTTCAATTTTGGATTAAATCGAGTTTCGGCTGGATTTGATTCAAAGAAATTTATATTCTTATTCTTTTGGATTGAATTAAACTCTGTTTGATTCAATACAACCTTGATTTCCATTTTGGATTAAATCGAGTTTCGGCTCGATTTGATTCAAAGAAATTTATATTCTTATTCTTCTGGATTGAATCAAACTCTGTTTGATTCGATTCAACCTTGATTTCCATTTTGGATTAAATCGAGTTTTGGCTTGATTTGATTCAAAGAAATTTATACTCCTATTCTTCTGGATTGAATCAAACTCTGTTTAATTCGATTCAACCTTGATTTCCATTTTGGATTAAATCAAGTTTTGGCTCGATTTGATTCAAAGAAATTTATACTCTTATATCTTCTGGATTGAATCGAACTCTGTTTGATTCGATTCAACCTTGATTTCCATTTTGGATTAAATCGAGTTTCGGCTCGCTTTGATTCAAAGAAATTCATACTTTCTGGATTTGAATCGGCCTTCGCCGATTCGATTCAGACTTACACTGTTTTCTAATTCAACTACCTTCCCATCCCCTCTCCCTAGTAAAATTTTTTTTCTTTATTCTTTTTTTTCTCTTTCGTTTATTAGAGAGAAAATGGGGTCGAAATTTTTTTTTTTATTATTTCGTTCTAGTGAATAACCATATTCCACCAAAAATACACAAAAATAAGTCTCGTGCCGGAGCCCACCACCGTCGGAATCGCAGAAACCGGAGAGCAAGGAAGCTTGCTGCTTCGCTCAATCTCCCTTCTGAAGCAATACCGTTTATCGCTAACTTATTTAAATTAGGAACCTTACATAACAAACAATTAAATATTTCGATAACCTCCGGTAACACACCCAATTCTCCCGCTGAACCCTCTTACTGTCCAGTCCCTCTCGACGAAGAGGAACCGTCAACCCCTTCCGACCATGCCGACTCCCCCGTAGATAATTTTCTTTGCGCCTACTCTTCCGTAGATAATTTTCCTCGCGCCGACTCCCCCGTAGATAATTTTCTTCACGCCGATTCCCCCGATTCTCAAATAACTTACAGGATCTTCCCGGACTCTCCCATTTCACTCTCTTCTCCGGGATTTTCGATTCCTGAAATTCACGATTTGGAGGAAGATCAACCTCCTGCGGATTTTCCAAACGTAGGGCCCCACGAGGAGGAGGAGGAACCTTGCTCCACCCCTCCGATACTCGGATCGCATGATCTCGAGGATGAGGATCGTTCTCCTAGCCCCGCGCTTAGTGTAGAGTTCGTAGAGGAGCTACCTCCACCCCCCCATGTTGTTATTTTGCCCCTGATCCTCTTCAATCACTAGAGTCAATTCTCTCGGTGCTTACGACCTCTTCTGTCCCACTCCCTCCTGGCGCGTTCTCTATCGGCCCCGAAGATTTTGAACTCGAAGCGGTCCATGCCTTCCTTTCTCGGTCTTCCCCCGATGCACCAGTCCCCGTGTATCTCCCCCATATATATCCGAAATATTATTTAATCCCCAAATTAATATTTCTAAACCACTTCTGCCCCAATACTGCCGTGTTAAATGAAGTCCCAACATAGGCACACATACACCTATACATACACGTATATTTCTAGAAAGAATTGTAAATGGTAACTATTATAAGACAATAGTATTATTGTATTATCGGTTGTAAGCTCAAATTAATTGTATCGCACATTCTAATTGTTAACTTAAATAGTATAGTTAAACTCCTTTTTAATCAAATAACATTCACCTCTTAGTACCACAAATCTATTCTGTATTAAACAATTTGAGTCCAATTCAGGTTTTCCCTTTAATTTAACGATATATACATATATACAGGGTGTTTCAGACCACCCGTACACCCCTTTTCTCTTTGCAGGATTAGGACCAATCAAAAATATGTTCAGACAAAAGTTGTAGGGTTTCAAAAGATCTATTCAATGATCTTATCAGTTTGACCTTGGATGGCGTCGCCAAGGTCAGATCGAAATCACATTAAGTTTTTTAAATGAAACACCCTATTTTTGATTCCAGAATCTAATAGCTGGTGTCAAGACCTTTCCAAAACACTACAAGAAAGTTTATTTTCGTTGACTACTTTCCGAGTTGTGCGGCTTGAAAGTTACACTACCGCCAACACCATGTAAATAACAATATAAAATCACGCGTTACGCAGAAAGCCGTGCAGCCGACACAAAAAAAGTAAACACGCGAGCCGGGCCAACAAAAACAGATCATGAAAAATCGTGAAAGTTAGCTGTCGCGACCGTAGATAGTCACATACATATGTATGTCATAATATTATGTAATTACATTATTACTTTAACGGTAGCACACGAGCAATAACGAGCGCGGCTTTCTGCGTAACGATGTCTAACTCGTGATTTTATACATATTGTTATTTGCATAGGATGTAGTAGAGATGTATTCACCACAAAGCTATTGTGACTCAACTCAACACGAGTGACAATAACTCTCTCAAACATGTCACCTACGTCTTCAATAACCGTCATATCAGTATCAATCGCGCAACAAAAATCCGACCCTCTTTATTAGTCTAGGTTTATTTAGCCATGTTCTATTCCAATGAAGAAGCATATGATATGCTGCTAATTTTAGGTGAGTGTCGAGGTACATTCATTGCAGCGGAAAGATTGTGGCGGGAACGTTATCCTGATCGGACTTCTCACTCGCAAAATGTTTTTTCACGTTTGGCTAAACGAATCAAAATTAAAGGTGTCGTTCAGCCTCAACATAACAAAGGTACACAAATTCGTCGTCCGATTATGGATGAAAGAACAGTGGAAATTCTTGCATCGACAGAATTGAACCCTTATGATTTTTTAAGACAACGAGAACAAGATTCTGGTGTTAGTAAAATCAGTGTTTGGCGCATTCTAAAAAATAACAAATTTCACCCTTACAGAATGTCTGTTCATCAAGCGTTGAATTATAACGATATTAGACAGAGACTTGTACTTTGCAACTTTATAAGACAGCAACCACTTGATTTCCACTTGAAAATTTTATTTTCTGACGAATGTACACTTAAAAGTGATGGATCTGTTAATACTTGGAACTCTCGTTATTGGGCACAAAATAATCCTCACTGGTTGAGAGAAGTAGATCATCAAACCATTTGGAAAGTCAATGTTTGGTGTGGAATTATTGGAAGTCAAATCATAGGTCCTGTTTTCTTTGACGAAAATCTAAACGGTGATAGATATTCCGCCTTGATAATGACAGATCTTCCTGTCTTACTAGAAAATATTCCTCTGCAATTGCGCCTGAACATGTGGTTCCAACAAGATGCATGTCCGTCTCATACATCGAGAGTTGCTCGTACGGCATTAAATACTATGTTCCCCGACAAGTGGATAGGCAAATACGGTCCAATCAATTATCCACCCCGATCACCAGATCTCACCGTCCTTGATTATTATTTCTGGGGAAGGATAAAAAACTTGGTCTATCATGAACGTCCGACTACGAGGGATAATATGATTCGTAGAATAAGTGAAGCAATTCGATCCTTACGTGCCGAGGAAATTCTTCGAGCAACCAATGATTTTCAAAATAGAGTTGATGCTTGCATCGCAGAGAATGGTGCTCACTTTGAACATTTAGTCGCTTAACAAAACATACACTCATTCATTCCCGAACGTGAGAGGCAAGGGGACTCACGTGAATCAAGCACCCCAAACGTGAGAGGCAAGGGGACTCACGTGAATCAAGCACCCCAAACGTGAGAGGCAAGGGGACTCACGTGAATCAAGCACCCCAAACGTGAGAGGCAAGGGGACTCACGTGAATCAAGCACCACAAACGTGAGAGGCAAGGGGACTCACGTGAATCAAGCACCCCAATGGAATGAAATTCTCGTCACGTCCACGTCGTTCATTCTGGATAATGCTAAGCACGGGAAAATGCATACAGTCAATCTGGACATGATTGATCATCAAACATAATCAATCCAGTTAATAAACAAAAGCAGAGTACATAAAACTTTGACTCCCCTTTTCCTCCCCCATACACATACGCATGCACGTATGCACACACCCACACACAAGATTAAATCCGACTAAGTAACCACCAGATGGTACATCTTGAGTAATGCTGATGCTGGCGGTAGTGTAATTTTCAAGCCGCACAACTCGGAAAGTAGTCAACGAAAATAAACATTCTTATAGTGTTTTGGAAAGGTCTTGACACCAGCTATTAGATTCTGGAATCAAAAATAGGGTGTTCCATTTAAAAAACTTAATGTGATTTCGATCTGACCTTGGCAACGCCATCCAAGGTCAAACTGATAAGATCATTGAATAGATCTTTTGAAACCCTACAACTTTCGTCTGAACATATTTTTGATTGGTCCTAATCCTGCGAAGAAAAAAGGGGTGTACGGGTGGTCTGAAACACCCTGTATATATATATATTGTGACGTGGCAGTTTTATCTGCCTCGCCACTTCGTCCTCCGCCTGAGCATAGCGCAAGGAGGCGCGTAAGACCGGGTCGGGCACTCAGCGAGAGAACGAAATCTCCGGCGGGACTGCGGCGCGTATTGGTTTTATTTATTTATTCGCGGCTCATTTCATGTATCCGCGGGCACCTCGACAAACGTCGCCTAAGGACCAGCAGCGGCGAGGAGGATGGGCAGCAGCAGGACAAGGAGAAGGCGATCGTCCAGGGCCGGCGCACGGAAAACCGACGGCGGAGAGAAGGACGAGACTCGACGTGGTGGCAGATATGCGCCACGCAAAAGAGGCTCGCAATTGGCGCAGCCGAGGGACAGGCCAAGGCGGACGAACGGCCAGGACAAGGGCCGTCGAATGCCGGCTGTCCATCAAGGAGTGTAGCGGCGAAGAGTCGTCGCTGGGAAAATTCTGCGGCTGTCGTCCGCAGGGACGACGAGAACGACGAGGATATCGGATGCCGACGGGGACCGCACGACACCTGCGGAGACCCGACACTGCGCTGCCGTGACGTCACGGCTAGATAAGGGCGGCCGCTGATAGGCCGCGCCGCTAGGCGCAAGGATTTCGCGCACCCTGTAGGAGGGGTAGCGCTCATCGATCGCGCATCGAGCGCGATCCTCTCGGCTTTTGCGTGCGACCCGTCCGACTGCGTGCGTGTGTGGAAACGAGCGAGCGAGTGAGAGATATCGGGTAGCTATCGGCCTGTCCGCTATCGGAAGGAGTGCCCGGCCTTGGCGAGCGAATCGAGGACACCCGAGGACCCGAAGGAGGACCGTGCGGAAGTCGAGGTGACCCTCTAACCTTCGCGTAAAGCCACGAGCTGTCGGTGTCGACCGGCTCGCGTTCTGGGGTGGAGCCCTTAGGTTCGTGTGCGAGTGCGTCCGCCGCGTGGCGATTGAACGCACCTTGCTTTTTCGTGTTTGGTCGGCTCTCCACCTCAAGCGTGAGACCTCGTCGAGGCACCCAGCTGTCGGCTGCCGCGTGTACGTTGGCTGTCCCGCCGTAGAAGCTCGCGGACGACCGGCTTCCCGGGAAGCCGCAAAGCCCTCGCGCACGTGCGTGAGTCGTGTTACGGCCGTGATCATACGGCCGTCCGAGATATCGGTGACTTGGTGTGTCGCGCGTGGTCTATTAATTTTGTAATTCGAGTCCGGCGACTGCGTTGTCGTCGGCGCGAAGCTGCTACTGTACGTACTTCCGTCTCAGAATTGCGTTGCTCGCCTTAGCGGAGGCTCTGCGTTCGCGTCCTCGCCGCGCTGGTCAGATCGCGCGTGATTGGCTGCCGCGCTCCGCGCGGGACCAGCCGTCGTGATCGGCGCGTGTAGCGTAATTACGGTCGGAGTCTACTTAAGTCCCGCGTACGACTTATTCATTTCTTTCGTCAATACCCTATCTCTTTGTTTTTCTGTCTTACGCTAACCGCTGTTCTTTTTTGTTCTTATTTTATTGTACGCCGTATCTATTATGCACCACAATACATGTTATTTCTCTCTGTTATATCGGCCTGACTTTGCTTAATTTCTCGCCTACCCGTCTCCTCCAGTAAGAGAGCCGCTTCGTCCCTGTCTCCGCTACCCCGCCCCTCTACCGGTTAGAGGAGCTAGCTGGCCGCGTGCGAGCGACGATTCCGCTTTCGTGTGATGAGTTATCGCGTGATACGAATTGGCGTTTTGCGTGGAAGAGTGAACCCGGCGACGCGACCGGAGTAATCGCGTCTGGCGCCCAATTTCGCGATTCGATTGGAATCTAGCTGTCGGTATTCTCGTCGCTCTCGCGCGCGCTTCGTGTAGCGTTTCCGCTACCTTGTTTGATCGCGCACTTTGCCGTTGCTCTCCGGCGTCCGAAAAGTGCGTGACAATATATATATATATATATATATATATATATATATATATATACCCTATGATCAGAAAGTACCGGGAATTTTTTATTTAAAAGTACCGCGCATGCGGGAACCAGTTTATTTTTTTTTCTTATGTTGGTATGACCTTAAGACGCACATCTGTTAGGTTTTAGTGCCATCCGATCATTAGTGTCTGCCTGGCGTTTGTTTACATCAGTCAACTTTTTTCATTTTGCCGCATTTTACCATAAATAATTTTGTTGAACAAAGAGTTTGTTTGAAATTTTGTGTTGCGAACGAAATTTCGTGTGCCGATGCACTGAAAATGTTGCAAAAAGCATTTTGCGAATCTGCTCTATCAAAAACAAGAGCATACGAGTGGTATAAAGACTTTAAAAGTGGTCGTACAGTGGTGGAAGATTTCCCTCGTTCCGGACGTCCATCGACGTCGAACACCGATGAAAACGTGAAGAAAGTGAAAGAAATGGTTCTTGAAAATCGTCATACCAGCTTAAGAGAGATGTCTAGTGAACTTGGCATTGCATATGGAACGGCACAGCATATTGTGGTTGATGTTTTGGGTATGAGACGCGTGGCAGCCAGGCTCGTTCCGAAGGATCTGAATTTCTTGCAAAAACACCAATGAATTATTTGACCAAACATCAAGTAAATACCATCAAGCAAGCACCGTATTCACCTGATATGGCCCCGTGCGACTTTTTTTTGTTCCCCAAGTTGAAGTTGCCACTTCGTGGAAAGAGATTTCAGTCGATCGAGGAGATCAAAGAGAATGCGACAAGGGAACTAAAGGCCATCCCTTCGTCGGCCTACCAGGGATGCATGGAGAACTGGGTCAAGCGTTGGCACATTTGTGTTGCTTCAGATGGATCATATTTTGAAGGAGATAAAATAAATTTGTCTGAAATTTAACTCTATTTTGTTTTATTTAAAAATTCCCGGTACTTTCTGATCATAGGGTATATATATATATATATATATATATATATATATACATATATATATATACCGGGTGTCCCAGACCACCCGTCCCACCCGATTTTTTCGTAAACGCGACATTTTAAAGAAAAATGTTTCAGACAAAAGTTGTAGGGTTTTAAAAGATCTATTTACTGATTTTATCAGTTTGACCTTGGATGGCGTCGCCAAGGTCAGATCAAAATAACATTAACTTTTTTAAATAGGACACCTTATTTTTGGTACCAGAATCTAATAGCTGGTGTCAAGACCTTTCCAAAACACTATAAGAAAGTTTATTTTTGTTGAGTACTTTCCGAGTTGTGAGGCTTGAAAGTTACGGTATACTGTTACCTTCAAGCGTCATAACTCGGAAAGTCCTTAACCAAAATAAACTTATTTATAGTGTTTTGGAAAGCTCGCGAAATCGACTACAAGAAAATGCAATGAAAAATATACCTGTTTCAGACCACCCGTCCCACCCTTTTAAAACGTAGGGATGTGCTTGTACAAAAAAATGGCTCAGACAAAATTTGCATGATTTCGAGGGATCAACCTGATGATGATCTTGAATTCGACCTTGAGATCGATCTTGGGCATAAAGGTATAAGTCAAAGTAACATTTTTAAAATGTAAAAACGAAATAATCGGTGCCGCCTGTAGGTATTAGCGTTACCTAAGGTGTACCACGTGTAGGTAACAAGATCGTACTTACACCTTATCGGGGTGCTTTTTTAAGGTGGTTCCCCTCGCCGTCACCTTTGTCGGGGTGCTTTCATAAGGTGGTTCCCCTCGCCGTCACCTTTGTCGGGGTGCTTTCATAAGGTGGTTCCCCTTGCCGTCACCTTTGTCGGGGTGCTTTCATAAGGTGGTTCCCCTTGCCGTCACCTTTGTCGGGGTGCTTTTTTAAGGTGGTTCCCCTCGCCGTCACCTTTGTCGGGGTGCTTTCATAAGGTGGTTCCCCTTGCCGTCACCTTTGTCGGGGTGCTTTCATAAGGTGGTTCCCCTTGCCGTCACCTTTGTCGGGATGCTTTTTTAAGGTGGTTCCCCTCGCCGTCACCTTTGTCGGGGTGCTTTCATAAGGTGGTTCCCCTTGCCGTCACCTTTGTGCATACGCATGTTGTTCAGTCTCGATGTTCAAAATGTCCACCACGTGCATTTATACAGGCTGTTACCCTACTTTGGAAATCATCCGTCGCCCGACGAATTTCGTCAGTATCTAGAGACTGAATGACTTGTCGAATTCTGTTTTTCATATCTTCTGCAGTCGTAGGTCGTTCGCGGTATACAAGGTCTTTTATTCGTCCCCACAAATAATAATCTAAAATTGTAAGGTCCGGTGATCGTGGTGGCCAATTATGTGGACCATGTTTACCTATCCATCGGCCGCGAAATATGCGGTTCAGTTGATGACGAGCAATGACAGACGTGTGGGCGGGACATCCATCCTGTTGAAACCACATATTTAGACGTAATTGGAGTGGAATATCTTCAAGTAAACGTGGAAGTTCGTTTTCGAGTAAATCGGCGTATAAAAAACGGTTTAAATTCTCTTGAAAGAAAAATGGTCCCACGATATGCGTATCAACAATTCCGCACCAAACATTGACTTTCCAGATACGTTGATGATCCATTTCTCGATACCAATGTGGATTCTCTTGTGCCCAATAACGAAAATTATGTGTGTTTATTTCGCCGTCACTTTTAAAGGTGCACTCATCAGAAAATAAAATACTTCTATGGAAATTAGGTAATTGTTGAGTAATCCAATTACAGAATATCAGTCTTTGTCTATGATCGTTCAATGTCATGGCCTGGTGAAGTGACATTCGATATGGATGGAATGAATTTTCACGAAAAATTCGACTGATCGTGCTTCGACTTATTCCACTATCTCTTGCTCGTCGCTTTAAAGAATCATTCGGGGTTACAAAGGCAGATGCAATTACATCAGGTGCTCTTACTGAACGAACTGATCGATGAATTTGCCTTCCCTTATTATGATCCGGCTGAACAATACCTTTTACAATTATTCGACGTTGTAAGCGACTGAAAACTTTGCGCGAATGTGGTGTATGATCGGGATATTCATTTCGCCACATTATTTCAGCTGCTCGAAAACTTCCAGCTCTACCCAAAACTGACATCATTAACGCAGCTTCTTCGTTCGGGTAAGGCATAACTACAAATTACGCTTACGACCGGGTTGCTTATTAGAAAACGTGAATTGGTGACGAGTTGCGTAATATTATGAATTCTAAGCAATGACTTTTAGGAGTGGTATGTAAGGGTGCTTTTTCGTGAAAATTACTTTATTGCTACAATAATCAACATTAAATGAAGATTAATATTAATAAATCAAGAATAAACGGCATCATAGAGCTGTACCGAATGTTAGAGATCTCGGTAATTAGGTATCTTCAAAACTCTACGCGTAGGACTATAGGTACACGCACCGGCAGAAATGGTGTCTCTCGACGCTAGCGCTCGGCTGCCGCACACACGCGGAGCCGCGCTCGTACGTGTGTCTAGGCTGCGCGGCGACGATCGGGGTGCGGGCGGAAAGTGGTGGGGGGCTTTACGATAGTGCATCCTCCTCGCTCGACGCTGGGTCGAGAGAGAAAGCATTATTCGACGTGATACCATGGGCGAAGTCGGTGTCCTCTGCTTATATTTTTCATTGCATTTTCTTGTAGTCGATTTCGAGAGCTTTCCAAAACACTATAAATAAGTTTATTTTGGTTAAGGACTTTCCGAGTTATGACGCTTGAAGGTTACAGTACACCGTAACTTTCAAGCCTCACAACTCGGAAAGTACTCAACAAAAATAAACTTTCTTATAGTGTTTTGGAAAGGTCTTGACACCAGCTATTAGATTCTGGAACCAAAAATGAGGTGTCCTATTTAAAAAAGTTAATGTTATTTTGATCTGACCTTGGCGACGCCATCCAAGGTCAAACTGATAAAATCAGTAAATAGATCTTTTAAAACCCTACAACTTTTGTCTGAAACATTTTTCTTTAAAATGTCGCGTTTACGAAAAAATCGGGTGGGACGGGTGGTCTGGGACACCCGGTATATATATAAGGGGGCAACCAATGCTAATTCAATCTGTTCATGAGAATGAAATGTTAAATTGCCCAGTAAGTCGACATTGTATTCTTTATTATTATTCATTAGAATAAACTATGTATAACATTAGAGTAAACTATGTATAATAAAGAAAGCGGATTGAAGCGGATTAAAAAAACAGATGAGTATTATTTTGAAAAAGTAAAATTGTTATTATTTGTTAATAAGAAATAATACTTTGTGAGGTATTCTCCTTATTCACAGGTAAAGCGAAAGTTGGTGAACAAATAAAGGGCAAGGAAAAAGTATTTTGTTCGCAATGTGACTGCAACTACGAAAGCAGAAATACAACTATTATTAAGTTGCTCATTATTTTACTGGTGAACCTTATGTCACTGTCATGCAGCCTATAATGTACAAATTTTAATAATTTAAATTTAATTACGTGCAATATAATGTGCAAATTTATGTTACAGATTGTGGTGATAATAATTGTATGAGTTATTTTATTGTTGGTCATTTATATATTATTCTTAATCTGGATTTTTTATATGTTATTCTAAGTCTGGATTTATTAATTAATAAGCGGATACACAAAGCATCGGCAAATATTGATTGTCACAAACATAATAATAAAGAGGTAAATGTCGTTAATCTTACTTTTTTCTCTACACTTACATGCAAGCATATAAAAAAATTTAGATACCCCTCTATTTACAACTATATTAATTAACTTATTAATTTTTAAACTCGCAAGATATTGAATAAAGATTAAGTAAATTCATTAATAATAGATTATCACGAATTAATTGTTCAAATTAAATATTAATTTTATAATACTAAATATGTTAGGAAATAATGTTTTTAATCAAGTTGGAGTTAATCTTTGTTCAAGTTAATATATTGATTTTACAATATCCATCATCAAACTAATTCGCCGAGAGATTTCGATCATTGAAATAGTTTTCAAAATTTTACTACTATTCTTGCATGACTTTTACACTCAGCACAAAATATTTTTTAAAATGTTTTTAAAAACATTTTTTAAAACATTTATAAAAACGTAAAAAAGTGTCTCTTTTTCATTACAATAATGTTTTTCTAACATTAAAAAAAATGTTTATTTAACGTAAAAAAATGTTCTTTTTTAATTCAATGAGCAAAACAATATTTTTAAAAAAACATTTTTTGCAACAAAAAAATTATTCGAAAATGTTAAAAGTAATGGAATCTCTCTTACATTATAAAATATTGTTGTTTTAATATTGAGGTTTGACAAGGAATTTTACTTTGAAAATTTCCAAGCGGTCACCCATCCAAGTTGTAACCGCGGTGAACAATACTTGATCTCTGCGGCTGCTGCGAACTGATCCGTGAAAATCTGAAAACATGTGCTAATACGTGTATATCACTGATGGATCAGATCAATATATGTTATCGAAAGACTAAACATATATATACGTTGTGCCCGGTGGTGGCCCAGGCAAGTCGGTAGGTATTTCGGGATTCGCTTTTGCCCAAAGAGTTAAAACTCACGGGACGGCAGCAACTCGGACGGGTTGCTAATCAAGAAACACCTTTCTTGTCGCAATACAATGTAATTTATTCTTGATACTTCTTCTTATACAGTGGTTGCTTACACTTAGATGCTCTGTTACGAAGGACTGCGGTGCGCGTTATCTTCTTATCGCTTCACGGTTCGACGTATGAGTTACGCACGGCCATGAAGTTGCTCTGGCAGTTGTTCGAATTATTCTCCACCGTTTTCCAATTCGGAGGCCCTTTTTATCCTCCAATAGTGCTGACACTAAAATGCAGGTTGGCTATATGCTGAATCGGCGGCGGTGCGACATCCGGCAAAAGACTATCTTGTCTTCCGTCGTTGTCGCGTTTTCTGCACGTCTTTCGAGAGGAAGTCTCGAAAGACGATCCGCGCTTTCCATAGCTCTTGCGTTTTCTGCACGTCTTTCGAGAGAAAGTTTCGAAAGACGATCCGTTGCTTTCGCGTTTAGCGAATATATGCATAGCAACGAAATCGTTTTTGTTGCTATGCACTGGTGTTAGCTTAGGCTCAACACCTGCATATATATATTAATAATATACTTTAAATATATATATATATATATATATATATATATATATTTAAAGTATATTATTAAAAAATTGTTATTTTATATATAAACACTGTGACGTGGCAGTTTTATCTGCCTCGCCACTTCGTCCTCCGCCTGAGCAGAGCGCAAGGAGGCGCGTAAGACCGGGTCGGGCACTTAGCGAGAGAGCGAAATCTCCGGCGGGACTGCGGCGCGTATTGATTTCATTTATTTATTCGCGGCTTATTTCATGTATCCGCGGGCACCTCGACAAACGTCGCCTAAGGACCAGCAGCAGCGAGGAGGATGGGCAGCAGCAGGACAAGGAGAAGGCGATCGTCCAGGGCCGGCGCACGGAAAACCGACGGCGGAGAGAAGGACGAGACTCGACGTGGTGACAGATATGCGCCACGCAAAAGAGGCTCGCAATTGGCGCAGCCGAGGTACAGGCCAGGGCGGACGAATGGCCAGGACAAGTGCCGTCGAATGCCGGCTGTCCGTCGAGAAGGGTAGCGGCGAAGAATCGTCGCGGGAAATCTCTGCTGCTGTCGTCCGCGAGGACGACGAGAGCGACGAGGACATCGGATGCCGACGGGGACCGCACGACACCTGCGGAGACTCGACACTGCGCTGCCGTGACGTCACGGCTAGATAAGGGCGGCCGCTGATAGGCCGCGCCGCTAGGCGCAAGGATATCGCGCACCCTGTAGGAGGGGTAGCGCTCATCGATCGCGTATCGAGCGCGATCCTCTCGGCTTTTGCCTGCGACCCGGCGAACTGAGCGCGTGCGGGACGAATCCGAGCGAGTGTTATCGGCGAGCGAGCTACCGGATTGTGGCTATCGGAACTGTGCCCGGCCTGGCGATCCCTGCGGAGACGTCCACGGTACCAACGGAGGACAGGATCGTCGTCGAGGTGACCCTCTAGAGACGGTGTAAAGCCACGAGCTGCTGGTGCCGGCTGACTCGCGCTCTGAGGTGGAGCCATTGGGTTAGTGTGCAGGTGCGTCCGCCGCGTGACGATAGAACGCACCTTTTTAGTGTTTGGTCGGCTCTCCACCTCAAGCGTGAGACCTTGTCGAGGCACCCAGCTGTCGGCTGCCGCGTGTACGTTGGCTGTCCCGCCGTAGAAGCTCGCGGACGACCGGCTTCCCGGGAAGCCGCAAAGCTCTCGCGCACGTGCGCGAGTCGTGTTACGGCCGTGATCAAACGACCGCCCGCGTTATCGGTGCGTTGTCGTGTCGCGCGTTTTCGAGAGAATTGTGCATCGTGACCGCGACGACGGCATTGCCGTCACCGGGTATCTTTGGTTGTATTGCTTTTGCGTTAATTACTGTCCGTTAGCGAAAGTTCGACGAGTGTGTTCTCGCCGCGCTGTTCCGAGCGCGCGTGATTGGCTGTCTCGTTCCGCGCGGGACCAACCGCCGTTGTTCGCGCCGCTAGCGTAAGCATTGTAGTATTTAAGAAAATTTTCGCGTTCCGCTTATTCGTTTTCGTCAACTCTCTTCATCTTTTCCGTTTTTTGCTTGCTTCGACTGATAATTCCTTCGCGTTTGGCTCTACTCTGTCTCTGTCATATGCTACAATACATGTTATTTCTGTCTGTTATATCGGCCTGATCTTGCTTGATTTCTCGCCTACCCGTCTCCTCCAGTAAGAGAGCCGCTTCGTCCCTGTCTCCGCTACCCCGCCCCTCTGCCGGTTAGAGGAGCTAGCTGGCCGCGTGCGAGCGACGATTTCGTGTTTCGTTCTGAGAAGCTATCGCGTGGTGTGCACCCGCGTCTAGCGTTAAATAGTGTACCCGGCGACGCGACCGGTATAATCGCGTCTGGCGCCCAAATTCGCGATTGGTGGTATCTATTGGTTATATCGTCGCTCACGCGTGTCTCGCGCGTAATTCCGGTGTTTGATCGCGTATTCCGCCGCTGCTCTCCGGCGTGGGATAAAAATACGTGACAACATATATAAAGTTATAATGTTTTACTGATTTCTACATACGCTATTAAAATGTTTTTTTTAACCAAATTTTAAAATCAATAACAATTGAAAAATAAATAGTTTATATGATAAATAATAAACAAACACATATAATTTTGTACATAAAAAATAAGTAAAAAAATTAATATTAAATAAACATTTAATAAATATTAAACAAACATATAAAAAATTCTTACTGAAATAATTTTCTCAATTAAATAATTAACGAAAAATAAATACTTAAACAATATTAACCTTTAAACACACTTTAAAAACGTTTTTAAAAATAATTACTTTAAGTGAAAAAAAATATTAAATTAATATTAAATTAATGTTTTGAAATTATGGTTTCAAATAAAAAAAATTAATGTAAAACAAATATTAAATGAACGTTAAATAAATATTAAATTAATATTTTCTCTAAATCATTACATAAATATTTAATTAATGTTAAATAAACTGTGCGCGAGAGCAGCGAGCATTCGCGAGTGAGCGCGGCAAATACACTGAATGACGAGAGTTACGCGTCAGTCGAATAGAGAAGTCCGTATGAAGGTCCGGGTCGACAATGAGAGTTCGCTCGCGTCCGATATTCTACGTGCGATTACTTGATGACTCGAGAGCGCGCAAAAGACATCTGCTGCTCCCAAGCACGCGCGCCTTATAAAGGCGATCGGAACCTTCTAGAAAGATTCGGCGGGAAACTGACAGATAACAACAATCCCATTGTTCCGGATCCTTCTAGAAGGATCCTCAGAGTTTGACGAAAACATGTTTATTTGCATTGGAAGCGGCCGCTCGATTTCTCGAACGACCGTTTGACTGCCGTTTGACAACGGCCGTGCTCCCGCGCGCTCGCGCGCTCGCTCGCGAACAGCGGTTCGTCGCGAGCGGGAAACACAGCACGCGAAAGCGTTCCTTTCCCGCGCGCCGCTCCGAACATTCCCGCCCGCCTCGCCCGAGATTGGGCGATATGTTCAGGCTGACAATGAGTCGGATGCCCTATGAAATTTTGACAAACGAAAAATTTTAATTATATTTACAGACAAGAGCTCATAATGATAATGAAACGGCGCGCGTCGCTAGTCGAGGGTCTCCTCGCTCGCCTCGTTCTCGCTGACCGGCAGCAAAATAAGTTTTACGATCGGTCGAGTAAATTCTGAGGCCGCGGTACGGACAGTGACAACGCGAATCTGTCCGTCTTCCCCGCGATGCACTCTGACGATGCGCGCAAGTGGCCATCGCGCCGGCGGCGTATTTTCATGCCTGATAAGACATAAGCGTCCGACGCTAAAATCACCGACTCCCTTCAACCACTTCGGTCGGTGGATGAGGGAGTGCAGGTATTCGCGGGACCATCTCTCCCAGAAATGATCCCGCATTTGCTGCAGAAGCTGCCATCGTGTGAGTCGGTTCACAGGCAGCTCCCGCAGCGAGGGCTCCGGCACGGCGGTCAACGCGGATCCCACCAGAAAATGTCCCGGCGTGAGCGCAGCGAGATCCTCCGGATCGTCGGACAAGGCTTGGAGCGGGCGCGAGTTTAAACAAGCTTCCACCTGGGCGAGGAGGGTGCTCATTTCCTCGAATGTCAGAGTCGAGTCACCCAACACTCGTCGCAGGTGGTGCTTAAGCGATTTGACCGCGGCTTCCCAAATGCCGCCAAAGTGCGGCGCCGACGGCGGGTTGAACCGCCACTGAATTTGCTCGCTCGCAAGCTGCCCGACGACTCGGCCTAAGTCCGGACTGCTCGCTGCAAAGAAAGCTCTTAACTGGGCGTCGGCGCCGACGAAGTTGGTACCGCAATCGCTTCGAAGGGTCCGGCAGAGGCCCCGGCGGGACACGAACCGACGCAAGGCCGCCAAGAAGGCATCGGCGGAGTAGTCGGACACTGCCTCCAGGTGAACGGCCCGAGTGGCAAGGCACACGAAGACCGCGACAAATGCCTTGTACGCTCGATGTCCTCGCCCCTTGGTCGCTCGGAGCAGGATCGGCCCGGCATAGTCCACACCGGTGTCGAGGAAGGGCCTCCCTGGAGTCACCCGCTCCCGCGGAAGACTGCCCATCAGTTGCTGAGGAACGTCCGCCCGCCATCGCACGCACCTGACACAACGGTGCAACCAACGCTTAATCACCGCTCGTCCTCGAGGAATCCAGTAGCGCTGGCGGACCACCCCCATCGTCGTCTGGACTCCACCGTGCAGAGCTCGCAGGTGACATGCCTCCACCACCAACCGGGTGAAGTGAGATCCGCCAGGAAGAAGCACGGGGTGTCGCTCGTCATAGGCGAGGAGCGCGTGCCTCAATCGGCCACCAACTCGGAGAAGACCCTGAGAATCGCAAAAGGGGGTCAAGCGCGAGAGGGAACTGGAAGACGGAAGAGGAAGAGATCTCTGAAGGGCAACTAGCTCGCTTCGGTAGTGTTCAAGCTGGACCCGCCGGATCCAGGTCGTCCTCGCCTCCTCCAGCTCGGGCGTCGTCAGCACGTCAACCTGATTCCCCTCGATCTCCACGAAAACAGCTCCCGGAACCCGCTGCCTATACCACCAGCGTCGGCACCATGCCGTCACTCGCAGCAGTCGGCTCAGCAACGAGAACCGTAGCAGCTCCTCAGGCTCCTCCACTGGAACAGGCGCAGCCTTGACGGCGTGCGCCTGAAGTCTTTCCTCCGGCAAGTCCTTGTCGTCCGGAAGCGGCCCGGCAGTAGGCCATGAAGATGACTCCGCCCGGAGCCATGGGGGACCCCGCCACCAGAGAGGATGCGCCACCAGCTCTCCCGGTGGAAGTCCACGGGAGGCACAGTCCGCCGGGTTGTCCAGGCCAGGCACGTGGTGCCACTGCGCGTCAGCGACCTGGGTCTGGATCTCAGCGACGCGGTTTGACACAAAGGTCTTCCACCGCGTCGGGTGACCGCGGATCCATCCCAGGGCGACCGTTGAATCCGACCACAGGTGTGCGGGCGCCTGCCCGAGGCCGAGAGTGGAGCGAACATGGGATGTGAGCCTCGCCAGAAGTGCAGCCGCGCACAACTCCAACCGGGGCAACGTCACTGGCTTGATAGGCGCCACCTTCGTCCGGGCGGCGACCAGACAGGTCCTCCAGGAGTCGCCGAGTCCCGTCCGCAAGTAGAGTACGGCGGCGTAGGCGCGCTCGGAGGCGTCCGCAAACCCGTGAAGTTCAGCGTCGCCGCGCGCCGGACAGGTCTCCAGCATCCTTGGAACTCGAACGCTCTCCAGCAGCGGTAGCTCGTCCTCATAGGAGCGCCAGAGTCGCTCGGCCGCTCCATCGAGAGGATCGTCCCACCCGAGGCCTAACAACCAAGTCGACTGGAACGCGATCTTGGCCCTCACCACGGCCGGCGCCAGCCAGCCGAGAGGATCAAACAGGCGTGCTGTAAAGGCGAGAACCGTCCGCTTGCTTACCGTCGTCAATGATCTCGCCGGAATGGCGAAGGAGAATTCGTCAGTGGCGGGATGCCACCGCAATCCCAGCGTCCCGTGCGTCTCGTGCGGCCTCCAGTCTCGCAGCTCCTGCTGCATACGATGTTCCACCGGGACCTCCGCCAGGATCTCCGACTCGTTCGCGGACCACTTGCGTAGGGGGAAGCCGCCCGCCATACACAAGTCGGTCAGCTGTCGCCGGAGCTCGATAGCCTCCTTCTTGGTCGGTGCGCCCGTCAGGACGTCATCCATGTAGGCGTCCTCGCGGAGAGCGCGGGATCCCAGGGGATAGCTCTCCGCCTCGTCGTCGGCCAGCTGGCGCAGAGTGCGCATGGCCAGGAAAGGCGCACACGCTAGACCGTATGTCACGGTCGTCAAGCAGAACTCCGCCACCTCATCCCGGGTGCTGCACCGCCAAAGGATGCGCTGGAGATTGTGGTCCTCTGAGTGGACCAGGATCTGGCGAAACATTTTTTCCACGTCCGTGGCGAGGACGTAGCGATGTCGTCGCCATTTCAGCAGGACGTCGGCGAGAGGAGGCAGCAGATTCGGGCCCACCAGCAGGCTCCGATTCAGCGACTTGCCAGACGCAGTCGTCGTGGACCCGTTGAACACTACGCGCAACTTGGTAGTAGAACTTGCCTCCCGCAGGACTCCGTGGTGAGGCAGGTAACTTGTCCGACCTCCAGGCGCAGCATCCGCGCGAACCATGTGTCCGAGGTCCTCGTAGGTTCGCATGAACCCAACGTACAATTCGCTCAATCGGTCGTCGCGAGCGAGTCGCCTCTCCATACTGGTAAGGGCGCGCAAGGCCGCGCGCCTCGTCGTTGCTAAATCCGGCAGCGGCTCAATCACCGGGAGTCGCACGACGTAGCGACCGTCCTCCCGTCGGCGGTGTGAGCGTCGAAAGACATCCTCGCACTCCTGGTCAGCTGGGGTGAGGGGTGAGGGACTGGCGGGCAGCTCCTCCTGCTGCCAGAAGCCCCTCACTAGACTGGTGAGCTCCTCGTCGACTCTGCACTGCAGGGTGAGGGCTCGGGCGGGAGGCTCAGCAGAGCCGACTGGCCCCGAGAGTATCCATCCCAATGAAGTCCTCTGCGCTGCAGGTTGACCGCGACCACCCTTCCTCAGCCCAGATTGGAGGATGGACGCGTAGACGTCGGCTCCGAGGAGGATCTCCACCGGATCCGCGGCCAGGAAATCCGGGTCAGCGAGAGTCAGTCCCCGGAGATGCGACCAGACGCTAGGGTCTGCACGCACGCCGCTGTCGTATAGCGTCAGTCGCGGGAAGACGTACGCCGAAATTGACATCGGTGAGCCGCCGTCACGAGGCGAGACACGCAGAGTGACAAGGCCGCGCGTTACGCCTGTCCGCACGCCCCCCACTCCGTACACTTCTACTGACGACGCCGAACGCGGCAATCGGAGACGCTGTGCCAGGGACTCCGACACCAGCGACGACTCCGATCCTTGATCGACCAATGCCCGCGCGACGTGATCGACGCCGTGGCGATCGGTCACTCGAACGCGCGCGGTAGCCAGCAGCACGGCCATCGGGACCGTCGGCTGCGGCCTCGCGAGATGGGACGTCACCGCCGCGACTGCGGTGAAGGCGTCGTGCAAGGACGAATGATGTCGCGCTCCGCAAGACAAACAAGACGTCCGCGACGGGCACTCGGTAAGCTTGTGCTTACCAAGGCAGTTCACGCACAATGCACTCGCGTCGACGTATTGCCTGCGCTCGACGGCCGACTTGCCGAGATACGTTTCGCACTGACGCAGGTAGTGCTCCTTACTGCACAAGAAGCAGCGTCCTCGCTGGCTTCCCGGTTTGCTCGTCTGTAAGGAGTTCCTTTGCCTCGACGAACCCGAGCTAGCTTTCGCCGAGCTAGCATCGCACTTGGAAGGCGCCAACGATTCGAGAGTTCGCATTCGCTGGCTGACGAACTCCAGGATCTCCTCGAGAGACGGAGGCTCCGTAGTCTTACTGAGCTCCGTCTCCCACTCGCGCCGCGATACCGGATCGAGGAGCTCCGTGATCAGCTGGACGGCCAGGTCGTCACTTTGCGTTAAGGGCCGTCCGATCCCCTCCAGAGCACCGACGGTCGTATGCACGCAATGGTAGATTTTACGTAAATCTGACGCGGACTCACCCTTCATTTTAGGCAGCGCCAGCAGTCGCGCGATGTAAGCCCGCACCAGGAGGCGCCTGTTCTCATAATGGGCGATCAGCGCCCGCCAAGTGCGTTCAAAGTTAGCGCCCGTCGTCGGAAGCTGTCGTGCCACCTGCTCGGCCTCGCCCTTGAGGCTTGTCTTTAAGTAGTGGAGTTTCTCCACTGGCGTAACCGCATGGTTGATGACGACCAGAGACACAAAAAGGTCGCGGAAAGCCGGCCAGTCCTCGTACTTCCCGGAGAACTGCGGGATTGCGATGCGCGGCAACTTCGCCGCGACAGGTGCCGCGACCGCGACAGCGGCAGCGGCAGCGACGCCCGGAACGTTCTCGGGACCACGCATCACACTCAGGTCCTCCAGGTACTGACCCTTTTGCGTGTGGTAGGCGATGTCGGCCTTGAGCATCAGATCTTCCTTGATGTAGTCGTGCTTCGCGAGCTCCTTGCCGTACTCCAGGAGGAGTTGTTCATGTCGACTCATGAACTTCGCCCAGTAACCCTCCAGAGTCTGGAGGCGAGCCTCCAATAAGCCGATCGTGACCTTGGCAGCTCCCGACTTCATCATATTGTCGTAGGAGCGGGCCAGAAGCCCATACAGATCATGCTGCGCCTGCACCAGATCTTCTAATGGATTGCTCATCTTGTCTCTCTCGCGTGGTCTTGACCGCAGGCAATGCGACGCACTTCACCTTCACAGCACTCACTTTTTACTCCGGCACTGGCGAGAAAAATCCGGCTCGAAGGACCAGCTAATGTGCGCGAGAGCAGCGAGCATTCGCGAGTGAGCGCGGCAAATACACTGAATGACGAGAGTTACGCGTCAGTCGAATAGAGAAGTCCGTATGAAGGTCCGGGTCGACAATGAGAGTTCGCTCGCGTCCGATATTCTACGTGCGATTACTTGATGACTCGAGAGCGCGCAAAAGACATCTGCTGCTCCCAAGCACGCGCGCCTTATAAAGGCGATCGGAACCTTCTAGAAAGATTCGGCGGGAAACTGACAGATAACAACAATCCCATTGTTCCGGATCCTTCTAGAAGGATCCTCAGAGTTTGACGAAAACATGTTTATTTGCATTGGAAGCGGCCGCTCGATTTCTCGAACGACCGTTTGACTGCCGTTTGACAACGGCCGTGCTCCCGCGCGCTCGCGCGCTCGCTCGCGAACAGCGGTTCGTCGCGAGCGGGAAACACAGCACGCGAAAGCGTTCCTTTCCCGCGCGCCGCTCCGAACATAAACATTTAATAAGTATTTAATAAATATTATTGTTTAATGAATTGTATGAACTGTATTTACTTCATAAATATTATTGTTATAATGAATTGTTATAATAATGAATAATTAATATTAAATAAATATTTTAAAGACATTTAAAAAATATTGTGTGTTGATTATGTTGTTAAATAACACAAATCAAATTTCATTTTTTATATACATATAAATTTCTTTATTTTTGTTAATTTTTTAACATTATTTTTATTAAATTAAGAAACTGACAGCAGAAAAAGTTAACAAACTGACGAATTATATTTAAGCACGGCAGACTAATGGGTTTAAGTGAACAAAGTTTATTTGCTCGTGAAGTGGCCCAACAATATATATGTTAAATAATAAACAAATACACATACTTTTACACATAAAAAATAAGTAAAAAAATTAATATTAAATAAACATTTAATAAATGTTAAACAAACATATAAAAAATGCTTACTGAAATAATTTTCTCAATTAAATAATTCATGAAAAATATGGCACTTCGTCAAACGACGGTACGTTTGACGGCATTAGAATAAGTAAACATTTTGGATATCGTCATGCTCCCAAGTGCCCAAGCGAGGTTTCCACAAGATCAACATGAGAATGTTACGTTCGTATAGGACAACAGTGCTGTGCACACTTCCCACGTAACAAGAAATTGGTTCAATAATCATCCTGAGCATTTTGGACACCGTCATGGGACACCCTCAGAGTCTCCACACCCGAGAATCCTGGAAAAGTTAGCATATCGCTTGAGATCAGCATCGTTCGTTCCTCAATTACTTTTTAATTAATTAATATATTCTTTATTACACACATTTTAAAATTAACTGCGTTATTATTATTACACACAATATTTTTTTCTCAATACGTGTGTAAAAAAGAAAGATTGTGCAGTTAATTTTAAAATATGTGTGTACTAAAAAATAATATATTAATTAACTAAAACGTGACTAAGGAATGTTGAATACTCACATTAATAGTCAATCCAATAGCCATTCTTGTCAATCACTTGCTGCAATCTTGCTCTGATCGACGTCGACAGGTTCTGGCATATCTCAGGTCGGTCTCGAAGCCTGTTCCAAACGTCCAATACATGTTGTATTAATGCTTCTCTGATTCTGTATTCATCAAACCTCCATTCCCTCACCATGATGGCCCATAAATTTTCAATTGGGTTTAAGTCTGGAGATTTTCTTGGCCAATTTATTTTTTGTACCTTGGGATGATTATTGTACCAATTTCTTCTTAGGTGGGCAGTGTGTACAGAACTGTTGTCCTGTACGAACGTAATACTCGGATACTTATGTGATGGAAACCTTGCTTGCGCACTGGGGAGCATGACTGTGTCTAAAATGTTCACGTATTCTACAGCCGTCATCCGTGCCGTAGTTTGATGCAGTGCCATTACACCAGCAGCACTCATGCAGCCCCAAAAACTGCAAGAGATTCTGCCACTATGTCGCTCTTGCACGACATATTGTGGCTCGAGTCTTGCGCCTCTAGTCCTCTAAACTCGCAGTCTACCATCCTCAGCAGAAGAGAAGACCTACAATTGTAAAAAATGCAATTATTATTTGAGATATTCAATATTCCCAGAATTATTTTAACGTGCAATCTATTAATTGAAACAAACATAAAAAGAAAAAGAAAATAAGTTTACCTTTTCGTCCAAATCCATTTATCTCATTCTTTTTAGGGCTTATTTAAGTGTCGATGGGCAAAGGCTAATCGTTCTCGGCGATGTTCTTCATTTAGCACGCATTTCTTGGTCGAACGACACGAGATCAACCCAGCTGTTTTCAATCGTCGGATTACGGTCGCTTTCGAAATATCGATTCCAATTTCCGGGATGACATGTTCAGCTCCTTTAAATGGATTTTTCGCAACAACGTTTATTATCTGCGCGTCCTGTTCCGGGGTCGTTTTTTTGGGTGTCTATTCTGTTTTCTGTGATCTTTCAGTCCGTCAGGACCTAGTTCACGATATTTTCGTCTCCACAATTCTACCGTTTTTACATTGCACCTAACTTGTTGAGCCACTTCACGAGCAGATAATCCTTGTTCACTTAAACCCACTATTCTCCCACGCGTACCTTCACTTTCATTTGCAAATGATTTTCGTTTTTCTTGTGCCATTTTGGGTCTTTTAACAAAACAAAAGAAAAAGAAGCAAAAGACGGAACAGTTCCGTCTTTTGTTTCTTCTTGCAAACCGTTGTCAATATGGCACAAGAAACACGGAATCAATTTGCGAATTGACTTTTGAAGAAAAGTGGATTTTTAGACACCCAAAAACATCTCATATTCCCTTCATTATATAATTATACTTTTTAAAAAAAATGACAACACCATAACTTTTTTTGAAAGTATCACTCTTTAGCTTTAAAACGTCATATTGAATAGTCCTTAAAAGTTTTTTGTTGCGGAGATATGATTTTTTAAAGGACAAGTGGATTTTTGAATAATTTTCCATTTTTGCATAATGATTTTTTTTTATATCTTCACAATAAATAATTTTTTAACAATTCCGATTATGCAGTCACATTTTTGAGATTTTGAACTGTTATGTAAAAAAAATTGTTGAAAAATGTTGATTGGAAGCAAAGTTATAGCTTCTCAAAGTTAAAGTAGTCTCCCAGACCCATACAGCAAATAATTGACAAGAATGGCTATTGGATTGACTATTAATGTGAGTATTCAACATTCCTTAGTCACGTTTTAGATAATTAATATATTATTTTTTAGTACACACATATTTTAAAATTAACTGCACAATCTTTCTTCTTTACACACACGTATTGAGAAAAAAATATTGTGTGTAATAATAATAACGCAGTTAATTGTAAAATGTGTGTAATAAAGAATATATTAATTAATTAAAAAGTAATTGAAGAAAGAACGATGCTGATCTCAAGCGATATGCTAACTTTTCCAGGCTTCTCGGGTGTGGAGACTCTGAGGGTGTCCCATGACGGTGTCCAAAATGCTCCGGATGATTATTGAACCAATTTCTTGTTACGTGGGAAGTGTGCACAGCACTGTTGTCCTGTACGAACGTAACATCCTCATGTTGATCTTGTGGAAACCTCGCTTGGGCATTTTGGGAGCATGACGATGTCCAAAATGTTTACTTATTCTAATGCCATCAAACGTACCGTCGTTTGACGAAGTGCCATATTTTTCATGAATTATTTAATTGAGAAAATTATTTCAGTAAGCATTTTTTATATGTTTGTTTAACATTTATTAAATGTTTATTTAATATTAATTTTTTTTACTTATTTTTTATGTGTAAAAGTATGTGTATTTGTTTATTATTTAACATATATATTGTTGGGCCACTTCACGAGCAGATAAACTTTGTTCACTTAAACCCATTAGTCTGCCGTGATTAAATATAATTCGTCAGTTTGTTAACTTTTTCTGCTGTCAGTTTCTTAATTTAATAAAAATAATGTTAAAAAATTAACAAAAATAAAGAAATTTATATGTATATAGAAAATGAAATTTGATTTGTGTTATTTAACAACACAATCAACACACAATATTTTTTAAATGTCTATAAAATATTTATTTAATATTAATTATTCATTATTATAACAATTCATTAAAACAATAATATTTTTGAAGTTAATACAGTTCATACAATTCATTAAACAATAATATTTATTAAATACTTATTAAATGTTTATTTAACATTAATTAAATATTTATATAATGATTTAGAGAAAATATTAATTTAATATTTATTTAATGTTCATTTAATACTTGTTTTACATTAATTTTTTTTATTTGAAACCATAATTTCAAAACATTAATTTAACATTAATTTAATATTAATTTAATTTTTTTTTTCACTTAAAGTAATTATTTCTTAAAAACGTTTCTAAGGTGCATTTAAAGGTGTGTTTAAATATTGTTAATATTGTTTAAGTATTTATTTTTCGTGAATTATTTAATTGAGAAAATTATTTCAGTAAGAATTTTTTATATGTTTGTTTATTATTTATCATGTAAACTATTTATTTTTCAATTGTTATTGATTTTAAAATTTGTTTAAAATAAACATTTTAATAGCATATGTAGAAATCAGTAAAACATTATAACTTTATATGTGTTTATATATAAAATAACCATTTTTTAATAATATACTTTAAATATATGAATATGTATATATATGTATGTATGTTTGGTCTTTCGATAACATATATTGATCTGATCCATCAGTGATATACACGTATTAGCACATGTTTTCAGATCTTAAGGATCAGTTCGCAGCAGCCGCAGAGGACAAGTATCGTTCATCGCGGTTACGACTTGGATGGGTGACCGCTTGGAAATTTTCAAAGTAAAATTCCTTGTCAAACCTCAATATTAAAACAACAATATTTTATAATGTTAAAAAGACACGATTCCATTACTTTTAACATTTTCGAATAATTTTTCCGTTGCAGAAAAATGTTTTTTTTTAAATATTGTTTTGCTCATTGGATTAAAAAAGAACATTTTTTTACGTTAAATAAACATTTTTTTTTAATGTTAAACAAACATTATTGTAATGAAAAAAGGGGCACTTAACCCATTTTTTTATGTTTTCATAAATTTTCTAAAAAATGTTTTTAAAAACATTAAAAAAAATATTTTGTGCTGATTGGAAACGTGTAAAAGTCATGCAAGAATAGTGGTAAAATTTTGAAAACTATTTCAATTATTGAAATTCCTCTGCGAATTAATTTGATGGATATTGTAAAATCAATATATTAACTTGAACAAAGATTAACTCCAACTTGATTAAAAAATAATACTTCCTAACATATTTAGTATTATAAAATTAATATTTAATTTGAACAATTAATTCGTGATAATCTATTATTAATCAATTTACTTAATCTTTATACAAATGAAGCTGAAACTGGCAGCCAGACCTAGCAGCCAGAAGACGGTCGCCAGGGGCGAATAGGGTGCTGAGTATCCCCGGAATTAAAAAACATTAAAATGCACATACATCGTACGCAAACGCGTAGAGACATGAAAAGAATCACAGATACTCTATAAATAGAGTACAAGACAATGGAAAGGTGCTCTTCCCGGGGACGGCACCCATTTTTCATTAAAAAAATAAAAATTAATTATAAACAACTTAGCAGCCACGACGTACGCATACGCACAGGGACATGAAAAAAATTAGAGACACTCTCCAAGGAGAGTACAAAACGGTGGCAAGGTGCTCTTCCCGGGGACGGCACCCATTTTTCATTAAAAAAATAAAAATTAATTATAAACAACTTAGCAGCCACGACGTACGCATACGCACAGACACATGAAAAAAATCAGAGACACTCTCCAAGGAGAGTACAAAACGGTGGCTAGGTGCTCTTCCCGGGGACGGCACTCATTTTTCATTAAAAAAATAAAAATTATTTTTAAACAATTTTGCAACCACGAAATACGCATACGCACAGGGACATGAAAAAAATCAGAGACACTCTCCAAGGAGAGTACAAAACGGTGGCAAGGTGCTATTCTCGGGTACGGCATTCATTTTTTATTATAAAAATAAAAATTACTAATAAACAATTTAGCAACTAAGTCATACGCATACGCACAGGGACTTGAAAAAAATCACAGATACTCTCTAAGTAGAGTACAAAACGGTACGATACGATAGCAATGTGATTTGCCAGGGGACGGTTCTCATTGTTCATTACAAAAGTAAAATTTATTTTTAAACAGTTTTGAATCTACAACGTAGTTATACGAACTATTTTATATAATTCGATGTGAATAATGTTAAAATTAGAGATTATCATTAATATTATTAATTATTTTATTAAACATATAATTAATTCAGGACTCTTAAAATTTAAAACAGTTAATGATTGGAAATTAGGATAATGAGAGTCAATGCGAGCAGTGCGCATTTCTATTAATATGTATTGTACAAATTATTAATTCTTCTTTTAATTTCAAATGGTGACATCTTCAGGATGTCAATAAAAATAGAAGATTCTTAGCCGTTATCAGTCACGGAAAACCAGAAGTGGTCGAGTCACCGACGGTTTGCCAACTGAAATATATAGGAATAATATAAAAATTTTATTATTATTTTATTACAAATGAATATTAATACGAATTATATCATTAATATTATTTGTAATAATATTGCAATACAATATTATTACAAATAAATGTTAATGATATTGTATTTAATATTTTATAAATAAATGTTACATAATCTAAACAAATAATTGACCATTTCATTTTTCCTGCTGTAGCGGTTGCTACAGATTGTTGATGCTGCTGCTGCCGTTGTTGTTGCACTTGTTGCAACTGCTGTGGTTGTTATTATTAGACAAAGTTTTTTTTGTAGACATAGTGTGATTTCAATATATATATTTCGCATAAACACGGTGTCTTTTGTGAGCATATTGTTTTCAGTATACATATTTCTCATAAACACGGTGTCTTTTGTAGACATAGTGTTTTCAGTATACATATTTCTCATAAACACGGTGACTTTTGTAGACATAGTGTTTTCAGTATACATATTTCTCATAAACACGGTGTCCTTGGCAAGCATAAACTGGCCTTCCAGCTGAGCAAACCATAGTTCGGGCTCGTCGGCCCAAAACGGAGGTATTTTGAGTGCTACTCGGTGGATGTGTGGATGTTCCTCTGTTGCGTTGGTGCCACTACCATGTGCCTCTGTCATGGTGCTGATTTTTGATCACGTCGGGGTCACCAATTTGTGGGGTTGCTTATGGTATCAGAAGGTTCCACAAATAATTGCACGTTATACGTTCACGTGTTCTTTATTAGAATAACTCTTTGTTACAAAGGTATATTTCTCTTTGGTAGTGGCTTAGGCGGCGCCCGGAGGCGCCTAAAAAAGTCGGTCAGTTGCCGAATAGATTTCTTATAAGTTTATCCTTCCGTTTTCTTTTCTCCCGCTTTTCTGCGGGGAGAGATCGCCCTGGCGTGCGAGGACGCGGAGAACGCGGCGAAGGAGCGACTGGGACGACGACGACGCTTCTGAGTTTCGGCGGAGTGCTCGTTGCAGGCGCAGGGGACGTCTGGGTACCGCTGGACGTGGTCGAAGCGGTTGGCGACGTTTGGGTCCCCTGACTCCTTGTTACGGTACACCGGCGGCGAGGGTCGTAGTGACGTGGTACCTCTATATGCCTCAGCTCCCAAGGAAGGAACGCTACGCCTGGGTCGAGTATGGGAACTCCCTGGCACTCGTCAGGACAGACGCACCCCGGACAGTCCGGGTGCGGGTAAGGACCGGGACGGTCCCGTCGGAGACGTCGACGAGGCAGTTTGACGTGCCACGAAGCTCTTCGACCAAAAGATTGAGGGCCCTGGAGGGAGCGCACCTCGTGTTACACCAAGAGCGAGGGCCCGTGCAGGAGCGCACCTCGGGTTATACCAAGGGAGAGGGCCCGTGAAGGAGCGCACCTCTGGGTACACCAAGAGCGAGGGCCCGTAAAGGAGCGCACCTCAGGTGACGATTCTCGAGATCGAAGGGCCCAACAGGAGCTCAGCCTCGATCGGAGGATGCGTGCTTGACGGGTTGCGGTCGCGTATTATATGCGCTCGGTGGATGCATTTGACTCCCGAGAAAGCGGCCGCCTAGCGGCGGCGCCTGAACTAGCGCCGGCGCTCGCGCCCACGCTGGCGCCCGCGGCTTGCCTGCGCGCTCGCGCGCGCGCGTATGTTGGTGGCGGATTTTGGTTCGCCACAGTAGACATAGTGTTTTCAGTATACATATTTCTCATAAACACGGTGTCCTTTGTAGACATAGTGTTTTCAGTATACATATTTCTCATAAACACGGTGTCCTTTGTAGACATAGTGTATTCTTCCCTTTTATTTATATTATTCTTCATCAAATTTGTATTTTCGTATTTATTTATTTTTTTTTGTCTAGTTTGTGGCTGTGGCTTATCATTTTGTACTATTAAATGCAAAAATGCTGTAAATTCAAATATATTTATAAAATGAAATCGAGCACTTTCCGATTGTTGCAAATATTTTAAAACAGAGTTATCAATTATTGTTAATTGTTGCTCATTATTCGATAAAATTAAATGTCGAAATTTTGTTGCTTTATTTTCTGTACGTTTGTCAGAAACTGAGTTTGCTAAATAGCTTGCTATGCCTTTACGTGCCACATTCATATCGTCTTCGGTAAATTGTGTGTAAGAACCGGAAGCAATTATGTATGCCCATGTGCATACATGCACTCCACAATTTCCTCCTACATCATTATTTTTTATTTGCGAAGGAACGTCTCGTGGAATGTGTAGTGTCCATTCATTCCACGAGGTAATTCCTAGGTGTACCTGCATAATATGTATAATTGTTACATTTTCTTTCATATGTACATTTTTTTCATATTTTTCATACATATGCTGGATATAACTGTGTAAAGTAATGCCATTAAAAGTTCTGCAGGCCGACTGTATTAATGCCAAACTAAAATCTGTTTCGATTTTTTTTATTCTTTTGGTTGTTATTCTTTTAAAATTATCATTAAAAACATTCAAAAAATGTTTAATTGCAGTAATATCATGCTTTGACGATATAAATTCTGCTATAGGCAACGGTTCGACGTCTGTATTTCCTGGCAACAGCAATACATAATAATAAATTGTAGTTGCAGTATGAAGAAGCTTAGGCTGTGCAATAATTGAGCCAGTAGAATCCAGGTGTAAATGTCGCAATTTATTAGCAGCTAAATATTTAATTTGTTTTTCACTAAACAGAATCACTGAAAACGGTATTAATGAAAATTCTTGTATGTAACCGTTTGGTACTTCACCTCGAATCTGTTCTTGCTGTTGATCATATAATTTGATCATAAATGTAACAAAATCTTTATCAAGATCATGTTTTGCTCGATTTTCACTTGATATTTTTTGTAAAATATCTAAACTCGGATACTTGTTCAAATTTCCTGCTTGTAATATTTCTTTGTCAGCCTTAGCAAGCATTTTTAATTTAATCACTATTGCCGACCGCTTTTCTAATTCATCAGCTAACGCTGCTCTGGTTTTGCCACATATGTTACGACGATGTCGTTCTTTTTCATGGGAAACATGCCCACTGACATTAACGTGCACCATTGTGTCAATGTAGGGAATGTCAATTTTTTCTGTTACGAAAAATTTAAATTTTGTGCACGTTGAATGTTTGCATTGCCCTGAAGCTTGAAAGAAAAAATTACTTCTGTTCAAATTATTTTTACATTTATGCCATGAGATGGCTAAAACGCAGAGAGGATTTTTTTTTCAAATTCGGTATTAAAAGCGTCTACCCAACCCTTTCGTAAAGGTTCACCGTTACCAACCCAGAATTCTTCCCAAAAATGTTTAGATAGAATAAAGGAGCTTCCGCGTATTGAACATTTCTTCTCTTTCTTCTCTCTACCAATAATTTTTTTTTCAAGAGAGACATTCGGAGATAACCGCTCAGAATATTCCGCGGACACGTTTGATAATGAACTTTCATTAATCACAATATCTTTTATACGCAAAGAGAATTGACTACTTAATGTTGAATCATGATCATCTTCAATTATCATTTGTTCATCAGAACGAAGAGATTGATCGTCTGTAACAATTGATGATATATGTTCCTCGATGATATTGTGAAAATATTTCAATTGGTGTTTCTTCTTTATTCACATTAATGTGCAGAAAATCAACATCGTTATCATTTTTAGACACATCTGAGGATGTTGCGTTTTTCGTTTTTTCTACATATTGAACAGGTGAATATACATTATGGAGTTTTGGTACTCTCAATGATGCTTATAATGCTATTCGTATATTTTCTAAAAATGTCTTTACATTTTCTGTGATATTTTTCGACTGTACGCTTATCACCATTACCTATAATGTTACTGCAAACATCCAACCATAAATATTTAGAAGAGTGATGTTGCAAACGCTTAACGAAATTATAACAATTATTATCGTATTTATTATATACTTGTACAATAGCGTCAGAAATAGCATCAATTGTAATCAATTCTCCGTACGTTTTCATTGCTGCTCAAATTTTATATACTGATAATAAAAAAAACAAATGGAAGAAAACTGTTTGAAAAGATCTTGTTTTTGAGACCACCACTGAAAGAAATTTACACAAAGTCTGCCAACGCAATAATATTTAATAATCAGTTTTTTTTAATAATAAATTCACGACGCAGTAATATTTAATAATCGGTTTTTTTAAATAATAAATTAATAACGCAATAACATTTAATAGTCAGCTTTTTTTAATAATAAATTCACGACGAAATAATATTTAATAATCGACTTTTTTTTAAATAATAAATTAAACACGCAATAATATGTAATAATCAACTTTTTTTTAATAATACACTAACCTGATATCGAAAAAGGCCACAATCAAACGTAAATCGACTGGCTCGAAGTCCGCCTTCTGGCCCTCTTCTCTAAATTCACTATTAAATCGCTCTTCTCACCACGTGCACGCACAGAAAGAACAATTTTATAGCGAATATCAATTTTCAACTAATTAGAAAAATGAGTTTTTATGCCCGCTGTTAGAAACAGAGACAGATTGAAAGTAAACAATCGTGTTGTTAGGCGAGAGAACTCCGCTACCCGATCATGGTGAACGTAGCGTTTCTTTAATGCCTTCACTCCGTTGAACGTGCTCCATACTGAATCAGCGTTAAAGCGCGTTTATTTAAACAAAAACAGATTTTTATTGTCATGCTTACGCCTATCTTGACGCTTACTATAGCGTAAAAAAGATTGAAATCTCCTCTTAAAATATCTCATATTCTCCTTGTTGGACAATTATACTTTTTGAAAGGAATAACAGTACCATAATTTTTTTTTAAGTATGAATCTTTAGCTTTAAAACACCGTACTTTAAAAGTCCTTAAAAGTTTTTTGTTGTGGAGATATGATTATTTTAAAGAAAAAGTGGATTTTTGAACAATTTCTCATTTAGGCTTAATGGTTTTAGCATAGAGACTAGATAAAAATCACTAATACTTTCCAAGAAGATTATTACAAAACGACAGAAGGTTAAAAAAATGTGATAATATTTATTTTTGTTTGTTAAAATTTATTTATTTATTTTTTTTCTATTCATTGAACTCCATTTTTCTTAAGAATTATATATAATAATATTTCTGGACCCTCCTCGACCGCCTCGACCTCCACCTCGTCGAAAGTCTCGACGATAGCTTTTTTGGAAGTCTCGATCGAATTGATCGCGACCTCTTGGAGTGCCATTACGTTTGACAAAATGTCGACGGTACCACATGAGGCGGCTTCTGCCGCCTCCTCGACCTCGGCCTCCTCGACCTCGGCTAACTAAAATATATAAAAATAGTATTAAAATAATATTATTATATTATTACAAATAAATATTAAATACGTTATTGTATTTAATAATTTATTAATAAATATTTTATAATGCCTAACCTAATAACGTACCATTTTGTTGTTGCGTCTGCTAACAACATTTTCAAAGCACTTCCACAAAAGAAACACGCGACGTCGCCTGGTAAAGCAAAAGTGAGGCCATTCAACTGATACCTTCTCGTCCGTTCATCTGCGTCATTGCGTAAAAGGCTATTTATGCAGTTAATGCAGTGTTAATCACCTTGCTGCCACACTCTGCCTGTTACAGCTCAACATCTTCTACTGCCTGGTAAGCGATCTCTTAGAAACGTTGTAGCCTGTCAATGCTCTCAAAATAAAGGTCCACCTAAATAACTATTAGCATTGACAAAAATCATTACATAATATACCACGATTTTGATGATCTATTGGCCTATACCAGTGGGGATTAACATCTGACCAATAATGGCAGTTGTGTCTATTAAATTGTCTGTCACTATAAAATTTAGCCTCATCTGAGAAAAGCACATACCTAAAAAAATTAGGATCATCGTGTAACATTTGTAAAGCCCACTGGCAAAAAGCAATACGCATCAGATGATGATTAGGCTGTAAAGCCTGCGTAAGAGTGATGTGGAAATGGTGATAATTTAGAGCTCTTAAAATTCTAACAACAGTTCTTTGTGGTATACCTATTTCCCTTTCAATCTGGCGAGTACTAACATGAGGATTAAGGTGAAGTATTGCTAAAATAGTTACAGCTCGCGCATCATTTTCATCATATTCATGATGTTGATGTTGACGAACAAGATGTCCATTGCGAGCTCTTTGGACTAAACTACGTATTGTCATATCTTTCAGGAAAACGTTGAGCATAAAAGTTGATACGCATTGTACTGCTTTATCATCTCCCCTCAAAACTAATATAATATCAATACAATTCATTAGACTATATCAGCCATTCTGAAAGGTAATGTAATTACCTACATACCCTGCATGTATGTTTGAATTTTTGCCTACAACTTAACAGTAAATTTTTCACCATGAGAAGTGCAAGAAAGGTCAAACTCTTCGCAGTTATAACAATAATTATAAATTTTAATCGTTCGTTTCAGTTGATTATTAGCATTAGTACGCAAAGCTGTCATTATCAATGCTGACGCACGCCCAGTGCCTCCCGCCGCGCCTTGCACTGTGCCGCCGGACGGCGTAACTAAGGAGCGCGATACATCGTCTTAGGACCGTGCGTTACGCCGTCCGGCAGCGTCGGACACACGGTTTCGCACGTTAGACGATCAACATTCAAGTAGCCAATCGGCGGCGTAGTTACCGCGTCGCGCGCACCCTGCTTCTTGCACACTCTTCGCAGAGAGTTAAAGAAGCTTACATTTCTTACAGTATGTTCTATTTTTGACCATACAATTCACACATTTGTTCTCTTTTGCTGTGCAAGGACGCGAGCCATACTTTCCTGCGCATTTGCAGCATGTTTTTTTTTGTATAACTTTTAGCAATGTGGAAGTACCTCCAGCATTTAAAATATCTTTTGACACTGACGTGATTAAGTGCAAGACATTTCTTCCATCCTACATTTAGTTTTGTTTTCTTCAATATTAACTCGTGCGTCTCTTCGTCTACTTCCATTATTATTGATTCTTCTTCATTTCCTTTTCTTTGATTGCTACTCTTTTCTATAACCATTCTCTTCACACTTCGCACATTTACTGTATCTATTTTATTTTGCTTCTTAATCTTATTTATAAGTTCATTATCATTTAAGTTCATCTCTTCTAAATTTACAAGGATTGGACAAAATAATATGAACACCTATTCTGACTTTGAAAAATAGGCGTAATTCAAGAAAGAGTAACTTGGTTAAAAATGATCGAAAAAAAATTTTAAAAAAGCATTTTAAAGCTTGAAATCTCTAGTTTTGAAATTGATAAGTTATTAAACAATTTAGATATTGTTTATGAAGTTACGCGGATTTAAATGGGCGTTAAATCTCAAAATATTTTACAAATATTGCAAAGATCCACAACGCAAAATAAAAATTGCACGCAAATGCGGTTTACAGCATTTGAAAGCGTGGATCTTTACTTTTAATTTGCGTTTTTGATGAGCGTTGTACCATTTTTTTTTATTGAGTTAGGCAACACTGAAGCAAAAATGGCCTCTTTTGGCAACACTGAAGCAAAAACGGCTTCGATGTTGTATAATTCAATGAATAAAAATCATACAACGCTCAACAAAAACGCAAATTAAAGGTGAAAATTCACGCTTTTAAATGTTGTAAACCGCATTTGTGTGCGATTTTTAATTCACGTCAAATAAACTTAGCGTACTACAATCGAACATGTATAGTACATCTATCGTACTGTATTGTACTATTATCAAACGTTTCCTGTACTATGACTAAACATCTTTTGTACCATCTACATACTACTATTGAACATCCATCGCACGTCTATCAAACCACTTTCGAACCATGCATGATCATTTATCATACCACAAAACAAGAAGAAAAAACATACATGTACGTCTTTTTTGTTGTTTTGTGGTATGATAAATGATCATGCATGGTTCGAAAGTGGTTTGATAGACGTGCGATGGATGTTCAATAGTAGTATGTAGATGGTACAAAAGATGTTTAGTCATAGTACAGGAAACGTTTGATAATAGTACAATACAGTACGATAGATGTACTATACATGTTCGATTGTAGTACGCAAGTGATTTGATTATGATGTTTGATTATGGTACATGTATGTCTTCTTTGCTGTTTTGTGGTACGATAAATGATTCATGGTTCGATAGATGTCCGTTAACGGGTTGGTTAGCAAGTCAATATCAGTACGATACACGTTCAACCCTAGTTTGATAGATGTATGATTATTGTATATAGAGATACATAAATGATTCAACTAAGATTTAGCGGTTGGTACATGATAAAATGTGAATTCCTTTGTTACCGCAAATACATCTAAAGATAAAAAATGCTTTACTCTAATTTTAAAATAAACTAGTATAGGCTTGGAATTTATTATCGGAAGTTATTAAAATCTGCAATAATAATATTACGTGACAATAATACTGATTTACTTATCCACAACAACTTTATAAAATAAACGTAAACAAATACATAAAAAAGTATGTAATATGTATAATATTTATAATTATATATTTAAAATTACACATTTCTAATATCAGATATTAATAGTGTTAATTTAGTTGTATGAAAAATGTATGAAACTTTATATTAATAGTTCCGGAGATGTCTGTGACGTCGTGTCATCAAAAACTGACGAGTAGAAATCCGCTAAATTAGATGATGGTAATGTAATCATATAATTCAGTTAAGAATATTTTTTTGCAATATATATTTAGTACAGTGAGAGCTGTAGTACATGATGCAAAGAATAGTATTAAAAATGAACCTCCAAGAAATCATATTTAAAGTACAGCTGTGTTATGATATACCACGCTCACCGTACTTGCGCCGTGTTTGTAATAGCACTTGGTTCCCATTGGTGAAACTTTTCACGAGAACTTTGATTACAAAAATTAAAATTTTTAATAAATCAGTCCGCTTTACGTATTGTAAAGTGTTTTAACCAAGGCTTGTATATTGTGATGCATTACATTGTAAATAAATGTAAAAAGTTATAAAATATTATAATTATGTAATATAAAAGCTATAAAATAATAAAATGTGTATAAATTAAAATTAAACCTCTGGTTATTTTCTCTGTCTTTAACAAACACTTCAATAGTAAACTGATAGCGATTCAATAACGGTACAGTGTGGTTTGATAATGAAGTCATAGCGGTTCGATGAACGTACGCTAGACGTTCAACTATGATACAATGCGGTTCGATAGACGTATAATAAATGCTTGTTAAATGATACGTAGATAGTACAAGAGATCGTGATATAGGAAATGTTCTATCATGGTACAATGTAGTCTGCACGATCAAAATAAAGCGAGAAAACCATAACATTTAATATTATGAGAAAACCACTGTTTTTTGCATGATTTAACGCTCACCATCGAGAGATATCAAGCACTGTACGATAATCTTCAGAAGGTTTGAATCCTCTAATGTAGTTGGATAAAGTGCTTTCAGACTTTGTGCGTGCGAGTGAGCGCCCGCGCGCGTGTGTGTGAGTGTGTGTGTGTGCGTGCGTGCTTGTGCGTGTGCGTGTGCGTGTGCGTGCGTGACTGTCTTATTGATATGTATAATATATGATTTTCAATATAGATATAGATTTGCGAGAGTTAGTCGAGCCGTTCGAAACGCTACAGATTTTTATATTAACAATAGCTGTACGTTAACATCTCGTGTAATACAGCTCAATGATAACAGCTCTGGCATACGCGGAAATTCAGTTGTTTTATAGAGAAATAAGAACATTTTTCAAAAATACTTTAGGAGAGCAGGAGAGGGTATTATGGCTACTGTCGGTAATATGGCTATTCTTATTATTTCCGTTATTAGGTGACGTATTCTAACAATTGCTTATGGAGTTATTCGTTTAGTAGCTCGCCATTTTTTAGTGATGCTAATATTTCAATACATAATGACTTACAATTGTTATAAGGCATTTTGACATCTGAGCATTTTTAAACTTTTTTCAAGATACACTTTTAACGTTTAATTATGTACATTTCCTCATTATTGTTGAACTTGTATTATCACACGAGTGTATTATCACACGAAGGTACATACACTTGAGTGTTTATTTATTATTTAACTTTTATTCAGCCGTATACATTTTGAGTTATAAAAAGTTAAAACAATAACATGGAAATTTGTTAATATGGATTTTTAAGCAAAATTTTTATATTGAAATATTTCTTCGATAAATTGATTATCATTCTACAGGGCGGTGTTTAGAAACATTAGAGACATCATTTTATGTTTGTTGTTTAAGAAATGATATATTGATGGGAATTACAGTGTTTATTAATTTTTGAATTGGCTCTACAGATCACAAAATCCTTTTGCAGAATAAGAGTACGCACCAAAACAAAGTCTGGGGTGGTAAATTTTACGAGAAAGTAGAACAAAAAGTTAAAAATTTATTTATTTTTGGCTCGTGAATTTGTCAACTGAGATTAACTTTTGTCATTTACTGATGTTCTGTAGCTCGTATGTATGAAATGAGACCAGCCCAGACTTCAGAAAACTCTAACAAACAACACTGACTATGTGTCATTCCAGTCAAAAGCCTAACAAAAAGATTTAACATGTAAACAGCTGTACGTGTACAAATTTTGTTTAGTGCACGTAAACGATGACAAGCAGAGGAGTGACTGTAGTTGATAGGTCTTTTTGCAGATGACAAAATAATCGAAAAACAAAGACAGAACTATACGTTGGACAAAGAGCGATAGCCTGGCCTCTCTCGAAAAATAATCTGCAGTGCTAACGTCGAAGAAGTTCTTCAGTCACTATAGCATCCTCTTAATGTTAAACAGGGATAAAGTAATATTTCTAATGAACTTTTTAATGGTATTTCTAAAGTTTCTGAACACAGAAAAATTCTAAATCAGGAAAATTCTGAACAATGGAAAGTAAAAAATATATAATTTGGTAACAAAGTACTGCGTTTTTTTTTAAACTAAACTAATTTTTAAAAATTATTTTTTACGAATAGCCATTTTATAACCACTTTTCTTCTTCCAGCAATTATACAGTGCATTAGATTTTTATAAATCACGTCCCAAATAATAAGTATTTCATTATTTTTAGTTTTGAATCTGTCAAACAATACTTTGATGAATGTAAGCGTTCAAGTTTCAATAGAAAATATTAATTACAATAAACAAAGTTATTCGATAAAATCTAAATAGGTGTTGTATTACCCTCTCTTCCTCTATAGCCATTGGGGTGATGAAACATTGTATGATGGAACAACTTGTGTAATAACCTCATTCAATAGTGTCGTCCACACTTTGCATATTTTATATCTTTGCAGATTTTGACGTTTAAAACCAATTATAAATTTACAAGCTGCTGTAGGAAGCCTCTAATTTTGCATATTTTGCAATACATAGCATGTACCAGAATAAGTGATGATATAATAAATGTTTACAGAAACGTTATTCTTACAAAAATTAATATTACGCAATACTTTCTTCTCCTCTATAGCCATTGGGGTGATGAAACATTGTATAAAGAATGATGACATCGGTGGTGACGACGATGAAGATCTTGTATATGTTAAGGGGCATGAGAAACAAGAGTGGTTGAAGGATATGCTGGATGCTGATGCGAGAGATAATGTAGTCATCAAGATCATAGATGCTGATTATGAAGACATGGAATCTTTGAATAAATTAGATGCTACTAACACTATACAATGTGGAAAACATGTTAAGAATTGCTCATAACAAAATGTATTTAAAATGTATAATTGGTGGTCACAACGCCAAAAGAAAAATTGTATTATTTGAAAAAATAAAAATATAAAATACATAAATATATACCTGTATATTTTTTTCTTTCCCTATCCCGATAGTTAAGAATCAATAGTGGTATAATAATGATTCAATAGTAGAACGATTATGAAACAACGTGGTTCGATAGACGTTCGATCATGAAACAATGTGGTTCGATAGACGTTCAATTGATGTTCAATTATTGATCAATGTGGTTCAATAGACGTTCGATCATAGAACAACGTGGTTCAATTGATGTTCGACCATGGAACAATGTGGTTCGATAGACGTTCGATTATGGAACAACGCGGTTCGATAGACCTTCGATCATGGAACAATGTGGTTCGATAGATGTTCAATTGATGTTCAATTATTGATCAATGTGGTTCAATAGACGTTCGATTATAGAACAACGCGGTTCGATAGACGTTCGATCATGGAACAATGTGGTTCGATAGACGTTCGATCATAGAACAACGCGGTTCGATAGACGTTCGATCATGGAACAATGTGGTTCGATAGACGTTCAATTGATGTTCAATTATTGATCAATGTGGTTCAATAGATGTTCGATCATAGAACAACGTGGTTCAATTGATGTTCAATTAATGTTTAATCATTGTTTGAGTATATATAATTGTCATAGAAGATAAAGCGTTAGTCATACTATGCGACCGAGAACATAATGTGTGTGGGCAAGAGAGAGAAAACCACAATAGCCTTAACGTGTGCGAGCGAGAGCGCGCAGGAGGGAGGGAGACAGAGAGAAAAAGAGAGAAAGCAATACGTTTATTCCTAAATAATTGTTATTTGCTAAACTAATTTTTTGATAAATTAATATAAAGCACCCCATAAAGATAAATCATATCAATTTTAAAAAAAGCTGATTTTCTATGTCAAGATAAAACATTACAATAGATTTTCCATTATTTTTTCTTCCTATGATTAAGTTGAATAAAACTTCTTTTGAAGATTTTCTTTTCAATACGTAATATCTATGAGAAATTTCTAGATTTGAATGATATTACTCTAAGAATTTTCTAGAATGTACGATGTGATACTGCTAGCTCTATAAATTAGGAACACTGAGACTATAACGTGACTATAATCATGAGAACAGATTATTTCCTTGTTCCCCACATGGTAGATACAATTATCGTTCATTTATAGACATATCAAATTATAATAGTAACTGTGATCACGATACAATCTCAAAGCTTTATAGACGCAACCATGTGATTCGTGGCAAGCTTTCTGACGTAGAGAAATTTCACGAGTGGACCTTCGTTAAGTTATAATCTGTATTAAATACGAACAAGTGATGTAAAAAATTTATTTTATTGGATATATGGAAAAGATTACAAAATAGAGGAGAGGATTACATAATAGAAAGTAAGTAAGAAAACGCTGTCGCATCAGTCGATCAGTGAACAGTTAAAAACTCAGAAAGAAAAAAAAATATATATATATATATATATATATATATATACGAGAAGAAGATGGACTACTATGTGCCGCTTCAACAGGACGAAATGTGTGAAAAAGTGTAAGTATTTATAATTTTTATACATTTTTTATATTTTGTTTCCGTTTTTGCAACTAACTTATCCATATTTTTTTATTTACAGAACATTGCCACGGTATACGCCTCACATTTTGGGGAGGAGATTGGCATTGACGTCCACAGCGTATAAATATCTCGACATTGGAATCAGCGTAGGACCAACATCGTTTATGGAGATACTTATTGGTGACAATCGAGGCAATCAAATAATTCTGGCTCATGCAATGTGGACAGCACTGTTCCAGAAACGTGCGGACATTGAACGACTCGTGCAGTCGACTTCTCCTTCCTCAGCATTACCGATTCAAGATCTTATTGTACAACTCATTAAACTGAGTAATGAAAATATTGTTAAATTAACATTACGCGATACTTGCATGTATTTGAAACCAAAAACTGTACTTTTTCTGTTTGAGCTCGAACAATGCGTCGAGCATATATATTACTCTTTATATCAATATACATATACAGTGAGCGAAAAATATAAACATTTTGTAACCCTTTTACACCAAAATTATGTTAATAATAAATGCGATGCGGCAAAACTCTTGCGAGAAAAATATGATAAAACTTTGCTTTTAGAATGTAAAATGTTAGCTTACGCTTTAGATAATATTGTACATGATGCATTACATGACAAATAAATAAGAAAAAATTGAAATATTGTAACGATGTCTTCAATATTATCTTTTCCTATTCAACTATTGTCCCTTAAAAGATAAAGCATTAGTCACCCCATATTCAAGCGAGAACAATGTGTGCGGGCGAGAGAAAGAGAAAACCATGTACAATAGCTGTAACGTGTGCGAGTGAGAACGTGCACGAAAAAGGGAGAGAAAGCGATACGTTTATTCCCAAATAATTGTTATTTGCTAAACTAATTTTTTTAATAAATTAATATAAAATTTATATTAAATTGATATTAAGTTAATATTAACCTAATATAAACATAATAAAAATTTATATTAATTTATTAAAAATTAGTTTAGCAAATAACAATTTGAAAAAAAAAATTATTTTAATTATTAATTTGATATAAAAAAATTATTTTAATTAATAATCTGATATAAAAATTATTTTAATTAATAGTTTGATATAAAATTAATATAAATATAATTAATTTAATCAATAGTTTGATATAAAATTAATATAAATTTAATTAATTTAATTAATAAAGGAGGGGGGGGGGCTCTCCCAATCCCCACTCTTCCCCCGTGTCACGTGACTTCCCCCACCCCAAATTGAGTTAGAATCGGCCCTGTACATCTACTCTCATAGTCTTCGTCAATTTTGTCACCTTTAAATTCGCAATCTGTTGATCTGTCATTATCAGATGAAAGTCAAATAAAAAGTCAAATAAAGATAAAAGAGGCTCTAGGCCCCATGAGGTCTCAGAAACTTTATTAAAGACTGCCTCAGCATCAATAGCGACTACAGATATTAGTAAGTTTAGCAATAAGTATTCAACTTCCATTTCCGTAGATTAGTATGATTACAAAAAAGATTATGCATTACTTTGATAGTAATGATCAAATTATTATTATTTGAGCCGTTTATTTTGAAAGTGGCTTAACTCCGTTTGTCAATTTTTTCCGGTTGCCATGGTTACATGTACAACTTCATGTTATTTATCAGTAAAGCATTTCAGGTTGCTCATATTCCGAGCAAATACGATAATTCTTGATACATAAGTTTTCAGAGTTAGTTCAATAATTGAACCGTGTAGTTTGAAAGTGGCCTAACTCCATTTATACTTAAATCAAGATAATAATATATTATTGATAATGATTTTGTATCAACAAAATTATTAGAAAACGCAATTTTTAAAAGGGTAAAGAATTCTAATGGAGAATCAATAAACTGGTTAAAAATATGTTGGATGCGTTTTGTTAGAAATAAACTGTATAAAATTTTCTATAAGACATCAATGAATGAGAATGAAAATTTTAAAGTCCTGGATTTATTACCACGTCGGGGTAGGCCAAGAAAGTTCGAAAATATTGTATTGACACCACTGTATAAAAATATCAGACAAATTACAACAGCAAAATTCAAGGACATAATTGACCTATTACGATATATACCACCGGAACATCATGATTTCTTCAAATCCCTTTCACACACACAAAATGTAGATGAATAGTAAATTGTTTTGTAATAAATTTATGTTTTTTATGTTTTGTACGTTATGTAGTTAAAAAATGTTTTGAATCGCATAAATTAAGTTTCCGAAGTGTTTTAAAGATATGTAAAATAAATTAAGTATGATTTTTTTTAATTTGAAGCATCTTAAATTATGTTGAATGGACTTGGGCACCTTCAAATTTTATAATGAATCTGGATGTTAATTTTGAAAGTGGCCTAACTCCATTCTTGATAAGAAAACGCATATTATTCACTTAATAATTGCCACTATTTTAATAGGAACTATAAATTTAACACCCTTAGATACATTTAAGCAGTATGACTCATTAGTATCCTATACGTATATTTTTAAATTCATTGTAACGCAAACCCTTAAATATCTCGATTTGAAGATAAATGGAGTTAGGCCACTTTCAAAATAAACGGCTCATTTATAGGTCTGTATAAGTTCCTAGAAAAATTGAATAAAAAAGTAAACAATGTAAGATCGAAGCTTGATGTTATACTTATTAATCAATTTAAATTTAACAGAATTTTAATGCCAGAAGAAACAATTTTTTCTAAACCTTTAAACATGCCTGCACTTCTTGTACATACTACAGAGCAAAATCACAATGTTTGAGACATTTATCTTAAATAATGTTAACTTTTCAGACACAGTGAGTAAGGTTTAATATGCTTTTATGGTAATATTTATTATAATAAAGCTAATTCTATTTCTATAATCTATGCAGCATCTTCTATACATCCTATTAAAATCATTCAGTTCTTAAGATTTTGTTTCCTTTGTACTGTTTTAGCATTTCTGTCATTCTAATGTAAGTTGATAAAAAAGTTGGTAATGGAACGTTGCAAGTCTCATTTATTATTGCACACTTAATATTTCTTTACTTAATGTTGTAATAAAAAAGGATGACTTTTGTTTTTGTTTTTGATTCTAAATTCTCTTTATATTTTAGTGTTACTATTTAAAATCTCTTCTTTTGGGAAATGATGAGATTCGAGCGACATCTAAACTTATGTCGTATCTCATTAGTAATTCTCTTGCCGAACAATTTAACTTTGATGATCATGGAGCAAAATTGGCTTTTAAATCCACCAAATTATGAGAATTGGTTAGTAATTGAGTAAATAAATAGAAAGCGAAAGAGGAAAAGAGAGAGAGAGAGAGAGAGAGCATCATATTTAATAAAAAAAATTTTTTTTGCTTCTTATATCTGCTACTAGCTTAAACAATAATTTATTAATTGAGTTAATTTTTTTTTAGTTAATCGTATCTAATTCGTGTCTTTTTAAATTATTAATATATAAGGCGATTCAGAACGACCCATGTTTTCCTGTAAAGACGTGTTCTTGAATAAATTCTGAGACGATTTTTCCTGTACGAAAATTTTGTCCGACACTTACTTTTTGAATAATAAGAGAATAAAATTAGAGAATCACAGGCCGTGTACTCATGGTAGACAAAGGCGCCGCAACTCACCGTCCAACGCGGACGCTTACCCGTGTAATCATACCCGTATAATCATATCTGCCGAGATATAATTATATCTGGTTTATCAGATCTGGCCAGATATGCAATTTGTCTGTATCTAGTCAGATCTAAAAGATCTGGCCAGATGTAATCAAATATGACTAAATATAATTATATTGTTGAATTCAGATCTGTTGAGATATGATTATATCTAGTTTATCAGATCTTGCCAGATATGCAATTTGTCTCTATCTGACCAGATCTGAGAGATCTGACCAGATATAATTATTTGTTGAATTCAGATCTGCTGAAATAGGGATGTTATAAGGGAAGTAAAATGATATAAAATCATATACATGTCTAATGTTTTTATTTTTTTTGTGAATATAGATACATATTAAACATTTTTGTGAATATATATATATATATATGTATATATATATATATATATATATATATATATATATATATATATATACATATATGTAAATATTTAATGTATCTAAAATTTAACATATCTAAAAACATAAAATAATACGGTTTCTTTTGTTAGAGATGTTATAATAAAAGTTAACATAAATTTTCTTTACTGTTAATAATAAATAGAAAATGTAAATTAACGAATTGACTAATTTTTATTATTAATTACTTTTATAACCGCGCTTTGGTCTCGGTCTACAATGGGAGTAGTAAGCCTTAAGTCTTAGGAAATTAACCAATCACAGATTAATATGAAGACAATAATTGACTATGATTGCTATTGTATATCAGGACTTACAAAAATTAACAATCCCTATAGCACACTGCTATTGTTTGTCGTCGTTTTGGCATCAAAACAACATCAAACATGTCACTTGATGTCATTTTGATGTAAAAAATTACTGAATACTAACGAAGTGTATATCTCAATAATTGTGGCTCCGTTATTTATAGCTGATGCGCCAGCAAAAGCTCAAATACAAAATATAGTTAATTTTAATTGAAATTACGGTTGCAAATTACATCTGCGAGATAAAAACAGAAAGATACAAGCCAGTTTTCGGACAAAAAATCATTTGTGTTTATAATTATCCAAAGAAACAAATCAAACTAAAGACAGCGGAAAAAATGGAAGATCAAGTTGAAAGAGTATTAATAAAAAAGAACGAGATATTAAAGGTATCAAGAGTTACTCCGTAGTTTCTCTATTACCTTCTTTAGATTTTTCCACTTGTCTCTTGCCTGAATACATGCATTTAGTTTTGTTAAGAATAAGCAAACAATTCATTAATATTTGGTTTCATAAAAAAGGTGCATGGAACATTGTACAATATTTAAGGGAAATTGATAAAACAAGCACACAAAAAACAAAAGTGTTATGTCCGAGAGACTACACCTATGTACCCCTATGTATTTTGACACCCTGAAATTGAATACGACCTCAGAATTGCTCCATCAGATCAAGATTTTTTTTACACTCAAAGAATTGCTAAACGTTCCTTAAAATTACACACTATTTAACCTGGTAAAAAAAATCCTAACCTAATGGAGCAATTCTAAAGTCATATTCGGTTTCAGGGCGTCAAAATACATAGGGATACATAGGTGCGTAGTATCTCGGACATAACACTTTTGTTTTTTTGTATGCCTGTGTAATTACCAACTCGAATAAGAATTATCAGAGATTTCATATTTTTAACTTTAATTAATAAGAACTTATTTATGTGTTAAATATATGTTTAATTTTAACTTAAAGTTTTCTGACGATGAAAGAACATTTTAGTAAATGTAACGTTATAAAGTTGAAAAATAAAGTATAAATTATTATCTATTTCCAAGAAGAATGTAATAGATCCATATTTCTTTTTTTTATCTATTTCCAAGAAGAATCTAATACCTATTCCAAAAAGAATCTATTTAACATCTATTTCCAAAAAGAATCTAATAGATCTATATTAGTAAAAAAATTACACAGACACACAGAAAAACAAAAGTGTCATGTCTGAGAGACTACACCTATGTATCCCTATATATTTTGACGTCCTGAAACTGAATTCAGAATTGCTCCATCAAGTCAGGATTTTTTTTTACCGGGTTGAATAGTGTGTAATTTTAAGAAATGTTTAGCAATTTTTTAAGTGTAAAAAAATCCTGACCTGATGAAGCAATTCTGAGGTCATATTCGGTTTCAGGACGTCAAAATACATAGGGATACATAGATATAGTCTCTCGGACATGACATTTTTTTTTGTGTGCCTGTGTAATTTTTTTACTAATATTCGACCACTTCATTCATTTCATAGAATGCCACGAAGTATTTCTCTCCATTCCTTTTACAAAGCTTCTGAGATTTATAATTGGATTTTATTCTATTCTGTTCTGATTTTGTCCAATTTTTTACCTGATAAATATTTCCAACACTAGCTACTTCTAGTTATTGCTCTCTTTATTCTACTTCAAAACAGTATCAATATAGAATTAGAGTTTAAAGAAGCGGAAATTTGCTTAAGATTATTTGTGAAAGATATTAAGTTTTGTACGGCGATAAAGAACTAACTTATTACAATGCGCTTCAACCTTTACATCTCGGTTTGTGTGTTCGGCATATGGAATCCTCTATGGACAATATCGAGATTCCCATTTGAAAGCTTTAATGGTTTTCTAGCAAATTGTGTACATGGAATTAAGAATATGAGTCAAGAGATTATTAATAATTTAAAGATAGCTCAAGGTGCAGCGGTTTAAAAAATCAGTGTTTTGCTGACAAACATACTACTAACCTTCCTTCATCTAATATCAAAAAAGATTACAAATTACTTGGTTCTCCTCAAGAATTGAAATTTATGAATGATATTGAGAGAAGAGTATTAACATTAAATGGCCTACACATCGATAATTTATCTATTTACGCTCAAGCTAAAATTAAAAATGAGCTTTATACTTCAAAACTATATAAAATTACTAAAAATGATAGCTCTAATGTATAAGTAACGACCAATGACAATAAAACTAAATATGGATCTATTAGATTCTTCTTGGAAATAGATAATAATAATTTATACTTTATTTTGCAACCTTATAATGTTACATTCACTAAAATATTCTTTCATCATCAGAAAGCTTTGAAAATTAAACATATTATACCTATTCAATATATAAATCAGTTCTTATTAATTAAAGTTAAAAATATGAAATCTTTAATAATTCTTATTCGAGTTGGTAATTATTTATGCAAATCTCCAAACAACTTCAACTTAAATTTTTAATGCAATTTATTAAATAACAATCAAATTGATATTTCTTTACTTTTTTTTAATTATTACCTAATAAGCTTATGTACTTAATAATTTAAATTCTATTCTTCTGCAATTGTCTTTTGTATTTTAGATATAAGGCACATTGATAAATAAAATTATACTAAATAACTAACGTTTTTTATTTCTAAAAAGTACTTTGTCTTCAGCAAATTATATTTGTATCATAATTGATTTATTGTAACATATTAGAGATATTTAATTAAATTTTTTAAATTTGCTATGTATAAACTAAATTTCTGTTTATATATTTAACACTTGCCGTAATTTTTTGTTTCTCGCCATTGCATTGAAGTTATTCGCGTTTTACGCTTCTATTAAAAAATACTCCGTAATGAGACGGTTTTCGATCATAGGCGGGGTGCAGGCACCTGTAGCACGTATTGTACCGAAATGATCGGAGTACACAACGCAGGAAATTTTGCTCGGACGCGAATGATCCTATGATGGCTAGTAAGAATTAAATATGAAATTAGACAAATATCATTAAACATTTAATCATAATAATTAAATATGATCAGATATCAAATCAATTTGATCTGCTCAGATCTGAATAGCTTTTAATCAAATACAACCTCATTTCTACTTATAATATTCCGAGATATGCATATCTAGTCAGACGTAAAGTATTTTGGGTCGCATTTGTTAAATATGATTATATCTAAACAGATTTGATAATATCTATCATTGATTTGTAGCGATACTGCAGTCATCTGGATTGTTTCGCTGAAAATCAATAATAGATATTGTCAGATCTGAACAGATATGTCAGATCTGAACAGATATGTCAGATCTGAATTATTCTCGAAAATACAGAATCAGAGATATTGTCAGATATGAATAGATATGTCAGATCTGGGATATTCCTGAAAAATTGATTCGCAGATATTGTCAGATCTGAAGAGATATGATTCGATTGAAGCCGTCAAAGAGTACAATATATGCCACATATAGTTATATATTGACAGATATGATTAGATCTGCGAAGATATGATGCCATATCTGCCATATCTGAGTATATCTAATCAGATATAATTTGATCTGCCGAGATATGATTTGATCCGTTCAGATCTAATTCTTTTTTCCCGGGATGTTTCTCAGTAAGCAAGAAACATAAAAATAACATTTCAAAATGCTGATGTTTTGTGCAGTTTTTAAACGTTTCAATATAATATATAAGCATTGCAAAAAGATTGACACATGATTTTTTTGAAATATTAAAATGTTTTAAAAACATTTATCCAAGTTATGGTCGAAATATGTTCATGTTGATGTTGTATAATGTTAAATATAACATATTTGAAAATATTACATGTTTATTGAACATTATTGTCATCATGTTAAACATATAACGTGACAGTAATTATTTTAAACTTAGTGGGTTATATATTGTTGCGTACGTGTATCTACATCTGTATCTACAATTTGATTATCATGCTCCGTTAATTTAGTTTTATGAAAGCCTTTACTATTACTATTAATTTGCGAAACATTTTTACGTGTGCATAATAATCTCACATTTTTGAAATGCGGCTAATGTTCATCGATACGCAAAGAAAACATCTACATCGGATTTTTATATCAGCCGAACGGAGAAGGAATTTTCTCACTATTAGCAGCGTAACTTTAATCGTCAAGATGTAGCCGGTGGCGAACATTGCAGCATAACTTAATGACACTTACCGTTAATTGCTCGTTAAATCGAAATGCCAAACGATTATTGTTCCACCGATTCATAATTATTAATCGTCAACAGAAAATATGGACCATTCCATTGTAAGTCATCACAGTAAAATTGAGTGAAGACGACATTTTTATGACTTCTTTACGTTCTCCATTTCTGTATTACTTACGTTTAAGTAAATATATTTTATGTACATTTTAATTCTTCCTTACTTGAATTGCGAGGTGACCACATTGTATTTCTTAGCTCATACTTAAAAATATTTATATATTATTTTGTACTGATTATTAATTATTAATAAGATTCTTAATAAGACCGTTAAAATATCTTCTAAATTTTCAGAAAAGGCTAATCATATAACTACTAGAGATGCATCACATGTATCAGTGCAATTAATTACGATTGTATTAATTACACTGATACCATATTATAATATGTTACATATTAAAAGTTTTATTGATCTTGTTTTATTATCGCATTTATCTCTTTGTGTTTATATTATAATCTAAGTATGTTATGCATTCCATGCTCGGTGCGTTGCGATCGTTTCTTTTCTTGTACTGCATAAAAGTCTCTAGTATGTGTGTGAGTGACATCTATCGCTTTTTCTTTTTTCTATCTCTCTCTGTTCTGTTGCACACATGTCCTTGTACGTTTAAGTTCTAATCGAGCCAAGTTTTTCATTGCGCAGATGTAAGTGACATAAATACTGTATTATTCATGTAATAAACACATTCTTACAACGAACTCAAAGAAACAACAACATAATAATATACTAATTATATTAATGACATTTAATTTAAAAAATTACTTAAAACTTAAAAGTAGCGGAGGGAAGAGAACAGTTATTTTATCGTTACTTTTTTATCGCTAATGTAAGGTTATTTCGGCATTAATCTTCACCGTCACTATGTATCTCAACAAAAGGCGAAATATCGTCTCTCCCACGTGGAAGCGGTGAAAAATAATTTTTGATCATTTGTGATAATTTGTAATTTTTTTTATTCTTGGTATCGTAAGGGCACGGTTTATCGGCCAACGATATGTTTATATTTCCACATGCGTTACGTGGGTCGCACAGTGCACGCTCCGAATCTTATTCTCTCTTCCTATCACGAGTCACCGCACCAAAAAAATCGATGATGATCGATCTCTTGTATGCGCACACGTGCAAATCATCGGTGATTGACTTCGAAGAGATAAATTTAAAGGAAGTTTGTTTGCGTTATATATTTTATATTCAATTTTATTATATACATGTATGTTATACTACATTGAAAAGTGTCAATTTTATTATAATATATATTTTATATTACACTGAAAAAAATGTTTGAAAATACCTTGTTCATTATTGTTACACTATTTCATGTATTTCTCATACGTATTTAATTAATTGTGTGCATTCAATACTACGATCTCTCATTAGGCGGCTATAATAAGTAGTAATTTAATGTGATTGGTTAGATTTATAGGTAAGAACCAATCACATTCAATTGTTACTTAACTGCTTCATTAAGCAGTAGTACTGAATGCACCCAATTAATTAAATATGTATGAGACATACATGAAATATATACGTCCCTTTCTTCGTCTATTGCACACGTCTATTAGATATGGCTATTAGACATCTTGTAGACACGTCTATTAGACCTGTATATTAGACGTCTAAAAGATAACACTTTTACGTATATTTAGATATACGTAATATAATTCTATAGACTTATCTTAGACGATCGAATAGACGATTATTAGATATCTATTCGACCGTCCGATCTCGCGTTTCTGCCTAGGTAAAATATTATATTTAGAATATCATATTCAGTTGCTTTGAAGCGTATAATATTTTTGATATATTTAAAAACATAAAATAAATGCATTTTTATTATTGATCTCATTACAGAGTGGCTTGCTTGCAAACTTTGTTCAGAAAACATTAATTCGTTGGACATTGTTCCAAAGCACAAGTGTTTTATTAGAGAAAAAGTATTTATGGATGGGAATCAAATGCTCTTTAAAGTAGAAAATGCTGATAACACTGAGTACCATTGATATTGCAAATAACAAGAAAATATCAGCAACGGAACAAAATAATATAAATAAGTCAAGTATGTAATTATGTTTTCATTTCTAGTACATGAATGAATTATCTTTCATATTTATTTTCATATAATTTATCGTACAGATACAATTTGGAACAAACATTCAATATTGGCTGTTCTTAGCTTGTACGAAGTGAATCTCCACATGTTGGACAATCCAAAGAAAAAAACCAAAATATGAGCTAGTATAGCAAATGGCTTAAAAAATTTTGGTATTGAGGTAATACGTGTATGATTTATATTTCATCTGTGATTATTTTATATGACCCGATTTACGCAGAAGTATATTCTTAAGACAAGTAGCCGAGACGAATGATTGGCCAGTTTTACAACATCTACGTTATAACTTTAGTGTAAATCGAGTCGTGTAAATATAGACTGTAATTAATAATAAAAACAATACATAACACATTATTGCATAATATGTTTATTTTCAATAGATGTCGACTGATCAAATTCGTTGGAAGATAAATACATTAACTAAAAAATATAAAAATTGCATAATAATCAAAAATCGGGGCGCAGTCCTATGTCATTTGAATATTTCGATCAAATGCAAGAGATTCTTGGCAAGGATAATAAAGCAAATATTTTTCACACTTGCTCATCTAACCTTCCAAAAAAAAAACAAAAAAACAATTAATACATCTCCGAAAGTTCAATGTTCGAATAGAACGAATCGAATTCAAAAGAAACTGAACTTGAAGTTGTAAGCTTACATAGCAGTACCTCTCCATCTAATCTTTCAACAAATAATTCGCACATTAACAACAATAATACGCACACATATAAATTTAACAAAAAAAGAAAATTCACTTAAAAAAGCGCGCATGTTACATGGATTTAACAACGCAAAAATAAAAAATGAATTAGGAAAGCAGTGGCTGGAATATCTTCAGGGCAAAGAGAAACGTCGTAAACGTGACGCTAAGTTGTCTAAATTATTAGAAAAAAATCCGAAGCAATAAATCTACGAAAACGACAGTTTGATATGCATGAAAAAGAATTAAATAATAGAAAAATAATAGCTGCAAAAAAATTAAAATACAAAAAACATCGGTATGAAGAAATGATTGCAATTGAAAGGGAAAAATGTAAATTATTGAGGAAATTTTTATATGATAAAGAAAATATTGCACAATCTAGCGATTCCGATAATAAGTAATTTTAGACTTTTATTTCACATTTTTAGTTGTCTAATTTTTCTTATGTTTTATTTTATTAAAGTACAGTACAAAGTTCAAAATATATTTAATGAGTATGTTATCTTTATTTCATATGTTAATTTCATAGAATCTTTAATTTTCTATTATTTATTTGTGCTGTGATCAAATAAGGTTTATTTTGTTACAAAAAAATGTTATCTAAAATGTTAGTTATTCAATAAAAAAAAATATAATAAAGCATGAAATATATTCATCAATTACTATATTTAAATTTGTATACAATTCGAATTGTTATTTTTTATCCTAACAGTCTTCGTTATTAAATATACACAGTATACAATAAATATATAAAGATATAATATATAAAGATATGCATTATGTGTGTATATATACAGAGTGTCCGGAAAATTGCCCGAAATATTTTGGAACCTCAAAAGAAGAAAAAAAAGACCTATATAAACATAAGTCCAGAAATAAGTCATTTTCGAGTTATAGCCACTTTTATATAAAAAAAAAAATCGTAATTTATAGTCCGCGTGGTATCCCTTTTTAAATTATTATTTTTTAAATTTGCATTTCTTATTCTTTTTATTTTCAAATTGTATTATTTTTTTAATTAATAATTTTTATTTGTTGCGGATTGCCGCGCCAGCGTTCGTACGCTCCTTAGAATTCCACGGCGAGGCATTCTCCGTCGGCTCGTCGTGCGCGCGCTATATCAATATGCGCGAGAGCCGTCGCGAGAGCGATCGCCTGGTAGCAGGCGCTTAGTGCGTGCAATTTAGAAGTCGCAAACAATAGTATTTGTGCGCTTCATCGGCTTTGCGAAGGTTCCTCGGTCGACAAATTCCTCGACTCGGAAACAAGAAGGAATTTAAGCGGGAACTTTCGGGAAGTCATTCGGCGTGTATATAAGGGGGACGCCGAATCGGCCGGGACTCCTTTTCTCGTTCGCCACTCTTATTGTGACAACATAGAGCATCTGTACGCGCGTGTACTCGCAAAAAATTAAGTTAATTAAAGGTGTGCAACAACAAGAACATCTTATTGCAACTAAGCTTTATTCCTTTTTCTTGCTTCTCATTTTTTATTTTTGGTCGTCGCAACGTGCGCTAACCGAACGTTTCGTCGGCGTTAACGTTCCGTGCGTGTACATTATTTTTTAATATTTTTTTAATTTTTCATATTTGTAAATACATTATTTTTTAAATCGAGGATAAATATGAATAGGTAAATCGAATTAAATAAGGTGTTTAAAATGACCACCTTCAGCACGAATGCAAGCCTTTATTCTTCTATCGAAAGAATTCCAAACTCTTTAAACTACGATTTTTTTTTTTATATAAAAGTGGCTATAACTCGAAAACGATTTATTTCCGGACCTATGTTTATATAGCTTTTCTCTTCTTTTGAAGTCCTGTATCACGTCCCGAAATATTTCGGGTGATTTTTCGGACACGCACGCACGCACGCACGCGCGCACGCACATATTGTAACGGTACGCGGTTTCGGTGTGACGTTGCCGTGCGGGAATTTCGGCATCGGTCCGGATAAGGCTCGTCGGTTGGTCAGGTGTCCGTAATGATCATACCCAGAGTTTAGAGTAGAAAGAACAAAAAATGATTTATACACATAAGATGAGTGGTAGCCGCTGTTGCAATAATTAATTGTAAAATAAAGAGAAAAGAAAAGAACATGAAAGAGAAGCGGCTTGCAGGTATCTTAATACTTTAACTAACAATCTAGTCGTAAACTTAATAGCGTTGTGCCATAGCACGGCGCAAACGGAAACTCAGGACTCGTCGCATATGCGATCGAACGAACGAGCTTACTTGTATTCCTTGCGAAATACTGATTGGTAGGTTACGCGGGCTGCTCGCCCGTACGGTCGGGGAGTCGCGGAGCGTGACGGGATTGGCTAGCGCGGTTGTGTGAGCGCGTGCGTGTGGGGCACCGCAAGTGCGGGCCGTTGCCGGTGCGTTTGCCTCCGCGATTCGCCCGAGCGCGCCAAATGGGCGCAAATGGGCGCTCGATCGATAGGGCGCGGATGTCCTGCCGATGACTAGGTTACAAAATTCGACCCGGTGTCCGCGTGGCGATTAAGGTACTCGTGGAATATGGTAATTGGTCAAGAATGCTCGGCCGGTGATAATGACGAGAGTGCTTGTCGAGGATCCCGGACGTGATTGATCGAGAATGTTCGGCCGGTGATAATGACGAAAATACCCGTCGAGGAACTGGAGATCGACGAGTATGCTCGTCTTCGGGGAGCGATCAAGGATGCTCGGTCGCCTGGACAGATCGGAGAGTCAGACGGATCTGAGTTCTGTGTTCTCACTGCCGGCTTATATATCCAAACGCGCGGTTGGGCGAGCCAATCCGCGCGCTCGGTCGGCCAAGCCGGAGTGGGAGCGTTGTGGAACGCCACGGCGCGCGTATCGCGCCGCGAAATTAGGGTGGCATCCCATGGCACAGATATTTCGCGTTACGTGTTACGCAAAACTTATTTCCATATGTCCCATGGTCGGCGCGCGTGTCGCCGCGCAGTTTCTATTACAATTATATTTTCTATTACAATTATAATTACCGTTTCTATTACAATTGTATTTTTCTATTACATTTTTATCTATTTTATTACGTCATTACAAAACATTCTAAATTTATTACATTTTTAAAAACTACAATTATAGATTTTTTAAAATACCGACATGCGTTCCCTCTAGCGGGTGTCAAATGACTGTGTATCCTGATATGTAACCGCTCACTAAAAGCGTAAATAACAATTAAAAATGATTGGTTCTTACTTTTAGATCCAACCAATCGTCTTTATGTTACTTATGCCCTAAGAGTGATCGCGCATATGGATGCACCCTAGGTTGCGTTCAACAAACACAATTCGTCGCATTCAACAATTAAGATTCAACAATTAAGTGAGTGCTCAGTAATTGTGATTGTACTAGACTTTTAAAGCCATCATAAATCTAGAACCAGTAGCAGCGAGCGCTCACTTAACTATTATATTTTCTAAACGCAACTAATATGAGATACCCAGAATGACATATCAATTCTATTAGGTTATAAATATGAAAATAAAGCGAAACGTGAAAGGTATACGCTTAAGAAAGTGCTTTAACAAATAAATTTAAACTTTACACGCATCAGGATATAAATGCAAAATATTGTTTATGTCTGATGGACAAGTAAGTAATTTTTTAATATATTTATGTTTTATTCATGTTTTAATACTGTCCCAATTTAACTGCAATGTACTAAGTAGTTTTGCATATATTTTACAACATATATAATTAATTTTAATTTGAGTTTGTATTTATTTATAATTACCAAATAAGAAAACTGCTTATTCAGGTTTGTTATAAATAAGTGTTGCGGAACGCCGCAATTTTCAACTTCTTTCCCAATTATTGACTCCAAAGCCAAGAATGTGCGAAGCGCTAAAATTATCATTTTTCAAATTCCGGCGATCAATTCTTGGCTTTGGAGTCAACATGTTGTTGTTTGCCGGTCGGAGCGGAGCGGTGAGCTCGGTCTGACGTCCGCGTGATCGCGCGCGTGGTCGCGCGATGCGCGCTGTAGCCGACCAATTAACGTTTGATACGCGACGATCTCGCGTATTCGAGCGGCTAAGCCCGGCACGATTTGTTCCCTGAGAAACCGCGAAAAGTTCACGTGAGACCCTCGGGACGGATCGTGTCGCAGGCTATATAGGCTCCCGCAAACGGCAGAAACGCGCCTTTTCTTCGCAGTCAGGCTCCGAGGCGTATCGTGATTACAGAAAGCGATTATCTCAGTGCGGAATAAAAGATAAATTTTTTCCGAACGCAACAAGCACATTCGAAGCAATTCATTCGGCATCTCCATCCCGCCAAATAGCATCAGTGCCAAAACCGCGCTCCAGTGCCGTGCAGCGCACAAAGAGCAATACCAAAAAACAGTAGAACCTGAGCAAAGGACTAAAATCAATGCTGTTAATAATGACTGCAGTTTTCCATTTCATGCAAATATAAAATGTACTGATATTGATAGTAGCAAAAGTGAAAGTTATGTCAAAATGATAGAAAAAGAGCAAAACGTCCCAAAAAGAAATATGCTTAAAAATTTAAATTTGAATGGAAGGAGAAGTGGAATTGGCTTCAGGAGGTCGATCATGAAACTTTTTCCCTAGGGCGGAAACGTAAAAAGTGAAAATCTTTACCATTGAAGTTAATGGAGAAATTTTTCACTTTTCACGTTTCCGCCTTAGGGAAAAAGTTTTATGATCGACCCCCAGAACATAAAAGGAAATTCTTACTGCATCCTGTGTAATAAAACTTTAATAGGTGGAATAACACATTTAAAAAGACATGCAGAAAATAACATGCACAAGAAAAAAAAATATGTCAGTCTAAATTACCAATGACAGATTTAAAAACATTATATTCAAAAAATACAAGCAGCTGAACTGAAACTGTGTATGTTTATAAGTGAGCATAATTTACCATTTAAGATATTAGAACATTTGGCAAAATTGATCAAAAGTACTTTCCCTGATTCAAATATTGCTAAAGAAATTAAACGTAGCAGAACAAAAGGCACACAAATCTTAAAGGAACATATAAAACCTTGCAGCTTGATGGAAATATGCAATATTTTAAAAACAATGAATTTTTCAGTAATAATTAATGAGACAACAGATATATCTGTGACAAAAAGTTTAGCTGTAGTTGTTCGATATTTTGATATCGAACCAATAAAGTTAATTATCAGAGTTAGATTCTTAACTTTGTTAGAAGTAAAATCTTGCACAGCAGAAGATTTACAATTCCATAGTGTCTTTCTTTGAAGCAAATGGAATACCTTTTAAAAATATGATTGGTAGGTATAAATGTTTGTTTTAAACAATTCTTATTACATAAATTTTATGTTATAAGATTTGCTGCAGACAATTGTTCTGTCATGATGGGCAATTCTAATGGAGTACAAGCTCGATTTAAAAGCAAAATCCCAAATTTATTTGTATTAAGACGTGTCTTCTATGCATTTATGTTCATCAGCTGCTTGCTTAAAGCTGCCATCAGCTATGGAAGACTTAGCAAGAGATATCTACAGCTCTTTTAAAAACAGTTCAAAGCGTTTAAACAAATTTGCTGAATTTCAAAATTTTTTGCATTTAAAACCACATAAAATTTTGAAACCTAGCCAAACTAAATGGCTATCAATTGAAGCTGTTGTCAATAGAATTTTAGAACAGTGGACTGAATTGGAATTATTTTTTACACGCGCAGCTCTTAAAGATAATTTACAATCAGCAAAAACAATTCTCAATGCTCTAAAAAATCCCATTTACAAAGTTTATTAGAGTTTTTTATCTTTTATTTTAGAAATCATTAATAAAATGAATCTTTTATTCCAAAGCAGGAAACCTCTTATTACTGAATTATTAACTTCAATTAAAAAATATTATAAATTAATTTTAAAATGTTATTTAAAGAACGATTATGTCAATAATACTCCATTAACTTTGTTAGATCCTGCTAATGCTAGAGAATATTTAGATATAAATAAAATTTACTTTGGAGCAAAAACTGAAATATTATATACAACTGTGAGCTCCATAGAACTTCAGTTTTCCAAAGTCAGAGCTTTAGATTTTCTTGTAATTCCATCACAAGAAATTAAAAAAAGATTTGATTTCAAAAATGAAACACTAAAATTGATAAAAATGTTTGACGCAAAAAACGCTTAAAGTGGAAATATTACATCAATTGCTTCTCTCATTAATAAATTTCCTAATTGCGTTACATCAAATGATTTTGAAGCCCTTAATTTAGAGTCAAAATTATTGCCAGAATATAAAAAAAAATTGTCACATTTTGAAGAAGCTGAACAATTTTGGGTAGAAGTAGGTTTAATAAAAGTAGGAAATGAAATAGTTTTCTCAAAATTATTTAAATTTGCTACAGCAATATTGTCTCTACTCCACAGTAGTGCAATAACAGAGCGTATTTTTTTGAGCCTTAATCTGATAAAAACTAAAATTAAAAATACATTAGATACAGAAACATGTGATTCTCTTTTGCATGCCAAAGAATTTTTTTACAATGAAGAGTGTTATGAATGGAAACCTTTTAAAGAATTATTAAAACACTTTTCAAAATATGCTTTAAAAAATAACAAAGAAAATTGTTCGAGGGTCTTTTGGGACAGAGATTGAATTAGTCCGGGACACCTGGTTGTATCTTCAATATTCGGGCACAACGTTTATTTAAGTAATTACAACGGGAAGATTATTAGTCGTGTGAGAACGTGACTCGACGTGATGGCGGCAAGAGAAGAAGATAGAGTGCGAGCAGTATGTAGATAGGCGCGCGTAGCGCGCGCTCAAGCGCGGAGTCTAGGGACATTAGCGGTAGAGGGAAGATATCACCATAATGGAGGATGGTAATCGAAGGATCGTAATGGGCTCATCCTCAACACTTCCCCTCGATCCGAGAACTGGTCGCCTCCTCAATTGTCGATCATCCCGAGGAGCATCAGGCATCTTCGAAGTTTCGGCGCTGCAAGTCCCTTCGTCAGAATGTCGGCGGGCATATCATCAGTAGAAACGTATTCTATCTTCAGGTCCCCACGATTCAACACCTCTCGTACGTAATGATGGCGAACATCTATATGCTTTGTCCGCCCATGAAAAACTGGATTCTCGGCTATCTTTCGTGCCCCGTTGTTGTCGCAGAAAATCGTGACGTCGCAACACTCGCTGTACTCCAATTCCTTCAGGAAACGACGGATATAAGTGGCTTGCTTGGCGGCTTCGGTCAAGGCCATATACTCAGCCTCCGTTGAAGACAGCGCCACTGTTCGCTGCTTTCGGGATTCCCAGGCTACGGGAGCTCCGCCCAGAATAAATGTGTATCCGGTATAGGATCTTCTGTCGATGGGACAGTTCGCCCAATCAGCGTCGACAAATCCCCTGATCGGCTCTCCAGTTTTATCATATTTCAATCCGAGTGATCCTTTTAAGTAACGTAATACTCGTTTGGCAGCTGTCCAGTGCGTTGAATCGTAGCAAGTTCCGAATTGGCTGAGGTAACTCACTGCGAATGATATGTCGGGCCTCGTACATGTGGCGACATACATCAATGCTCCGATGAGTTCCCGAAATGGTAAGTGTTCACTCGTTGGGCTGTCCTCACTTCCTGGCATCAGCTTGACGTTTGGATCCAAAGGAGTTGACACAGGATTAGCATGTGACATATCGAATCTTTCTAGAACATCTTGAATGTACCTCTTCTGGCTCATCGATATGCCTGTCTTGTCTTGATGGAATTCTATTCCGAGACAATACTTAACGTGTCCAAGATTTTTGATTTCAAATTCGTTCGACAGAAATCGTTCAAGTTTCCGGATTTCTGACTTACTTCTTGACGCAATTAGGATGTCGTCGACGTATGTAGCAATGACTAGGAGATCTTGTCCGCGGCCCTTGAAGAAAATACACGGATCGGCAACTGACTTCGCCGCTCCGAACTTGCTCAATATGCCGCATAGACGCTCGTTCCAGCAACGGTCAGCCTGTTTCAGCTCGTATAGTGCCTTGTTCAGGAGACAAACCTTTTCTCCTCTCTGCATTTCTTCGAGCATTTGTTTGGCCTTTCTTCGAACATCGTTTTCCTCTGATTCATCGCTCGCCTGAGTCCTCTCTGAATATTCTTGGGTATTTCCATGAAGATCCTTTTGCTCAACGTTCCGTTCAAATAGGCGGTAGTCACGTCCAATTGTTGCACTGTCATTCCCTTCTCGGCAGCTACGGCCATTAAGGTTCTGATGGACTCCATGCGTGCCACGGGAGCGAATGTATCGTCGAAGTCCACACCAGGGCGTTGAGCGAAACCTTTCGCTACTATGCGGGCCTTCCGACGTTCTAGTGTTCCATCCTCCCCATATTTGTCACGTAGTACAACCCTGCTCCCTATGACACTCGCAGATTCGGGTCGATCTACAGGCGTCCTTACTCAAGATCGACTTCAGCTCATTTGCAATTGCGTCATTCCATTCGGTTGCATCTGGACCATGAATGGCTTCCTCGACGGGGACTTCAGTCAAATTGGCCGCCTCGTTCTGAAAACATGGAAAGTCAGCTCGATGGAATAACCTTTTGGGTCTTCTCCTGAGTCCGGTCCGCAACAATCGTGGTCGTCCGCGACCACGCGTTGGAGTGGCACACCCATGTGCTGTGAGCTCTTCCTCCGCGTCACTCTCGTCCTCGAGCGTATCTGGAGGTTCCTCGACTTGATTTGGAATTGCGACAGTCGTTGGTTGCACCTCGATTCCGACGCTCTCCGATTCCGTCTTCTTCTGATCAACGATTTCCATGTAGTCTTCCGTATTTGACGAGGCTGAGTCGGCGCTCGTAAATTTCACGTCTCTTGTCACTTCGATCCGTTTCTCCTCCGGTAACCACACACGATACCCTTTCGACGTCTCAGAATATCCGACGAAAATTCCTTTTCTGGAACGTGATTCGAACTTCCCTCTGCCAGGTTCTCGTTTGAGGGTCTGAACGCTTCGACCAAATTCTTGGAAGTGGTTCACGTCCGGAATCTTTCCCTTCCAGGCCTCGTAAGGTGTCCTTCCGTTGAGATGATTGGTTGGGCAGCGGTTTCGGATATAGTTCGCTGTATTAATAGCTTCCGCCCAGAGAGACTTCGGTAGTGACGACTGTAACAGCAGACAGCGGGCCATGTCGAGCAGCGTACGGTTCTTCCGCTCGGCAACACCGTTTTGTTCCGGCGTGTAGGGTACTGTGAGCCTTCGCCCAATCCCGTTCTCCTTCATGAATGTATCAAACCTCTCATTGCGGTACTCCCTGCCGTTGTCCGATTGTAAGTATTTCACACGTCGTCCTGTTTGGTTCTTTGCAAAAACTTTGAACTCTTTGAACGATTGCAGAACGTCGCTCTTATTTTTCAAAAAACGTACCTCAGACCATCTTGAAGCGTCGTCGATAAAGGTTATGAAATACTTGGACCCTCCGTTTGACTCTGTCCTGATGGGACCGCAGATGTCCGTATGGATGATTTCCAACACTTCGGTTTTCTTCTCGGATTTCTTCGGGAATGGCGTTCGGGTCATCTTCCCCTCGGCACATATATCACAGGATATGTCGTCCGGGCGTTCCTCGAATTTTAATCCGGAAATAACGTTGTTCTGCTTGCATTTCCACAAGTCTCGGTAATTTAGATGGCCCATCTTCTTGTGCCACGTTTCCGCGATCTGTGACTTCCTAGTGATTCCGCTGTCCTGTGCAGTTCTGGCGATTGCTTCGTGGTTTTCTGTCTTCAGAATGTATAAACCGCCGCGATCACGCTTGGCCTCCAGAATGGATTTTCCTTTCGCATCCGTAATCATTGCAGCGTTGTTCTCAAAGATGACCTTGTATCCCTTGTCGCAAATCTTCCCGACCGACAGGAGGTTAGTTCGTAGCTCAGGAACGTGCAGCGTTTCCTTCAACTTTACTGCCTTTGTCACGCCGTTTGCGCTCGCCATTAGACGTATCGATCCTTTGCCCTTAATATCTGTAGATGAATCTATCGCAAGATTCACCTTGCCGCCAATGAATTTGCTTCTGTCCTCGAATTCGTTTTCGTTGCCACACATGTGAGCTGTGCAGCCGCTATCGATGCACCATATTCCGCCGGGTGCAGTTTTCGTTGTTTGGAACGCATTGAAGCTTTCTGATTCAGTTGGCAAGCTTGCGATTGCACATAAGCTTACGTCATCTGCCACGTTGGCGTTGTCCTTCCGTGGTTCTGTGCATTCCGCTGCCTTGTGCCCGACCTTACGGCATCGATGGCACTTGAACTTAAAAGGTTCTTTCTGCACTTTCGATTCCTTCTTCGACTCGTTCTCGGTTTTCTTCGATGCACCCCTTCCTCTCTCGTGTCTCCTTTTAGCAAAGATTGCTTCTGTTCCGCTGCTTCTTTTCTGATGCTTTCTCGCTTCGCTCTCTTCTAGGATTTTAATCCGAAGCGTATCCGGCGATGGTAGTACGTCGCGTGATTCAATCGCGCACCGAAAATTCCCGAAGGACGCAGGGAGACTATGCAGTAGCATTACCGAAAGCAGGTCGTTATTGATGTCAACGTCCATTTCGCCTAGCTTGTCGACGGTGTCGAAAAATCTCAGCAAATGTTCGCGCGCGTCATCGCCTTCCTCCATGCGGTGATAAGTGAGCTGCTTGATCAGCGTCGCCTTTCGTGCCGGTCCCGATGGCTGATACACCGACAGTAATTTCTGCCACAGCTCGCGCGATGTGTTGCACTCCTTCACCTGCTTTAGTTTGGATGGCTTTATTGCGAGGATTATATCCGCCTTTGCCTTTCCGTCCTCGATCGTCTATCTCCTGGCGTTTTCCGCCGACTGCGCATCTCCCGGTGTGCACTCGGGTTTCGGCTTATGTCCGCTGACATATTCCCACGAGTCATTTTTGGTCAACAACGCCTGCATCTGGATCTTCCACGTATCGTAATTCTCGCGGTTTAACAATTCGATCCGAACGGTGCTCGTCGATGCCATTATCGCGCGATGGATTCTCGATTACCTTTATGTTCCGTTGCTGCCACGTGGCGATATAACTTTCACGGTATCTTACCTAATCTCGCGTAGCGGAGAGGTTCCTGGGCCCATAACCTGTTCGAGGGGTTGGGACAGAGATTGAATTAGTCCGGGACACCTGGTTGTATCTTCAATACTCGGGCACAACGTTTATTTAAGTAATTACAACGGGAAGATTATTAGTCGTGTGAGAACGTGACTCGACGTGATGGCGGCGAGAGAAGAAGATAGAGTGCGAGCAGTATGTAGATAGGCGCGCGTAGCGCGCGCTCAAGCGCGGAGTCTAGGGACATTAGCGGTGGAGGGAAGATATCACCATAATGGAGGATGGTAATCGAAGGATAGTAATGGGCTCATCCTCAACAAAAATAATTATCATATAATATTAAAGTAGTTTTAATTTTATTTTAAGAGACTATCTCCATGTTATAATACAAAGTCTGTTCGTGTTGCAATAGTCGCACTCAACATCTTTGTTTTTTTCTCTCAATATTGTTTTTGTAATATTTTGTTAATGTGCGTTTTTTCTGTGCAATGCAAAAGTACCTTAATTTGTAGTAAATGTGATATTATAATATATTTGCATAAATTATAACAAAAAAAAACTGTTTTTAATAAAATAAAAAAAATATTTAAACAATCTTACATCCGTTTTAAATTTTCTACGTTTATTTTTAATATATATATATATATATATATATATATATATATATATATATTTCTATTACAATTTTCTTCAAAATGTAACATTTTGACACTAACAAAAGATTTAGCACATTTATGTTTTTCGTCGCGGCAACACTGTCGCCGCGTGGTCGCGCCGCGAGGTTAGGCTACACGCGCACGTGGCCTCCTGCTACGCTCGGTGCTCGTCGTTTGGTGGACGGAACAAAGGCGCGCGGACGGTAGGAAGACATATCGTTACAATATATATATATATATTCACACGCACGCACGCACGCACGCACATACAGGGTATCCCAAAGAAATATATACATATTAGCACGATGAAGTAGAAGAGATCGAGACAAATTAAAAAGTCTAATACTATTTTGTGATATTTGCAATAACTTTCGAGTAATAAAATATTAAAGTCGGCCAAATAAGAGCGCGCGAAGAGACAAGCGGTCGCTCGCCTGAGCCGTAGAACCGATCACCGCGGCCCTACTGTCGGCGACGCCGCGACGGTAAGTGGAGTATAGCGAGGGGAAGGATAGCTTGGCACCGCACCGCTCCATCATACCCCCGCACCACGCCGTAGCACGCGTTAACGCTGTACACTCGCGATCACGATTATTAAGTATTGTAAGCGTTATTTAGCCCACCGTGCGATGGCGCCAAATTACTGCGTGCAAAATTTAACTCATGTAAGAAACGCTCCGATCGGCTCCGATTGCCGGAGCAATAGGCAGAGATTCCGGAGTTCGACACTCCCCATCGTGTCGGCGTTCTGAGAAGTTCTCAAGGCGCGAGAGTCTGTCGAGTCGAACAATTGTATCTAGTAAAATAAAGAGTGTCGTTAAGCCATAAATCCTGAGTCGTTCAATAAAAATAAATATCTTACAGTTTCAGAAGTGGGATCAGCCCCATTATCCCGTGTCGTGCTGAAAGTAAAATCTTTGCGTCGTACAAAAATCGGGGAATTAAACCGGTGGCGAGTGTCGTGTCGAACTGAGAGCGAGAAACACACTTATACTGTGTCAAGTCGAGAGGGAAATCCTCGTCCGCAAGTGTAAGGAACAAGATATCTCTCGTCACCGTGAAAGTGTCAAACATAAAGTTTTCGTCGAGTCAGTCGGGCGCGCCGCACGGAAAACCGGTACCAACAGTACCGAACGCGCGCGAATTTTTGCCGTGTCGGCACGCGCAGGCCGCGTGATAACGGGCGCGGCGCAGTGCAAGAAATCGGATCTGAAGTCGGGCCGAGAGTTGAAGGCACATGTGAGTGAGGCAATTTAAAACGCGATAATAGTATCGGAGGCAGAGACAGCCGGAAGGTGTTTGCCATGAATAGGGAGGAACTAGAAAACGCGTCGATAGAGGCTCTCCAGAAGGAGGCGTGAACGGAATGCCACGTGATCGCGTGTGGCATTCCGTTCACGCCGGATAGAATAGCCTTGATAGAAACGATCCTCTCCTACCGGAAGAAACACAGGCCGCCTGCGCTCAGCGGTAGAGCAAGTAAGGGAGCAGGAAACTCAGGAGAGTGGGCCGTCACCGAGCAGCTACACCGGTCGATAGAGCTGCTAACGGAGAGCATGAGGCACCAACAGAGAGAAATGTTACTGCAACAGCAGCAGTTCATGGCGCTTGTTATTGAGCGCCTGAGTCGTGCCGAGAGACCAGGATAGAACGGTGGAGCGCCCGGTGGTGGCCAATCCGGCCCGCCACTGGTGCGAGAAAAGTCGTCCTCCGGGTCCTCCGCGGAGACCCCGAGGGGAGAGTCGGGTGAGCGCCTGGACCGTCTCCTAAAAGGTAATATCGTTCAGTGCCTGGCGACTCAGATTCCGGAGTTCTCGGGCACACGGGAGGAGAACGTCGCTGCATGGATACGACGCGTTGACCATGTCGGGCGCATACACAGCGCCACGGACGGCATGCTGCTCTTGGCTGCCTGCAGCCGATTTAAGAAGGATGTAAAAAAATGGTACGACACCCTGGAGAGTGAGTCACTCGAGACGTGGGAAGCATTAAAGAGTGAACTCGCCCTCATGTTCCAAAGCAACGAGTTTGCCTACAAAGGGCTCTAAAGGGTCCAAACCAAAATGTGGCTCCACACAAAGGAATCCTTCCACGATTACGCCGTCTCAAAGCTGGCGATGATGAACTGGCTTGATCTGTCGACAAGAGAAAAAATACATCTGCTGATTGGCGGAATCATGTTGAGCGCCGTGAAGTCGGCGGCGCTGACTTTGCCCGATGATACAAGGAGCCGATTCCTGCTAAAGATGCGCTACGTGGCAGAAGAAGCGGTGGATCCGGACAAAAGACCGAGTGCGCCAACCAGTGTACCGAAACCGAAGAATAACGCTTGCCGTAACTGTGGGAAAAAGGGCCACGCACACAAGGAGGGTAGCGACAAATCGACCTGCTTCTACTGCAAACAAAAAGGCCACCGGCAATTTGACTGCCCTACCCTGAAGCGGAAATAGTAGGGGCAGCCAACGCTCCCGAAGCCGGTGGCATCGACGGCAGCCGTCAGCGAGGAGCCGACGGAGGATGAAGAGGCGGTGATCGCAGCGGTCGAGAGAAAGCCGGGCGATTGCAGCTTACGGATCCCTGCGTAAAGATAAGCTCAATTTCTAGCAAATTTCTAGCATCTTGAAATCTTCGCGCATTAATTGGCACCGGGAGCCCGGTGTCAATAGTAAAATTCGCAACCTATAAAAAATTTGTCGAACAAGCCGAGTCAAACTTGTTTTTCCCGAGCAAGAAATTGCGGAGCATGTCAAACAATTTGCTAAAAGCAATAGGCGTAGTGTCGGTAGAGATCACGTTCCAGGAGCTCGAACTAAGAAAGTTTACTGTTCAATTATACGTGGTGAAAGATCACGCATTTATGGACGGCCTGCTCCTCGGACGTGATTTCGTGGCCGGCGAAGGATTAGCGCTGAAATATAACATTAAGGATCACGAGCCGGAAGAATGTATAGCGAGAGTAAATATTTTCGAAGCGCTGCCTGAGTCGAAAACGCGGATCGTGTCGGAGAAGCCTGAACAAATAATAATAGATGCAGAAATCGATTTCAAAGACGAGGTTAAACGAAGATTAACAGAGATGATCACAGATATTGAAAATATGAAAATAGAGCCGATAAAGGACAATTACGCGATTAAAGTGCCGATCCGTGACAATTCGATATACACCTACACGCCGCGGCGGTTCGCGTATGCGGAACGTATAGAAATAAGGAAAATAACGGACGATCTAATAAAAAGAGGGATAATACAGCCAAGTATTTCTCCCTACTGCGCGAGGGTGACTCCGGTGCAGAAGAGAAATGCAAACTCAGGCTCTGCGTTGACCTGAGGCCACTAAATAGTCGAGTCAATAAACAAAAATATCCATTTCCGGTAATCGAACACTGCGTATCAAGAACTGGTGGCAAATCAGTTTTTATCCTATTGGATCTCAAAGACGGATTTCACCAGATTAGAGTCTACGCGGAAGATACAAAGTATTTCGCATTCGCAACTCCAGACGGACAATACAAATACAAATACTTACCATTCGGGTACTCGAAGGCACCGGCCGAGTTTCAAAAGAGAATTCTGCAAATTCTGAAGCCACTAATCAGAGCCGAAAAAATTATAGTCTACATTGATGACATATTAATCGCGACAGAAACCGTCGAAGAGAATTTAGAGATCATGAAATCCGTAATAATTAAATTGAACAAATATAACTTTAAAATAAACTTCAAAAAATCTCAGTTTCTAAAGAAACAGATTAAATTCTTAGGATACGTCATTTCCGCACAAGGGGTCACGCTCAGTCCTAGACACATCGAAGCAATAAAAGCGTACAAGCAACCGCCGAACGTAAACGAAGTACAAAGATTTCTAGGATTAGCAAGCTATTTTTGTAAATTCATAAAAAACTTCGCGATCAAAGCCAAACCGTTGCAAAACTTATTGAAAAAAGACGTCGACTTCAAATTCAATAAGCGGTGCTGTAAATCATTCGAAAACATTAAATCTAAGTTTATTAAATCGCCGGTATTAGCAATTTATAGTCATGAAGCCGAGACACAAGTTCATACGGACGCAAGCGGCATCGGCCTCGGAGCTATTCCTCTCCAAAAACAGAAAGATAATACTTGGGCTGCCATAGCATACTTAAGACGACAAATAAAGCCAAACGTAACTACCACAGTTACGAGCTGGAAATGCTCGCGATGGTTCGAGCCGTAAACAGGTTTCATCTGTATTTGTACGGGATATTTTTCACGATAGTAATAGACTGTAACGCGATTGTCCATGCAATAAACAAGGCGAACTTGAACCCTAGAATAGCTCGGTAGACGCTCGCATTACAAAATTATACATTTAATGTTGTGCATCGCCCAGGATTAAAGATGCATCGTGTCGACGCACTTAGTCGCTGCGTCGGATACGTGGGGGAGCTTTATCTAGAAAGAGAATTGAAGTTCCATCAAATATCCAACGTCAGAATAAAAGAAATAGCAGACGCGTTAGAATTTGAAGATAACCCTAACTTTGCGTTGATAGACGGGTTGGTATCGAAAACAGGACAAACACTTCGTAGTGCCTAAAATTCGTAGTGCCTGAAGCAATGATTATGTCGATTATACGGTCACACCATGACGACGTAGCCCACGTCGGGTTTGAGAAAACTTTAAACAGAATAGCGAAGAATTATTGGTTCCCTTCAATGCGGAAGCGCATTCGCGAATATTTGCAAAATTGCCTAACATGCCTTATGGCAAGTGACGCGTCTAACAGATTCAAAGGCGAAACCAGCGTTTATTCCACCCCGACGGCTTCCATGCAAAGAATACACGCGGACCATTTCGGTCTACTACTCGAGACGTCCGACGGTTACAGACATCTGTTAATAATGATCGATTTACTCTCTCGTTTCACTTGGATAAATCCCGTGAAATCTATTTTGTCGAAAGAGACAATAAAAGTAATGAAATACATTTTTTCTATGTTTGGAAACCCTGCCGAACTCGTATCGGACAGGGGTACGGCATTTACCTCGCAAGAATTCGCAGAATTTATTTCGGAAAATAAAATAAAGCACCGGAAAATAGCCGTCGCCGCGACATGGGTGAACGATGCTGTAGAGAGAATGAATCGATTTATTAAGTCGTCGCTCACCAAGATGCTCAGCGAGCAATCGGAGTGGAAAAAACACGTGCCGAAATTACAATATATAGTAAACAATAGCTATCATTCGGGAATCGAATCGACACCCGCTAAATTAGTTTTCGGCCAAGATCAATTAAACAATTAAATTTCGATGCCGCTTTTGCTCAGTTTACACAGAATTTAACGGATCGATACAGATATCAAATCCGTGCGCACGAAAATCATACAGATAGCCCATCAGGTCACAAATAAGCTAAAGCAATATAATAAACTTTACCGAGATAGGCGATTGCTAAAGCCTTCTATTTATAAACAGGGCGAGTATATACTCATAAGGGACACACGGGTACGTCCGCAAAATTGAAAGCTAAATATAAAAGGCCGTATCTCGTCAACAAAGTCCTCGGCAATAATAGAAACGTAATTACCGACATACCGAGATTCAACTTAACGTCCCGCCCGATTAACACTATCCTCTCATCGGATAAAACGTTGGGTGAATTAGAACCCTCCGGCGAGCGAATTAAAACGTAAAAAATGTAAACCTTTTAATTAAGAAAAGTACCCTTTCGAGTCTTAAGATTAAGGTAAATTAGAGGTAGGATTATAGAAACATCGCGAAGGATAAAAGGCAAAATTATGTAAACTTTTTATTTAACAGATATCCATTTGATTATGGCAGGCTAGAATTAAGATTGTTAAAATAAATAAAAACAAATAGTAAAATTAAGATAAATCTAATTGGTGTAAAGACTGGCTTAAAATCTAAGATGAAACTCGATACAAAAGTACCAGATAAAAAGCGCAAAACTGACTATTAATAAGTTATATCAAATAAAGAAACCCTGAAATTAACAATTATACAAAAATATATTCAGTATTGCAGGGTAAACATCGAGGACTAACAAGGGGAGGATCAGGTGAGTCATCCTGGGATTTTGATCCCAATTTTTTTAGTTATCCTGGAAACGAAAAAAAAGTTTACGTCTCCCGGCGTTTGATCGAATAGGCCTTAGTTTCGAAATAATAAATTTGTAAAAATTGGCCATATCGCGGCGCACCATATGAGTCTTCCCGGTAACTGTTTTCCCAACCAGTGTAGTCGGCTTCATGCGTTAGGTGCTTGCTTCACAATCGTAAGATCCGGGTTTGCTCCCGGATGTGTGCAATATTTTTTTTAATTTTTTTAAATAAGTGTATTTATTTATCTTGATGATATTGATATAGTATGCAAATTTCTAAAATAAAAAATTTAATTTAATATCACTTTCTAAACATTAATTTAAATTTAATTTGAAGGATATTTGAATTCAAGTAATAATATTTGAAATAATAAATAGGTAGTAATAATAATAATATATAAGTTATTTGAAATGGATAACATATAAAGGCAACGTGTCTAAATTTTCAAATTGTTTAAATTTAACACTGGTATTCTTCTTCTACGATTAATTATTTTAAAAACTAGAATTTTAAAATACTGTTAATATTATTTCCAATTAAATTTTAAATTAAACAATTTGAAAATTTAGATACGTTGCCTTTATATGTTATCTATTTCAAATAACTTATATATTATTATTATTATTACCTATTTATTATTTCAAATATTATTACTTGAATTCAAATTAAATTTCAATTAATGTTTAGAAAGTGATATTAAATTAAATTTTCTATTTTAAAAATTTGCATACTAGATCAATATCATCAAGATAAATAAATACACTTATTAAAAAAAATTTTTTTAAATATTGCACACATCCGGGAGCGTATCTGGATCTTAAGATTGTATGCCTTTATATGTTATCTATTTCAAATAACTTATATATTATTATTATTATTACCTATTTATTATTTCAAATATTATTACTTGAATTCAAATTAAATTTCAATTAATGTTTAGAAAGTGATATTAAATTAAATTTTCTATTTTAAAAATTTGCATACTAGATCAATATCATCAAGATAAATAAATACACTTATTAAAAAAAATTTTTTTAAATATTGCACACATCCGGGAGCGTATCTGGATCTTAAGATTGTGAAGCAAGAACCTAACGTACGGAGCCGACTGCACTAGTTAGGAAAACAGTTACCGGGAAGGCTCATATGTATGTCGCGCCGCGGTATGGGCAATTTTCACAAATTTATTATTTCAAAACTAAGGCCTATTCGATCAAACGCCGGGAGACGTAAACTTTTTTTTCGTCTCCAGGATAACTAAAAAAATTGGGATCAAAATCCCAGGGTGACTCACCTGATCCTCCTCTTGTAAGTTAAAAGCAGGATGCCCGAGCTGTAAGCGTTATCTAGCCCACCGTGCGATGGCGCCAAATTACTACGTGCAAAATGTAACTCATGTAAGAAGCGCTCCGATCAGCTCCGATTGCCGGAACAATAGGCAGAGATTCCGGAGCTTGACACTCCCAATCGTGTCGGCGTTCTGAGAAGTTCTCAAGGCGCGAGAGTCTGTTAAGTCGAACAATTGTATCTAGTAAAATAGTGTCGTCAAGCCATAAATTCTGAGTCGTTCAATAAAAATAAATACCTTACAGTATTTTGTTCTTTGTAATATTTTTAGTATTTTTTATAGCGAAAAACCAAAAGTTAAATAATGTAACTTTGCAAAAATAGCATTAGATCTCTCTCTCTCTCTCTCTCTCTCTCTCTCTCTCTCTCTCTAAAGTACAAGAACACATTAAATATTATTTCCTTAAACAACAGTTCAAATTAATGCTATTTGAATCTCACCATTACGTGTAATTTCAAGTGAAAAATTTAAACTACTACCATTTCTTTATACTTTCCATATTAAGCACGGTAAACACTCGGATAAATAGTATCATGCTGATTATAATTTATCCTAGTTCTAGCGTATTTTCATTAAAAATACGAAACAATATTACGGAATAATATAGCACAGTATTACTGTAAATGTAAATAATGTCATTTAATACATTATTATAAAAAATAAATATGAAATCTAACATTAAAAAATATGTTGCTGCTGTAACTGTGCTTAAATTGATGATTTTTAGAGCGCAGCTTATTCCAAACATTAATCTTTTATACCGATATAGCCTTGAATCTGTTACAAAAGTAGTAATTTTCCTTGATTCCTCTTCTAATTCAATTTGATGATATGCTTTTTTAATATCCAATGTAGTGAACCAATTATTTCCTCCAATTACATTTAAAATATCCTCTAATACTGGTAACGGATACCTTTCCCGAATAATCGCTTCGTTTGCTCGCCGCATGTCCACGCATAATCTTATCTCACTGCTTTTCTTTACTATAGGAACTACTGGAGAGACTCACTCGGTAGGGCCCTCGACTTTTTCTATTATGTCCTGAGCTATTAAAGTTTTTATTTGTATTTCCACTTCCTCGCGCAATTTAAATGGAATTCTTCTCACGGGTTGTGCAATAGGCGTGTATGTCTTATCTATCGGTAATGTTAATTGGAAATCTTTTAATTTACCCATGCCTCTAAAAATTGGGTCTTGCTCTGTTTCAAAATCATTAATATTACTTATTTCCGGTCTTATCCGCAAAATTCCTAACTTCGTTGCCGTTTCATAACCTAATAGCGCTCTTCCTCTACCTTTTAATACTAAGAACGTCGCTCGAGCTTTCTGATTTTCTATCTCAATATCGCAATAAAATTCTCCTAGCAAATCTAACGCTTTTTCCTGACCGTACGCGTATATTTTTTTTCCGTTTTCCGTTTTTTCCGATTTACATTTAATATTCCGCGATTTACAACATTTCCACGTTTTCTCGTCTATTATATTACACGATGCCCCTGAATCTACTAGTAAGTTTAAAGTAACTCCTCCTATCGCGGCGTTAACACATTTACCGTCCACGGCGTAGATCTCTTTTCTTCTCAGGCTGAACGCATGCTTATTCTCATCTTCTTCTGTCTTCTCGTCGAGCCGTCGAACCCCTTTCCTCTGTCCGCTTTTCCTGTAGCTGTTGCTAGTTGTCTCCATCCTTGTCTTGCAAACCCTCGCGAAATGTCCTGACTTCCCACATTTACTGCAGATCCTCTCTCTCGCCGGGCACTTCTCATCTGTATATTTATGTCCTTTGTATCCGCACCGATAGCATTCGACGTTATCTGTTGTCTTCGTTGTAGCAGTCTTCACATGTTTTTTCTTGTCCGTTATGCGAGTCACCGCTTCGCCTTCCATGCCTTTCGTTTGCAGCGAGACTGCTTCCATTGTCTTTGCAATCTCTAATATTTCGTCCAATTTAACTTCACATTTTTCTAATAAATGTCTGCGTAATTTCGTTAAATGGCACTTCTCTATTATCTGACCACAGATTTCTGTATCTGCGTCTTCAAAATTGCAATTTTTTGCTTGTTGCCGCAATCTTGAAACATATTGTACCATTGTTTCCTCTGTGCCTTGAGACAGATTTCGGAAAATGTGTCTTTCATAAGTCGTGTTCATTTTCAATTTGAAATACGCTTCTAATACCTGCACGGCCTTGGTGTACGCTGTTTCCCCTTCCCCGACTTCTTCCGATGCGGAAGAAGTCGAGGAAAGGGATACCAGATGCTGGTATTGCGTAGAAAATGTCCTGCAGGTCAAATCCTCCATAGTGTAGCAACATAGCTTTCTTTCTCTCGTCGTCTTCTATCTTTTTGCTCACTAAAAACAGCTTGAACGCTCTTAACCAACGTGTCCACCTCTGGTACACATTTCCCGTCTCCGCATTCGGATCGAACGTCGGTAGATTTGTTGTTTCCATATTCATTTTCTAAGTCTTAATCCTTTTAGACTCAATCCTCGTCGTCAATGTAGTATCCTTTGGTATATTATATTCACTTTATTGCTAGCACTTCGATACAGGCTGTAACTCGTATACCACGTGCGTCCGGCTCGCAGCCATGCTAGTCTCTAATCTCTCGTCTCTACCTAATGCTCCTCTACGCGTACGCCTTACGTTTACCTCAGTAGCGTATCTATACACTATACTGGCGATTTACTTTGAATGTCAAACAGCTCTAATTGTTACTTGATTTGTTTAATCTAATTATCGTACAAAGTTTGTTGTAAAATACATATTACGAGAAAACGTATTACATACCCTGAATTCTATGGAATTATTAACTTGATTATGCAAATGTTTTGTCCCAATTTATTTTATATAATTCTTTAGTGTCTTTAATGCACATATCTATACCGTGAATACTATTTAGGAAGCCTTTTAAACTTTGGAAGTCACATCGTTCGTATGGTATATATTCTCTAACCAGAGTGCGGTATTGTTCTGCAAAAACGGATTCATTAATTTATAATATTCAACGGTACATTAAATTCTAGATCTGAATGTTTCATCAAAATGTACTTTTCGAAAAAGACCAGCATCTCACCTATATATGCGGAAAATCGGCTTTTTCGGAAGTTATTAATTTTTTGTTGATTAACTAATATCGGAATCGACCGGAACTCTTCGGAAAACGCTTTAATATGTTGAGAACTGTAGGAAAAGTGTTTTTTCCTGCACAGAACTCTTCGAAATAGACCAACATCTCACCTATATATGCGGAAAATCGGCTTTTTCGGAAGTTATTAATTTAACTCTAATCCAATGTGTTACGTGGATCGTAATTATTCCCATATAGTCAAGTTAGTCATTTATTTTAAATTATTTATGCCTGTTTATATGAACAACACAAAGATCTCTTTAAAATTTCTGTAGTAATTATCTTCTTAAATATTTATTGATACAATTAATATTTAATATTTTAAAATACTAAAATTATTAAAAAATGTTTGTAAATAATAAGATGCAAGCACACAAATGCATTAATAAAATTCTAGCTCAATGAGTTCCGAAAACACAAAGATATAAATGGCGAATTTATAAAATCTAATTGAAGAGAAGTTCAACTTCTTTAAAGACGACAAATATTTTTATCTGTATCTAAAAAAAAATTAATATGCTATTTTAACATGCTTAAATTAATTAAAATTTTATAAATTTGTAATTTTTGTACAACACTCATTATATGTAAAATAAAATAATCTTTGAATACCTATATTATATAAAGGTAAAGATTTGTAAATAAAAAACGAAAAAAATTAAAAATACAATCGAACGTAAGTTTGAGGACTTTTTTAATAATAAATGAATATCATATTACATGTTATGAGGTTTGTGTTATAGAAATGTAAATTTCTTTAATCGAACATTATCTCTTTTAGTAAAAATTTTAAAATATGTGCAATGAGGGTAGAGAAACGGAGAGACATGAAATAATGTAAGAAGGAAGAAGGAAGAATTGTGAGAGTGTAAAATAAATAAAAAATATAAAGCAGAAAGGAATCAAAGAAGGTGGAGAAAGTAAAGTTTTAAATAAAGTACGAAAGAAATAAAGTATGTAATTGTACACGAATTTGAAGGTTTCTTTAATAATGAATGCATATTATGGTATATTGACATTTTGTTTTAAGAATTACTATTTCATTAAAAAAAACGTTATCTGTTTTGGTAAAAATTTTAAAAAATGTGTGAAATAATGTAAGGAAGAAGAAAGAAGAATTGTGAGAGTGTAAAATAGGAAAAAAGTAAAAAGTAGAAAGGATTTAAAGAAGGCTGAGAATGTAAAGATTTTTAAATAAAGGACAAAAGAAATTAAGAATGCAATTGAACACGAGATTGAAGATTTTTTTAATGACCACGTATATCTCAGAAAATAAAATTTCAAAGGTGAACTTTTTACTATGATATCTCTGTCCGTAGAATACGGACAGAAAAAATAAAAACATTTACATTATAGAACTTTATTTATCGTTTGAGAGTATTTAGAACTGGTCGATTCAGAAGTTATTGAGATATGATAATCTCGTGTGCTTGGAAGTTAATGAGTCGTGTACAATATTTGTTTTTAATACAAAAATGCAATCGTATCACGTGCTAAGTATAAATGTTATTGTATATTAAATAATTATAAAATAAATAATTATAACATGTTTAAATTTTAAGTTTTGTGTAAATTTTGGTTATATAAACAACATAATAGAGTTATACATACGGGTATCTATTATAAGAATGTGATATTAACGTATACTACAATATTAATTTTATAGACATTTTTTGTAGACAATGATAATTTTATAGATTTTACTCTATCAGGAAACAATATCTTAAGTGTTTTTTAAATATTTAAAAAACATTGTCTATTGATAGAGTAATAATAAATCAAATCATATTCTATTTTTATTTATTCATAATCATCAAGAACATAATCTGTTATTTGTCATAGTGAACTCTATTATTCTTAATCATGAATATATAATTTTTGAAATTCTTATTATTTATATTTAGTTATATATAAACATGAAATTAAATAAATGGCGCGCGCGTAGCGCGCGCTTGTGTTGTTCTAGTATTGAAAAATATGCATTGAAATAAACGGTTATTAATACAGCTAATTGCTTATATACTTTAAATTAATTTATAATACTTTATAATATTTTTAAATCTAAATTCTCAACATTATTAAATTAAAACAGATCCAATAAATAATAAATAATTTGTTATAAATAGATGTATACTAACATTTGCAAATTTTAATATAGTCTCTTTTGCAAGTCCAGTAGAAACTCTTATTCTGTATTCTTTTCATTTGTTTTGGCGGATACAAGTAGGGAGTAAACTTACATTCATGGCCACTATTGCATCTGTAATATAAATTAATAACTTGAAACTTAATAAAAAATTATATACTTCCATAGATTTTTAGAAATAAACTGCATGTATTTACTGTGTGAAACATTTTTAGATTTCATAGATTCCAGAAACATCTGGGCTGTTTCGTCTTTGGGGCTAAGAGAGGCGTGCTTTAGCAAAGAATCAAAAAAATTAAACCAAACATCTTTATCCAAATTTACTATGGATAAATTTAGGCACTGAAAATCAGTATCAATTATTTCATGTCCACTAGGGTGCTTATAGAGTTTCCATTTTTCAAATATATCCACCAAATTTGTGTCAGTTGATTCTTTTAAAGCTTTGGTTCGATGAGCAGAAGTTTTTCTCCAATGGTCTAAAACCAAGGAGCTTAATTTTTATCTAGCCAGTCTAACGCTCCTTGAATATCATCTTGTATTGTTTTCACAAGATGTAATATGTATACGAATTATGTTATTGTAAAAGAATGATAATGAAAGTGTTTAATATGCAAGGTAAAAAATTATATAACATAAAAATATATAAATCAATTTTTACGAGGACACGATGCACCTTCGTGCTTCTTAAAAATTATTTGTTAAAAATAAAATATGTTTTTAATTTTAATTCAAAGTTCATTTTTTATTTTGTTTACACAAAAAAGTTACTGGGCTCAATGCTTCGACCGTTTATTTTTGCCTCATTTACTACCCTTCTATGCAATTTTTTATATTGACACTGACGGTTTCGCCACATACTAATTAACTTTTCACGAGCAGGAATGGATTTATTATAGAGAGAATTTTTTTTTTTAATTGGTGGCATAAAATACGTATTTGCTGCTTCAAATGGGAATATATCAACGATTATTTTAACAATCGCGTTTGCTACCGCGTTATCTAATCTATAAAATAAGAAATACAAGTAAAAATAAAAATCTATGGAATTAATCCAAAAATTTTCAGATAAAACTATTAAACAATATAAAATCAATATTTTAAAACAACTTTATCTATTAATTGTTTTAAATCTATACATCTTTTAAGTGTCAATATAAAGTCTTGTTTAATATTTTTCATGTCAAAAAGATTTGCTACATTTGTAATCCTCATTCAGTCATTATTTTGTTTTCGAAAAATATAAAAAAATTTTGGTTAAAAAACTAAAATTGTCCAAAAAAAATTTTTATTTGATCAACTGTAACTTTATTAATTTTTAGAATTTTTATAGATCTTAAAATATGTCTTAAATTCTACATATCATTATTATTTTTTTTTTATATTAAAAAGGATTATTTAATTGATGTTCGGGATTGCGGCTGGTCGAGCGCATCACGCTCATCGCGCGTGGCGGCTCTTTTCCCGCTCGCTCGGCGGAATGCTGCTGGTGAGCGGTGAAGCCGTGCTTGCCGAGTGGCGAATTCCTGGTTTTGACAAACAATAACAGCGAGCCTTCTCGAAGGATCTACGGACTTCGGTAACTGTCGTATTTACTGAATTCCTGCCGGGGTCTTTCGGGGAGGATCGCTGTTTATATAAGGAGAAAATCTCGGGCGCGGCTCGCAGTTCTTAGAGAGCAAATCGAGCGACTTGGAATCGACGCTGTAGGCCGATCTGCTTTGGCTAACCGGGCTTGACTTCTGGCCGTCCCCTCTTTTCGTTTCCCGCCGAATTTTCGTTGCTCTGCCTCTCACTCGCTATACATCTCCGCTCGCGCACATTCGCTGGTCCTTCGAGCCGGATTCTCTTGTTGCTGGTGCCGGTGTTGGAGTGAGTGCAGTGACGGTGAAGTGACTCGATAATCCTGCAAGCGGCATCCATTATTAGAGTGAAATGAGTCACCCTGTGGAAGATCTCGTGCAAGCACAGCACGACTTGTTCGGGTTGCTTTTGCGATTGTATGAGAATATGAAGAAAGCAGGAGAAGCTAATATCACACTCGGACTATTGGAAGCCCGCCTCCAGACGTTGGAAGGTTATTGGAATAAGTTCGTGACACGTCATGAGCAGTGCTCATGGAGTACGGGGACGACCTTGAGGAGCACGAGTATGTGACAGACGACTTGATGCTCAAGGCGGACATTTCTTATCACACGCAGAAGGGCAAGTATCTGGACGACATGCGCGCGATAACTAGTCCGGGCAAAGCGGCGGTCGCCGCGCCCGATGCTGCCGTCGCAGCAGCCGCTCCCGCCGTCGCGGTGGCGGCTCCCGTCGCTACGAAGTTGCCTCGCATTTCCATACCTCAGTTTTCCGGACGGTATGAAGACTGGCCAGCCTTTCGCGACCTCTTCACTTCTCTAGTAGTCCGAAACCCGTCCGCCTCGTCGGTGGAGAAGCTGCACTATTTGAAAACGAGCTTGAAGGGGGAAGCAGAACAGGTGACTCGACAACTGCCAACAACGGACGCTAACTTTGAGCGTACCTGGCGTGCCCTGGTCGATCACTATGAGAACAGGAGGCTCCTGGTGCGGTCCTACATCTCCAGGCTGTTATCACTGACTAAGATGAAAGGTGAGTCTGCTGTCGAGTTACGCAAAATCTATCATTGCGTGCAGACTACCTTAGGCTCATTGGAGGGGGTCGGTCGATCCTTGGCGCGGAGTAACGATCTTTGCGTGCAACTAATCACGGAACTTCTTGACACGGTGTCGCGGCGCGAGTGGGAGACGCAGCTCAGCCGGACGACGGAACCGCCGTCTCTCGATGAGTTGCTTGTTTTCATTAATCAACGGATGCGTACCCTCGAGTCTCTTGCACCCGCGAAGAGCGAAACGAACGCTTCCAAGGGCAGTTCGAGTTCTACCCGGTCGAGGACCGCGTTGCAGGTCCGTAAGCAGGACAGTCAGCGAGGCCGCTGCTTCCTATGCAATGGTGAACATTACGTGCGGCAATGCGAGAAGTATCTCGGGAAATCGGTGGCAGAGCGCAGGCAATACGTGGAGGCGAATAACTTGTGCGTGAATTGCCTCGGGAGGCATAAGTTATCCGAATGCCCGTCGCAGAAAACATGCTTATCGTGCAGCGAGCGTCACCACTCGACGTTGCATGACGCCTTCGTCGCCGTCGCTGCGGTCACGGTTCACGCCACAACACCGAGACCAGCTGCTGCTGTCACCACGCTTGTGATGACCGCGCGCGTCCGCGTAACCGACTGACACGGTGTCGATCACTTCGCGCGGGCTCTGATCGATCCTGGGGCTGAGTCCTCGCTGGTGACGGAGTCATTGGCGCAGCAACTCCGGCTGCCCCGTTCGCACACTTCTGTGGCGGTATTCGGGGTCGATGGTGTCCAGACAGGTGTTGCCCGCGGACGAATTGACTTGCGCGTCTCGCCTCGCCGGGAGGGCTCTCCGATTGTTGTGTCGGCACTGATCTTCCCTCGCTTGCCGCTCTACGAGAGCGATATGCAGGCCGACAGTACAGGGTGGTCTCATCTCGCTGGCCTGGCTCTCGCTGACCCGGACTTTCTGAGGGCGGACCCGGTGGACATCCTCTTGAGCGCGAACGTGTACGCCGCCATCCTCCAGACCGGGCTGCTGAAGGGCGGGCCTGGCCAGCCTGCGGCACAGCGGACATCATTTGGCTGGCTTCTCATGGGGCCCGTCGGCACGGAGACTCCTCCGCGTGCTCTGACCTTGCAGTGCCGTGTTGAAGACGACCTCGCTTCTCTGGTGAGAGGATTCTGGCAGCAGGAGGAGCTGCCTGTGGGACCCGCACCTCTCACTCCGCTCGACCAGGAGTGTGAGGACCTGTTCCGTCGCACGCATCGCCGTCAAGACGACGGCCGTTACATCGTGCGCCTCCCGGTGGTTGACCCGCTGCTGGACTTGACTGCTACGAAGCGCGCTGCCTTGCGCGCCCTCACCGCGACGGAGAAGAGGTTCGCTCGAGATGACCGACTGCGCGAGCTGTACCTCAACTTCATGCGAACGTATGAGGAGCTCGGACACATGGTTCGCTCGGACGCTGCAACGGGAGCCAGAGTGAGCTATTTACCTCATCATGGCGTACTGCGTGAGGCCAGCTCGACCACTAAGCTGCGCGTGGTATTCAACGGCTCTGCAGCTGGCTCCTGCGGAGAGTCGCTGAATCGGAGCCTCCTGGTGGGCCCGAATCTGTTACCTCCGCTCGCTGACGTCTTGCTGCGCTGGCGATTGCATCGCTACGTCCTGGCCACGGACGTAGAGAAGATGTATCGCCAGATTCTGGTCCATCCTGAGGACGGGGACCTCCAGCGCATCCTTTGGCGGTATAGCGCCCGGGATGAAGTAGCGGAGTTCCGCCTGAACACCGTGACATACGGCTTAGCGTGTGCGCCGTTCCTGGCCATGCGCACTCTCCGCCAGCTGGCCGACGATGAAGCGGACAACTACCCGCTGGCTGCTCGAGCTCTCTATCGGGACGTCTACATGGATGACGTCTTAACAGGTGCCTCGAGTCTGGAGGAGGCGTTTGAGCTACGCCGACAATTGACCGACCTGTGCATGGCGGGCGGCTTCCCCCTGCGCAAGTGGTCGGCCAACGAGACGCGAATCTTACAAGACGTTCCAGCGGAACACCGCATGCAGCAGGCACTGCGAGACTGGGGACCGCACGAGACACACGGTACCTTGGGCTTGCGGTGGCATCCCGCTACTGACGAATTTTCATTCACCATCCCTGCTATCTCTTTGACCGAGGTGACAAAGAGATCGGTACTGTCCTTTACTGCCCGACTGTTTGATCCTCTAGGTTGGCTGGCTCCGGCAGTGGTGCGAGCCAAGATCGCCTTCCAGTCGACTTGGCTGATGGGTCTCGGCTGGGACGATCCTCTCGACGAGGGGGCGAGACAACTGTGGCGCGAGTACGAGGCTGCTCTTCCCCGTCTGCGGGATGTACGAATTCCGCGACGATTGGACGCCGGTCTGTTGAGCGGTGACGTGGAGCTCCATGGCTTTGCCGACGCCTCTGAACGCGCCTATGCTGCTGTCACCTACTTGCGGACGGGCTCTGGTGCGTCCTGGAGGACCTGCCTTATCGCGGCCAGGACAAAGGTCGCGCCCTTGAAACCTGTGACTCTGCCAAGGTTGGAGTTGTGCGCTGCTACACTTCTTGCAAGACTGGCGGCGCATGTCCGAGCTACGCTCGGTCTTGACCGGACGGCGATGCATTTGTGGTCGGACTCTACGGTCACTCTGGGCTGGGTACGCGGCCACCCGACTAGGTGGAAGACCTTTGTAGCGAACCGCGTTGCTGAGATTCAGACCAGGGTCCCTGACACTCAGTGGCATCATGTGCCTGGCCCGGAGAATCCGGCGGACTGTGCGTCCCGCGGACTTGCGCCGGGAGAGCTGGTCCATCACCCGCTCTGGTGGCGTGGGCTCCAGGGTTGGCTCCAGGCGGAGTCGACGTCCTGGCCGGATGCTGATCGGGGGACTCCTGATGACGGCTGGCCGGAGGAGAGAGTCCGCGCGCAGGCAGCTAGGACCGCGTCCGTCGGCGTGGAGGAGCCTGCTGAGCTCTTGCGCTTCTCGAGCCTCGATCGCCTGCTGAGAGTGACGGCGTGGTGCAGGCGGTGGCTTCGTCTTAGACCGGTTGCTGCGCCGGCGGCCTTGGAGGATGGCCGGGAGCGACGTGGCGACGAGTTATCGGCTGATGAACTGGAGGAGGCAAGGATGGCTTGGGTCCGGCGGGTCCAGGCTGACCACTACCAAGTAGAGCTGAGCGTCGTGCGACGGGGTCTGTCTCTGCCAGCGTCCGGCTCTCTTGCACGATTTACTCCCTTTTTTGATAGTCAAGGTCTGCTGCGCGTGGGTGATCGCCTCAAACACGCGCTTCTCGCTTATGATGAGCGACACCCGGTGCTGCTGCCCGGGGACTCTCATCTTGCCAGGTTGGTGGTGGAGGACTGCCACCGGCGAACATTACACGGCGGAGTCCAGATGACCCTGGGGATGATTCGCCAGCGATACTGGATCCCCCGGGGACGAGCGGTAGTGAAAACGTGGCTGCGCCGTTGCGTGGTTTGCGTGCGATGGCGGGCCGCCATCCCCCGGTAGCTGATGAGCAGCCTCCCGCGGGAGCGGGTGACAGCGGGGAGACCCTACCTCGACACCGGAGTCGACTATGCCGGCCTGGTTCATCTGCGAATGACCAAGGGACGAGGTCAGCGGACTTACGAGGGCTTCATCGCGGTCTTCGTCTGCCTGTCAACCCGTGCCGTGCATTTGGAGGCGGTGTCCGACTACACTGCCGACGCCTTTCTGGCGGCCTTGCGTCGGTTCGTGGCTCGCCGCGGCCTCTGTCGTACGCTCCGTAGCGACTGCGGAACGAACTTCGTCGGCGCCGATGCGCAATTGCGGAGTTTTTTCGCCGCTGATAGCCCTGAGTTGCGTCGGATCGTCGGACGGCTTGCGAGCGATCGTATTAAGTGGCTATTCAACACTCCGTCAGCGCCTAATTTCGGCGGAATCTGGGAGGCCGCCGTCAAGTCCTTGAAGCACCACCTGCGGCGAGTGCTGGGGGACTCGACCCTGACCTTCGAGGAGATGAGCACCCTCCTCGCTCAGGTGGAAGCCTGTCTGAATTCACGACCGCTCCAGGCCTTGTCCGACGATCCTGATGACCTCGCCGCCCTCACGCCGGGTCATTTCTTGGTGGGATCTCCTCTTACGGCCGTGCCTGAGCCTTCAATGCGGGAGTTGCCGGCGAACCGCTTGACTCGCTGGCAGCTTCTGCAACAAATGCGTGACCATTTCTGGGACCGATGGTCCCGTGAGTATCTTCACTCCCTCGTCCATCGACCGAAGTGGCGGAGGGAGGTCGCAGATTATCGAGTAGGACGCCTGTGTCTCCTCCGAAATGAGAGCACTCCGCCGTCGCGCTGGCCACTCGCGCGAATCGTGCGGGTGCACGTAGGGGAGGATGGACAGATTCGCGTCGTCACTGTCCGGACGGCTGCGTCGGAGTCCACGCGACCAGTAGTCAAGCTCATATTATTGCCTGTTGGAGAGGGCGATCAGAACCAGGAGTCGCTTGACTAGCGCCGAGAGTGGTCTCCGGAAACGCTTTAGCATTTTGTTATTATCATTAATTCGACTAGCTAATCTTTAATGTCAGCATTTTTCTTGGGCAGCTTAAATCTAATCAGGAAAACAGCTTGCGTGCGGAGAGCCCTGCTGAATTTCGCTCGTGCCCCTTGTCGTCATTTTGCCTTTTGTTTGTCAACGCTCATCAAAAAATTTCAAAAAAAAAATTCATCCGCTTGTCACTATATCACATCGAGCTTCCAAGCGTCGCGTACTTGCAGGACTTCAGCTGATCCACCAGAATAGGTCAACCATAGGGCCACGCGAGGAAGTCGAATGCAGGGGTGCACGGTGCGAGGGAGGTTCGGGGGGACCTCGACCTGGACCGATCGCCCTAGCTCGGGCGAGGCGGGCGGGATGTTCGGGATCGCGGCTGGTCGAGCGCATCACGCTCATCGCGCGTGGCGGCTCTTTTCCCGCTCGCTCGGCGGAATGCTGCTGGCGAGCGGTGAAGCCGTGCTTACCGAGTGGCGAATTCCTGGTTTTGACAAACAATAACAGCGAGCCTTCTCGAAGGATCTACGGACTTCGGTAACCGTCGTATTTACTGAATTCCTGCCGGGGTCTTTCGGGGAGGATCGCTGTTTATATAAGGAGAAAATCTCGGGCGCGGCTCGCAGTTCTTAGAGAGCAAATCGAGCGACTTGGAATCGACGCTGTAGGCCGATCTGCTTTGGCTAACCGGGCTTGACTTCTGGCCGTCCCCTCTTTTCGTTTCCCGCCGAATTTTCGTTGCTCTGCCTCTCACTCGCTATACATCTCCGCTCGCGCACAATTGATTTAATTATAAAACAAAAATTTTTTGGAGAAGTAGCAGCCTATGTACATACACTTGAATTTCAAAAACGCGGTTTACCATATTCATATGTTAGTTACTTTAAAATATAATTTCAAAATAATAACACCTCAGATTGTTGATAGGTATATTTCTGCTGAAATTCCTAATCCAAACGAAAATCGTACTTTACATAATATAGTTATGAAACACATGATTCATGGACCTTGTGGCGATTGGTGTTTAGTAAATGGTTCAAAACATTATCCTAAGCCATATCAAGAAGAAACTAGGATGGATGAAGATGCTTATCCTTATTATCGTCGAAGAAACAATAATAAGAATTTTGAACGCCCTAGTGGATATGTAGTAGATAATCGCTATGTAGTTCCTTATTGTCCTATTTTATCGATTATTTTTAATTGCCATATAAATGTTGAAGTAATTTCAAGTATCAAATCAGCTAAGTATCTTTATAAATATATTTACAAAGGACACGATGCTGCTACTATCATAATTGTACCTGAAACAAATAATGTAATAGTTGATCATGATGAGATACGTAATTTTATAGAAACTCGTTATGTTGGACCTGTAGAAGCTTGTTGGCGTATTCTCGAAAAAAAATTACAAGATAAAAGTCATACTATATTTCGTTTACCAATCTATCTTCCTAACGAACAAAATGTTATAATTGAAAATGAAGTTAATGAAGAAGCAATGACTTTTGCTTTAAATCAAGTTACGATGTTAATTGATTACTTCTCTTTAAATTCTCGTGATGAAGAAGCAAGACAATATTTATATGTAGAAATTCCTCGCTTTTATACGCTCAAAAAAGAAAAAATTAATGGAAGAAGTGTAGCATATTGGGCCAAACGTAAAAATCATTACAATTGCATAGGACGAATATATTCCATTAGTCCAACACAAATAGAATTATTCATTTACGGTTATTATTACTCACTATAAAGGGAGCTACGAGTTTTGATGATTTAAAAACTGTTAATGGAGAAAAATGTCAATCGTTTTCAGCGGCATGTTTAGCTTTAGGTTTAATTGATGATGATGATGTATGGGAGCTATGAACGAAGCTGTTGGATGGATGATGCCTCGACAACTTCGTAGACTCTTTGTACGTATATTATTACATTGTCAACCCTTACATCCTGAAGAACTTTGGGAAAATTTTAAAACAGCAATGTCAGAAGATTATATTCGACATTTTGGATTGATACAAGGACAAAAGAAAGCATATACGCAAATTAATACTATGCTTTGTGCTGAAGCTAAAAGTCTTGCTGATTTTCCCCAAATGGAACAATTTATAGATAATGCTATAGAGAATGATTATATAACACTTGAAAAAGCTATGGAAGTTGATACTAAACAATATGAATAATTAAATAATAAACAAAAAGAAATAGTAGATTTCGTCTTAAACAAATTAGATACTAATAATCATGATAATAATTGTATTTATATCGATGGTCCCGGTGGTTCAGGTAAAACATTTATATATACTACTATATATCATTTAGCCAAAATTCGAAATAAACATATATGTTCAATGACTTTTACGGGTATAGCAGCCACATTATTACCAGAAGGAAGAACAGTTCATAAAATATTTGGATTACCAGTTTCATTATATGTTAATTCGACATCTAACATTAAAATTCAATCTAAAGAAGCTCATTATTTGAAAGAAACGGATATTTTTATTTGGGATAAAGCGCCAATTGCACCACGATATGCTTTAGAAATTATGGATCGAACACTGCGTGATATTATGAATAATGATTTACCTTTCGGTGGAAAAATTATTGTATTAGGTGGTGATTTTAGACAACTTCTTCCTATTAAAGTACATGGTACTCGAAGTGAAATCGTGAATCTTTCATTTAAATTTAGTTCTATTTGGAAATATTTTATAAATTTCTCTTTAACGGAAAACATGCGAGTTCTTCCTGAAGAAACTGAGTTTGCAAAATTCTTATTGGATATGGCAGATGAGATATTAAATGATTCTAATGATAATATACAACTTCCTGATTGTTGTATTACACCTATTAATGCCGATATTGTACAAGATATATATAGTGATTTAATACGAAATAAAAAATTTGATAAAATAGCGAAGTGTGTAATACTTTCTGCAAGAAATGTTGATGTTGATGAAATTAATCAACAAGTTGTTGAATTATTAGATACATTTGAAGAACGAATTTATACAAGTATAGATAGTACTGAAAATTGTAATGATAATGGCGATATTGGTGAAGCTTTGTTACCAGAATATTTAAATACTTTATCTCCATCATCTCTTCCACCTTATAAATTACGTTTAAAATCTAAATGTGTTATTATGTTAATTAGAAATCTTAGTATTAATGAAGGTCTTTGTAATGGGACTAGACTAATGATTATTGAACTTGCTGATCATTTACTAAAATGTAAAATTTTAACAGGAGATAAAATAGGAGATATTGTTTTTTTGAATTGTATAACGTTGTATTGTGAAAATATATAACCCTTTTACTTTTAAAAGAAGACAATTTCCGATAAAATTAGCTTTTGCTATGACAATTAATAAATAATAAAAACAAGGACAAACATTTGATAAAGTAGGAATTGATCTTCGCTAAGATGTATTTAATCATGGTCAACTCTATGTTGCTTTTTCACGAGTACGTTCCTGGGAAGCATTAAAAGTTTATCTTGGTAATCAGCGTGATAATAAACAAGTAAAAAATTATGTATATAAGGAAATATATATATGATCTGATGTTTTTATACTTTTTATAGTGAAAGATCACTAACGTTTATATACTATTTTATATTTAAAATTATATTTTTTTTCGCAAAAATATAATATATTTACACAATGTATTTTTTAATTTTTATTTTACATACAAGCTATAAAATATTAATCAGAATGAAAGTGATAAGACGAAAAATTGAGCTATTTCACGAATAGAAATATGGCAAACTTCGTACTCGAAAATAAAAATAATATAATTTGAAAACTTTAAAAATATATTAAATACAATTTGATATTATTAATAATATAGATATTATACTTCTTAAATTATATAATTTAGTAAAAAAAAATTGTGTAAATTTTATTTTCTTTATTTTAAACATGTTTATTTACTGGGACACTTTAATTACTTTCAATCAAGATTGCATACATAGAAATTTCTTTCCTTTAAACTTATTCATTTTGCAAGTATCACATATGCGAATACGCTATCTTCATGACAAAAAAAAAATGATTTTCTTTCTACGATAACGAAGCTTTTAAATGATTTCGAAACATATAATTAATTTTATGGAGAAAATTATGGAATCCGTAATCGAATGCTGCGGAAATATTGAATCACCCCCCTTGGGATGTTAGTGTTTGAATTTGAAAAAAAACGCTGAGAGAAAACAAATTATTTATTTCTTGTCAATTACAAGTTTTCTTCTTCAATTTCTATTTTGTCTGTTATATATCATAAAATTAAACAATTCATGTTACCAATGATGCATACTATTTCAACGATTATGTTATGTAAATGATCCGTTAAATATGTCCTTATAGTCAGACATTTACATGAAAATTGATTAATTTTAGGTATGTTTTATTATATTAAATTTTAATTATCATCTTTATAAAAATTTAAAGATATTTACAAGAAAAAAAACAGAACAATACAACAGTACCAAATAGAAGCTGGTAAAATATTTATAATGTCAATGAAGAACTTTAGCTTGGTATCTATAAACGTATTTTTCTGTCGGTTTAGAATAAAATGTTTGCATTTTAAAATACCTTTTTTAATTATAAAAATAATATATTAATAGAAAATAAAATTAAAAAAAATTAAATTAAATTAAATTTTAGCAGCGATAAAACCAGCAACTATACCATAATACCAGCAACAAATTTTATAAGTATATTTACTTATAGAATATAAAAATTTAAGTTTATTTATTAATTACAAAGATTTGTATTATTTAATTATGTGTTTCTCGTAACACATCGTTTCTCTTAACACATACACATACGAGGTGTGTTCAAAAAGTATCGCGAATTTTGAATTTTCGCGGGTTACGTATATTCGAATTTCGATCTTTTTGTGGCGTTATGTTGGTACTCATGTCTCTCACTTATGCCGACAAGCTCGGCCATTTTGAATGTTCACTTAATTGTTGACAGCTGCTTTGCTTGCACGTGTTTTGGATCGTCTTCGATTTTTACCTATTCAAAAAAATGGATCAAAGAACCTGTATCAAATTTTGTGTGAAAAACGAAATTAAGTGCGCGGATGCATTCCGAATGTTGACTGTGGCATACGGAGAAGCTACCTTGGACCGAAGCAACGTTTATCGGTGGTACAAAATGTTCTCAGAAGGCCGAGAAGATGTGAACGACGAAGAGCGTGCCGGACGCCCGAGCACTTCAACAACAGACGAAAAAATTAATGAAGTGGAGAAAATGGTATTGGCCAATCGTCGAATCACCGTTAGAGAAGTTGCTGAGGACCTAAACATATCGATTGGCTCGTGCCATTCGATTTTTATCAATGATTTGGGCATGAGACGGGTCGCCGCGAAATTCGTACCAAAATTGCTCAATTGCGACCAAAAACAGCATCGCATGAACATTGCTAATGAGATGTTGGACTCTGTCCGCGACGACCCAAATTTGCTCCAGAGGGTCATAACTGGTGACGAATCGTGGGTTTATGGTTATGACGTGGAAACCAAAGCTCAATCATCTCAATGGAAGCTGCCGCACGAACCAAGACCGAAAAAAGCGCGCCAAGTTCGGTCGAATGTGAAAGTTTTGCTGACAGTTTTCTTCGATTGCAGGGGCGTGGTGCATCATGAGTTCTTGCCACAGGGTAGAACGGTCAATAAGGAATATTACCTGCAAGTTATGCGCAATTTGCGCGAAGCAATCCGCCAGAAACGCCCGGATTTGTGGAAGAACAAAAATTGGCTTTTGCACCACGATAACGCCCCTGCTCACACATCGTTGCTTGTGCGCGACTTTTTGGCCAAAAACAACACACTAATGATGCCGCAGCCACCGTATTCCCCAGATCTGGCCCCCTGTGACTTTTTCTTGTTCCCTAAACTGAAGAGGCCCATGAAAGGACGACGTTACGCTACGCTTGACAAGATAAAGACGGCATCGAAGGAGGAGCTGAACAAGATTAAAAAAAAATGATTTTTTGAAGTGCTTCGAAGATTGGAAAAACCGTTGGCACAAGTGTATAATATCTCATGGGGATTACTTTGAAGGGGACAAAATAGATATTCATGAATAAATAAATAATTTTTGAAAAAACACAAAATTCGCGATACTTTTTGAACACACCTCGTACACACACACACACACACACACACACACACACACACACACACACACACACACACACACACACACACACACACACACACACACACACACACACACACACACACACACACACACACACACACATCTTTAGTTATACTTAATTATAACTGTATTACATACATACATATACATAAAGTTCATGTTAAATCAATAATAATAAAAAAATAAAAAAAATAGTTTTTATTAATTTATGCACAATTTTTCTAAACTTGATTAACTTTTTAATTTTTTTATATTTATTTAAATATAATATAATATACATTCACTATTAAAAGCTCTATAGCGCGCGCTTGTTTTGTTTTAGTATTTACAAAAAAAGAGAAACAACTGTACAGCTCTAACTGGAACAGGAGATAAAATGGTATAAAAATAATTTGTAAAGTATATATCACTTAAATTATCATTTAATAGTATCACGTATTGAATGTGTCTATTCGTTCTTCGTACGCTTTCCAAAGTTCTTTTTTATATTCTAAAGTGGCCTTCAGATAACCGTGAGGCGATTCCGTGATACCTCTACCAACGACTGCTAAATCGGCACCTGCATTAATAACCGATTGCGGATTGTTGTATTGCTGACCTAGACCGTCACCACTTTTAGATAGCTTGACACCGAGTGTTAATTGCAGCAGTCCGGGTTGCGCCAAGAGATTGGCACACTAGATCTACCACCAGATCGGAAGCTTTCTCTGCTATCGAGACTGTTCTCTTGACATAGTCACCGGTGGTTAATGCATCTTTGCACGACATCTCGGCAACCAGAAAAATACCGCGGGGTTCAGTGATGTTCTCCAAAGCTTTCTTCAACGCGTCAATGGTAGATGCACCCGGTACCGAATGAGCTGATTAAATCAGCCCATTCGGCGATCCTGTACAAGTCATGCCTGTACTGCAAGGATACCGTGTTGCCAATATCGCCAAACTTACGGTCCTCCATCAATAAAAATTTGTGTTGCTTCGCTAGTTCTTTAAGCCGAAATGAAGGTTTCGTTAAAGTTGTCTAAAATATCTACATGAGTCTTCAAGACTGCGATATGAGGCCCCACCACGTCCGCTAATTCCAAAATTGCGTCTATTTCCTTCAAATCGGCAGCCAAACAGAGATTTGTTTGCTTTGATTCCATTAGTTCCAGTAGCTTCGAAGTCAACGGATTTGTTGTTAACTTGGCGCGTTTACCATATGACAACTTCAATCTGTCGTCTGGTACGCCTACAAATAAAAGCAATAGATTTAATGATGCTAAAATAAAAATATAGTTCATAGCTTATAAAGTCATAAATTAGAATGTATACACACTTTGCATGTAAGTCAATATCTATTAAAAATATCTATATAACCTTGCATGGAAATGTTTGGTGCTTGATTTATTGCCAAGTAATTGTTAACATTCTTGACTAATTCAGGCGTAACCTTGCCAGCTTCGAGGAGGTATTTCATGAATTCCGTTATCACAAACAGACTCTTGACTTTGATTCCATGATTCTCGAGATACTTTCTGCCACCCTGCTCCCTATCGATTATTACATAAGCCTCTGTCACGTTCAGATTTTCCTTCTTCAACACATCGACAGTCTCTAGGACACTGCTACCACTTGTGATAATATCCTCAATGATCACGCAGGTGTCGCCAGGCAAGAAGGCACCCTCAATTAATTTCTTTGTACCATATGACTTTGCCTCTTTTCTCTTCATTAACATGGGGACTCCCTCCAGTGCCGATATCAAGGTGGCTAATGACAGTGCAGTGTACGGGATGCCACAGATTCTGTGGAAACTTTTGTAGGATAGTCCAGTAGTGTTCACAGAGCTTTCGCTAACTTCAACTATGATAAAAAAAATGAAATGATAATTTCATAATTATTTAATCATCTTAATTCCGTTAAATGCTTACATACTTACCATCAACTTAGGATGAGAAATTATCATCCGCAAGTCAAAATATATTGGTGTTGTTAGGCCGATTTTTGTCTTAAGTTCTCCGAATTTCACGGCCTGAATATCATATAATTCCACTGCTAATTCTTTTAAATCGACTATTTCTTTCGTCTCCATTTTGTCTGTAATTATAGCAACGTATTAAAAAAGATTTCTTTTGAAAAGTTAAACATTTAAAAGTGACTGTGAAAACAGTATCTCCGAAATATTCGATGAGCAAATTTAATTTTCAAATTTTGCTATAATCTTTAGGTATTATTACTATAGATATTTTTTAGAGATTTTATAGTAAAAACTGTAAGTGTTACGGGCAAAGATAGAATTTTAGAGAAAAATAAAATGTTAAATATATCTAACGTATATACTTCTTATAATCACTTGAGGGAATCACGTGCATGTGTTGCTTTAACGGTTGCGACTAATGGCAAAATAGAATTGGCAGGAAACTCGTTACGTTTATAAAGGAATGTTACTCAAGAAACTTGACTCCAATGTCATAAGACAAATTATTACAAAATTCTAACAAACGTTAGGAACTTATTTTATGAAGAGTATCATTACTGTAAAAAATATAATCCGTAATTTTTATAGTACCAGCATTTTGTACTAGATAACTCTTGCAGGATACGATTAAACAACAAAGCATGTACAATTGCTTACAAGTTACAAATAAATAAATAGGAGTCAATAAAAGTATAAATTACACAGGAAAAACTTCTATATACAATTATTTATAATTATATATATATATATATATTATATATATATATATATATATATATATATAAAGTTTTTTTCCGGGTAAAAAATATTTTTATCTTTTATTTATTTGTATCGTACCCTTCTAGAATTATCTAATACAAAACGCAGATACTATTGTACAAAAATTACGGATTATATTTGTTGTTTAAAATAATGCATACTTATAATTATATATATTTTAATATATGTAGGCATATTTTGTATGTAATCATATATAATTATATATAAATATATATGAAAACTATATGATAGTTACACATAATAATTGCACATAATTTTCTGTAATCATTATACATATACAATTGTTAAAAATGTAAAAGGTAAAATATTTAAAGTATGTAGAAATGTATACAGGTAGAGAATAGAGAAATAAAGAATAGCTGGCGAGCGCGTAGAATTGTGTGGATGGATGCATGGATTTTAGAGTAATATTGTAAACTAATGTAAGACCCCTTCTTGGTAATCTTTTGTAAGCTGAAGAGAAATATATATCTATCTACATATACAACTGTAAGCAAATATGTATGGTTACATAAAAATACGTAAAATATATATTTTAATGTTAAAAAGTAGAGTTTCACCTTTTTTATCGTGTGGTTTGCATAATAGTGTAATAAAACAACATTGAAGTAATGTACGTTGCTATTATTATGCTTCGTCAATGATTTAATTTAAATACTTTCATCTTTTATGTCGTCGTCAGTATACATATAATATTGTCGTGCTTAAATAATTGAAAGCTATGTGAAATGTATGTTAATAATAATTAAATATCTCTGAAACTATTTGAATAATGGAGCTGCTAAACAGACTTTAAATATTCGATGAATTATACTGATTTTTCTTTCATTTATAAGAAATATGACAAAAAATGATTATGAAAAGTGTGAAAAGGTGTAGAGATTTTCATATAAATTTACGAAGAATAAAAAATTAATTTTAAGGATTGGTGATAGGGGTAACTTGAACAACACGAATATTTTCATTCTTATCTATACTTAATCGCGTAGAGCAAAAGAAAATGAGATGCAACTTCGGTTTAAACGTTTTCTTATACGTGTCATCATTCTCGGTAGTTACTTAGTTGAAAAGAAAATGTACATTTTCTTCAAGAAGTGATTTCATCCCCTAAAGATGTAATTTGGTAAAAGCAAAAAATAATTTTGTGAACTATTCTACTTACACACAATATTTTTAAAAGTTTACTGAATTTTTGGGTTGCCGTTCGTCAATAAAATACCATTGCAATCAACTGTTCTACAGTCAAAATTAAATAAACGATATTTTGCAAAAATAATAATTTCTCTATTTGTAACAAAACGCCCCTCCACCTCGCGCGCACGGCCACTCCACTCCGTCCACCCGAGCAATACACCGGCAGAACGCCACGTGCGCGCACCGAGCTAACCTGCCGTCGCGATCACGCGGCAGCACGCGCGCCGCCCGTGGCGTTCGGTAACGCTCCCACTCCGGGCCAGCCGACCAAACGCACGGATTGGTCCGCCCAACCGTGCGTTCGGATATATAAGCCGGCAGTGGGAACGCCGAGACAGATCTTCCCGGTCCGCCGAATCCGACAGGTCGAGTATCCTCGACCGCACTCCGACTCCCAAGAGGACGAGAATACTCATCCTGACTCCCCTCGACGAGCATCCTCGTCGTTCCGGCTAGCCGAGTATCCTCGGCTAATCCTGTCATACCGAATACCGTACACAGCCAATCACGCCAAGCATCCTCGCCGTGCTCCGTAGTCGAGTATCCTCGGCGAATCACCGCCCACGACGAGCATCCTCGTCGAGTCCACAGGCTGGGTATCCCTAGCCAATCCCATCCGTCCTCTCCCTCGGGGAAGAATCTCTTGTAACCTAAAGCCTCGTCAGGGCATCCGCGTCCTGACGAGAACTTCGCCTCTTTTTGCACGAGGCGGCTCGGGCGAGACGCGGAATCGTCGCCGTCGCTCCGAACCCGCGTTCCGCGGCTCCCCGACCACCCCGGACACCGAGTCCGTTTCAAACCACGCGATTTAATTTAAGTTGGAGTTATTTCTATTCTTATGATTTCGTAGTTCTAGTACTTCAGTTCTCCTTATAAGTTAGAATTATTATTTGTCACTCTACCGTTTCATCCGTACTCTCGCGGTTATTATAGTTCTTGTAATTCAATCTTGGCTCCCGCCTAGCGCTCTCGTTATTCCACGCGTCCCCGTGCGCTTATCGTTACCAACGCTCGCAATTCCGACCGCTCAGCGGCAATTGGTCGTCGCGACCGCCGCAAGCCAATCGCGTCCCCGCTTAGGCTGGGTCCATTTGTCACGAGGCGTTAGACGCAATCAGCTATGAGGCTACTTGTAAATATCACATCCAAATAAAGATCTAATATGTTTATCAGCTAAATACCGAGTGCGATTATTATACCGAACCCGACCAATCCGGCGAGCTTATCCGCAACCGTATCCTGACTCCCACCGCACCGCACGGAAATCACCAGCGTTACATATTCATAACTCGTTTTTAATTGTACAAAGTATTACGTACATACTTTGATATCGCCAAAGATATTTGACTGATTCCAGCAGTCGAGTTCAAAAAACTCATTATTATTTTATTATTTCAATTATTATTATTATTAACCCTTAATCAAAAATTCCTCATATTCGCCTTGTTACATAAGTAAATTTTTTAATAGAAATGACAATAATATAATTTTTTTTTTTGAAAGTATGAATCTTTAGCTTTAAAACGCCGTATTGTAAAGTTTTTTAAAGTTTTTTGTTGCAAAGATATAATTTTTTTTTAAAACATGGATTTTTAGATGCCCAAAAATACCTCATACTTTCCATGTTACATAATTATAACTTTTTAAAAGAAATGACTTTGCCAAATTTTATTTTAAAAATGAGACTCTTTAGCTTTAAAACGCCGTATTTGGGAGTCTTTAAACGTTTGTTGTTGCGAAGATATGATTTTTTGAAGGAAAAGTGGATTTTTGCCCAATTTCTCATTTTTGCTTAAAGGTTTTGCTTTTATAACTTCACAATAAATTATTTGTCGGCAATGCCGATTATGCAGTCACACTCCTGAGATTTTGCACTTGTGTTTAAAAAAAAAAATCGTAGAAAAATATTGTTTGTAACCAAAGTTATAGCTTCTCAAAATTGAAAAAGTCTCCCAGATCCAACAATGTGTTTCCGTATTTTACAGGATCGGTGTGTTTAAGGGATAAAAAATTCTTATTTTAATATTCTTTGTACTATACTCATTTGTCTTTAACGCTCTTTCGCGTAATACGCGATGAACGGGAAAAATCGAGCGCATGAACAGGGTGCGTATAGCATGCATATATAAAGAGTTTATTATTTTTCAAGAATGGTACATAGGAATGACACTTTATTATATATGGTTGGATTCGTATAAAAATAAGTTTTAATTTGGCTGAAAAAAAAATTTTTTAATTAAAAAAAAACGTTGGGTGGTGAGGGTATTTTGTTAAACTAACAAAAAAAAATTTTTTTTAATTATTGTTGTAAAGTACTCTTCGAACCATTCAACTTTTATTTAGAACATTTTTTTCTATCTCATAGTTTCGACAATATTCGCTTGGAAAGAAAAAAACCGATTTTTTCAAAAGAGTGTTTCATCCCCTTAAACTGAAATTGGGCACGAACAAAAAATATTTTTGTGTTACGGATGAACTCCACTATGTGTACCCCAAATTTCAGATTTTTTTGAATTTCCGGGTTCGCAAACCTTCCTTGTGAGTAAAAAATAAATATTTAAAATATATTAAATAAACGTTATATAAATGTTTACTAAAATCATTTTTTCTAATGTAAAATTTATGGCGAAGAAATGTTTACATAATGTTAAATAAACGTTAAAAAAATATTTTCTAAAATTGTTTTCTCAAATAAATAATTAATGACAAAAAAAAATATAAAACGTGAAATAAACGTTTAAAAAATGTTAACTGAGATCATTTATTTCTGAAATGAATAATTCATAAAAAATTAAATGTTTAAATAATATTAAATAAACGTTTTTCAGAAATCATTTTTAATGAATATCATTTCTGAAAAAATGTATTGCATCGATTCTCGAATTATCGAATTTATTGTTGTCGCTTTTCCGAAGTGCTGATTGGTTCTATCGCTGTGCTAACTTCGTGATCGGCTGACATAGCGGAGATCGTGTTAACAGTAATAGACATAATAACTGTTACATGCATAAAGAGGTTAATAGTGTAATATTATTATATTATCGAATTAATTATTACAAATTTATTTATTGTGTTGGTTCTGTTTGCTGTATCTAAAGATTTTTTATTTCCTTTGGACGATTTCATGATTGTTTCAGATAAGTTTTAATAAATTTCTTTATTTATAGTTGTAAAAATTATCTTTAGAAAGAATTGATACTTTGTGTTATACTTTATTTTCAGATAGCGATTTCGTTTAACATTTATTACATTATTGTTGTTAAAATGTTCTTTTGTATATAAACATTATTATTGTGAGGTTGGATTAGAAAAAGTATAAAAATGAATTAATGATAGAAGGAAAAAGAGTTTTGTGGCACTAATACAGAAAGAAGAAGGGAATTTAACAAGGTGGAGAAAGTAATGATTTAAAGATTTTTAAATAAAGGAACAATGGGTAAATATTATGTGATATTTGATATTTTGTGTTAAAAAAATAAAAATTTTTCTAATAGAATATTATTAATTTTACTAAATACTTTTAAAAACGTGAAATGATTATAAAGAAGAGAAGAGAAAAGGAATAGTATTCTATAATATGAAAAGAAAGGAAGGAAGGAGGAAGGATCAAAAGAGTTTAGAATGGAAATAAAATAATTAAAAAGAAAAATGAATTGAAGGTGTTGGAGAAGGTAAAGATTTTTAAATTAGAGTTGAATAAAGTAAGGACATCAACTAAACATCAGATTAAGAGTTTTTTTTAATAATAGGCAAATATTACATGGTATATTGATATTTTGTGTCATAAAAATGAAAATTTCTGTAATAGAATATTATGTATTTTGGTAAAATTGTTAAAAATGTGAAGTGAAGATATAGAAAGGAATAGGAATAGAATAATATCAAAAGGAAGGATCAAAGAAGTGTAAATTGGAAATAAATTCAAATGGAGGTAGGAATTCAAGGTGTTGTAAAAGGTAAAGGTTTTTGAATAGAATATGAAAAAGAAGGAAGGAAGTAAGAAGGATAAAAAAATTTTAGAATAGAAATAAAATTGAAAGGAAAAATGAATTAAAGGTGTTTGAGAAAGTAAAGATTTTTAAATAAAAGATGAATAAAGTAAAGACGTAATTAAACATCAGATTAAGACTTTTCTTTAATAATGTGCAAATATTACATGATATTTTGATATTTTGTGTCATAAAAATAAAAATTTTTTTATTAGAATATTATGTATTTTAGTAAAGTTTTTTAAAAATGTAAAATAAAGATAGAAAAGAAGGAATAGAATAATATAAAAAGGAAGGATCAAAGGAGTATAAAATGTAAATAAAATTGTATAGAGGAAAGTATACAAGGTGTTGGACAAAATAAAGACTTTTGAATAGAATAATATGAAAAGGAACGTAGGAAGGAAGAAGTATCAAAGAAGTTTCGAATGGCAGTACAATATAAAATTGAAATGAGAAATGAATTGAAGGTGTTTAACAAGATAAAGATTTTTAAATTAAGGATGAATAAAATAAAGACATCAATTAAACACCAAATTAAAAGTTTATTTTTAATAATAAGCGAATTTTACATGATGTTTTGTTATTTTTTGTCATAAAAATGATAATTTTTTTAATAGATTATTATATATTTTAGTAAAGTTTTTCGAAAATGTGAAATAAAGACATAAAAAGGAAGAAGAATAGAATAATATTAAAGAAAGGAGTGTAGAATAGAAATAAAATTGAATAGAGATAGGAATTGAAAGTTTTGAAGAAAGTAAAAATTTCTGATTAGAATAATATGAAATGGAAGGAAGAAGTGGGGATGGATCAAAGGAGTTTAGAAAGAAAATAGAATTGAAAAGAGAAAAGAGTTGAAGATGTTGGAGAAAGTAAAGATTTTTGAGTAAAATAATACAAAAAGGAAGGAAGGAAGGAAGGAAGGAAGGAGGAAAGATCGAAGGAGTTTAGAATGGAAATAAAATTGAAAAGTGAAAGTAATTGAAAGTGTTTGAGAATGTTAGGATTTTTCATTAAAGGATGAATAAAATTAAGACTCGAAATGAACACCAGTTTGAAGTTTTTTTTTAATAATGTGCAAATATTATGCGATAATATTTTCTACCATAAAAATAAAAATTTTTCTAATGAAATATTACATATTTTATTAAAGATTTAAAAAATGTCAAATAAAGATAAAGAAATAAAGAGGTATAGAATAATGTAAAATTGAAGGAAAGGAAAAGGAGAGATTTAAGGATTTCAGAATAGAAATGAAATTGAAAGAAGAATAGAATTGAAGGTGTTGGAGAATATAAAGATTTTTGAATACAATAGTATAAAAAGGAAGGAAAGAAGGAGAAAAAATCAAAGTAGTTTTGAATGGAAATAAAATTGAAAGAAGAAAGGAATTGAAGGTGTTTGAGAATATTAAGATTTTTTAAGAAAAGATAAATAAAATTAAGACATTAATTAAATACCAGTTTAAAGGTCTTTTCTTAATAATGGGCGAATATTACATATTTTGATATTTTCTGTCATAAAAATAAAAGATTCACTAATAAAATATATATTTAAGTAAAATTTCTTAAAAATGTTAAATGAAGATAAAGAAAAAAATAAGGAATAGAATAATAATAAAAGAAAGGAGGAAGGATCTAAGGAGTGTAGAATGGAAATAAAATTGAAAGTAGAAAGGAATTGAAAGTATGTTGGAGAAAGTTAAGATTTATATAAGAAATGAATTAAATTGAGACATTAATTAAACATCAGTTTAAAACTTTTTTTAATAATGGGCCTATATTACATAATATTTTGATATATTGTGTCATAAAAATAAAAGTTTTACTAATAAAATATTACCTATTTTAGTAAAAAAAATTTTAAACATGTGATATAAAAAAAGAAGAAAGGAGTAATAAAATAATGTAAAAGGGAAGGAAAGAAGGAGAAAGGATCAAAGGACTGTAAAATGGAAATAATATTAAATGGAGAAAGGAATTGAAGGTGTTGGAGAAGGTAAAGGTTTTGGTATAAAATAATATAAAAAGGACGGAAGGAAGCAGGAAGGATCGAAGGAGTTTAGAAAGAAAATAAAATTGAAAGAGGAAAGTAATTGAAGATATTTAAGAATGTTAAGGTTTCTAAATCAGAGATGAATAAATTAAAAATGCTATTGAATATTGGTTTGAAGGTTTTTTTTAATAACGAGTGTATATAATGTGATATTTTTATAATTTTTGTCATAAAAATAAGAATATCTTTAATATAATATTATTTCTTTTAGTAAAGTTTTTTAAAAATATGTTTTAAAGAGCAAGAAAAGAAGAGGAATAAAATAATATGAAAAAGAAAGAAAGGAGAAAGAATTGAAAGAGTTCAGAATGAAAATAAAATTGAAGGAGGAAAGAATTTATGGTGTTTAAAAACGTAAAGATTTATGATTAGAATAATATCTAAATCAAGGAAGAAAGGAGGAAGGATCAAAGGAGTTTAGAAAGAAAATAAAATTGAAAGAAAAAAGAAGTTGAAGGTGTTTGAAGAGGTTAAGGTTTTCAAATCAAGGGTGAACTAAATTTGAAATTCTATTAAATACTGGTTCAAAAGTTTTTTTTTAAATAATGCGTGAATATTATTTGATATTTTGATAATTATCATAAAAATAAAAATTTCTCTAATAAAATATTATCCATTTTAGTAAAGATTTTTAAAAATGAGTATTAAAAATGAAAGAAAGTATAGAAATACAATAGAATAATATAAAAAGGAAGGAAGGAAGGAATAAGGATTGAAGGAATTTTGTATGAAAATACAATTGAAAGGAAAAAGAAATTAAATGTATTAAAGATGGTAAAGATTTTTTAATAGAATATTATAAAAAGAAAGAAAGGAAGGAAGGAGGAAGGATCAAAGGAGTTTAGAATTGAAATAAAATTGAAAGGAGAAAGGAATTGAAGTTGTTGGAGACGATAAAGATTTTTGAATAGAATAATAGAAAAAAGAAGGAAGGAAGAAGAAAGTATCAAAGGAGTGTAGAATTAAAATTAAAAGGAGAAAGTAATTGTTCGTGTTTGAAAAGGTTAAGATTTTTAAATAAAGTATGAATAAAAAAAATTTAAGACATCAAGTAAACACCAGTTTGAAGGTTCTTTTCTAATAATGTGCTACTATTACATGATATTTTGATATTTTGTGTCATTAGAATAAAAATTTGTCAAATATAATTTTATTTATGTTATCTGTTTATTTCGACAAATTGTTTAATTCAGTGCTCGGAGTTAGTTGCTCAGTTCGAACCGATTCTCGAAGCGACGCCCACTGTCCCCCCACTACTGCTCGCCGCTCGAAGATCGAGCCGACGATCGCGCGGCTGGCGCTCTGCATCAGGAGCGTCTCTGAATGAAAAATACGCTGGTTGCGTACCATTCGAGAAATTCGTAAAAAATTTTTCTTTTTACATAATTTTTATAAATAAAATTTTCTGTTATTTAGAGAAAATTTTATTTATAAAAATCTGTTACATTTTCTGTTATATATTTTTGCAAAAATATAAATGACAATAATGTACGATAATTAGAATTAAAATAAGTTTTTCGCATCACCTTTGAAGTACTATTGCAGATGCGTTTTTTAAAGTGGTTTTTCTCGTATGTCTATTTGACTACAAAAATATCTAAGAAAATTATAAAATATACGGTTCGAGAATAAAATATTTTAATGTAAAACATTTAATTAAACACGAGAACAGGAGAATTAACTAATTTTCTTAAAAATTAATTCGATTTTCTAAGTCGTTTCTAGGACATACATCATCTTTAACGCGGGAAAAGAATACGATGCTAATAAAAATTTTAATTTTTTTTCTAAAGAAAAAGCTCTCATCGATTCTTGATTTTACAATTTTGTCACTTAATGAAATGTTCATGCTCACTTTTTCAATAGTTAAAACATTTTTGAACGACTCTATTGCTACGATAAGGCATTTCTTTACAAATTTCCCTTTAGTGAACGGCTTAAAATTTTAACAATTAAATTCAAAATTACGTACGACGCTATAAAAGCTTCTACTGAAGATGTAGCATTATCGGCATAAGGATTCGAACCTTATATTTGTAGGAACTACAATCTTTTTGATGAATTTATTTTAAAATTCCTCAATCAAATCAAATTTCTTCTTGTCCATATATTTTGAATATTCACTTGTGTGTATGTTTAATATTATAATGTCTGACGATGGCATTTTTTACGGCAGATAGTAACTACATAAAAGGTGGTTTTATTATATAATAAATTAATGCAAAACAAATTCCCACGCCTTGTCAAAAGATTACACATATCTATCCATTCCTTAAATGCATTTAATGGTAATATTATACTAAAAAAAAGGAAATAATGTTTACAAGTTCACTATTATACTTTGCTTGTAGTATTTTTATAGCGCGCACCTACTCCTGCTGCGCGCTGATATGCAATTGTTTTTCCTCTTTCGCTGTTTCTCAATAGTTGTTTACCAGCGAGGCGCAGGCGACACGTGTACGTTAAAATTCTTACTTCTTTATATATAATCTTATATTTTCATATATAATTTGTATATATAATCTTATATTTTCATATATAATTTGTATATATAATCTTATATAATCTTATTTCTTATTAAGATTATTGAGTTTTAAGGATTCGTAGCTAAACGCGTAAAAACAGAAGATATTATTAACGTGTTAGAGCTATTTGTGATTGTGCTATATGTGATAGTGATACGTGTGATAGATAGAGGATGGATAAATACGTTCAATCTTTTGATAAGGCATGGGAAGAATTTTTTTTTGCATCAATTAACAATAAAACCACTTGTCTTCTATGTGGTTATGAACCATCCGTTGTAAAAAAATGTAATGTTCATAGGCATTATAATATCCAACATTCGAGTGATTATTCAGAATATGTGGACAAAGAGAAATTCGATGTAATTGAGGGCTTAAAATTAGTTTATCAAGAAGGTTATTCGAATTCTTTTATCAAAAATCCTACACCTACAGTAAAAGCTCTTACAGCGTCATACGCAATTTCGAATTTAATTGCGAAAAATTTTAAGCTCTTCACTGAAAGACAATTTGTAAAAGAGTAGTGCCTCATCACAACAGTAGAGTCATTCGGAAATTCTTTGACTCTTGAAGAAGCTAGCAGCATTCCACTAAGTGACAAAACTATAAAATCAAGGATCGAAGACATTGCTTTTTCTTTAAAAAATAAATTAAAATCTTTATTAGCATCTTGCACTTACTTTTCATTATGTCTCGATGAAAGCACCGATAATCGGCATGTGAGTCAATTGAGTATTTTTGCTCGAATCGTGCAAAACGATTTCTCACATGTCGAGGAGCTTTTAGATTTAGTTCCATTACATAATACAACAAGGGGAATTGATATTTTTGAAGCTGTTAATCAAACTCTTCAAAATTTGATATAGATTTTTCAAAATGTTCGGTTATTGTAACTGATGGTGCAAAGACAATGGTAGGTTCAAAAAACAGATTCTTCGGTCAAATAAAGCAGCAAGGTTTAAAATTTCCTATTATTCATTGCATTATACACCAAGAAGCGTTATGCGGGAAAGTTGTAAAATTATGCACTGCAATGCAAACCGTCACAAAAATTATTAACGTAATTAAAGGCGGTCACAAATTCCTTTCTCATCGGAAGTTTCAAAACTTTCTTGAGGAATATAACGCACTTTATACAGATGTGCCCCTTTATTGTGAAATTCGGTGGCTCAGCGCAGGGAAATGTCTAGAAAAATTCTTCGCAATAAGAAAAGAGGTCTTCCTTTTCTTGCAAGATCAGGTTTCTGCTGAATATGATAAATTTAAATTTTTTTTTTTGAAGATTTAGATTCACTTTGCAAGCTTTCTTTAATAACTGACATGACGAATCATTTAAATACTTTAAACTTAAAACTGCAAAAAACTGACCAAACCATTTCAGAACTCGTTAGCCATGTCGATTCTTTCCGCAGAAAATTAATATTATTTAAAAATCATTTAGAAAATAAAAATTTTCATTTTTTTCCATCCTGCCAGATTCTCTTTAAAGAACACGACAAAAAATGTAATTTTGAAAACCAATTTCATGTAATTGAGTCTTTAATACGCGCTTTAATGATTTTGAAACGTTAAGACAAGATTTAATTCTTTTTGAAAATCCGCTCACTGTACAAATCGAGGAACAAAGCCTAGAATTTCAGGAAGAACTTTGCGATTTACAGTGTGACATTTCTTTAAAAGCACGGCAAGAAAAAGGGGTCGAGTTTTTCAAAATTTTAGATGTATCACGTTATCCACAACTTAGAAATTTTGGTCTTCGAATTTTTTCTATGTTTGGATCCACATATCTCTGCGAATGCTCCTTCTCTAAAATGAAGATCATAAAAACGGATAAACGTTCCTGTTTGAATGATGCATCATTATCTTCATTGATGCGAATTGGTACATCCACAATCTCAGTAGATATATCATCTTTAGTATCGTGCAAACGACCCAGAAGATCTAACTTTTTAGAAAATTAGTTAAAAAATCTATTCTGCGTTTTACGCAGTAAAATACATAAAGAAACATTCTACTCTACCGTGTTTGTATTTCATCAAGTATTTTACATTATAAAATATTTTAATCTTGAGCTGTATATTTTATTTCCTTAAATTTTTTAGTGGACTAGGCCTACTGGGGAAACCACATTAAAAAAAACGCATCTGTAATAGTACCTCAGAGGTGATGTGGAAAACTATTGTTTAAATTCTCATTACCGTACATTATTGTTATTATAAAAATTAAGTTAAAAGGAAAAGTTTTTCAACAAATTTCTCGAATGGTACGCTACCAACGTGTTTTTCACTCAGAGACGCTCCTGATGCAAAGCGCCTGCCGCGTGATTGCCGGCTCGACTGTCGAGCGGCGAGCGGTAGTGGGGGGACAGTGGGCGTCGCTTCGAGAATCGAAACGAGCAACTAACTCCGAGCACTGGTTTAATTTATTACGTATATCACGGATCCTGCAATATAGACTCTAATCCAAAATGTTTTACGTTGATCGTATTTCCAGTTATTATTCCCATATAATCTTCTCAGGTTAGTCATTTATTTTAAATTATTTATGCCTGTTTATATAAACAACACAAAGATCTCTTTAAAATTTTTGTAGTAATTATCTTCTTAAATAATTATTGATACAATTAATATTTAATATTTTAAAATACTAAAATTATTAAAAAAAATTTATAAATAATAAAATGCAAGCACCCTAATGTATTAATAAAATTCTAGCTCAATGAGTTCCAAAAACACAAGGATATAAATGGCGAATTTATAAAATCCAATTGAAGAAAAATTCAACCTTTTTAAAAACCATAAATATTTTTATTTGTATCTTAGAAAAAATTAATATGCTATTTTAAGTTAATTTACTTGCTTAAGTTAATTAAAATTTTATAAATTTCTAATTTTTGTACAACACTCAATATATGTAAAATAAACTAATCTTTGAATATCTATATTATATAAAAGTAAAGGTTTGTAAATAAAGAACGAAAGAAATTAAAAATGCAATTAAACGCGAGTTTGAGGATTTTTTAATAATGGTTGAATATCATATCGTGTTATAAAGTTTTGTGTTATAGAAATAAAATTTCTTTAATCGAACATTATCTCTTTTAGTAAAGATTTTAAAATATGTGCAATGAGGGTAGAGAAACGGAGAGATATGAAATAATATAAGAAAGAAGGAGAAAGAATTGTGAGTGTAAAATAAGTAAAAAATAGAAAGCAGAAAGTAATTAAAGGAGGTGGAGAAGGTAAAGTTTTAAATAAAATTCGAAAGAAATGAAGAATGTAATTTTACACAATTTGAAAGTTTTTTTAATAAAGGGTGCATATCATGTATATTAATATTTTGTGTTTTAAGAATTACTATTTCATTAAGCGGACATAATCTTTTGCAGTAAAAATTTTAAGTGTGAAATAATGTAAGGAAGAAGGAAGAAGAATTGTGAGAGTGTAAAATAGAAAAAAAGTAGAAAGTAGAAAGGTTTTAAAGAAGACTGGGAAATGTGAAGATTTTTAAATGAAGGACAAAAGAAATTAAGAATGCAATTGAACACAAGTTAGAAGATTTTTTTAATGACCACGTATATCTCAGAAAATAAAATTTCAAAAGTGAACTTTTTATTGTGATATCTCTGTCCATAGAACACGGATAGAAAAAATAAAAACATTTTTATTAAAAACTTTACCTATCGTTTGAAAGTATTTAGAACTTGATCGATTCAAAAGTTATTAAGATATGATAATCTCGTGTGCTTGGAAGTTGATGACTCGTGTATAATATTTGTTTCTAATACAAAAATGCAATCATATTACGTGCTAAGTATAAACGTTATTGTATATTAAATAATTATAAACTAAACAATTATAACATGTTTAAATTTTAAATTTTGTGTAGATTTTGGTTATATAAAAAACATAAAAGAGTTGTACATATGAGTATCAATTACAAGAATGTAATATTAACGTATACTACTATTAATGATAATTTTAGAGACATTTATCCTATCAGAAAACAATATTTTTTAAATATTTAAAAGACATTATAATGAAGAATATGTATATATATATATATATATATATATATATATATATATATACAGGGTGATTCAGAATAACCCGTTGTCTTTCAAAGGACGTATTCCTGGTCGAATTTTAAGACGATTTTTCCTTTGCCAAAAATTTGTCAGACGCTTAGATTTTGAAATATCAGTCGATTAAGTTAGCGTATCACGAGTCGAATACAGATGGTTCGTAGGGGCGGCGCACTCACCGTTACGCGTGGGTTTGTCGTGAGGTGCCTGCTGCACTCAGCTGGTACAACACACAAGTTTTTCTCCCCTCTCACTCTCTCTCTCTCTCTCTCTCTCTTTCTCTCTGTCACATCACAATGCTGGCTTTGACTTAAAAATGTAATTAATTTTCTTCTTAATTTTAATGATTTTAATAAGAGAAGTGCAAGGAAATTCTTAATACAGTCGAAGAATCGAACAAAGAATTGCACGAAATCTAGAAAAGTATTTACATCTCAAGTTTTTAGAAACAGTAGTATTTGTTTTGTCACAGAGAGAGAGAGAGAGAGAGAGAGAGAGAGCCAGCGCGCGCGTGCTTGCATGAACAAGTTTGGACATGCATTTACTTACGTATTATTTTATACAGCGATCAATTAGTTGTCTCCACGATGAGACAGACCAAAGTTTCGTTGATCCTTTCGTAAATTATCACTTTAGTATCATAATACACAATTCATTCACTTGATCGATAAAACTTGAGTAACTAATTAACGATCACTTCGAGTAACAATCACTGCAAATAATTATTAGTCATTCGGTGTGCGAAAATATGTAGCTCGATAAAACTCATGTTTACGCGCGACGAACAGACAACACGTGTTTACTCGACAACAGGAAAGAGCCGACTGATTTTATGGGTTATGTTATGATCGAATATGAATGCGTGATTGGTCGAACAGAAGTTAGAACGCGGCAATTTAAAAGTAAAGTAGTGATTAATATTGTTTTTAATAATAAAATTTATTAAAAAATATTTTTTTATTTATTTTATTAAAATTATTTTTTTATATCAAGAGATTCTACACTGAAAAAAAAAGTTATTGAATTTTGATAAATTTTTGTTTGAATACTTCCAATGACATAATTTATTAAATGTAATTAAATATTTCTTTAATACAAGAATCACTAATGTAATTTAACTTTCATTTTTTTACTAAATAAATATTTAATGTGTACAAACTGTACAAAGAATTTCCTGGCACTTCTCTTATTAAAATCATTAAAATTAGGAAGAAAATTAATTACATTTTTAAGTTAAAGCTAGCATTGTGATGTGACAGAGAGAGAGAAAAAGAGAGAAAGAGAGAGTGCGTGAGAAGGGAGAAAGACTTGTGTGTTGTATCAGTTGAGCGCACAGGCACCTCACGACACACCCGCGGGTAACGGTGAGTGCGCCGCCCCTGCGTACCATCTGTATTCGACCTGTGATACGTTAACTTAATCGGCTGATATTTTAAAATCTAAGCGTCTGACAAATTTTTGGCAAAGAAAAAATCGTCTTAGAATTCGACAAGGAATACGTCCCTTAAAAGACAACGGGTTATTCTAAATCACCCTGTATATATATATAAAACATTTAAAAAACATTGTCTACTGATACGGTAATAATAAATCAAATCATATTCTATTTTTATTTATTCATAATCTGTCATCAAGAACATGATCTGTCATTTGTCATCGTAAACTGTATTATTTTTAATCATGAATGTATAATTTTCGAAATTCATATTATTTATACATAGTTATATGTAAACATGAAATTAAATAAATGGCGCGCGCCTAGCGCGCGCTTGTGTAGCTCTAGTTTCATGAAAAAAGAAAATGTTAAATAAATATTTTTTCTCAAAATAACAAATTTTAATGAAAAATAAACATTTTAAAAACATTTCAAAATATTGTCTGCTGCTTGAAAAGTTGCAGCGTTACGGAAAAAAAAAATAATTTTAGAGAAAAGGAAAAATAAAATTTTAAATATCTAACCTGTATTTCTTACATACACTCGTAAGCGAGATTATAGTGGAAAGTCTGTCCCGATTTACAGAGAGAGAGACTCCCAAGTTGCCAGGATGGCTAGTCTTCTCTGTATTTTATTCTGGACACGGCCTAGGGATTCGACCTTGATCAAACATCGACTTCTCGACGGCAGGAACTTGCTCCGACCACGTGCTCCGGCTTATGTAATATGGCGGTACTCCAAGAAGAATGTCCTGCCACGTGCATTGTGAATACTGAGTCAAGCGAGAAATTACTGCACAGTATTTTATATGTGAAATAAATCAGTCTTTATTCAATACACGATACAGCCTGCTTTTTTTTATACTACACGACTAAATGATTCGATTACGATTAAGTTCTACAAGGCGACGACTCGCATGGAACTGATCCGTTTTGCGTGCCTTCACAAGGGAGAATGACGATCGCATTCCTTCCCTTCGTGGAGCGGCGCGAAAAAGAGTCTGTTCGAAGGCTTTAGACTATTCTCGAAGTTGGAATATTTCCAGCTCCGAAGTGCGGCACGCTCTACACTCAATCGTACGCTCTACACTCAATCGTACGCTCTACACTCAATTGTACACCCATGGAATTTGATTTTGTCTATGGGTAAATTTTCTAAACTGAGAAGTCTCCACTTTCTACATACTCGCAGTTTATGATTAATGTAACGACTAGAGCTTATTGGTTGTTACGTTAACTGTAAGTATGTAGAAAGATAGGGACTTCTTAGTTTGAAAAATTTCCCCATGGACAGAATCAAATTCCATGGGTGTACAGTCGTGAGCTAAAAGGTTGCAACACATTTTCTTCGATGGTTTTTTGAATGTAAACTTGCTCATCAATCGGCGAACGTAATTGGTTGGATCCACAGGTAAGAACCAATTACGTTCGCCGATTGATTAGCAAGTCTACATTCCAAAAACCATCGAAAAAAATGTGTTGCAACCTTTTAGCTTACGACTGTACACCCAAGGACTTTGATTCTGTCCATGGGGAAATTTTCTAAACTGAGAAGTCGCTATCTTTCTACATACTTACAGTTTATGATTAACGTAACGACCAATAAGCTCTAGTCGTTTTATTAATCATGAACTGCGAGTATGTAGAAAGTGGTGACTTCTCAGTTTGGAAAATTTCCCCATGGACAGAATCAAAGTCCTTGGATGTACATACGTTCGCACGACTGTACGCTAACGTCATCAGTCGGCTGTCTCGCCAATTACATAACTCAGACAACATGATAATGAAGTCTTAAAACTGAAGTAAGTCTTAAAACAGTAAATCCGTAACAAAAAATTTTAGTATATTTATATAACAAATTTTTTTTAGGCAATTACTAATACTTCAGAATTTTCACTGATAGCAGAAAATAACGTAAACAATGATGATAGAACGCTAGTGTCCTCCAATTTGGAAGATTACAATATTTGCAACAAATTAATAAATAATGAAAATCAAGATACAGAAGTAAGTCTTAAAACAGAAATTCTATAACAAAAAATTTTTATGTATTTTCATGACATAAATTTTTTTCAGATTACTTCTTCATGTATAAATTTAGAAAAAAATAAAACTCATTGTAAAGGATGTAAACAGACAACAGAAACGATAAACAAACAATATCTACAAATTATAAATCTGAGAAAAAAAATCAAAGCTCAGAGAAAAACTATGCAAGCTATTCGAACTAAATTTAATAATGATATACGTAACAGCTTTAAAATCAATTTTTACTGAGGATCAAATCCAGGTTTTACTAAGTAAAAAATAGACTACAAAGTGGTCTAATAAGACTATTTATCATGCACTACAAGTAAAATTTGTTTGCGGACGCAATGGCTATAATCGACTTATTCAACAAGGATATCCATTTCCAAGTTTACGAACACTGCGGTGAAAATTAGAGAATTTTAAGTTTAAGCCGGGAATTTCAAACAAAATGTTTGAATTTTTATATAAAAAACCATATTTTGAAAAAGAATCTGATTTGGAATGTGGCCTGGTATTTGATGAAATGGGAATTACATCTAAAAAATGTTTTAATTCATCAATAGGAGAGATAATAGGAAACATCACTTTCCCAAACGAAGAAGGTAGAGCAAAGAAAGCTCTTGTTTTTATGCTTGTTGGCATTAGTAATAGATGGAAGCATGTGGTGGGACATTATTTTACTGGTGATAGTTTTAGTAGTAATACTTTAAAAGATATTATTTTGCAGATAATAGCTAAAGCAGAACAAATAGGATATCATGTTAACTTTCTTACATCGGACATGGGTTCTGGAAATGTGGGGTTATGGCGATTGTTAGGTATAAGTACGGGAAGATTTGGTAAAATAATTAATTCTGTTGAACATCCATTTAATACAAATCGACGTTTGTATATTATTGGGGACCCACCACATATTTTGAAAAATTTAAAACAAGCTTTAGTTAACAATGAAACGATAATCATTTCTAATGATGTAATGATAAAATATAATTTACCTTCTAATAAAATTGAATTACAATATTTTTATGAACTGATAAATATTTAAAAAGATTCTGAACTCTTTTTAACTAAATTAAAAGCAGATGATATTAAATGTAATAATTTTAATAAAATGAAAGTTAGCAAAGCAAAACATGTTTTTTCTAATGACGTGAGTAGCTCTTTTTAGTTATTAGCAGATGAAAATGATAAGCCTGAGTATGTCACTACTGCTTGGTTTGTTAGAATTGTATCTAAATGGTTTTCTTTTGTAACATCCAGACATTGCAAATTAGCTCTTGGCACAAGAAATGAAAATGTTTATAATGAAAAGATTACATACAAAAAAAATGAATTCTTAATTCACGAATATTTTTATTCTTGAATGCTATTTGTGTTCATTTAAGTATGAAATGTTCTATTCAATTACAACTGTTCACTTTCATCAATAATAAATAGATTTGTGCAAAGTATATTTTATTCTTAAGATCGTATTCTTGTTTCTAATATCATATTGTTCTCACGACGAGCTCAATCATGTTATTTGAAAGCTATTTATTCTTGGATTAAGAATTACATATTTGAAAGTGCGCTCGACTTATACTCGAAGCTCACACTTGTTTCGCGTTCACGGGCAACAGATGCAACAGTGTGTATGATACCCGGTGGATCCTAGTATCAAACAAGATGATTCAATGATTATGAGATAAGTGAGAATAGTTTCGTAAGAGAAATATTATATTTACAGAGTATATCTCCAAAATGTGATTCATACTTTCAAAGATATGTAAGATGTTTAGCTCGTCAAACCTAACCTATATTCATAATTTACAGACGGCCGAATTTGTCACAGTGAAAGAGAAACGCCAGTGCCTGCACAAACAGGCGGATATGCCGCGACGGATCTGCCGCAGCGGATCTGCTACCCGCAAGCACAAACTTATTATTGTCTATCCTTTGACTAAATTTATTTTCAATTCAAAATATCTTTTCGCTTATTATTATTATTATTACAAAATCAATAATATATTTAACACAATATCTTATTAATCATAAAAATTTTAAATTTATTTTAACGTCTCAATTCACTTAGGATTGTGTAGAAAACCTCTTTTCACAAATTCGTCACAAAAATATGGTACCAAATCCGTTACAATTTACGAATGATTTAAAATTAATCTCTATCGCAATGTATATGAAACAAATAAATAATACTAATTATGAAAATGATGATCAAGAATATCTTTCAGGATTGAGTATTTATCAGGGAAACAAGACAATGAACATGTGGTGAAATCGAATAATAATAACACTGTAGTTAATATTGATACAACTTTACCTTATAAAAAAAAATACAATAAAAAATTTAACAAGCGTTGAGTTAACTTCACTGTATAACATTGCTGGTTATATTGTAAGATCAATTATAAAAATATGTAAAACATGCATCGATTGTATAAACTCTGTAAAATCAGAAACTTTATTACAATATTCTTTCATAAAATATGTTCAATTTAAATGTTACAATAAGAGTTCATTATTTTTTGTAAACATTAAGACATTCAAAGTATTTATAATATTAGAAAAGACGTTCCGACATTTTTGTAAATATTTTGATAATAACAATATTAATTGGAAGAATTATTTAATTAATAAATTTAGTCAGGTTTCCGCAGATCACATATTAAATTGTCATCAACTATTTTTTAAAATAATTACAAGATTTACAGTATTCAGATTGAGGATAATGAACAAAAAGAATGTTGATAATAATTGTAAACGTTACAATAGTAAGTCTATGGCTGTACACACATCTTTCAAATAAATTTTGCAAATTTGAAAGTGTTTGTAATTTCAACAATTATTTTTTTACTTTTATTTAAATATTACTCCAAATAATTTTTCTCTTAATTCATAGAATTAAGAGAGAACATTAAATATAAAAATTATTTTAACATATATTAAATATATTAATATACAAAACGAATTTGTAGTATTTTTTATAATATTTATTGATAAATATTACGTATATTTAAAAAAAAAGAGTAATTACAGTTTTAATTTATGTGGAAGTTGACGAAAAATTCTGCTCCAATCAAAAGTGGCCCTCTTGCTGGCCAATCTCTTATTCTAGGGTCTCTATTTAAAGGTAATACGCATTATAGCGTGTTCGTTACATGTAACGTCCATGTTAGTTATAATTTCCCACTCTTAGAACAACATGGTTACATTATATCAACGTAACGTGTAACTGAGAATAAACATTGCTGTTATATAACAGCAAAATTGCAATTATGTACCAATAACCTAGTTTGTTATTTTGTTACTTTGATGCAACGTAGCTATTACGTAGCTTTAGTGTCACTACATTGCTGCAATGATGCTATTTTATCAATCTCACTTAACCTAATTTGCTTCTCGCACATCTTAATCCCAGAAAAGTTTTCGAATTAATTCTAAGCAAAAGCAAACCAAACAATTTGTTTGTTTTTACAGAGAATTAATTCAAAGATCTTTTCCGAGATATGTGTATGCAAGACATATTTCAATTATGTTTTAGCAAGGAAAGAGAAAAAAATATAAATCTTTTATAATTTATCGTTTCTCGCATTAATTCTCCATGGAAGCACACGATAATAAATATGACTGCATAAGTGAGTTTTGTGTCTAGACAGAGAGACTAGTTTTACGATAGTTTTTATTAGGAATCTCTAATGAGGAGATAAAGCCATAAAGATCATAGTATTTTCATAAGTATATATTTCAAACGGTATATACAAGATATAAATGAGTTTTTTTAGTAACTAGAAAAACATAAGCGCGCGCTACGCGCGCGCCATTTATTTAATTTCATGTTTACTTAATTAAATATAAATAATAAAAATTTCAAAAATTATACATTCATGATTAAGAATAATAGAGTTCACGATGACAAATGACAGATCATGTTCTTGATGATTATGAATAAATAAAAATAGAATATGATTTGATTTATTATTACCCTATCAGTAGACAATTTTTACATGTTTTTTAAATATTTATTCTTTATTATAACTTTATTTTTTTGAATATTTAAAAAACATTTAAAAGATATTGTTTCCTGATAGGGTAAATGTCTATAAAATTATCATTAATAGTATACGTTAATATCACATTCTTGTAATAGATACCTGTATGTACAACTCTTTTATGTTGTTTATATAACCAAAATCTACACAAAACTTAAAATTTAAACATGTTATAATTATTTATTTTATAATTATTTAATATATAATAACATTTATACTTAGCACGTGATACGATTGCATTTTTGTATTAAAAACAAATATTAAACACGACTCATCAACTTCCAAGCACATGAGATTATCATATCTCAATAACTTCTGAATCGATCAAGTTCTAAATACTCTCAAACGATGGGTAAAGTTCTATAATGAAAATGTTTTTATTTTTTCTGTCCGTATTCTACGGACAGAGATAATAAAAACCTTTGAAATTTTATTTTCTGAAATATACGTGGTCATTAAAAAAATCTTCAAACTCGTGTTCAATTGCATTCTTAATTTCTTTTGTCCTTTATTTAAAAATCTTTACATTCTCAGCCTTCTTTAAATCCTTTCTACTTTCTACTTTTTTCCTATTTTACGCTCTCACAATTCTTCTTTCTTTTTCCTTACATTATTTCACACATGTTTTAAAATCTTTACTAAAACAGATAATGTTTGGTTAATGAAATAGTAATTCTTAAAACAAAATGTCAATATACCATAATATGCATTCATTATTAAAGGAACCTTCAAATTCGTGTACAATTACATTCCTAATTTCTTTCGTACTTTATTTAAAACTTTACCTTCTCCACCTTCTTTGATTCCTTTCTGCTTTATATTTATTATTTATTTTACACTCTCACAATTCTTCCTTCTTTCTCCTTACATTATTTCATATCTCTCCGTTTCTCTACCCTCATTGCACATATTTTAAAATTTTGACTAAAAGGGATAATGTTCGATTAAAGAAATTTTCATTTCTATAACACAAAACCTCATAACATGTGATATGATATTCATTCATTATTAAAAAAATCCTCAAACTTATGTTTAATTTTATTTTTAATTTCTTTTGTTTTTTATTTACAAATCTTTACCTTTATATAATATAGGTATTCAAAGATTACTTTATTTTACATATATTGAGTGTTGTACAAAAATTACAAATTTATAAAATTTTAATTAATTTTATAAATTTGCTAATTAATTTTAATATGCTATTTTAAGCAAGTTAAAATAGCATATTAATTTTTTCTAAGATACAGATAAAAATATTTGTCGTCTTTAAAAAGGTTGAACTTCTCTTCAATTAGATTTTATAAATTTGAGATTTAAATCTTTGTGTTTTTGGAACTTGTTGAGCTAGAATTTTATTAATACATTTGTGTGCTTGCATCGTATTATTTACAAATTTTTTTAAATAATTTCAGTATAATAAAATATTAAATATTAATTGTATCAATACATATTTAAGAAGATAATTATTACAGAAATTTTAAAGAGATCTTTGCGTTGTTTATATAAAGAGGCATAAATAATTTAAATTAAATGATTAACTTGAGAAGATTATATGGGAATAATAACTGGAAATACGATCACGTAACACATGTTGGATTAGAGTCTATATTGCAGGATCCGGGATACACGTAATAAATTAAACAATCTGTCGAAATAAGAGAAACTGATAACATAGATAAAATTATATTAGAGAAATTTTTATTTTTATGACACAAAATATCAAAATATCATGTAATATTAGTACATTATTAGAAGAGAACCTTCAAAGTGGTGTTCAATTGATGTCTTCATTTTTATTCATACTTTATTTAAAAATTTTAACTTTTTCAAACACGTTCAAGTACTTTCTCCTTTCAATTTTATTTCCATTCTACACTCCTTTGATCCTTCCTCCATCCTTTCATCCTTTTTCTTTTATTCTATTAAAAAATCTTTACCTTCTCAAACACATTTAATTACTTTCTCTTTTGAATTTTATTTCTATTCTGCAGTCCTTCGATCCTTCCTCTTTCCTTCCTATCTTCTTTTTCATATTATTTTATTCAAAAATCTTTATCTTCTCCAACACCTTCCTCCTTTCAATTTTATTTCAATTCTAAACTCCTTTGATCGTTCTTCCTATCTTTCTTCCTTTTTATAATATTCTATTAAAAAATTTTTACCTTCTCTAACACCTTCAATTCCTTTCTTCTTTTAATTTTATTTCCATTCTACACTCCTTCGATTCTTCCTCTTTCCTTCCTATCCTTTTTTATTATTCTATTTCTCTTCTTTTTTATATCTTCATTCCACATTTTTAAAAAACTTTACTAAAATACATAATAATCTATTAGAAAAATTTTTATTTTCATGACACAGAATATCAAAATAACACGTAATATTCGCTTGTTATTAAAAAAAATCTTTAATTTGATGTTTAATTGATGTCTTTACTTTATTCATCCTTTATTTAAAAATCTTTACCTTTTGCAACACCTTCAATTTATTTCTTTTTTCAATTTTATTTCCATTCTAAACTCTTTTGATCCTTCCTCCTTCCTTCCTTTTTTTTTCATATTATTCTGTTTAAAAATCTTTGCCTTCTACAACACCTTGAATTCTTTACTCTATTCAATTTTATTTCCATTCTACACTTCTTTGATCCTTTCTTTTTATATTATTCTATTCCACTTTTTTCTATATCTTCATTTCACATTTTTAAAAAGCTTTACTAAAATACATAATATTCTATTACAGAAATTTTCATTTTTATGACAAAATATTAAAATATGTAATATTTGCTCATTGTTATAAAAAACCTTTAATCTGATGTTTAATTGATGTCTTTACTTTATTCATCCTTTATTAAAAAATCTTTACCTTCTCCAACACCTTCAATTCATTTCTCCTTTCAATTTTATTTCTATTTTAAACTTCTTTGATCTTTCCACTTTCCTTCCTTTCTTTTCGTATTATTCTATTCAAAAATCTTTACCTTCTACAACACCTACAATTCCTGTCTCCATTCAATTATATTTCCGTTCTACACTCCTTCGATCCTTTCTTTTTATATTATTCTATTCCTCTTCTTTTCTATATCTTCATTTCACACATTTTTAAAAAACTTTACTAAAATATATAATATTTTATTAGAGGCATTTTTATTTTTATGACACAAAATATCGAAATATCACGTAATAGTCGCCCATTACTAAAAAAAACTTTTAATCTGGTTGACAACTCCTTTGATCTTTCCACCTCTCTTCCTTTCTTTTCATATTATTCTATTCAAAAATCTTTACCTTCAATTCCTATCTCCATTCAATTATATTTCCGTTTGACTCCTTCGATCCTTTTTTTTTATATTATTCTATTCCTCTTCTTTTCTATATTTTCATTTCACACATTTTTAAAAAACTTTACTAAAATATATAATGTTTTATTAGAGGCGTTTTTATTTTTATGACACATAATATCAAAATATCATGTAATATTAGCACATTATTAAAAAAAAAACTTCAAACTGATTTTTAATTGATATCTTGACTTATTCATTCTTTATTTAAAAACCTGTACCTTCTCCAACACCTTCAATTTCTTTTTCCATTGAATTTTATTTCCATTCTACACTCCTTCGATCCTACCTTCTTCCTACCTTCCATTTTATATTATTCTATTCCTCGTCTTTTCTTTATCGTCATTTCACATTTTGGAAAGATTTACTAAAAAAATTAAAATTTTATTTCAGAAATTTTTATTTTCATGACACAAAACATCAAAATATCATGTAATATTCGCTCATTATTAAAAAGAACCATTAAGGCGATGCTGGAGTGACGGCCGAACTCCGACGGTCCTGCGCCATCTTCTAAGTGAAACTAAAAATGTCGATAATATCGGCGTTTTTATACTATTATACATTGTCCATTTTTAAATCAATATAAAAATAAGTAAAGGTTCACAATTTAATATTAGTAGTATATGGTTAGCCATGGGGCGTCAAAACAAATGACGTCACTGGCGCCAGTCTTATCAGTGAAATGGTGGGGGTAGGGAGACGCGCTAGCAGTAAAATGGCCAAGTGGAGGGGAGGGTCTGACGAAATTTGGAGCGGGGCGTGGAGGACCTGACGATATCAGGACCGGGGGGAGGGGCGGGGAAGACCTGACGATATCAGGAGCGTTTTTATTGGGAAGTAAAGGGGATGGCTCCGGGAGGAATTAGAGTGTGCTTATTGGTTTCCCCCACGGCTGCCCCAGGAGCGGATTGGTTGAAAAACAGGTATTTTGGGAAAAATTTAGCAGCAAATTGCGGAACGGGTAAAAGAGGCCTGAGAAGTCGAAAGGTCTTATCTGAAAATTACGATAGAAAGGACGGAAGCGCCTTTTACGATATACATATGCTTTCAAAGGTATGGTACGTTTAGAAAAAGATAATTATCAAAAGGAAGCACTTTACGATTTTAGCGTTACTACGTGCAGGAGATAGAGTCTTGGCATTAGGTAGGTCGAGTGAAAAAATAATTCGGTTTTTAAAGTTACAAAAGAGTATTTATTGAAACATTCAACTTTTTTCATACATCTACGAGTATATTCTTACATTTTTAAGTTACATGATTGAATGGGGTAGCATACAGATGGTTTCATCACGCATTTTCTTTTATTATAAAGAAAAAATTTGTGAAATAATTCTGCGATTAGTCGATCGTTGTATGTGTGTTCGACAGAAAATAAATTGAGAAATTGATTAAGATTATAGCCGTTACACATGAAATATAAAAAAACACAGCAGTATTGCCCGCAAGTTTGGGAAAGCGCTCCTTGTAACTGTGTGGTGTTCCATTGATGCGTGATAGAGTTTCGTCGCAATCGCAGGAGAAATCTAGAATCCGAGGGAGGTAATCCGTAGCTATCGAAATATGTTCCATTTCCAAGTTTGTCGATGTAAAAGGCGACCCAATGTTGGCCAGGTTGATTGTGATCATCCGTGTTGGCAACGATGGCGGTCGACCTCGTCCACACCTTCGGTAGCTTGTCGGCTGGATAGACTCCCGTGTATTCTGCGTTCAATTGGCGCAGCGCATGTAAAATTTCGAGGGAATTCATACGTCGGCAGTGGGATTATTTTCTCGTCTTCGGCTATAGCCGACGCTGTTTTGAATGTTATTTCTTCTTCTTCTTCTTCTTCTTCGCTGTCGTTTTCGTCGGAACGAAGACTGCTCGAGCTACTACTATTTTGCTCGATTAACCAGTGTTTCAATTTGTAAGCATTGCGCAATGCGCAGTGAAAATTTGCTTTTGCGCGAAATCCGTGATACGTGCATCGATGACCACTCTCCTCGACATCGGGTAAATTTTTGAAGGCTGGAGAAACGCCTTCCAGATTATATACGTTTCTGGATAGCAGATTGCGTAGGTAACGCGCCTTTTCGTGTCCCCTGCTATAGATGTAGCGTGCTTGTCGAGTAATTTCTCGTAGATGTTGCTTGAAATATTTGAGATTAACTTCGCCGTCGAACCACTCGATGCCGTGATAATTGCGCGTAAGCCAGTTGTTTTCACGTTTCGAATTTACAGGCAACTCGTCAAACGGGCAAGGTCGTATTATAATCCATTGGCCGATGATTGGAGTGTTGACAGCGACAACCGCGACTTCTTTCGGAATAAATTGTTCCTCAGCATCGCGAAAACCTTGAATGTCGATGACTATGTCCATAGTTTTATACTTTACGCAAGCTTTCTTAATCGAACCGGCTACGTCCGAGTCTCGTTCCAAACTGAATTCTCTTTTAGGTATACGGTAGTTTAATGATGGTGGTGACGATAAAGATGATGGGGGAGTGAACATTTTACAGACAATGTTCTTGTTGTTGATCCATCTGTGTTATAAGAGACTATCCAGAAAAATCGACTATGACTTGCCGAGATGAATCGATTTCTAGAACATTATCGAACTCGGCATACACGATGCAATTAACGGTCGCGGTAAGTGCCTTTTCAAATCTCACTTCTAGTCGTAAGCTTCCATGTTTCACGAGATTCCAATGCCCAGCACAATTAGCCGATAGATCGGGTGTAAGATCAAAAGCGAAGAGGCAATATCCGTTAGAGTAATCGTCTCTGCTTATAGAATTTCCCTCGTTCAAAAAATGTATGCCTGTTCCGGAAAAGAGAGTGTGATACGCTTCGATGTAGAGCGGTTCGTCTTTCTTAAAGCTCGGCTGTAACGGTCTACTTGGAATCTGCATTCCGTCAGCGTAAAGCGAAAGGAAATTTATGCCGTAATTCTTAAAGTTAAACGGGTTTAATTTTCTGTCGCCGTTAAACGCTTTGTTATCAACAAAGCCAACTATTATTCGTTTCGGTAGCTGTCCAAGTATCACATTGTCTAACGATTCTCCCACGAGACCAGAGTGTATCGTGAACGTTTTAACTTCGACTCTCGTAAGGGGATACTTGGCAGTGGTTTTACTCAGCATTCTCGCATGCGCTAGTAATACTCCGGGAGTTATTTTTGCTCTTCTTACAAGTAGACTAGCGTCTAGAATGCGGATTTTTGACGTGGAATTTGTTTCCATTAGACAAAACGAATCTTTGGAACGTACGAGTCTCATTCTAACTTCCACTCCGTTAATTAAGAATTTATCCTGATTAAAAACGTCGCAGTGAAGATGTCCTATGAGATCCAACGCGCGTCCTCCTTGAATGTAACGAGCGCGTCTTACGAGAGCCTGATTCGTTGGCGAATCTACCGGCTCGTCCATGAAACCGGGAGTATCCGTGTCCCACAGACAAGAGGTGAGATGGGAAGTTTTTGCGGGTGAAGCATAATTTAATAACGCCTCGATGTATGCGCGGTAAGCGTAAGCGTTGTTTGGAGGTGACACGAGTTTTTGATTGAAATACACGTCGATTTGATTGAACATGGAATGCAGCAGTTGATTTACAGGGCCTACTTTGGGCGCTGCGGCGGCGGTGCCGGTATTTGTTCCCGTTTCTACACGTATACGGAGACTTAGCATAGTGTGCGTGAGATCCAGGTAGTCTTCTCCATGACCGGGTATAACAAATTCTATTGGTGCGTCGTCTGCGAGCGATGTTACGGGCTTGTAATAAATCCATTGAGCACTCTCGATACTAGTCTGGGTAGGCGGTAAAGCGAAGAGATCGAGTTCACTCTTCAAACACTCGCTCGAATGGGTATGAAGGAAAGACATACTTATCACGACGCACTATGGCTAACGCAAATTCGTGCGTGGATTACGAGAATATGTCGGATACACTGCGCTTCTTGCTGTTGCGGCGTTTCGTGCTGGATGACTTTTTAGTTTTTCGAGTTGTTCCGTGACTTTTCTTTTTCTTCGATTTTTTAGCGCCTTTTCTGCGTACACTTTTTTTCGATTTTCTTTTGACTGAACGATTACGTTTACAAAGCGACGTTCTCTTAGCGATGCGAGGATCGTGGTAACCGTGAGGAAACTGAAGCATCGGAGTTGTTACGGATACTTTATATCCCGATCCTTTCATCAAGTCTTTTATTTTTTCTGTGGCTTTTCTTTTGAGGTTTTTCCCCGATTCCGTGAAGCGATTTTTGAATGCCTCATTCAACGGGGTATGGTTCTCGACATCCTCCATTACGTTGATGCCCGCGCGTAAAGCCTCCTTACCGACAGCTCGCGCACCCCTCTTTAGATAAGGTAAAATTTTTCTAAATAATCCACCGAGAAAACTTCCGATACCATGTCCGCGTTGATAGGGCGAGCCGACAAAAACCCGTGGAATTCCCCCACCCCTTCCGTTGGCACCTCCGCTTTGCGCCTCGTAATATTCCTCATAGTCCATGGTGAAATTGATTTTCTCTCTTTTGTTTATCGCAGACTTACGTTTATTTCAACTGTATTCTTATATAAATTATCGAGCACGTCTGAAGTTCAATGTCACTGTCAAGGTTCCCGATTCAAATGGTATTTTTTTTCCGAGCTGATCTCTTATATCTATTTCGATTCTGCGGAAACGCGTTTGTCGCAACGGAATATAAAATGGAAAAGAGAAATGTTTCACCTGATTCGTTCCGTACGCGTAATTACTTTCGCGTGACTCGACCGGGACTATTCGGAGAAGCGGAGTTTGTACATCACCGGTTATATAAGATTCACAAATATCGCAATAAACGAACAGCTTATCTGGAATACCACGCCACAGGCTACAGGGCTCTTTACTCTGATAATAATAAATTCGATTACCGTTTTCCGTTTTAAATCCGAGTTTGAAAAAAGTCATGCATTCACCGGAATCGTTTATCATAATCTTACGAAAGTATAAATTATCTTTAATGCCTAATTCCGTTTCGCATCCTAATATTCGAAAAAGATTATCGGAAAAGTTAATATAATGATTAGCGCGACATTTTTCCACGTCGCAGCTAAGTCCTATTTCGAGTTTACCACCCTCTTTTTGTATTTCGAAAACAAAATGTGAATCTCGACACGCTTCATTAATCTCGTGGATAAGATTCTCGATAGTCTCGTAAATACCATTCTGTATTATTCTATGATGCAACACATATGATCCATTGCGTATCTCGTATATATCTTCTGTGGAAAAGAAATATTTGAGCTCATTTTCCGGAAACTGACGTACGTGAAAAAAACTACAGGGAAATTGAATCTCGCTTAGTGCAACTTCCCATTCTCCATGCAATTCTACAGTTTGAGGTAACTCCGTGATGAAGGAGGAAGTAGTATTTTCCGGAAAATACTGCATACTGCTATTGCTCGGAAGAATCATGTGAAATTGGTCCGTTGCCGTCATCTCGGAGATTCGATAAACTCGAGGCTGGGATCCAAGAGTCAAATTTGCTAGGATATCCGCGCCAGCTAACTAGCAGTTGCTTATTAGCACCACGTCCTTTACTCCTTATCACGCGATCCACAATAAATTCTTCCTCCTGCAGGTTTTTCTCGATTCGAGCTAATTCTTGTTCGTAAAAGATCCCGTCTATGACCTCCCCCGTTAAATCGCTTAATTCGTACACACGAGGTTTTCGCCATTCAAGAACACGATGAATTCGAAATATCTCCTCGGTCCAATTCGCCTCGTATCCTTTCTCGAAGGTGCCTTTCGCTCTACTGACGCGGACGAGATCGCCAGCATGGTATTTAGCATTCTTAATTTTGTTAACGTCTTTCCACCGTCGAATTATATTTTCACGCGCGATACGAGCATTTTCTCTCGTTACAACCGCTGGTTGCATTTTGGTGACCGAATGACGAGTGTGATTGTACGCACGCACAATATCCTGCAAAACATCGATATATCGACGCGTATTTTTATGCGTAAAATATCGCCACATTCGTTCCTTTAACGTTCTGTTAAAGCGTTCGACGACGGCTGCTTTGATGTCGGGATTGCGCGTTACTCTAAAACGAATATTGTTTTCTTCCAAAAACTTTTGCGTCGCACGCCCGACAAATTCTTTACCCTTGTCAGTTTGCAAGTATATAGGTATTCGTCCTTTGCTTCTCGCGAGTACACGCTGAAAAGCTTTTGTCACGCATACGCTCGTTTTGTCACGTAATGGTTCCACCCAAACGAATTTACTAAGTACATCGATAATCACGAGAATATAAGAATATCCGTCATTATAACTTTTAAGATTTCGCACCTCAATCAAATCGCCCTCCCACACATCGTCGATATTTGTTACGTTGTAATGCAGTCGAGGAAACTTTCGGCGCAGTGGACGGTGCAGCGAGTACGCATCTTGCGATTCCAGCCAGCGAGCGACATTGTTACGTGTGAAATTCGGCTTAGCGGCACGTGTCAGATTTTCCACTGCTGAGAAGCCGGCGTAATGCGCGGGATCGTAGTATAATTTTTCAAGTTCCGACATTATCGATTATTTCTTCAGTGTATTCCAATCTAGCAAACGCCTTTTTCGCGCAGGAAGCGAATCCGCGTTTTTCATAAAAGTTGTAGATGGATAGGCTTTACGAAAGTAAGGGGACAGATACAATGCGTAATCAGGGGCTCTTTCTTCTCGTTCTTGCTTCTTGCGTTTTTCCGATTGACGTTTTGTCGATCTCGTTGAATATGTTTTCGTTGCAATCGGCGTGGAACTTGACGAAGGCCGATGTTTCACATTAATCGGGGAAGAAAAAGCGAGGGTGCCATTTAACAGTCGCTTATTCCCTACCAGTGTCGAACGCGTGTTTAAGCTGCGTAGTAATCGAGCAAACTGAACTCTTCCTACTGGTGGTTTTACGGTTTTTCTTTCTCGCATCATGTCGTTCATCAGCTCGCTGATATTCGAATCTTTTACAATGCTGCCATCTATAGTCACAACTCCATTCTCGTTCCAATTAATTCTGTCAGGCACCGCTTTATCGAGCAAATGTTTCATCAGTAAGCGAGCTTGAGCGCGATACGATTTCGGGACAGTTTCTACTATTTTTCCGGCACTTTTCAGCAATCGAAGGCTATGTTCTCTTCTTATCACGGTATTGTCGATATCGGATAAATGAGAAAGATTAGCAGAAATTTGCGATTTTTGGGGGATATCGTGAGAAACGAGCGTCGATTCGCCGTCACTATTGTTGCTGATCTCCTCCAGGAGTGGTGTTTCGTTGTCGACAATTTCGGTTACGTTGGTTGCATTTTGTTTTCGCACTTCTCGGATATAGTAAAGATACCGCCAAAGTACCTCCCTGTACATTTTCCATCTCTCATCCTCGTTACGAGGGTAAGGTGAATTAAGAATACGACTCATTTCCGCATCGAGTCGTGTCAGAAGGGTACCAGGAGTTTGTACGGAATTATTATTATTATTATTATTATTATCGTTTTCACCGTTCTCCGTCGTGATATTTTCCTTCGGCTCTACAGCAATCGATTTATTCTGTTGTTGCTGCTGTTGCTGCATTCTCTCAAGATTTTCTGTAGAAATTAAAACCATCTTTTTTGCCCTTTCCATTGCGATTTATTCTTATGATTCCGTGCCTCCGATGATTCGAGTTAATAAGGCCGACAATATGGGTCCTATGATATAGGGTAAAAATCCGCCTCGTTGCACCAAAAGTTGTCTCTTATCCTTCCAATTTCCGCGTTTTGTCGCAATACGTCGCAGTGTCGATTTGTATTTACTCAGTCGATCTTTTTCACGTCGTTTGAGCGGGACGTTTCCTTTAAGTGTATTAAAAACGCACTCGCAAATACAATGAATAAATTTATCGTCCGCGATTCGAAGAAAGATCATCCGCTGCTTATTGTTCAGATGACACAGCGCCTCGAGAAGACAAGCGTTTCTCTTTCCGATAGAACGTTTGGCGATTTTCGTCACGCTGTCCGAACTCATGTTGTCCTCCTTCGTCGCGTGAGAGAACAGCGCGACTGGCCTCCACGAGCCGCGTTACGCGATTTTTATGCAATGGAAAACGATCTACGCGGTACGTAAACGTAATGTCTAGTATCATCGGGAAAGACGCACGTACGAAATCGATATTCGTCCGGAGTCGATTGCTTCAGATCGAGCAACAAGTATCCGTGAGGTCTCGAAGTAGCGTCGTAATAAGCCTCTTCTAGAAATTTCGGATCATCGGGATAGACTTGTCGCGCTAAATGGCGAATTTGAGCGCGATCGCGAGGATTTTTGAAAACCACGATGTAATTCGCGTTGAGAGATATGTCGCGTTGTCCGCGTCCCTGATGGAAAAGATTCTGCGAGATAAGAATGACACTGAGATTTTTATGATGACTTCCTTTGGTAAAAAGATCCACGATCGCGTCGCTCGACGACGATTCTCTCATAAGGTCATCGATTATCACGAGTTTCGGGGTAAACGGATCGTTCGAATAATCTTCCGGGCGAGGTAATCCCTCGCGAAATTCGATTATATTTTTCTTCGTCATTGTTGTCGTCGCCACTTTAACGTCGTATCCCCGTGCTGACTCTTCTGCCTCGCTTACACTCACGTCGTATTTTAATTGTCGATAAGCTTCTTGCCACTCAGCGTAATAAAATAAAACTCTCTCGAAACTCACGTCGGACATGCTCGATAGATATTTGATAAAAGACTTTACAAAGATCGTTTTCCCACACCCGGTGGGACCGCATATAATCGATGTCCAGGGATGTTTCCAACGCACATCCATTTTGCGAAATGATTGACTCGATTCCGGTGCGCTGCTTCAAAAACAAAAAAGAAAAAATGGCGGTCGATGCTGATAATAATACTAATCGTCGACAATATCGATATTAATAATTCGCGGAGTTGAAATTTCGAAGGCAGAGATAAGCGCATCAACGCGGCGGCGGCGGCGGCGGCGGCGTTCGCGCGCTCGCGTGAGCGTACCCCCGCTGGTACGTTAGCCAACCGCGGCCAACAACGAGCTGATCCGTGCCGCGGCGCGGGGTACATACAGGCTTATCCCACTCACTTAGCGCTTAGGTCGGCATCGTTTTAATGAGCTGATAGACGATGCCGCTGGGGAGGGGGAAAATAATTCACGAAAAAGAAACAAGGGAAAAAGTACACGGGAAACAAAACAGGATTCGGATTGGAAATGTATAAGAAAATTTTTTATGAAAAATTAATTAAAATGTTTTTTATTTTAGCACGTTTTTGTCCTAATTTTATATTGTAAAAATATTTACATTTTATATTTTACAATGCTAAAACTAATGAATGACTTATGCTTAATACGTTTTTATAGAATTTTTACAATGATACTTATACGCTGCGGACGGAAAAATTGACGACTCGAAACTTAAATTTAAGCGAGAACAAAGCTCGAGTAAGAAAAGATGATTATTCGACAAAACCGTATGGAACCGAATAACGATTATTAATAAATCTGCGCTTTACCAATACCGCCGAACATGTTTTCCTCTCTTCTCTTGTTACAATTTCGTGAAAAGCATTGCGACGAATTGCATTAAAGCGCAGATTTATCACGGGTTCCCTTCCACGGTTTTCTTTATCTTCTCCTTCCTCTTGCCTTTCTCTTTCTAATATTAAATTTCTTATACTATGGAAATTTACAAATCTAGAATTATTATAATTTAAAGTTATTCCTTTCACTTTACAAGTTTCACGAGTGATTCCATCCGCTGTACGAACCACATACGCATAAAATTTTGGGCCTCCCGACACAAACGACTCGATGTAGCTACCGTTGCCGTAGCTCTCGAGTTCATCCGTCATGTCGCCCAGAAAATTCCCAGTACGTGGTTCGTACTCGTTTGGATCACCACTACTCAAATATATAACAGAATCGGTATCGCAATATAATACGCGTCTATTTAACTTTTCTAAATAATCATACAATTTTAACCTAGCTTGTGCCGTCGTGTATGCCGCGATCACAACGTTGGTAATCGGAGAAGCTACGATTGCCTCTTCTCGCAGTCGCCACGAGACATACAATACCTCGTCGTTGACTGGTAATATGTCAGTTATTTCGTGCTCAGGGCTAGTGAGCAAAGTTGCGAAACGCTGAGGCGATTCTACGATCTCGGTACTAGGAAGATTCGATCGTTGGCCGAATTTTCCCCAGAAGGAATTTAAACAGAGCTTCGCGACCGAGCGCAAGCCAGGATTACGTGAGATGTTGTTTCTATCGAGTGTAATACCTTCGATTTCCTCATATTCACGAAGGTATCGTGCTTTACTCTCGTCATCTACACATTCGCTCGGCCATCCACTAGCTTCCTGCTTTAATTGCAAAAAGGAATTTATATATCCGGTGAACAATCCGCCCTGCCGCGTATCGCGATCGTAGCGAGCAACTTTGTATTGCCAAATTTCATTTACTTGCCTCACAAGATAGCCTTTCTCGATGGCTTTACGTAATTCGCATGATACCCAAGTACCCTCGAATTCACGTTCGTCAGGATGTTCGTGAGTGCACGCGGACTGCGAGAACATTTCGCAGCAACTCCGGCACAACGCAAACAGCAATTTTCCGCGCACACGATACGGGAGTACCGGGTGAAAGAGATTGCGCGGTGGGAGTACTCGACAACGTACAAGACCTTCGACCGGGTCGAAATTATATCCTGGTCCGTCGCCGATTAACGACGAGCATTCCGCTCCGATATAGATTTCAGGGTGGCCGATCGGAAAAACGCCCGTCTTTAATACGTAAGGATACAGAGAACACACGTCCACGTAACGTATTTTCTCCGTGTACCCCGCTACTTCGAGTCGAGTTACGATATTTTCCGTGCGGCCACCAAAAAACGCGTCACGCGGATCGAGAGGCGCAGATTTTAGTATAGGGTGATGTTCGAGAAAATTACGCATCTCGTTATTTACCGTCATCTCTCGGTCGAAAGCGCACTCCCATTTTTCAATCACCTGATATCCTTGCCGGCGAAGACGCCATGTCGTTGCGATAGTTCGTTCGTAACGCGTTTCTATCGTATCGTCGCGGTTAGCAGTTGAAAGCTTACTGTCACGATTCACTTGGAAGCAAGTAAGACAACCGTGCCAGAAGCACCCGTGAAATTGGAGAACGAAACGCTGAGTTTCAGTCCCCAATTTTGTCTCGTAATATCCGTCTACGTAGCTACCGCCGATTAAACGCTCGCGACCTCGCCCGGCATGGTTTATGGGATGACCGAGCTCACGCTCCTTCCACACTAACCATTGTAAAGCTTTGCGCGATTGTCTATCGGCGTTTCTGTATCCGCCCGGCGGGATGATTCCTATTTCCCCCTCGCGAAGAAAGTTTTTTCGAAAAACTTTCATACACGTGGAAGCGATAGTCGTGCATTCTTCGAAAGGACACACACCGCCGCGCTCTAAAAATATTTTTTGGAAAGCTACACAAGCACGTCGTAAAATATCTACGTCATTTCGACAATAACGTACGATCTCGCGCTGGAAGTCGAAGATGACATTTTTATTTGTCATTTCCGTATGCCATGCAAGAAATCGCTCGCGCTCATCGGGTTTCATTTGATCGGGAGAATAAAATCGAGTCTCGGGTAATGGACCGACATACGATTGATTCTCCACAGTGTTAAATAAATGCGGAAAAATGCCTTTATCTGCCGTATCCCTTAGCCCGAAAGCTTTAGGTAGATCAGATAATCGCATCGGCATATAATTAACGCTGTCGATGAATTTTGTATGACCGATCGTCATCACGATAATCTTCGTCCCGTTCAGAATTATCCGTGGCTTTTCCGTTATTAACGATTTTTCGACTAGATATTTTAAAATAAATTGCGCGTCGAACGCCTTTGCGTTGTGAGCGATACAAATAATACTTTTAAAATGTTTTGTCGGCCGTGTCACAAACTCTATAAACTGCTTTACCGGGTCGATATTAAATACAAATTCGCGCGTTCCGCACCAGCGACATCGCACCGTCATGTCGTCTATAGCCACGCAAGCAGCGCAAATTTGCTGTGCTACGCAGAGAGTCGGAACGTGTAACTTTACGTTCTCGGTTCCTTCGTACGTCTCGTCCTGCCGCGTTTCAAAATCGTAAAACACGAATGCGACAGCTCCCTTGACTTCATTGTCGTTCTCACCCTCGAGGTCATTAGCGTTTCTTTGCGCCTCTTCACGTATCGCCGCAGCACTCGTACCCTCTCCAGGGTCTTCAGCTTCGACTCTGCGTCGAAGAGGTTGCATAAAACACAAATGATTCACGGGTTGCTGAGAACGACATATCCTACAATAGGCGCTATTACATTCGTGCCGCAAGCTTGATTTTATAAATCGCCCACAATTGTTACAAATTTTAACCGAATGGCAAACAGTTGATTTTCCTTCATAAGATTTTTCGGTACGATGACGCTCGAAACATGAATTTCCGAAGAACGTACGATTACACGTATCGCACCTGACTTTCTCCGCGTCGTGATGTTCACACGAGGGTATAGCGTAGCAGCGTGGGCATCTTTTAGAGCAACGATGCCCTCTGATGGGGCGATAACCAACGTTACACGCTACGCAATATCCACCTTGCGAACCCGCAGCGGCTTTTAAATTTAAAATGGTATTATAATGACGTCTACCCTCATAATACATAATATTTAAGCAATGATTCGGTTCGCGTTCTAGTGAGGCGAGTATCGTACGCCCATCGTAGATTAGGTTCCCCCCGCGTCCGAAATCTTTAAAACCGTAAACCATTATTGCCAGATTTTCAGCGGCGAGATACCGTTGGAATTGTTGGATTTCGTAAATCCCACATCCCTCCTCCGGTATCACGATACCGGCGTTCATCGTTAATTTTAACGCTAAATCGCGTTGTAGCGAGGAACGTCGGAATCTTACGGCTTCCCACATTTCGTGACGCGGCCCCGTCCGAAGATTTCCACGTTCGCAGTGGATTCGTGCGGCTACAAGTGAACGAGGAAAGCATAAATTATCGTCATTTACTATTTCCAATATCGATCGTTTGACGACATCCTCACGCGTCAATGGATTCGATACCCTTCCACGCCCCACCGGTACTGCGACATTGAAAACCCTGATGTTAAAAGTTTCCGTGACTTCAATTCCGCCGTTGCTTTGCGCTACCGAACTTACGAGTTCCCATATGTCCGTGTAAGTCAAGTCGCGCGCCGGGCGAAACGACAATCCCGCCGATCCGAGCGTCAAACTTTCGGAATTGAAAGATAGTCCTACGTAATCCGTCGGTTCACTTGAGCTTATCGCGTACGCATGGATTTCGCGGAACGCGTTTTCTAGCCAACGCACGGTATTGGCACCATGTGGCACTGGACGTATCGCGAAACTCGCCTCTCTCCCGAGTATAGCAAAATTCCTAAATCTACGCGCGTTTTCCGTCTGCAGCTCTATATAATTAAATCTATCACCAACCCGCTGCTGTTGTTGTTGCTGCGACTGCTGCTGCTGCGATTGTGGGTCTTGCTCCTGTTGCTGAGAATGTTGCGACTGTGGTTGCTGCGACCGATGTTGCTGCTGTTGAGGTCTTTGGTCGGCTACATTCTCCGCAGTATTGTGGAGAAATTCTTCCCCACTAGCGTTTCTTCCAATTACAGCTTCAGCAAGTCCAGCGCCAGTTTGAACTGAAAGATGAAATATTTTTATTAATCATTGCTGTCTTATATTCTGTTTTATTTTTTCTTTTCTTTTTTACTAATACGCGAAAACGCCGACAAAAGATATAATATACTAACTAACTCACCAAGTTACCCCGCGATATTTCCCCGCCCAGTGATATTAATTATGCCCTCCATGGTAAGGTATTGGCATAATGTATATCATCTAAAATTATTTTGTTTTATATTACTTCGAAATAAAATAATTTAATAATAATATTAATAATAATTACCATCATACTCTGGCGAAGCAACTCTGACTTCTCTTTCTTCGGCGTCATTTTCTATTTCCGCCTCCTCTTCATTATCCTCCACTTCACCGCCTTCATCCGATTCCTCTTCATCTCCTTCTTCCTCATCTTCCATCGCTTCCTGCTCTTCTTCTTCTTCTTCTTCTTCTATTTCATTTTCCTCTTCTTCTTGATCTTCTGCCTCCTCTTCCTCCTCTTCCTCATCTTCGTCTGTATCCCCCTCCTCATCTTCTCTTAATGCTTCTTCTTCGGTTTCCTCCTCTTCCTCCTCCTGCGTCGCTCTTTCCTCTCTTTCTTCTTCATCCTCCGTCTCGTTTGCTTGCACTAAAAATAATATTTTTTGTTATTAATTATGCTAAATAACTATATGTTAGTTTCTCCAAGTCTATTTTTTAAAACTTACCTGGAGTAAATATAGCCTCATCGGCTGAGGATGGAACTCTGTCAAAATTATCTCGAGTATCCTCGTCGTCATCTAAATATATAATAACAATTGTTATTATTATTATTATTATTACAATAACTTTATAACACGATATTTTTAAATTTACCTGATGATTCACCGACGGGGGTGTATCGAGGTGATGGTGGCTCCGCAACTAAGTCCGCGATTTCAATTCGTGGTCTTCCTAGAAAATTTTCTATATTTAATATTTGATAAAACTGAGAATATTTAATTTTCTCCACGAGACGATGCGTGTCTCATGCTTACTGTACGTAGAGTTACTTACGGGCTGCTACGGCACCTTGAAGCTCCTCTTCTGCGCGTCGTCGTCTCGCCCCGTAGTTTCGCTCAAGAGGCGCCGCACGACGAGGCGGTAGCGGCTCAACCCTGGCTACGTGTCTTACAACTGTAAAAATAAATATAATTAAATAATATCTAAAAACACTTACATTAATACGGTCAATTTTAAATTTACATCAAATTTACTTACCTTCTCTTTGACGCAAGAAGTCAGCTATATGACCCCCCGCATCATTTTCAAAAAACGCTTTATTCTGTTGTCGCGTTTCAACGTGACGTCGAATTATATTTTCCAACGTCACGTTGCCATTACAGTGCCCCAGCCTGTGCATAACACATAGCAATGTGCTGGAGCACTCCTTAGCGAACTTGTCGAACAATGCGTAGTTCGACGCGTCATTGTCACGCGCTATCTTCTTAAAATAGTGACCCTTCACTATTTTATTATTAAAATTACACGCCACGATAAAAAATTTAACAATATCGTCGCGCAACATTTTCACTATTTTCACTTTTTCACTCGCAATAAAAATTGCACTTACAACGTTTGTCGTACTACAACGAAAAACTCTCGACTTATAACTGGAGAGTACGAAAGCCGAACTAACGCTTAGCTTTCGTGAAACTTAACATTTATACGCTGCATCTTCCAAATATTTCAAAAGCGAGGAAAAAGAAAATGAATTTATCTCGACAACTCAGCCTTCTTTCGAATTCTGATTTTTCTAGTTAGTCCTATCTACTGTTCTGTTTTATTGCTAGACAAAACCCTCGTTTCGTAGATTCATCTTATAGTAGATAATGTTTCCTATTCTTTGATTAGAAAAAAATCATACTCTTGTCAAAAGTTGACATTTGAAAAAAATCAGGCTAAAAGCCAAACCTTAAAAATTCTTCTAACAAAAGCATATTTTTGACATTCTTTCCTGTCGATAAAACGAAAGGCTCGATAAAAGTTTAATCTTTGACTCCTTATCTAGAAAAAATCACGCTCACCGCAAAGGATGATATTTTTGATAACGGAAGTGAAGGAAGTCATTTATCTGGAAAAAGTCAGTAAGTGTAAGTTATCACATGTCCGAACAACTTATCGTAAGTGCGCACGCTCACGTCTTTGTCGTATTAGACATATCCTCGTGATATTTTAAATCATATCGCTGTAAGATTATTTCTCTTAGAAAATTTAGAAAAATTTAAAAATGTTTTTAATTTTTTAGCTGCGCGCGCAGACTCGTGTCTATATTGTTGCAACGTCGCAAACAGAGTCGACGTGGTCAACGATACCCCGTACTGAAAATCATTCAAGTCTCCTCGTTCGAAGTGTTAACTTCGTTAGAGAGTAACCTTGTGTTTTTATTACTGTTAGTCCTGTTACTTTTCATCAGTTTCGCCGTTCGATAGAACAAAGTAAAAAGAAGAAGATGGCTAACCAGCAAGCTAGTAATAACTCTGCAAAGCGAACAGGGATTCCCGATATCAGCGAGATGCATAACGACGAGAGGAGAAGCGAACGCTTTCCCATGTTACTGACAACAACGTATGGACTCAACAATTCACATACGAAAAGGATACTCGTGGGACTGCAAACTACTAAAAAGGGAATCTTTGAGCCTGTAGTGAAATTAAGCGGGAGCAACGCTGACGGAGTATATTTTGATGCGGAATCGTGGCTGCAATTTCAAGAAAACATGGGAGTTATGAGCGACTACTTGAACGCGAATAACAAATTCAAACCGGAACCTGTAGTAATAAAAAATATCTCAGTCATCTTTACCTCATCCTACGGGTCAAAGTCGCTATTGTTGACGTACAAGGAGAAAGAAAAGTCAGATTCTGCGGAAAATACCAACGAGGAGGGCGAAGATTCAGCACCACCGATGAAGAAACGGAAACTCTATGCCGTAGCAATCGTGATGCAGAAAACTACCTTCCTGGGCTTGGAGAACGTAATGAAGTGCGTGGATGCTTATTTAGAACATTTAAAAACTTTAAGCAATATCGTCAACGAGTGCGCTCACTATTTAATCAAAGAAATAGAATTGAAACTTCCGAAAAGTTACGTAGATCGCGATATTATAAAACTAACGTTAAAAGGAAACTATAGTGAAATCGAACGCGATGTACGTACTCAAATTAAGGATTTAACTTTTCTTGATATGTACTTTAATATAATATTTTTAGAAATAACTTTACTGCGCTTCGACGAAATCGTCCATATAATTCTGTCAAATCACAGGTCATAATTTGTACAATTTCATGATATAAACGCACTCTTTTGCAGCGTCATATTTAATCATGCATTTTTTAAAAAGTATAAATCTTCGTATGATTAATGTAAGAATAATAATAAATAGTTTGTAAGATTGATGTAACAATAATAATAGTTTCCACAAATTTTTTCTTTATAATAAAAGAAAATGCGTGATGAAACCATCTATTCAATCATGTAACTTAAAAATGTAAGAATATACTCGTAGATGTATGAAAAAAGTTGAATGTTTCAATAAATACTCTTTTGTAACTTTAAAAACCGAATTATTTTTTCACTCGACCTACCTAACGCCAAGACTCTATCTCCTGTACGTAGTAACGCTAAAATCGTAAAGTGCTTCCTTTTGATAATTATCTTTTTCTAAACGTACCATACCTTTGAAAGCATATGTATATCGTAAAAGGCGCTTCCGTCCTTTCTATCGTAATTTTCAGATAAGACCTTTCGACTTCTCAGGCCTCTTTTACCCGTTCCGCAATTTGCTGCTAAATTTTTCCCAAAATACCTGTTTTTCAACCAATCCGCTCCTGGGGCAGCCGTGGGGGAAACCAATAAGCACACTCTAATTCCTCCCGGAGCCATCCCCTTTACTTCCCAATAAAAACGCTCCTGATATCGTCAGGTCTTCCCCGCCCCTCCCCCCGGTCCTGATATCGTCAGGTCCTCCACGCCCCGCTCCAAATTTCGTCAGACCCTCCCCTCCACTTGGCCCTTTTACTGCTAGCGCGTCTCCCTACCCCCACCATTTCACTGATAAGACTGGCGCCAGTGACGTCATTTGTTTTGACGCCCCATGGCTAACCATATACTACTAATATTTCAGAATATTATTTTGCTAAATCAGTAATATTCAACTAATATTATATTTAAAGTTATAAAGGTCTCACACAACTTAATAGTTAAAAAATGAAGGGCAAATGAGAGTTAACGTAGTTGGTGCGTGTTGATAATTTTTCTTGTTTATTAACGAATAAACATTAATAGTGTACGAACGTTTCGATCCGAGTTTGGATCATCTTCAACGAAAAAACACTAATGATAACTTCCTCTACATCACATGGTGTTGTCTAATGTATTTTTGTTATTTGTAGTGAAGAGAAAAAATTCATAAATAGCACGCAAAATTAGACATCAAAAGCGTCGACCTTATCACGGTTAAATTAACATTAATAAAACAGGATGATTACAGGTTTCTCAAATTCGATCGTTAAAACAGTACTTATCAGTGTAATGGTCACAACAGAAATGATCATTGACAAGTACTATTATAATGCTCGAATTCAAGAAATCTGTAATCATCGCGTTTTATTAATGTTAAGTTAACTGTGTTACCGTCGATGCTTTTGATGCCTAATTTCCGTGCTATTTATGAATTTATTCTCCTCGCATCGCATGACAAAAATATATTTGACAACGCCATGTGATGCGAACGAAGTTATTATTACTGTTTCTTTCGCTGAGTATGATCCAAACTCAGATCGAAACGTTTGTACACTATTTATATTTATTCGTTAATAAACAAAAATAATCAACACGCATCAACAACCACGTTCATTCTCATTTGCCCTTCGTCTTTTATTTATTAATGTTATATTTGTTATTATGGTTATTCCGCGTGAAGCGAATTAGTCATTTATTAGAATTTTTAAAATTTAGTACATTGACAGTGCTCTAGGAGATAAAATTTTATGTAAAAAAATTTTATTTTTATTGCAAAATAAAAGTTATTATTATTATTATTAAAATAAAAATTATTAAAATAATAATTATTATTATCATTATAATTAAATTATTATTTCTTAAAAATATACATTATTAATATTATTATTTTTCATCCATTTATCGCAATAGAAAATCGGCATTGAAAAAATGATAAAATATTTTTAGCACCTATAGCGTCTTTTATGAAAGAATTGTCAAGTTTTTTGTACTTATTTTGAGTGTTATTTTCTTACTAACTTATATACACACACACACACACACACACACACATATATATATATATATATATATATATGAATAATTGTAGGTATATATTAATTATGCATCACGAATAATTTTTTTATTATTATTTATATATACATATCTATCTATATATACCGGGTGTCCCAGACCACCCGTCCCACCCGATTTTTTCGTAAACGCGACATTTTAAAGAAAAATGTTTCAGACAAAAGTTGTAGGGTTTTAAAAGATCTATTTACTGATTTTATCAGTTTGACCTTGGATGGCGTCGCCAAGGTCAGATCAAAATAACATTAACTTTTTTAAATAGGACACCTCATTTTTGGTTCCAGAATCTAATAGCTGGTGTCAAGACCTTTCCAAAACACTATAAGAAAGTTTATTTTTGTTGAGTACTTTCCGAGTTGTGAGGCTTGAAAGTTACGGTGTACTGTTACCTTCAAGCGTCATAACTCGGAAAGTCCTTAACCAAAATAAACTTATTTATAGTGTTTTGGAAAGCTCTCGAAATCGACTACAAGAAAATGCAATGAAAAATATACCTGTTTCAGACCACCCGTCCCACCCTTTTAAAACGTAGGGATGTGCTTGTACAAAAAAATGGCTCAGACAAAATTTGCATGATTTCGAGGGATCAACCTGATGATGATCTTGAATTCGACCTTGAGATCGATCTTGGGCATAAAGGTATAAGTCAAAGTAACATTTTTAAAATGTAAAAACGAAATAATCGGTGCCGCCTGTAGGTATTAGCGTTACCTAAGGTGTACCACGTGTAGGTAACAAGATCGTACTTACACCTTATCGTGGTGCTTTTTTAAGGTGGTTCCCCTCGCCGTCACCTTTGTCGGGGTGCTTTCATAAGGTGATTCCCCTTGCCGTCACCTTTGTCGGGGTGCTTTCATAAGGTGGTTCCCCTTGCCGTCACCTTTGTCGGGGTGCTTTTTTAAGGTGGTTCCCCTCGCCGTCACCTTTGTCGGGGTGCTTTCATAAGGTGGTTCCCCTTGCCGTTACCTTTGTCGGGGTGCTTTCATAAGGTGGTTCCCCTTGCCGTCACCTTTGTCGGGGTGCTTTTTTAAGGTGGTTCCCCTCGCCGTCACCTTTGTCGGGGTGCTTTCATAAGGTGGTTCCCCTTGCCGTCACCTTTGTCGGGGTGCTTTCATAAGGTGGTTCCCCTTGCCGTCACCTTTGTCGGGGTGCTTTTTTAAGGTGGTTCCCCTCGCCGTCACCTTTGTCGGGGTGCTTTCATAAGGTGGTTCCCCTTGCCGTCACCTTTGTCGGGGTGCTTTCATAAGGTGGTTCCCCTTGCCGTCACCTTTGTCGGAGTGCTTTTTTAAGGTGGTTCCCCTCGCCGTCACCTTTGTCGGGGTGCTTTCATAAGGTGGTTCCCCTTGCCGTCACCTTTGTGCATACGCATGTTGTTCAGTCTCGATGTTCAAAATGTCCACCACGTGCATTTATACAGGCTGTTACCCTACTTTGAAAATCATCCGTCGCCCGACGAATTTCGTCAGTATCTAGAGACTGAATGACTTGTCGAATTCTGTTTTTCATATCTTCTGCAGTCGTAGGTCGTTCGCGGTATACAAGGTCTTTTATTCGTCCCCACAAATAATAATCTAAAATTGTAAGGTCCGGTGATCGTGGTGGCCAATTATGTGGACCATGTTTACCTATCCATCGGCCGCGAAATATGCGGTTCAGTTGATGACGAGCAATGACAGACGTGTGGGCGGGACATCCATCCTGTTGAAACCACATATTTAGACGTAATTGGAGTGGAATATCTTCAAGTAAACGTGGAAGTTCGTTTTCGAGTAAATCGGCGTATAAAAAACGGTTTAAATTCTCTTGAAAGAAAAATGGTCCCACGATATGCGTATCAACAATTCCGCATCAAACATTGACTTTCCAGATACGTTGATGATCCATTTCTCGATACCAATGTGGATTCTCTTGTTCCCAATAACGAAAATTATGTGTGTTTATTTCGCCGTCACTTTTAAAGGTGCACTAATCAGAAAATAAAATACTTCTATGGAAATTAGGTAATTGTTGAGTAATCCAATTACAGAATATCAGTTTTTGTCTATGATCGTTCAATGTCATGGCCTGGTGAAGTGACATTCGATATGGATGGAATGAATTTTCACGAAAAATTCGACTGATCGTGCTTCGACTTATTCCACTATCTCTTGCTCGTCGCTTTAAAGAATCATTCGGGGTTACAAAGGCAGATGCAATTACATCAGGTGCTCTTACTGAACGAACTGATCGATGAATTTGCCTTCTCTTATTATGATCCGGCTGAACAATACCTTTTACAATTATTCGACGTTGTAAGCGACTGAAAACTTTGCGCGAATGTGGTGTATGATCGGGATATTCATTTCGCCACATTATTTCAGCTGCTCGAAAACTTCCAGCTCTACCCAAAACTGACATCATTAACGCAGCTTCTTCGTTCGGGTAAGGCATAACTACAAATTACGCTTACGACCGGGTTGCTTATTAGAAAACGTGAATTGGTGACGAGTTGCGTAATATTATGAATTCTAAGCAATGACTTTTAGGAGTGGTATGTAAGGGTGCTTTTTCGTGAAAATTACTTTATTGCTACAATAATCAACATTAAATGAAGATTAATATTAATAAATCAAGAATAAACGGCATCATAGAGCTGTACCGAATGTTAGAGATCTCGGTAATTAGGTATCTTCAAAACTCTACGCGTAGGACTATAGGTACACGCACCGGCAGAAATGGTGTCTCTCGACGCTAGCGCTCGGCTGCCGCACACACGCGGAGCCGCGCTCGTACGTGTGTCTAGGCTGCGCGGCGACGATCGGGGTGCGGGCGGAAAGTGGTGGGGGGCTTTACGATAGTGCATCCTCCTCGCTCGACGCTGGGTCGAGAGAGAAAGCATTATTCAACGTGATACCATGGGCGAAGTCGGTGTCCTCTGCTTATATTTTTCATTGCATTTTCTTGTAGTCGATTTCGAGAGCTTTCCAAAACACTATAAATAAGTTTATTTTGGTTAAGGACTTTCAGAGTTATGACGCTTGAAGGTTACAGTACACCGTAACTTTCAAGCCTCACAACTCGGAAAGTACTCAACAAAAATAAACTTTCTTATAGTGTTTTGGAAAGGTCTTCACACCAGCTATTAGATTCTGGAACCAAAAATGAGGTGTCCTATTTAAAAAAGTTAATGTTATTTTGATCTGACCTTGGCGACGCCATCCAAGGTCAAACTGATAAAATCAGTAAATAGATCTTTTAAAACCCTACAACTTTTGTCTGAAACATTTTTCTTTAAAATGTCGCGTTTACGAAAAAATCGGGTGGGACGGGTGGTCTGGGACACCCGGTATATATATATATATATATATATATATATATATATATATATATATATATATCTCAAATTGTTTAGCTAAGCTGTGCGGTGTTGCCGGCTTGTCCTGTAATGAGAGAAAGCAAGAAAGAAAAAAACGCTCGAGAAAGAAGAGGATAGGTCAAGAAAGAAAGAGACCGCTTGAGAGAGAAAGAGCTTCTTTCCCCCTCACTAGTCGCGTCGCAAATAAGTCGGCAACACCGCACAGCTTAGCGAAACGATTTCAGATTTTTGTCTTGCGGAACCGAGTCGCAAGGCGAGCGCGACACACACACACACACACGCGTGCACACGCGCGCACACGCGCACACGCGCTATAAAAAATTATTTGTGATACATAATAATAATATACATAGAATTATTCATATATATAAATTCGTAGGAAAACCTCGATAACACTCGAAATAAATGTTAATTATATTTATAATGTTTGATGTTTGATACTTTTATGTTCCTACTATTTCGTTTATTATTGATTGATACATACATATTAAATAACACAAAATTTACAAGTTACTAATACTACTAAAATAGTTATTTAGCAATAGAAAAACTAAAATTCTTTCGGGTAGCGCGTCTGCTGTGCTCAGAATCGACAGTTTTTTTCACACATAGAGAACGTGTTCTTTTTCTCGAAACATAACAGTCTCGAAATTTCTTTCTACGTTGTAGGAAAATTCAAAATAAAAATAAAAATAATTTGTTTCAATTTTACACTTTCTCAGTAATTGTTAAAAAATTGTTTCAAGGTTTGTTATTACATAAACACTGAAAGAAAATCTTTTTTTGCAGTGTTCCATTCTTCTCTTTTTTCTATAACATCTTCGGCGGAAATGACACAAGAGAAAATTAGCATTATTAGCATAATTAAAAACTCAACTTATACAGTTGAGTTTTTAAACAAACCACATATCTGGATAATAAAGAAAAAATAAAATAAATTGGTTCTAGTATTAATTACTAAATAATAAAATTAAAAATTTATTGATATGTCACCTAATTTTGTTAATTTGAAATTACATAACTTTTAACTTTAACTCCTTTTCGGAACACATTAACTTTAATTTGTTAACTTTATCCTTAATTAATTTATCGATGTAAAAGAAACTGTAAAAATAATTCATTTCCACATAAAAAACAATATTTTCGTTCTTATTTCATCTAAACTTAATTATCAAAAAATAATAAATGATTTGTTTAATGTTTATAAATAGTTTGCGTAATCTAACTTTAAAATTTATGAATTTTGATTTTAATATTTTTATTTCTAATATTAACTGTTAATTTAACTTTCATTAATTTGATCTTAACTTAATTTAATAGAGAAAAGTGAATATTACTTATCCAAATATGGTTTATATCTTGAATGTTACTATTAAGAAAATCTTTGGAAAAAAATTGTATTTCTTCAGACCACTGTCAATGTGAAAAATATAAAAAAATTTCTGAGAAATAATCCGCTTACGGAATAATTCTACTAGAGATTTATATTACAAAATATTAATATCAAGATAAAATGTTAAATATAAGAAATTTGACTCGTGAAAATGTAAATATATAGATAGAAACAAATACGAGTGGCTAATACAAGTCAGACGGGTAAACGGTGCGCAATAGTGTCAAAGAAAATATGTAATCACATAAGTTTGATCACATTAATTTAATGGTGTAAATAGTGAAACGTTTTCTTTGACAGTATCTATTGCGCACCGTTTACCGAGCCTGACTCGTATTTGCCGTTGTTTTAATTATATTTATAAAATGTGAATATTATTGTAAAATATAGTAACACACACACACACACACACACACACATACACAACCGTTTGTAATTTCAGGAATGCTTGCAATCTTTCTTTTTTACATTACAAAAAATAAAAAATAATCAACATTTTTTATACATACACAATTAATTACACATTTTGCTCTTTTCTTGTAACTCTACGTTATTCTCTAAATCTGAATCAGTGGATAATCACTAATTATGAATGCCAAATATACTATGCCCCTGGATAATCAGTGATTATTCATTAATTCAGATTTAAAGAGTATACGTTAAAAATAATACATTTCATATTATATTAGAGTTTTTATATTATTGCGATGTGTATATATATATACTATACACACGCAAGCACGCGCGCGCGCACGCACGCACGCACGCACGCACGCACGCACGCACGCACGCACGCACACACACACACATATATACCAACTTTTCAAAAAACATTTTAAAGTTTTACAAATTTACTTTTAATTATTTATGATTCTTTTTCCATTATGTTTAATGAGCGAGTTTTTTTTGTGGAGATACTGTTGCAAGTCTTTTTGTTTCTTATAGCCAAAAAGAAATTTACAATACAAATTTATGCAAATTTTTAAAAATAAATGTTAAAAAATTGCGATTCTTATCTAAAAATTAAAATTATATCGCGAAATTTTGTCAATCTATAATATAAATCAAAGTCTTTGTAAAGTAGTATTTTAAAAAATTTGTATTATTCTTTTTTTCCATGCAACTAAAAAGTAAAACAGCTTGTCATACTTATCGTTTCATGAGAAGCATAAAAATTGGAAGCATTCTTAAAATTACAATCACTTATGTGTACCTTTGTGTGCATGTGTCTGTGTGTGTGTGTGTGTTTGTGTGTCAAACAAAAACATGTTTGTTACATGCTCGTTATACCACCATACTGTATGTTGAATTTTTTTCGTTGAATGTAACCTATTCAATTAATTATAACAAATGTAATGTAGGAGAAAAATAAAGCAGAAGCTCTAATATGTGATAGTGAGCATGTAACATATCACTTATGATAATTTTAACGAGTAACATTATTAAAGTACTAACCTCTTAGCCCATGCTCCTTTCCTACGCAATCTATGCTTAGAGAGAGGTTTCATGTTCTTCCAATAATTTCGTCCCATTTTGTTGCAACGTAAACACACTATAAATTATCTCTACTTATAAACACTTCACTACTTCACTACTTTACTGTCAATAATACTATCGCAACGATACTGTGAAGACGAGTTACTGCACGAATTACTGCACGGATTGACTCGTCTCGCGTCGATGCTGTTTTATTGCGCGGGAAACATCACGCAGTAGATAATATCAGCGCACAGGGCAGTCCGCTGACTATACTACTGAAAAGTAAACGAACTCTCTAACGCACCGATATTATATTACAAAATGCTTCCAGATTATTAAGTCAAACTTAGATAACACAACTCATCTCTAAACAAAATAAACACGCATTTTTATAAACATTAAATATTTGATAAAATAAATGATTTTGAGTGGAGAAGTAAAACAAAATTTATAAGGTAAGAAATATAGATATTTACAAGTAATATTATGTATATTACAAACTGTAGAGCCTCCCGATGCTCGCCAAATTCTTATGCATACAAGATTATAATTTTTCTGCCACATTTTGTCATAAAATTTAATAAATGTTCTATTAGGGATAACCCTACTAACTTTCATATATGAATAATACTAAATATATTAATATTTAAATAATGATACATACATATGTATTAAATACTCTTTTTTTTATTGATTTATATACATGTAACTTGTAGGACAATAATGCGCCGCGCGTTACATCACCAATCGCCAATTTAGCTTGACGATTCAACATCAGAAATCATATGTATATGCAAAAAGAACTCGTAACAAAAGAGGATAGCTCAAGAGGGAAGGAGAACGCTTGAGAGAAGAAAACATAAAAGTTCCCTCTTCACCGCAGCTCGCCTCCTCTCCATCGCGAGCCTCGCGACTGGACTGGTGCCGCTTTTCTTCTCTGTCAAATGATCTCTTTCCCACTCTATTTTCTTTTATCTCGATCTGTCTCGTTGTTATCGATTCTATGAGATTTTATATTATAATTTTATATAATTTTAATATTTGTTTATACATTTTTGAGAAAATGACAAAATATTTTTGGCACCTATAATATTTTTACGGAAAAAGAATGTCAAATTAGTCTCATAGCTTGCGTGGATAAATGCATAACTAGCATGCTGTAGGTTGCAGGTTTGATTCTTCAGCACAAAATTTTTTTTCGTTAAATCTTGTATTTAAAAAAAATAAAGAAATTGAAGAATGATTTTTTTATTATTAATTATATTGATGTTTTTAAAACAGTAACTGTAAATTTTCATATCATTTTTATGTCTTTTGATTTATTAAAACATTTTAATTTAATTCATATATAAAATTGAGTAAAGATTTTTTAAATTACTATGTATATAAAATGTATACCATATTGAATTATGTTATACAAAATACATTATTAAAGAAAAAATTACGAAAATAAAAAAACGTCTTCTATTATTAATTGAATTAAAATTTCTCAAGAAATCAAAAGATATATTTGCAATGAAAATTTATGACTGTTTTCATAACGTAAATTTAATTAATAATAAAAAAAATCATTCTTTAATTTCTTTATTTTTTTAAATACAAGATTTAACAGAAAAAAAAAGAATTCTCATCCTGAAAGATTGAACCTGGAACCTACAGCCTACATCATTGTGTATTCATGCATCTTTTCATACAAGCTACGCAACTAACTCGAACATTCTTTTTCCATAACGTTACTATTGATTCTACAAATGGTTCATCATGTCTTTGAATTCCTGAATAGCGAGTCTTACTATAGTAAAGATAGCTTCGTGGTTTCCATTTAGTAACAATATATATGTTACGTAAAATAAATTTTATATCCAACTAAATAAATGGTTACAAACTATAATTTATTTATTTATATATAATTTTCAAATGCTGAACCAAATCTTTTAACATTCTTTTTAAATAAAAGATCATGTACATATATATATATGTGTGCGTGCGTGCGTGCGTGCGTGCGTGCGTGCGTGCGTGCGTGCGTGCGTGCGTGCGTGCCTAACATAACGTATTAAAATTTAGTTTACAATTCATTAGTTTTAATTAAATTTAATAAAAAAAATATATTATCTTACTCTTTCTCTTAAACATATATGTTATAAATGTTCATGTATTTTTATAACTTTTTTTTGTTTTTTTACAGCACATTGGTGATGAATACCTCCAAGTACCGGAAGTAGTGATAGTTATACATACATACGTGCATATGCGCGCGCGCGCACACGCACGCACGCGCGCGCGCACACGCACACAACACACACACGCGTGCGCGCGCGTATGAGTATGTATGTTGTGACGTGACATCCCGTTTGGCTGTCCGTCACAGGGATCGTAAGATCCGAACGAGGAGCGCACGCTGCGCCTCTACGTCTTCTCGGCTCGGAGACGGACGTGTCGGCGAGTGCGCTTACAATTTCGCGTCTTTGTTTTGTGTGCGCGTGTCCGTCCGTTAATTTTAGCGACGTTTTGCGGATCGGCGCACAGTGGGTCGAACAGTATGAAAACGCGGACATGAGCTTAAAAAAAAATTTTTTTTTATCAAGTTTGTAATTTCATATTTTGTTACTTGAAATGTCATAGAAATAGTATGTAACCTTCATTTTCAAAAATATTGTTATAATTTATGCGTAAAATAACCATAACTCTTATGAATTAAACAGTTCTGGATTTCCATGAATTTAATTGTCTATTTTCAAGGTAGAATATTTCTTTTCCCTTCGTACATTATCATATCAACTTTTTTACAGTAAATGTACTATTCTTTGGCTTGAAATTAATTCATATCTGATTAAAGAAATAGCGTAATTTACAATTTGGCAATTAATTTTATAATGTCTAAAAAAAAATTCAAATTATGAAATTATAAGTTAACTTTTACATAAAAATCTTACAATATCTTGAAATCTAACTTGTTTTATTTTATTAAAGGGACATTATACTTCATGAAACGACATGGTTCAGCTGCAATAATTTGCAATCTTGAGAGATACATCCTTTTTTTGTAAAAAGGGTCCCGAAAAAATCTCAACATATACATATTGTTACATCCAGCCTTAAGGAAAGGAAGGCAGGGAAGGATGCAACAAAAACTCTTTTATTCTCGTGACCGCACTAGTGGGACGTGCGGCACGAGCCGAACGCACTTTTGAAGATTCCGAAATTATGCGTCAACGTGTAATGACACGCTTTAACGCCTTTTCAAAATCGTACGATCGTTGGTCCTAATTTGAGTCAGAGAATTCAATCTCTAAAACTCGGGATCGGACCGAGTGTAATCTTTTCGAGTCGGGAGGTTAGTGTGTGAGTACGAGATAGGTTTGATGAAATAAAATTTTACATTGGAGCTTCTTTTAAACTAAAATTTAACATATATTCTGATACTTGAATTTTACATACATAAAGGTTCAAAAAGAATTAGCAAATGAATACATTATCGGTTATTGTTATTTAATAGAAAAAAGAAAACAATATAACAAGGTAATCATTGTTAATTAAGACAGCAGTACGTAATCGGTTGGTTTAATTAAAATACAAAACGATTAGGTAATGATTATTCAGAAGTTTAAAATTTATATACATTGTTTAATATCGAATTATAAAAGTGAACAAAACAAGAAATTAATTAAAGGTTATTGAAGAAATTAGTATTATGCATTATCGCTAGGAGTTATAGTATAAAATAAAAAAATAAAAAACTTAATTCTATTACATTTGTGTAGGAGAAGATGGAATTGATTGATTTCGGTTACGGGAATTGTAATTATGCGTTGAGATTTATATTTTAACTATTAAATCAAATCAAAACCTAAGATTTAAGAATGGAAGTAGAACATTTCATTTACATAGAGATTTAAGAAATATTTAGAGGGAAAGTCGGGAATTGTCTAAAATGAGAATTGCTGTATTAATCCGAAATAAAAATAATAATATTGGGAACAAGGAGCTGGGACATGAACGCTGTGATTGCTCATTAGCGATTGATTCCTGGCGAGTTGAATGGAAAATTGAAGTAAAACCAAAAAAGAGAAAAAAAGAAAAAACTTACTTATTAGTTAGACAAGAAGAGAAAGGGAAGAACTATGGAAATCTGCGGGTTGAAAGGTGCTTGACGCAGCGCAGGCTGTCCGCTCTGGGGATGCTTCAACGGTGGGCTGCTCGGAGTTTTAATGTATGTGATTCTTAAGCACAGATTCTAAGTTTAAAACGATTTTGAAAATAACGCGCACAGCTTCGACACGTGCAACGCGTGGATGTGAGTGCGAACTTGAACTTTGAATTTTTTGAATGAAAAATGAATGAATCAATGAATCAGTGAATGCTCGAGCCGTTCGAAGCTGCGTATTTTATAGGGCTTAGGAAAAGGGCGTGAGATTAGTTTAGTGGGTGAGATGAGGATTTGATTGGGTAAAGCCTTTTGAGCTTTTTCCCCTTCTTTGGAGATTCCTTGTTGTCGAAATTTCGAGCTTATTCGTTGGGTAGTTCACCAACGCTCACTACCAATCATCTTCTCGGATGATCTCTCGTTGGCTAATTTTCCATCTTCTCCCGATTTTTCTTAACTCTAAGAGGGGCGAGCAGTTGCATCACCCAATCGCTTAAGGGATTCGTTATCTTACGGTTTCTCTTCTTGGAACGTTCGGTCCCGATTTTTTATATCGCCGCGTCCGTTTATTTGGGACTCGCTTTTCATATGAATCATCTTTCCGTTCGTGATGAAACGTAGGTTCGAACAAACAAAGCCGGGTTATAAATTTTGATTTTATAGTTTTATAGTTTCCGTCCGGCGTCGCGACTCAATCTTATCTCCGATTGTTGCCAGATTTTAATAACGTTTAGATTTTTTCTCTTTCGAGTCCAGGCTTTGTTCGTCCATATGAATTATTAAATAAGCATCGTTGCTTGTAATTTTGTCGTCGCACGATTTCTCCTTTTTTTGCTTCTATTTATTGCTCCGGATGTAATATGTGGCCATTATATATATATATATATATATATATATATATATATATATATATATATTCCGAGAACAATGTTTGATTTTTTTTTTTTTATAATAGCCGGGTGATAGTGTTATTTGTAAAAGAGAAATCGTGGAGTTCCGGGTATAAGTTTTGTAAATTTTACAGACAATCCCTTAGCATAATTTATATAATGGATGCGAAAAGGGAAATCGTGAAATCCTCCGGATGTAACAATATATTTCGGCTTTAAATCACTAATATGTTTATAATACGAGCGTCAAAAGTTTATTAATATACATATACGTTTTGAATTATAAATATTAATGTGTTACTAAAAATATTAAAGATTATTTTGAGATATTATAAATAAATAAATTATTTCATCGTAGTACTGACACTTTACTATTAATCATAGTAAATAACATTTCATAATTTATTATTATATTTTTGCATTTTGTGGGTAACAAATTCATAATTTTATTTTACATTCTTTTGTATTCTTTTCTCGTAATTGTCACATTTTCATGTATAAATTTGAATTTATTGATCAACAGTAACGAGTTTACCGAGCATTTAAATTTGCCGTACGTCAAAATCATTCACTAATTTGATGGGAATGAAACTACTCCTGACAATAGAATCATTCTGTACGTTTTTATTTTGAACATTTTGCTTGTAAGATTTTCGAGTTGAAACTCTATCACAAGTCTTCTTTTTACTCCCGACTGCTGCCAACTTTCGGTTGTTTTTTCTTCTATAAGCCCTTTTATACAAGATGTATACAAACAAAAGAACATCAGTAGCACGATACATGAAGACCGTGCTTGTGTGTGTGAACAAAGTCAAAATAACCATCCCCACCACAGCAATCTTCAAGCTAGAGCCACTAGTGACTAATGGAGGGAATGTTGTGGTGGGAGGAATTGCCAGAGTTGACAACATTGCTTCTGAGGCTCGAGCGTGTTACATCACGAGCTCGAGCAACTGGTATGCAACGCGTGTGCGACAAGACAAGAGAAACAACACGAGATAGAACCTCTCGCTTGCCAAATTCTGCACTAAAATCAGAACTTGATAGCGTTTTTCTGATCTAATGCGTGACTCTTTTATATGTATTTCAGATATTTTATTATATTAGGTGCAAATTTTTTTCGCAACTTTGATTTATTAACTGCTAGATTTCTCTGATTAATATGGCAACATTAACAAATAAAGATTTATTTTTTTTCTTAAAAAATTTAGATTCTACTATAACTTATAAAGAACAATTGTTTGATTTTGTTGTAGAAAGATTAAATATTAATTCTTTAGAATCTGGAAATTCCGAAAAAATAAAAAAATATTTACGATCATTTTGTGCTAACGTTTCTACACGATGGAAGAAATCAAGTAGAACGTTACATTTTACAAAATATAATAATATGTGGCTCAATAAAGAATTTCAAATTCCAAACAGTATAAATTCTGGAAATTTCCATAAATCTGCATGCCCTAATGTAGCACCATCTAAATCTTTTTCTGAAATTACTGAAAGACACAAACGAAGACGAACTGAGAATCTGCGGGAGTCCAATCCAACGGAAGTTCTCCTTTATGCAACACAAAAAAAATTATTAAGCAATGGGTCAACAGACATGGCAAAGATATTGGATTATCTTATAAAAAATCCAAATGAGGCTAAGAGAGTAAGAGATTTTTGTGAAAATAAAATAGAAATCCCTTTATATTCGAAAGAGAAATGTTTATCTTTACTTCTTACTTTAAACCTGTCTAAGTTGCAATATATACATTTAAGAGAAATCTGCGTTGAAAGTGGTACAAATCAATATGTATCATATTATAATATACAACAAGCAAAGTCGGAATGTTATCCGCCAAAAAATAAAATAACAATAACTGATACACTTGCTTCAATTCAAGTACAAACAATTTTAGATCTTACGAGTACAAGATTACTTAGTGTCTGCGAACAAAATTTGGATAACGATCAAAATTTAAAATTAATTTGCAAGTGGGGCTTTGATGGAGCTTTTAGTCAAAGTACTTATAAGCAAAAATTTCAAAATAAAAACGCATCAGACAACTCCATAGTTATGACTAGTTTTGTTCCCATTAAATTAATAAGTGACTGTGACATTATATGGTCAAATCCAAATCCATCTTCAACTCGTTATTGCCGACCAATAAAATTTGAATTCGTTCATGACAATGCGGAAATTACGAAAACAGAATATGAAAGAATGCAAAATGAAATTGTGAATTTGTTACCTACAAAGTGTGGAAATATTACAATAAATTATGAAATGTTGTTCACCATGATTGATGGTAAAGTATGTACAGCTTTATCAAAATCAGCATTATCTTGCTCTTCATGTTACATCTGTGGGGCAAAACCTTCCGAGATGAACAACATCAATAAAATATTGGATAAAAATGTTGATATTGATGCGTATAATTATGGGATATCAAGTCTTCACGCAAGAATTAGCTGCATGGAATTTTTACTCCATATTTCGTACAATTTGCCATTTAAAAAATGGAGTGTACGTGACCCTGTCTTAAAAAAGCAACGAGAAGAAAATAAAAGAAGGATACAGCAAGAATTTAGAAAAGAATTAGGATTGCTTATTGATATCGTTAAACAAGGATCAGGGTCAACTAACGATGGGAATACAGCCAGGCGATTCTTTTCTGAAATACACACAAGTGCTAAAATCACAGAATTAGACGAATCTTTAATAAAAAGATTTTCCGTGATACTACAGGCAATCTCATGCGGAGAGAAAATAAATGCTAGGAAATTTGCTTCATATACTTTCGAAACCGCGAAAAAATTAGTTGAAACCTATGGGTGGTATTACATGACAGCCACCGTACATAAACTCTTAATTCATGGAGAGGCCATAATTTCCAATTTTTCGATCCCCATTGGGCATTTATCAGAAGAGGCAAGTGAAGCGCGAAACAAGGAATTTCGAGAATATAGAAGAACACATTCACATAAAATGGATAGAATAAAAACCAATGAAGACATTTTACATCACCTTTTAATCTAATCTGATCCCGTAATTTCCAATTTAAGACCAAGACACAATGAAAAGAAAAAACAAGATATATTTCCCGAGACACTAGAAATGTTATTATAAATACATGCTCATCTTCTCTTTCTCTATTACACACGCACGCACGCACGCGCGCACACACACACACACACACGCACGCACACACACACACACACACACACACACCATCACAAGGAGGGTTTGAAGTCTTTAAATACTGTGGAGTTGACGAACCACGGGGTCCTTATCCTTGTGGTATGCAAATACACACACACACACACACACACACACACACACACACACCACAAGGAGGGTTTGGAGTCTTTAAATACTGTGGAGTTGACGAACCACGGGGTCCTTATCCTTGTGGTATGCAAACACACACACACACACACACACACAAACACGATATGCAAAAACCGACCGTGCAACCTCCTCGTGGTGCATATTGGATAACACTAATGCCGGCGGTAACTGCTCGTTTATAAAAATTGTTAAAAATTATTGTTTATTGCAATATTACATACAAAATTTATTTAAATTGCTAAGATACACATTTTTGATCATGAATGCATGATCATTTCGCTTTAGTTGTAGTATTTTGTCCCGACGAGTGCAATGTCCGCTTTTTCCTATGTTTCGACCCACTGTGCGGCGGCTAGCGGATATTCATTTTTTGTATCGACGAAGTCTCACCCGGCCAACAGACTGCAAGAAGAAGGACCTACCGCCACTTGAAATCTTCCGGACCGTGCGCAGGATCGCAGTAGCGCGCACGACAGGTGATCTCTCTTCATTTAGTTACATTATCCGTACCGTCGCGCCTGTACGCAACAGTAAGGCCGCTGAATATTGCAGGACGCAAAGAGGAAAGGTCCGACGTAGGGACGTCGACACTCCCCGCAGATCATCGCGTGGGAGACCCCGAACGAGGAGCTGCGAGAAAATGTTCCTGACTTGGTCCCGAGCGCGGAGGCGCCGGATACCGAAGAGTCCGTAGGGATAGCCGTCCGGCCTCGGGAAAACCACAGGAAGAATCGCGAGCTACCCAAAGACACCGACTACCTCAAATTGCGCGCCGCGGCGCGACAGCCTGATTAGAGGGTCGCGAGGACCGCGTAATGAAGCGGAACCAATAGCGCGGCGCGACAAACCCCCGTGCGTGGGGCGAGAGATCCTGGCGTGCCGCCTACCGAATTTCCTCGCGTTATCGATCACTTCGCTGTGGATCGTCGCGTGTGCACCATCCCGAGCCGAGACGACGGGAGCCGTCTTTGAAGACGAGTTACACCCCCGCGCGAGGAGTATTGGGAGCAAGGCCAGCCTCGTGGTAAGACGAACGAGACTTGTGTAAAGCCACCGATTTCGCCGGTCGGATGAGTCGCGCGTGCGATAGCTGCATTTAGAGTTAACGTTCGCCGTAAAATCTTCCGCCGGAATGGGAACACGCCGGTGATTGCGTGCTGTCCGTGTGCTCAGTCGCCGTACGTCTCATCCGATCAAGTTGCGTCCTGATTCTTTTCGGTTCCGTTTATTGAGAGCGTCGCCGACACCACAGCTAAGTCGCGCTAATTGTGTAAGATTCTTATGTGGCGTCTGTAGTAGCGTTTGTATGTGTCTTTGCCTGGCGATCGCGTATTTCCGATCGCATATTTCGTACCTAATTTTGCGTGAAAGGGGAGTGCGTGTGGAGAGTCTCGAGTGTGCGCGGCGTGTTGTCCGCCGCTAATCAAGATGGAATTTTGACTCTCTCCGTTCGGTGAGCTCGCACCGACGACCGCGTGGGATTTTCCGATCGCGCCCGGATTGCGAGACATTGTTGCGGGACTCTGTGAGTCGATGTCAGATATTGGCCGAAATACATTGTTAACTTTTCTGTCATATTGATGTGTTCTATTTAAGTTCCCTCTCTCTCCACTAACGTCCCGCCCGCAGCGAACCACCTCCTCTGCCAATTCCGTGGCTGAGCTATCGGTTAAGAGAGCCCGTTATTGCCCGTGACGAGGTAGAGTAATTTCGTGTTTCTTTTCCCGGCAGGAATCGGGAGATCGGCAACGTTTTGACCTAAGAGTGGCACGCTCGCTCGTGCCTGGCGCCTAATCGTACCGTCTGATTTTGCGCATTTGATGTGAGCAACTTTGCGAACCCCTTGCTACCTAACTAGCGTCACGAGCAATTAACGCAGTTGCACCACGCTCGTGAGTGCGGTCGCAATATATATAATATAAAATGTTTAAAACGGCACACTAATGTTTCTTTCAGAATCTACAGATGAACAAAACGTTGCGTCGAAATACTTCGACAGTCTTTAAAAAAAAGGGAATGCATTATGAATAAAATCATGAAGCAAAGTTAAAATTTGTGCAATTTTTTCCTAATTATACATTGTACGAAATACTTTTAGACATCTCTACTGACTTCGATAAGAGAATGGAATTATCTCAGTTGCACAATTAAACCTTTTTTTATGGAGTCAACAAATTACGAGTTATTTATAATTGCTAATGCGTCTCAACACAATAATTGGCTAAAAAGACCAGCAATTAAAGTTATTGATTCTCTGCCCTAATACGATATTTCGCATCATCTGTCGGACTGTTACAATCATTCAGAATATGTTAACGTATTCATGGACGCTATTCATACCATTACCATGTCGTCGTCCATATTGATAATCGTCGGAAACGAATTGTCTGCTGAACTTTGCCTTTGAACGGGCTTCTTCCTTACGAGTCCGTCTGTGATTAATAAAAGTAAAAGAAGATCACACTCTTCTTTAATTTTTATGGTATCATCTTCGATGAAATTGAAGTAAGTTTTGCAATAATTATTTCCATGTTTCAGAATAAGTTATTATATACAATTATTATGTCAATAAGTTATTTACTAAGCTAGCCTCTCTCTCTCTCTCTTTCTCTAAGTTAATTATAATTAATATCATAAACCAAACATCAATGATGGAATATAATAATAATCAGTAATCAGAAACGTTGAACGTGTCGGTATAAAACATTGATTTTTATCAAAATAATGATTGTTTAATAGTTTGTTCAATATTAATCAAATCACATTATAAAATCAAAAACTGTATTTTTCGTTTGAAAGCGAGAAAATTTCTGTCACTCGTATAAAATGTTAAAAGATTTCCCATATGTTCCATCAATTAGCAAAGATATAGAACAGAGCTATGTCGTACAGTTCTGTGACAATATTTTCAATATCTATGACAATTCTCATTACAAATTTTCTCACGAACATCGGTAGCGACCGTAAATATTGTCATAGAACTGTACGACAGAATTCTCTTCTTTATCTCCGATAACTGATGAACCAACCATAGTCATGGAATATATGGGAAATTTTTTGACATTTTATATGAGTGACAGATCATCTCGTTTTCAAACAAAAAATACGCAATATTTAAGAGAGAGAGAGAGAGAGAGAGAGAGAGAGAGAGAGAGAGAAAGAGAATACGGAGAGAAAGATGTGATTCAGTCAATCTTAGAGAACAGACAGCGGAGAGAGGGGAGAGAAAGAGAGAGAGAGAAAATACGGAGAAAAAGATGTGATTCAGTCAATCTTTAGATGAATACTAACCTTAAGGCCACAAGGCTCCAAAACTCGTAAAAAGTGTCGTAAAAAAATTCGTATGTATGTCTCGAAGTATATATGTCTCCAAGCTCCAGCTTCCTTCCCTGGCAACCGCTCAATTATTATCTCGAAGTCCGAGCTCCGGCTTCTCTGGCAGCCGGAGCTCAAACTTCGATTCAAGACCACAGTCAACCACTCACTTCTCCTTCCGGGATTGCGTGCACGCACAAAATTAAGAAAATGCAAAAGAATCAGAAACGGAAAAACCGGGCCACGTCCACCTGCCGTCAGAAACAGAGAGAAAAAAAGGGTCCAGAAAACAAAACGCGGGAGCCCGCGTCCGTGTCGTTAGCCGCGAGACCCCCGGTCGAGCGCTCCTTCAGCGCCTTCACACCGTGTCCCATTCAGAATGAACGTCCATTGCAGGTGCGCACAGATGTTTTATCTTTGTTGTTTACCGAATGTTAAACAAGGATAAAATGATGTCTGGGTGCACTTAGACATTCATTCTGAATGCAGTAGACTCGCTACAAAGCGCGTTTATTTAAACAATATCATTTTTTTATATATAATTCTCATGCAAAAGATGATGCTGCACTTAGAGTGCGGTGAAAGTCTCGCTACAAATGATTTGGAAGCGTATGATTAACCAATCAGAATATAAAGAATTTTATAAATTGACTAATCAAAAAATGCTTCAAAGCATTATTTGCAGCATCATCGTGACCGTATCCTTAAACGCATGCAGATGATGCACATTAACGCGGGGTTGTAAGATGTTTCAAAGTTTATGTTTCAAAAAAAATCTTTACATTACGTCGCGAATTAACGTTTCAGAAATATCGCATTTGCTACGTTGTTGCGGGGTTTTTGAATGTGTAAAAGTTAACGTTTCAAAGGAAACATTGAAGAAACGTAGAAAACTGAATGTTTCAGAAACATCGTACGTGTAACGTTGAGGCAATGTTTTTAAAATTATAAAAAAACTTTTTATATAAAACGTTACTGTCATGTCACGAAATGTTTCTTTTGTGACGTTCCAAAGAGTCACATTTAAGGAAAATGCAATGTTTTTGACACGTTCCACGGACTAACACAAATCGAACGTTACTTTTAAACATATACAAAATCTGTTATTTAACCTATATATACAAAACGTTACAAATTTGCTAAATTAGAGCGGAAACGTAACGTTCCTTGAAGGTTTCATGTTTAGCGGGAAATATTTACAACTTCTAAAAGATTTCCTTTAACTGTAGATTACACACTAAATCATATATATTCTTTTAAATGCACACATTTTCTAACGTGTTAATCGCGTTAATATGTACCTTAATATTAAATGTAAATTATAACAAACGATTATATGTAGATTTCGAATACCAACTGTTACAAAGGAACTGTGAGTTGTAAAGATTTATATAACTTAATTTTTAATTTTGATTGTTCGGTATTTCACGTCCATCATTGTCTTCTTCGCTGCTTTTTTTCCATTGCTGGCTTTATTTTTATTTTTATCTTTTGACTTTTTACGCGCTGTTTTACTGCCTTTAAAACTTCTTGGACCTCTGCTTTAAATACAATTTTGTTTAATGCTCCCTCAAAAAAGGGGCAGCTCTGTGCTGCATCTGAAGAAAGAAAAATATACGTTATATATATTATGGTTATGTTAACACGTATAGATAAAGACATTATTGCAAGATCAATTCACGGTGTTTTAAGGGAGAACATCACAGTGACGGATTAAAAATTATTGACTTTGGCGTTCAATTATATATATTATTAATAACTTACATTGAACGTTTAATATAATACGAATGAAAAGCTTTTACGTTTCGTACAATATTTTAAAAAAAAAGTTAAAAAATATTTGTTTATCACGAAGATATAAAACATTAATGAAAGCCTATTTTGTGACGTGCATGATTGATATCACGATTTCTCAAATGCCATTGAATCGATCGCTTTCAATTTTTAACAGTATATTTAAAAATAATGTGGCTATCGTTGGATTGTAGCTTATTTTTAAAATATTATATATGTTTCAATAGAATATAGCAGCTATCTAAAATTGATTAGTTACGATTTTCAGAAAACTTTATTTGTTTTTAAGTGTTAAAATAACAACTTGCTGAACGTTGTGCGATTTTTTTGACAAGTTATTCAACACTGAAGCAAACATGAGCTTTTTTGCTTATTATTAAATAACTCGGTGAATAAAAATTGTACAACGCTCAACAAGTACGCAAATTAAAGATTTACGCTTTTAAATGTAGTAAACTAGATTTCTATGAGATTTTTATACGTTACACGCCATGTAACATTGCAAATTTCGTAAAAAAAATTTATTTTTATAATATTCTCTCTCTGATCTCTTTCCTTTTCTGTCTTCCTTATCTTTGATTTTCGTTTTTATTTTAAACTTTTTCCTTTTGTATTTGTTCTTTTTTTCTCCTTTTGATTTTGGTTTTCTTCCCTATCTGTTTCTTTATTCTTTTGATTTCTTGCATGTAAGCCTTTGTTATTACTTATAAAATATAATCTTAACTACTCTCAAAAGTAATATATTTTTTAGAAATAAATATAATAATGACAATGATCCATTGTCTGAATTCGAAAAATTAGACGGAATGGATTTATTAACATGCAGTGATGATTTGGATCAAATAGAACCTTATGATTTAACCGTGTAAATATAGTTTCAAATATTTTCCAGTTTTGACAATCTACAATTATTTATTAAAGGAGAAGAGAGTTATATGGCATGTATTTTCATTTTATTGAATAACTTTGTTTATAATTAATATTTTCTACTGAAACTTAAACGATTACATTCGTCAGAATGTAGTTTGACAGATTCTAGAGTCAAAGTAATGAAATATTTATCATTTAAAACGTGATTTATAAAAATGAAATGCATTGTACCTATAATCGGTGGAAGAAAAAGTGGTTGTAATATGGCTATCCATAAAAATAATTAAAAAAAATTATTTTAGTTTAAAAAAAACACAGTGCCTTGTTAAAAATTATATATTTTTAATTTTTCATTGTTTAGAATTTTTTCGATTTAGAATTTTCCTGAGTTTTAAAACTTTAGAAATACTATTAGAAGTTTTATTAAAAATATCATGTTATTCCTGTTTGATATTAAACAACAAGCATAAAATGATGTCTCTAATGTTTCTAAACACCGCTCTTTAGGATGACAATCGATTTATCGAAGAAATATATCGATATAAAACTTTCGCTTGAAAAACCATATTAACAAAATTCCATGTTATTACTCTAATTTTGTATAACTTGAAATGTATAAGGCCAAAAAAATAACAAAAAAAAACACTCGAGTGTATGTTCCTTCGTATGATAATACACCCAAGTTTAAGAATAATGAGGAAGTGTATGTAATTAAAGATTAAAAATATTCCTTGAAAAAACTTAGAAGTGCTCAAAAGTAGAAATGTCTTATAACAATTGTCAGTCATTATGTACATTAACATCTCTAAAAAACGACGGGCTACTAAACAAATACATCCATAAGCAATTGTTAGATACGTCAACTAATAACAAAAATAATAGTAGTCATATTGTCGATAATAGCCATAATACTCTCTTCTCCTCTAATAAATAAAGATTTGATTAATATATTTAATAAATTATTATTAATAAAATAATTAATATTTCAAAAACTTTTACATTTTTAATTACATTAATTCATAAATTTATTGTTACAAATATAATAATAATATATTATTTAATAATAGGTCTAATGCATCAACCCAATCAATAATTAATATTTTTAAAAACATTTAAAAAAAACGTTAAAAATAATGGGTTAAATGCTCTTTTTCCATTAAAAAAATGTTTATTTTAACGATAACAAAATGTTTTTAAATGTTATAAAATATGTTTTTTAAGTTTTAAAAAAGTTAAAATTATTAAAATCATATCTTTTTTAAAAAGTAAGAAGTTTATTTTTTAATATAGAATTTTTTAATAAAATTTGAAAGCAGTTTTTCAAGTTATAACCGCATCAAATATTACTTATGCTACATCTGTAAATTAATCTCGAGTAATGATCTATGAACATTTCTTATTAATGCAAAAAATAAAAAAAAAACATTGTCTATTGATTGGGAAGCTACTTAAGTTTTAACTCTAATTTGTATTAAAAAAATTAGTCATTAAATCGTTTTAATTATTCCATTATTTTTATAGCGAAATAATCGGATATGTTGATGGTATAGAAGCTCTACGATATGTAGGAGACAAACGACAATACAAATTCTTAAAAAATTTTTTAAACAATGGTTCAAGAAAACGAGTCCAAGTAATAACTTGGAACGATGAAATCGATAGAATAGAACCTCATATAAAATCCAATTATGTAGATGTTTTCATAACATATTTCACATTATTTTTATATACATATGTATACAAATACGATTTACATATATTATATAAGTCTCACAATTGATAAATTATTAAAATTAAATTATTTTATAACAGATTATTCATTTAGACGGTGCACTAGCGCGACCACCAAAATCAGTGCAATTTAATAATTTTAATGTGGCTTACGAATTACAATCAACAAATTCAATCAAATACCAAAATTTCATGTTTGGGAAAATTTAATTTTGAAAATATGACAAACCAGCCGGAATCAAAAAAAATAAATTTTTCAGAAGTGTTAAATACGACAAAAGTCAATAAGTTTCGCAGAATTATTAATTTTTAGAGGAGAAGAGGCAGAGAGTAATATAGCACTCATTTCCATTTTATTGAATAACTTTGTTTATAATTAATATTTTCTATTGAAACTTAAACGATTACATTTCTCAAAGTATTGTTTAACAGATTTTAGAATCAAAATAATGAAATATTTATTATTTAGGGCATAATTCATAAAAATCTAATACACTGTACAATCGGTGGAAGAAAAAAAGTAGTTTTAATATGGCTATATATAGAAATAATTTTTAAAAATTAGTTTATTTTAAAAGAAACATAGTTCTTTGTTATAAAATTATATATTTTTAATTTTCCATTGTTTAGAATTTTCCTAATTTAGAATTTTTCTGCGTTTAAAAACTTTAGAAATACTATTAGAAGTTTCATTAGAAATATTATTTTATCCCTGTTTAACATTAAACAAGAAGCATAAAATGATGTTTCTAATGTATCTAAACAACATCCTCTAGAATGATTGATTTATTAAAGAAATATTTCAATATGAAAATTTTACTTAAAAAAACCATAATAAAAAGCATTCTTGTTCAATTTGTATTGATACAGCAACGGTCAAAATATCTCTCTTTACTACTTTAAAAGTCACGCTGCCTTGGAAAGCGTTCTAACTCATAGTCGATTATTGCGAGAAATATCATCACAGTGGTCGAGTTGGCTAAGGCTGCGTTCGGAAATGCACACCGAGTGCTTCCGAGAATCATTTTATCCTTTTTTAACATTCAGTGAACAACAAAGATAAAACAACACTCCAAGGCACTCGGTGTGTATTCCCGAACGCAGCTTATTGTTAGTAGCGCGCGCCGGTTTTGTTGTAGTATTACTTAAATCGTACCTGTAATTTTTTTTTTTTTAAACTTGAAGAGTTTCACCAGTCGATTTAGAATTTTTTTTTAAATACAGAATCATATTTTCTTTTCTTTGTTTGTGATGCTAATATTTCATGCTTTCGTGAAAGAGTTGCATCAAATTTGTAGTATTTCCGCTGTGTTTTATAATTTTATCACGAAAACAGCATTTTGCTGAAGTATCATTAGGGTAAGTGCACTTATTATTGTGGCGTTTTCTGAAAATCCCAACTTCAATGCATCTTAAAGTAAAAAAAAAATAAAATAAATGAAAAGTTTAAACTTTTTTTTCTTAACGTTTATAAAAAAACTAAAAGAATATATAAATCCCAAATGTATCCCCCGTATCCCAAATAGCGTTGATGAAAAAAATGCATTTTGTAATGCTGATTGGTTCTTATGCTGTGCTTACTTCGTAAGCTACTGTCATCGTGGAGATCGCGTTTTGACAGTTACTAAGAATTATGTGTATATCAAGTAAATTTGTAATTTATAATATCAAAAGCTGTGTATCACGAGCGTAGCGTGAAAAAATGATAGAATGATAGTGAACTAAATACTTATGTGTCAAGTCATTCGCACTTTCACTGAAACGTGAATACCGCAGTAATACGAGTACCAACAACATGCGCATTGCACCTAATTTCGTGAGTAAATTTGATTTACTTATTAAATGTATTCATATTTCCGTCTTTATTTGATTTTAATTTATTTTACTTTTGATTAGGTTAAATATGAAATAATTTTTTTCTATAGATACTCTTTTTTTAACGAGCTATCATCTATTTTCCAAAAACCACGGTAGTAGGGCAGGCCACGATAATAGGTGCACTTACCCTGTTTTGCATAGTGTTTCCATGCAAGATTCGTTTGTTCGATAAGAAGAATCTTCCGTTTGTTTGGAAGGGATTAATCCTTTGAACTTTCAGATAAAATGTCATCGTCAATTTCTCCTTCAATATCTTGAATATCTATTGACAATTTGTTAATGATAAGGTTATAATTTCTATAGTCGTACAAAGTTTTCCAACTAAATTATCCCAGCAAACACAGAATATAGCTGCAACATTGCATTGAAGTAACACGTGAGGTAACAGATGTTACCTCACAATCATGTAAATGCAATTTAAAATGTTATTGGGGTACAATATAACTATTTTATGCAACTGTTGCATTTTTTTTTTATTTTTGTGTAATATTAAAATAACAGCAACATAACGAAACTTAATAACAGATATTATATGTGATCTACATTATATAAAAGTTAAATAGCATTTATGTTGTATTAGATATAACTGTTACATTGAAGTTATATTTAAATTTCAAATAGCTTTCAGTAGCGCCATTTTGCGACACGCGATTCACGTTTGACATTCGACTTATCCGATGTATGTACGCGACGATCCGATATTTCGTGATACGTTCAAATTCCCCATTTAGATATTTTCATTAGAGCCATAATAAATGAGGTTATGTTTTACACTAGAATTGATAATAGAGGTATACACAACTGTCTGTGATAACAATTCAAGTAACAATTAATCTCATAATAGATAATAATATTACTACAATGTCAGAGTAAGTACATATGAAGCAATTAATCATTAATAGTAACGAAGTCAAGCTCGCTTTATTTACGAACATAATCAATGGAAAATTAACGGTCAATAGTGAGTAAATTAAAGTACATTTTTAACGTGTATATATTTCCTTTATTTACGAATATAATTTTTCTGATTATTGTATTAAGTTCGCTAACAATTTCAAACATTTCGATTTCCGTCAAATCTTCTTCAACTGAAAGACATTGTTATGTCCGATTCTATACAATTTACATAATTATGTCATTTACATAATGTTTATTCACTAAAGAAGCTTTCGAAATTGTTAGCGATTTTAATAAAATAATCAGAAGATTTAGTTATATTCATAAATTAAGGAAATATATTAGTATATACATTAAAGATATTAATTTGCTCATTATCGGCCGTTAATTTTTTATTGAAAACAATTCATATATTGCACTTAAATAGTAACTATATATCATAAAAGTGTAGATGCATGTAAGTTTTTATAGCTATACAATTAATATTATTTTTAGAAAGCGAGAAAGAAGTCGCCAAGGGAGGGCCACTGCGCAACAAATAGAGGCCCTCATAAGCTACTTAGAAAAGCACCCTGAAGTTGCATCAGGGAAATTCACAACAATGAACGCCCATGACAGCTTAGAAAAACATTTGCAAGACCTGGCAACGCATTTAAATTCATTGGTTCCTCAAGGCAAAGGAAAGGATGTGAAATCTTGGAAGACTGTGACTATATATAAATATTAATATTTTTACATTTTTAATTTAATTTATAATATCTAATATTTACATTTGTTGCAGACATGGCGTGATCATAAATCAAAAGTATCAGAAAAAGTACAAAAAATAAGGAAGGGAAGGGCGGCTACTGGAAATAATCCGGTCCAGATTATTCTAACAGAGTTAGATAAAAGAATCTTGGGTATAATCGGCAACGATTATATCCAAGGCCTGAGAAATGTACCCGATAGTTTTCCGGAAGAGCATAACGTAAATAAGAAGTACAAAATTTTTTTCTTTTATTGTAATGTTTTACTGTATATGTCTATCTAAAATGATATATTTTGTCTTAAAATTCCAGAATGCTATTGAGGAATTAACTGCAGGCAATGTAACGTTATTAAATGATGCTCCAGCTCCTATTGTCATTGCCGAATTGCCACAGGAGACAAATGGTAAATTTCTTTAATATTAGAAAAAGGTTATACAAATGATGTCATGTAAATAAAGGTAAATAAAAGTTAAAGTTACATAAAAATTTATAAACTTTAGCTTTTACTTTATTTACGTAACTACAATTTATATAATTAAAATGCGCGTACATGGTTGTAAATTTTTCTGAAGCAACTTTTGGATGTTTTTTTATATAATTTAAAGCCTAAATTTATTAAACTTTTTTGGAGAATTCTTTTTATTTAAAAAAAAACTTAGTTATATACATATGTATTGTTATTTTCTAAATTATTCAAGTTTATCTCTTATTTAAATGTTTTAACTTAAATAACTTACCTTGTATATAAATACATGTCATTTATAGCTATGTTTCGACACTACCAGTACTGACAATCTATAATTCATGTTACATATATTATAGATTTTCAGTACTGAAAGTGTACATTGGAACAAGACTTATATATTTCAACATTTTGTCTGTATTCAATGAAATAAGAAAATAATTTTTTTAGCCGAGTTTGATGCAAATGATTTTAATGTAAACATCCCATTTAAGCAAAATTGTCACGAAATACAAGATGCTGCTAATGAAAATGAGATACAAAATGATATTGATGAAAATGAAATTCAATATGAAAATATAACACAAGCTGCCTCAACCTCAACCTCAACATGTATTCCATTACAAGGTAACATATTTAGAATTTTTTTATTTAGATTAATTTTAATGATTGTTAGTTTCAATGAAATGATGTATGTTACATATTATTAATGTTATTGTATTTTTAGAAAACAGAGGACAAAAAAGAAAACGTACAAGGAGTAAGTACATTGTATTATAATTTTGAATAAAGAATAAGCACTCCTAAGATGATCTGCCACGCGCTTTGTTTAGAAGTATTCAGAGATTCGTTGGTAATATATATGAGCAGCAAAAGGGGATAATAGGCGTCGCCAAATAACAAAAATGATCCGAAATATGTAATTAAATCTGTTTTAAATTATAGGTGTACGAACAGAACGTTTGAGTATGCAATTAGCGGATGCAAGAGAAACATTTGAAGATATTGCAAATAAACATGCAGAAGCAATGAAGGTACTTTTTGTAAATTCATATATACGGATTTCAATTTCATTTTATTAGAATAATTTTTTATCTTTACAGACATTGTCAGAAGCAATGCAACTACAGGCAGAAGCTACAAATCAACTTAGTAATGCAATAGATAGGATAGCTAGAAATGAAGAACGACAAACTAAAATACTAGAAATCATTTTCGATTTATTGAATAAAGAGACAACATAAATAATTTTTATCTTTCAACTTCGTTATATATACTTATATATACATATATAGTTTTTAGAAAAATGTAGTTTTTTGTTTTACAATTGCTGTAAAACAAAAAACTACATTTTAATTTTTTTATTCGTAATTCTATTCATTTCTCTCATTATCCCATGCACAATTATAATTAGGAAACCACTCCCGCATAATTTGTTTTTGTATCCGTTGTGCTATTGCTCTAGGTGCTCGACGAGGATTTCCATCTTGTATTTCTGCTTCATCATTGTTTATCTCATCAGGTTCTGCATATTCATTTTGTAAATTTTCTATATCAAATGGTATTCGATAATGTAAACACATGTTATGTAGAACTGCGCATGCATTTACAATCTGCCCTGCTATTTCTGGAGCATACATCAGTACACGTTGGTAAGACAAACATCTCCATGTTTCCTTAAGAACTCCAAAAAATCTCTCCACGATACTTCTTGCTTTGCATAACTTTTCATTATAATGAAATTGTCGACTTTGTTGTGGATAATGTGGCAGTGGTGTTATGAGCCAAGGTTCTAAAGGATATCCTGCATCACCTTCATACATACATACAGAAGACAATATTTAAAAATTATCTTTATACATAAATGCAAAAGACATTTTTTAAAAAAGAACATATATAACGTAAAATTATTAATTAAAATTTTTAATTCTTAAAAAAACCAGTACTCATAACATAGCTCTTAATAAACATTAGTAATTACACAAATTATATAATTATTGCATTAAACGTAATAAGCTAATATAACACGTAAATAATGCGTAGTCTTTATTTTTAATATATCTATATATAAAAATCATTTTACTTTATCAAATGGAAAGATGATTTGCAACTTTAAAATTATAAGTTTAGAAAATTTATTGTCCATAAATATATTATTATATAGTATTATATATTATATATTATGTACGTTATTCATATTATTATATAGTATTATATATTATATATTATGTACGTTATTCATATATATATATATATATATAGTTGTGCACGTGGTTTTGCTGTTTTGTGTGTTTCCGGTAATAATTGAAAAAACGACCCGATGGCAGGAAACGATCTTCTTTTTTAAAATCTCCTTGTGTTGATTTCTTTTATCAGCTGTTCAACATCGGGAGGACACAAAACAGTGAAACTACGGGCACAACAATACACACACGCACACACATTCATGGATATAACATATATAATTTATAATACTATGTAATAAATTATTATATAAATTTTAAAGTTTTTTTATACATTATTAAGATATTTACCAATCAAATAAGTTCTCCTTTCACCATGGTTATAAAAATATTCCATAACATTTCTGATTGGGGAAGAATTCCATATGTAAGCATCATTCCTTGCTCCTGGATATCGTGCGTTAATGTTAAGTATTTTTAAATCTGGATCAACTATCTGTAAAAATTTATATGCAATTATATATATTGATACTATTTGTATTACATAGTGAGAAATAGTTGTTAAGAAAGAACATAACACATTTCGTTTTAAAGAGTTATGAAATAGGCAAAAATCACATATGATTAATCTCATAAGTTCTATTTTTTCTAATATTCATAAAAATAAATATTACAATCTCTTAATAATTTATTATATGTAATATTATATGCTTTTTATTAATGTATTTTACAGTGTATAAAAGTAATTGTAACATAAAATGCAAAAATCTTATTAGTTATAAAACTTACTGCTTGAACATTTAAAGAATGATTTCCGTGATGGTTTACATAAGCTTCCTCATGTATATGTGGTGCAAGTATATTAATGAATGTGCAATCTATTGCACCAATGGCACCAGGAAATGGTTGCGGGGCTAATGCAAACATATTTCCTGCAGTTGTTCTTTCATTTGCCGTCATAGGAAATCTTACCCATTGAAGCAACAAATGTACATTTATTAATAATGCAACTTTTCTTATGCAGCGACTGGCACATGGTTGGCTTACAACCAATTCGCATTGATTACCAGCTGGTCTTTGGTAACTACCATTAGCAAAGAAACCAAGTGCTACCAGTACTTAGATCTCTGGAGATAATGCAGTTATTCGCTGTTTTTGTAAGTGTGGTCTCAGAATGTTAACCATATTCATTACCAATTCCTTATTTACTCTAAATTGAGCAATAAACCCATCATTAGGAAGCTCAAATGGGTTTTGAGCATCTCGCAATATTCTTCTGTCTAATCTTCTTTCTATTCTTCTTATTCTTTCTTCAAGAAAAAGTATATTTATTCCTAAATATCCTTCAGCCATTTTACCTTCAAAAAAGAAAAAATCTTTATAATCTTTTATCAAAAACATACGATTTAGGTTAAGTTACTAATATGATTAGATTACATATAAAGCATATAAATAAGAATGTAAACTTATTTATTTGATTATTTTTATAAATATTTAAAATACGTTGTTTTACTTACCATATTTTGCTGTAACGTTATTTTATTGTGTTCCTCTTAATGATTACTGCTGAACTTTAATTTACTACACAATTTTGTGGTACTCGCAACTCCACTTAGAACATTGCTTATTGGCCGCTACGTCATGTTGTCGCTATTGCTTATCGAGGGGTTCGGTACCCCTCGATATCTTAACGACAAAATTCGGTACTTTATCGACACTTTTATCGACATTTATCGTTACGCTAAGTTACAGAATACCATTTTTCGTTAACGTGTCGATAAGTCCACATAACGATATCCCTAGCTGGTGATATTGTCGTTACGGAGTTACAGGGGATATACCCCACGGTTATAAAGCCAGCTATGCAGCGAATCGTGGCAGTTAGTGGTATGGTGGCATCAGGTGGCAACGAGAACGAGAATAGAAGAGTTCGTCGAGTTAAACGATCAAGAGTGAAACGCAGTTACGATTGCTGATGCAATCTTTTATTTGTGTAAAATCATCCTGTATTTTCATTTATTGTTTCCACTAATAGTAATTTTGTTTAATAGTTTCAGATCGTCCCCCCCCCCTTGGTGATTATTACAGACCAATTCAATCAAAAAAAGAAGAAAAAGAAGAAGTTAGCTTGGCAAAGCGACACTTCAAAATAAATGTAAGTACGACGGGACAGGAGGACAGGGGGGGAGGGGGGCGAGCGCGTTTCAAACGGAATCCCTTGCCTCCTCCCTCGACGACGATCGAAAACTATCGAGGATCGCGAGGACGGATCCAGACGAGCAGATCCGTTCTCGCGATCCTCGATTATTTCCTATCGTCGTCGCGGGGGGAGGCAAGGGATAGTAAGACGTAGTAAGAAAGTACGCAGTAAGAAATTCAACGTGTTGGATTTGCTACTGCGTACGTAAGCGGCTAATTCGCTTACTGCTTAAATTTTTTTTATGTGTCCCAACCTTGACACTGCTTTCCAGCTACGACACAAGTCGACACTGTGTAACGCAGTGTCCATTAGTGTAAGAGAGAACATTTTACTTGTCTTGCTCACACTAATGGACACAGTGTCGACTTGTGTCGTAGCTGGACGATATAATAGCTGGATTGCTATTGTATAGCTGTGTTTGCTGGGATTTATTCTTAATCAAAGATTATTTTTTCTGGCGCTATTCTAAGCATAAAATATTCTTACAATCAGTTACATACTCGAAAGTTCTTTTTTTTGCCTGCGAACATTAGCAAATCTGAACGTTTGTCGATCGATGAGAGAGTCTACATTCTTCATGAACCATCGAAGACAATGTGTTGCAACCTTTCTCTTATCTAATTTACAGGGACACCGAAAATTGAATGATGGGACCGATGGTTCAGCCGGTACGGCTGATTCGACGAGTCCCGCCTCTCTCGATATACATACCACTCCGATCGCGAAACTGAATGGGCGAGATAGGTGAGTAAGAACACTATTTTTTTTCCAAGTATGTATGTACGTATGTACACTCGTTGGAGATGTCCAACTATTGAATAATTTCAGCGGGGTGATCAAGGCGCGGGTAATTAAGAAATCTCAAGTCAAACTATGGAATAACAATTATGGAAAAGGCAAATACTTCTCCATCACGTTAATCGCGAGCGGTGAGATATCGTGTACCGCGTTCCAAGATATGGTAGACAAATTTTTCAACTTGATAGTGGTGAGTGTGCCGTGTGCAGAATCGGACGTCAGCGACGATCGCGCGAATCTCCCGTTTCAACCGTTTCATTTAATTTTACAGGTTGGAAATGTGTATTACGTCTCGCGATGTCATTTGAAGAAAGCTGATAAACGGTTCAATAACACGAAGATAAACGGTTCAATAATTATGAATTGATCGTGCATTCCTTCACGAGGATCGAACCTTGTCACGATCATAACAGCGTTTCAACGATGTGGTTCGATTTCTCTCCTATAAGCAAATTAAAAGCAAAAAAATAAGTGACTTACTGGGTAAGAACGTTATGCTTACGAGAACTAATTTGTAATTCTAATAAATATTAATTTCAGTTTATATTAATATTTGTCGTTTAACGAACAAATGAATAATCTTTATTCGATCCTCTTAGGGTTACGAATCTTTTCTACATCCTCCGCTGTCTCACATCTGTCTCTATCTTACGTCTATCTTAAAATTATCTTACCGCTAACATACAGCTATTTCCTATATACACACGCACGCGCCCGGGACCTCCTCGTTTTCGTCGCAATCGTTTCCCGTATTTTCAATCTTACCCGAAATCGTTAACGCCCATTTCCGGCGTAGACATCTCTTTCTTTCCTTCGCACTCACATTCCTCCCTCTCTTTCTCTCTCTCTCTCTCTCTTTCTCCCGCTTTCGTTGCCATCCTCTCTCCGCTTCTCCTTCCCCTTTCTCGCTTCCGCCCCGCCATCCACTCCTTCGTCTCCGCCTTCTCACTCTCCTCCCTTCATGCTATTATTACCCTCTCTGAACCTCTCCAATTTCCTCGAGCAATCTTCTCCGTCTCCATTCTTTCCCAGACCCTTCTCCACCGTGTCCTCCCAATTTCCCTCTGCACCTCAACTTCCACACTCCTCCCATACGATCCACGTAACACATGTTGGATTAGAGTTAAATTAATAACTTCCGAAAAAGCCGATTTTCCGCATATATAGGTGAGATGCTGGTCTATTTCAAAGAGTTCTGTGTAGGAAAAAATATTTTTCCTACAGTTCTCAACATATTAAAGCGTTTTCCGAAGAGTTCCGGTCGATTCCGATATTAGTTAATCAACAAAAAATTAATAACTTCCGAAAAAGCCGATTTTCCGCATATATAGGTGAGATGCTGGTCTTTTTCGAAAAGTACATTTTGATGAAACATTCAGATCTAGAATTTAATGTACCGTTGAATATTATAAATTTATGAATCCGTTTTTGCAGAACAATACCGCACTCTGGTTGGAGAATATATACCATACGAACGATGTGACTTTCAAAGTTTAAAAGGCTTCCTAAATAGTATTCACGGTATAGATATGTGCATTAAAGACACTAAAGAATTATATAAAATAAATTGTGACAAACATTTGCATAATCAAGTTAATAATTCCATAGAATTCAGGGTATGTAATATGTCTTCTCGTAATATGTATTTTACAACAAACTTTGTACGATAATTAGATTAAACAAATCAAGTAACAATTAGAGCTGTTTGACATTCAAAGTAAATCGCCAGTTTTAATAATTATTTTATTATTATTATTTTAGAACCATTTTATATTTAAAAAAAGTCATTTATGGAATGTAGATATAGAATCGGTAAGAATAATAAATAAAATAATAAACCACATTAGTATAACATACTTGACGATCAATTAAAATATTTTTGTTTGATATTTTTTATTTTAATATTTTTAGGTTAAAATATATGGACCTGTATTAAAAAATGCACTTGATTGGAGACGATTTTTTTCTAAACATAATAATGGAATTTTCTCCTTTGCCAAACAAAAAACGCAAAGGTACAAAAAAATTCTTTACTAGCTTCTCTACAAAGTTTCTAACAAGTCCTCTTTGTATTAAAATCTATGCGTTGATTTCGTTGTAATTCTCAATTCTTTCTTATTTAATTTAAATTATTATTATTTTATCAAATAGCAAATAGCAATAGCAAATTAACACGCAACAGAAAAAGCCAAAGATAGAAAATAAATACGTTTCGAAATAAAAATGAACTTTTCGCTCTTTCATTATTACTGTATTATTGTGAGTTACAGATGATTCATCTTTATGTTGTGGCCTGTGTGTATTTGGCTTGACTATCGAAAATCGTCTTTCGCTTGTTAAAGCTGCTAGACATATTTCGGAAGAAGTAATAATCCTGCTAGGAATGGCAGACATTTATAACGTAAGTTCATTTGACTTTAGTCTATCTTCGATGTGGACGAGTTGCCCGCAATTAAACTAGCATGAAATAAATTGATTATAAATCAATATTAATCTTAACACTCTCACTGATGTCTACTCAAATCTCAGAAAATTTAATAAATTAATAAATTAAATTAAGAATTTCAAAGTCTAGAAAGTCTTAATATAATTTAAAACTCATTATTTATTTACAAATTATGAGGTACAGAGTAACCAGCTTTTTATTAAATATTTAATTATTTTCGCAGGACGCCACTTACGAGAAGATAACAGCTGATATGCTGAAATTACTAGAAACTCTGGAATCCGATTTCTTTGTTCCTAAAAAACACATTACATTATGTACATTATGTACAATGGCATTAGGCATTTGTACCCATGATAAAGGGAAGAAAGATATATTGATTAAATTTAATCAATGGATAAGAGACTCAGGTTGTAAAATAATAGATCTTTTTTAAATAATGTCCGTCGATATCTTTTCGGAAACAACAAAAAATTACAACACCTGGTTTCGAGAGTAAGTATACAAATAAATTAGATTTTAATTCACTTTCTTTCATGCTTATTTTTTTCTCAATTTATATCTATTATCAATTTAATCCTTTCATCTGTTTAGAATTGATTATTTTATTAACTGTTAAAATTAAAGTTTTCATTAAAATCGTTTAACAATAGACTTCTGAAAATTTATATTCTTTAGTGACTAGAAAATATAAATGACAAATATTTAAATCTTACTTAATTTTAAATAAACACGTTCATAGAATTTAAAATTAAACTTTGGTTAATGAAAAAATTTAACATTAAATGGAAGATTTTATTGAAAGGCAAATTTTAATTACATGTGACCTATATATTCATCTTTACTGTATAGCAATTAATTTCGTATTTCTCATTTAATATGATACTTATGATTTTTTTTAAATATTCTTCAATAAGCGGAAACAAACATCACATAATGCTATTGCACACTAATAGGAAAAAAAAGATGCTGGATCTTTTAATCAATGCAATTACTCTTGCTTAAAAATGGATTTTTTTACATTTAAATAAGTGCAATTTTTGACTTTTATGTGATTTGTTGTTATAACTGGGTCTAAAAATATAATAATAATTATATAATTATATAATGTATAACAGAATCTTAAAAAATTATTATTCAAGAATTATTATTATTAATTTTCAATATGTATATATATTATAATTGGATATTGTTTTCTAAATACTCATAGGTTTTTCAAACATTTCGTCTAGTCGACTTTCGGGGCATTTATCTTTTTTCGAACGTATTAACACATATATCGTAGAAATGTCGGAGCAACTTCGTAAGTTTCTCAATCAAGATTTTTCCAAAAAATCCCGTACCTCCTACAAAATAAATATTATAGATTAAATAATATATTATATTACATGTACATATACTATACATATATGTATAGGTAATTAGACCCTGCGACTTGTCTTTCGTAAGTGTGAACATTTTTGTTGACTGAAGGAGTTAAACGGAAAATGATTAGTGAAAATATGAAATTTGAAATTTTTGTTAGTTTAATTATCCGTAACCTTAATAATTGCAGAGATGAAGGATTTCCATTGATTTCCGCTTATAAATTAATTTACTAATTTATTTAATTTATTGCCAATGTCTACGATATAGAGAAGACGTTATAAAATTATTCTGAGCTTATTATAAATATTATTTGTTTAGCCCGCATAAAAACAGAATATTTCTATGATTTCATGTTTCGTCAGGGTTGTGAAATTATTTGTAATAAAATCTAAAAACATCGTAATAAAATTCTAAAAGCATCTTACAAATTTTGTCTGTATTGTGTCACATATTTGTAGAATAAATGTTTGTGCAAAAACATAAATAAGACTAAATGCTTCATCAAATCGGAGAGATTCCGTTTGCTTACAAAACGATTGCCTACAGCTCCGTTTTGACAACATTATTGAACACAGAGCATTGCACACACAGCAATATTGTACATACGTAGCACATTGCGCACACACTAATATTGCACACACCACGTTACACACACAACAATCTTTCGTTTGACTGGCGTTTTTTCGAATTTTGTCAAAAATTGTGGAAAATATAAGTATACTTAAATTTTAAACACATTTTTTGACATTGTAAATGTTATTGCATTTTGCAAACTAAAAGTGTTATCAAAAAATCACCGATCAAACGAAAACTACTTGTTCCCTGAATATGTGTTTCAAATTACAAGTTAATTCGTCAACTGTAGACTGAGAAATTGTATATATCGTTTTGAAAAACATAATTACGAGAAAAACGATTTTAAAGTTTGACTACTTGATATCATGCAGTTTTTTTGCATTTCTATTACAAATCATCCATAGAATCATAATCACTACTGTTTCATAGAATAGACATGTTGTATTACGAGTTGTTACATTCAGGTGAAACAATCACGGCAGACTGTTGCCAACAACAGTTGATCAATTTTGAGCGATGTATTAGAGGAAAAGAGGCCGATTACTGGCCAAAAAAGTGGTAAAATAATCCTGCTTCATGACAATGCCCAACCACATGTTGCAAAAGCGATTCAGGATATTTTTGCGTTAGGCTGGGAACTTCTCTCGCACGCGGCGTATAGCCCTATATCTGATCGCTGCAGCATCACTTAGCTGATACACATTTCGTAGAATTTGAAAAGATACAAAAATGCATTGATGATTTTATCGCTTTAAAGCCGGTGAGTTTCTACCGTCAAAGAATTTGCAATCTACCCAGAAGATGACAAAATGTCATTGATGCAAACGAAGAATATTTTGTTGATTAATATTTCTTTGTTTGTTTTAGAATAAAAATTGAATCTTGCAATAAAAGGTTCAGAACTTTTCTGCGCACTTAATATATTCATTAATTCTAAGATTTCAAACTATATTTTAAAGCAAAACAAATTTTTTATATTTTTTTAAATTTTTTGGACACCCTACACCTTTTTAAAAATCTTAATTTGAAAATTTATTGCGATAAATATTGTGTTAGATTTCAGAAACATTTCTATTTCAACATTTTATATTGCAAGTGTAAGAAATTTGAAAACTCTATGCTCAGGTCATAAGTTCTGCAAGACGCCATTGGACAAAAGCGTCCGCAGCGATCATCAATCGGCATACATCCCTAAAGTAAGAAAAAAGAGCGACGTTGACAATGCCACTTGATAATGCGACAAACGCTCTATGAGAAAGGGGAGAGAAACTTACTGCCTCTATGAAGTTGGCCCCCCTTCCTTAAAATTTGAGAAAAATAAACGCAGTTTCGGATGCCCCTGCTCTTCCCTTGAAAAGTTCAAGAATTTTCAATCAATTAAAAAAAGAGTTTTGTTAATTAAAGCGATAAAAATACCATTTGAAGAAACAAGGGGGGGGAAGTCTACTTCACAATTCTGTCTATTTATGAACAATTATATATCAAAAACTTTTTACTAGAATTTTAATTTATAATAGCAGTTGATTAATATTAAAGTGATCATATATATAAATTATATCAGGATTGGAAACGTAACCTTAAAAAAGGAACGCGTTACCGTTACTTTCTTGTAAAAAGTAACTTGTTACCGTTATTCGTTACCGATTTTACAAAGTAACACGTTACCGTTACCTCAAAAATAACATTTCGTTACTTTTTTGTAATGTATTAAGTATTAAGTTATTAGATCTTAAAATTATGTTATTTAATAATTAATATTATAGTTATTAATAAGTATGAAAACATTAAATTCTCTAAACTATAATCAAGAGGCGCGGTCGCGTCTCGTGCCAATTCAAAAAAAAAAAGCGAGAAAGACCGACGCCTGTTTTACGCGAGTCAGCGAGTTCAAGCATAACGAGATTATCAGATGTCAGCAACGGCTGAACCGATCAAGTTCAAAGTCGTCTCATTCGATAGCTTGGGAAAAATTGCATATATAAAAGTGTTTTTATTTTTTCTCTCCGTGCCGTACAAGCGGAGATATCGCGATGCAAATTCTAATCTTTTCATTTTTCGGTAAGATACGTCTCCTTGGTCATCGCCCTCAGGAATTCTCCCTTTCACATTTTCGACACAGTGTGGCGCTCGCTACTACACTATCAGCATCTATGCGGTCACGTGATACACCATGTGATGTGCATCACGTGACCGCGATAGTGATTACGCGTATGACAGGTTTCCTAACCTGTAACCTGAATCGTCAATAATATCTCGGTTTGCGAGGCAAACGATACATTTTTCTGCCGAATTCTTTTGCGTGGTGCAAAAATGCGTTGAATAAGCCTATTATTAATGAATACGTGCAGTTAAAAATACATATTTTGCATTAACTAGAGTCAATATTATTATATATTATACTCCTACGAGTGCTACGTATAAAATTTTTTGAGTGTCATAAGAAGATATGATTTACAAAGTGCACATGAATATGGTAATGAAACGAGGTTAATTAGATCGGATGCACCTTATTAAATCTATTTTTATCTTGCTATCTTTTTCCAATGCATATTTACCTTTCTCAGCAAAAATGTAGTTTGCTTTCTCGGGTCTGCCTCTAAGTCATGCTTTTTTAATTCTAGCCTTAATGTAAATGTATATTTTTAATGAATTGACGTTTGAAACAAGTATCACATAATTGAATAAAGATATAAAAATGATTCCAATGCCTGGTGTACGTGTAATTTTACAAGTTGAGTCTCAGAGGCCTCAACGCTGCGTGTACTTTCTGGTTTCAGAAATTTGTAATTGGATTAATTAATAAGTAAGGTAAGTACATTTTGAAACCTGTTTATTAAAAAAGTTAGTAAAGTAAGTGTAACTTTTACAATGTATATAGAGTTTACTAAAAACTAGTTAAAATAATACATGATATTAAATATGCTCGCTGTGTTACAAAATGAATTATCTTTTATAAGAAAAAATATCTTTTATAAGACGCTCAGAAATATTATTAAATATCAGGTAACAGCGAGATTAAGACATATTATTTATTTACAATTAACATTTATTTTGTAACACAGCGAGCATATTTAATATCATGTATTATTTGAACTAGTTTAGTGAACTCAATATATATATATATATATATATATATATATATATATATATATTGTAAGAGCTACACTTAACTTTGTTAACTTTAATAAACAGGATTCAAAATGTACTTACCATACTTATTAATTAATCTAGTTACAAATTTCTAAAACCAGAGAGAATGCGCAGCGTTGAGACCTCTGAGAGGTCAACTTGTAAAATTACACATATTTTTATATCTTTATTCAATCATTTGACACTTGTTTCAAACCTTAATTCATTCAAAATATACATTTACATTATGCTAGAGTTAAAAAAGTATGACTTAGAGGTAGACCTGAGAAAAAGCAAACCACATTTTTGCTGAAAAAAATATGCATTGGAGAAAGATAGAAAGATAAAAATAAATTTAATAAGACTCATGCAATCTAATTAGCTATGTTTCATTATCGTATTCATATGCACTTTGTCAATCATATCTTATGACACTTGAAAAATTTTATACGTAGCATTCGTAGGAGTATAATATAATATTGACTCTAGTTAATGCAAAATATATATTTTTAACTGCATATATTTATTAATACTACACTTATTCAACACGTTTTTGTACGAGACAAACGAATTCGGCTGAAAAAAGTGTATAATATATAATCTTGTCTATACAAGAGACATATTATTTATTGTGGATGGGAGTTGAGGTTAATTATATGCGCTCACCTTATCTCTAATTTTCCCTAAAAACACAAGTGGTACTATTTCTGTATTTTAACAGAGAAATTTTTATATGCTAACCCATGTGGTACTCTCTTTAATTACTATACAAAACTTAAGTGATTCTATTTCTGCATTTTCATTGAAAAATCTTCCTATTTCTAACCCAAGTAGTATTTACTTAAAAATAAATATTTTAAATTTAATCCAACCTAAATGTATTCTTCCCAAAAAATGTATGAAATCTTTAAATTGCGCTATTTATAAAGAGAATATGTTGCTCTTTGAAATAACTGCTGTATTTACTTAAAAATAAATATCTTACATTTAATCGAACCTAAATGTATTCTTTCCAAAAAATGTATGAAATCTTTAAATTGCGCCATTTATAAAGAGATTATGTTGCTCTTTGAAATAACTGCTGTATTTACTTAAAAATAAAAATCTTCAATTTAATCCAACCTAAATGTATTCTTTCCAAAAAATGTATGAAATCTTTAAATTGCGCCATTTATAAAGAGAATATGTTGCTCTTTGAAATAATTGCTGTACTACTTTTAACAAATAAAATGCAAGTGATAGTATCTTTATTTTTTAAATAAAATCCAAGTGGTATCTTTAATTCCTTTCTAAATAAAATTCAAGTGATACTATCTGTGTATTTCTATTAAAAAATTTTTCTGTTTTAACCTAAGTAGATGTACTTAATTTTAAAAAGTTTTGTGGGTGGCGAGAAATCTCCTTAAACTCAACGCCGGTAAGACCAAGGCACTTCTCATGGGCAGTCCCAGGTTTGTCAACTCGATCCCTACGTCCAGTATAGACTTGTTCGTGAATTATACGCACATTCAATTCACCGACAATGTCCGTAACCTCGGGCTGCTCCTGACCAACAATCTGAGCTGGGCTCATCAAATTCGTTCCACTTCCAGTCGGGTTAGTGGGATCCTCTGGCGCTTGAATCATTTTAAAAACGGTCTCGCACTGCCTCTGAGAGTGCAACTCATCAGATCACTCGCCTTTCCGGTCTTTGATTACTGCGCCGCGGTTCTCACTGACTTGACGGGTCAACAGAGGCTCAAGCTTAGACGTTTGATGAACGCCTGCGTGCGCTACATCTTTGACCTTCGCCAGGACGAGCATGTGTCCCCCTGGTACGGGCGTTTGGGCTGGCTATCCGCCGACGACCGACGGGAATACTTGACCTGCTGCCTGATCTTCTCCATTATCCATTCCGGCTCTCCCCCCTTCCTTGCTCACAATCTCCAGCCTGCTCCTAGGCCTCTCTCCCATCTCCGATCCCCTCCTTCTCCCTGGGACTTAGCTGTTCCGTCCTGCCGCACCTCCACTTACCAGCATTCATTCCTCATATCCGGTTGCACTATGTGGAATGCTCTCCCGCCGCACATTAAAGAGTCAAATTCCCTAGCTTCCTTTAAGAACCTCCTCTTCAGTCATCTGCGGTCAAGGGATGGGGTCTGATCTCACGTTCTCACTCTCAATTCTCTTCTCTCCTTTTCTCTCCACCTTACCCGCAGCGACTCCGAACCCCGATGTCCTTCCTACCTTCAGCACACCCTGCCGTGTTCACTCTTCAACCTCTCACACTTCTCCTCAAGCATACCCTATCTTACTTCCTCTTCCTCTGCGCTTATTCTCTGCTATTGCTATTTCATTCTAGTTCTCTTCTTATGATCTTATTTTCACCGCGTAACTCTTCCGTCTCTGCGTAAAGATGCTAACTTTTCTTAAGTAAGTGTGATTCCTTTAAGTTTGTTATCTTAGTTTATTTCATGTTTTTACTCTTTTTACTTTCTCGCATGTTTACTTTAAGTTATGCTTATCTTAAGTTTATTTGTACCTTACTTCTCTTGTTTTTATTTTTTGTTTTTATTTTTATTTTTGTTATCTACATTGTACTCAATCTTGAAGTTATTTTCCTGTATTTTATTCTTAGAGGGCTAAGCCCTAGAATAATAATAAACGCTCAGTCAGTCAGTCAGTCAGTCTCTCTTTCTCCCGCTTTCGTTGCCATCCTCTCTCCGCTTCCCCTTCCCCTTTCTCGCTTCCGCCCCGCCATCCTCTCCTTCGTCTCCGCCTTCTCACTCTCCTCCCTTCATGCTATTATTACCCTCTCTGAACCTCTCCAATTTCCTCGAGCAATCTTCTCCGTCTCCATTCTTTCCCAGACCCTTCTCCACCGTGTCCTCCCAATTTCCCTCTGCACCTCAACTTCCACACTCCTCCCATACGATCCACGTAACACATGTTGGATTAGAGTTAAATTAATAACTTCCGAAAAAGCCGATTTTCCGCATATATAGGTGAGATGCTGGTCTATTTCAAAGAGTTCTGTGTAGGAAAAAATATTTTTCCTACAGTTCTCAACATATTAAAGCGTTTTCCGAAGAGTTCCGGTCGATTCCGATATTAGTTAATCAACAAAAAATTAATAACTTCCGAAAAAGCCGATTTTCCGCATATATAGGTGAGATGCTGGTCTTTTTCGAAAAGTACATTTTGATGAAACATTCAGATCTAGAATTTAATGTACCGTTGAATATTATAAATTTATGAATCCGTTTTTGCAGAACAATACCGCACTCTGGTTGGAGAATATATACCATACGAACGATGTGACTTTCAAAGTTTAAAAGGCTTCCTAAATAGTATTCACGGTATAGATATGTGCATTAAAGACACTAAAGAATTATATAAAATAAATTGTGACAAACATTTGCATAATCAAGTTAATAATTCCATAGAATTCAGGGTATGTAATATGTCTTCTCGTAATATGTATTTTACAACAAACTTTGTACGATAATTAGATTAAACAAATCAAGTAACAATTAGAGCTGTTTGACATTCAAAGTAAATCGCCAGTTTTAATAATTATTTTATTATTATTATTTTAGAACCATTTTATATTTAAAAAAAGTCATTTATGGAATGTAGATATAGAATCGGTAAGAATAATAAATAAAATAATAAACCACATTAGTATAACATACTTGACGATCAATTAAAATATTTTTTGTTTGATATTTTTTATTTTAATATTTTTAGGTTAAAATATATGGACCTGTATTAAAAAATGCACTTGATTGGAGACGATTTTTTTCTAAACATAATAATGGAATTTTCTCCTTTGCCAAACAAAAAACGCAAAGGTACAAAAAAATTCTTTACTAGCTTCTCTACAAAGTTTCTAACAAGTCCTCTTTGTATTAAAATCTATGCGTTGATTTCGTTGTAATTCTCAATTCTTTCTTATTTAATTTAAATTATTATTATTTTATCAAATAGCAAATAGCAATAGCAAATTAACACGCAACAGAAAAAGCCAAAGATAGAAAATAAATACGTTTCGAAATAAAAATGAACTTTTCGCTCTTTCATTATTACTGTATTATTGTGAGTTACAGATGATTCATCTTTATGTTGTGGCCTGTGTGTATTTGGCTTGACTATCGAAAATCGTCTTTCGCTTGTTAAAGCTGCTAGACATATTTCGGAAAAAGTAATAATCCTGCTAGGAATGGCAGACATTTATAACGTAAGTTCATTTGACTTTAGTCTATCTTCGATGTGGACGAGTTGCCCGCAATTAAACTAGCATGAAATAAATTGATTATAAATCAATATTAATCTTAACACTCTCACTGATGTCTACTCAAATCTCAGAAAATTTAATAAATTAATAAATTAAATTAAGAATTTCAAAGTCTAGAAAGTCTTAATATAATTTAAAACTCATTATTTATTTACAAATTATGAGGTACAGAGTAACCAGCTTTTTATTAAATATTTAATTATTTTCGCAGGACGCCACTTACGAGAAGATAACAGCTGATATGCTGAAATTACTAGAAACTCTGGAATCCGATTTCTTTGTTCCTAAAAAACACATTACATTATGTACATTATGTACAATGGCATTAGGCATTTGTACCCATGATAAAGGGAAGAAAGATATATTGATTAAATTTAATCAATGGATAAGAGACTCAGGTTGTAAAATAATAGATCTTTTTTAAATAATGTCCGTCGATATCTTTTCGGAAACAACAAAAAATTACAACACCTGGTTTCGAGAGTAAGTATACAAATAAATTAGATTTTAATTCACTTTCTTTCATGCTTATTTTTTTCTCAATTTATATCTATTATCAATTTAATCCTTTCATCTGTTTAGAATTGATTATTTTATTAACTGTTAAAATTAAAGTTTTCATTAAAATCGTTTAACAATAGACTTCTGAAAATTTATATTCTTTAGTGACTAGAAAATATAAATGACAAATATTTAAATCTTACTTAATTTTAAATAAACACGTTCATAGAATTTAAAATTAAACTTTGGTTAATGAAAAAATTTAACATTAAATGGAAGATTTTATTGAAAGGCAAATTTTAATTACATGTGACCTATATATTCATCTTTACTGTATAGCAATTAATTTCGTATTTCTCATTTAATATGATACTTATGATTTTTTTTAAATATTCTTCAATAAGCGGAAACAAACATCACATAATGCTATTGCACACTAATAGGAAAAAAAAGATGCTGGATCTTTTAATCAATGCAATTACTCTTGCTTAAAAATGGATTTTTTTACATTTAAATAAGTGCAATTTTTGACTTTTATGTGATTTGTTGTTATAACTGGGTCTAAAAATATAATAATAATTATATAATTATATAATGTATAACAGAATCTTAAAAAATTATTATTCAAGAATTATTATTATTAATTTTCAATATGTATATATATTATAATTGGATATTGTTTTCTAAATACTCATAGGTTTTTCAAACATTTCGTCTAGTCGACTTTCGGGGCATTTATCTTTTTTCGAACGTATTAACACATATATCGTAGAAATGTCGGAGCAACTTCGTAAGTTTCTCAATCAAGATTTTTCCAAAAAATCCCGTACCTCCTACAAAATAAATATTATAGATTAAATAATATATTATATTACATGTACATATACTATACATATATGTATAGGTAATTAGACCCTGCGACTTGTCTTTCGTAAGTGTGAACATTTTTGTTGACTGAAGGAGTTAAACGGAAAATGATTAGTGAAAATATGAAATTTGAAATTTTTGTTAGTTTAATTATCCGTAACCTTAATAATTGCAGAGATGAAGGATTTCCATTGATTTCCGCTTATAAATTAATTTACTAATTTATTTAATTTATTGCCAATGTCTACGATATAGAGAAGACGTTATAAAATTATTCTGAGCTTATTATAAATATTATTTGTTTAGCCCGCATAAAAACAGAATATTTCTATGATTTCATGTTTCGTCAGGGTTGTGAAATTATTTGTAATAAAATCTAAAAACATCGTAATAAAATTCTAAAAGCATCTTACAAATTTTGTCTGTATTGTGTCACATATTTGTAGAATAAATGTTTGTGCAAAAACATAAATAAGACTAAATGCTTCATCAAATCGGAGAGATTCCGTTTGCTTACAAAACGATTGCCTACAGCTCCGTTTTGACAACATTATTGAACACAGAGCATTGCACACACAGCAATATTGTACATACGTAGCACATTGCGCACACACTAATATTGCACACACCACGTTACACACACAACAATCTTTCGTTTGACTGGCGTTTTTTCGAATTTTGTCAAAAATTGTGGAAAATATAAGTATACTTAAATTTTAAACACATTTTTTGACATTGTAAATGTTATTGCATTTTGCAAACTAAAAGTGTTATCAAAAAATCACCGATCAAACGAAAACTACTTGTTCCCTGAATATGTGTTTCAAATTACAAGTTAATTCGTCAACTGTAGACTGAGAAATTGTATATATCGTTTTGAAAAACATAATTACGAGAAAAACGATTTTAAAGTTTGACTACTTGATATCATGCAGTTTTTTTGCATTTCTATTACAAATCATCCATAGAATCATAATCACTACTGTTTCATAGAATAGACATGTTGTATTACGAGTTGTTACATTCAGGTGAAACAATCACGGCAAACTGTTGCCAACAACAGTTGATCAATTTTGAGCGATGTATTAGAGGAAAAGAGGCCGATTACTGGCCAAAAAAGTGGTAAAATAATCCTGCTTCATGACAATGCCCAACCACATGTTGCAAAAGCGATTCAGGATATTTTTGCGTTAGGCTGGGAACTTCTCTCGCACGCGGCGTATAGCCCTATATCTGATCGCTGCAGCATCACTTAGCTGATACACATTTCGTAGAATTTGAAAAGATACAAAAATGCATTGATGATTTTATCGCTTTAAAGCCGGTGAGTTTCTACCGTCAAAGAATTTGCAATCTACCCAGAAGATGACAAAATGTCATTGATGCAAACGAAGAATATTTTGTTGATTAATATTTCTTTGTTTGTTTTAGAATAAAAATTGAATCTTGCAATAAAAGGTTCAGAACTTTTCTGCGCACTTAATATATTCATTAATTCTAAGATTTCAAACTATATTTTAAAGCAAAACAAATTTTTTATATTTTTTTAAATTTTTTGGACACCCTACACCTTTTTAAAAATCTTAATTTGAAAATTTATTGCGATAAATATTGTGTTAGATTTCAGAAACATTTCTATTTCAACATTTTATATTGCAAGTGTAAGAAATTTGAAAACTCTATGCTCAGGTCATAAGTTCTGCAAGACGCCATTGGACAAAAGCGTCCGCAGCGATCATCAATCGGCATACATCCCTAAAGTAAGAAAAAAGAGCGACGTTGACAATGCCACTTGATAATGCGACAAACGCTCTATGAGAAAGGGGAGAGAAACTTACTGCCTCTATGAAGTTGGCCCCCCTTCCTTAAAATTTGAGAAAAATAAACGCAGTTTCGGATGCCCCTGCTCTTCCCTTGAAAAGTTCAAGAATTTTCAATCAATTAAAAAAAGAGTTTTGTTAATTAAAGCGATAAAAATACCATTTGAAGAAACAAGGGGGGGGAAGTCTACTTCACAATTCTGTCTATTTATGAACAATTATATATCAAAAACTTTTTACTAGAATTTTAATTTATAAGAGAAATTGATTAATATTAAAGTGATCATATATATAAATTATATCAGGATTGGAAACGTAACCTTAAAAAAGGAACGCGTTACCGTTACTTTTTTGTAAAAAGTAACTTGTTACCGTTATTCGTTACCGATTTTACAAAGTAACACGTTACCGTTACCTCAAAAATAACATTTCGTTACTTTTTTGTAATGCTAAAGTATTAAGTTATTAGATCTTAAAATTATGTTATTTAATAATTAATATTATAGTTATTAATAAGTATGAAAACATTAAATTCTCTAAACTATAATCAAGAGGCGCGGTCGCGTCTCGTGCCAATTCAAAAAAAAAAGCGAGAAAGACCGACGCCTGTTTTACGCGAGTCAGCGAGTTCAAGCATAACGAGATTATCAGATGTCAGCAACGGCTGAACCGATCAAGTTCAAAGTCGTCTCATTCGATAGCTTGGGAAAAATTGCATATATAAAAGTGTTTTTATTTTTTCTCTCCGTGCCGTACAAGCGGAGATATCGCGATGCAAATTCTAATCTCTTCATTTTTCGGTAAGATACGTCTCCTTGGTCATCGCCCTCAGGAATTCTCCCTTTCACATTTTCGACACAATGTGGCGCTCGCTACTACACTATCAGCATCTATGCGGTCACGTGATACACCATGTGATGTGCATCACGTGACCGCGATAGTGATTACGCGTATGACAGGTTTCCTAACCTGTAACCTGAATCGTCAATAATATCTCGGTTTGCGAGGCAAACGATACATTTTTCTGCCGAATTCTTTCGCGTGGTGCAAAAATGCGTTGAATAAGCCTATTATTAATGAATATGTGCAGTTAAAAATAGATATTTTGCATTAACTAGAGTCAATATTATTATATATTATACTCCTACGAGTGCTACGTATAAAATTTTTTGAGTGTCATAAGAAGATATGATTTACAAAGTGCACATGAATATGGTAATGAAACGAGGTTAATTAGATCGGATGCACCTTATTAAATCTATTTTTATCTTGCTATCTTTTTCCAATGCATATTTACCTTTCTCAGCAAAAATGTAGTTTGCTTTCTCGGGTCTGCCTCTAAGTCATGCTTTTTTAATTCTAGCCTTAATGTAAATGTATATTTTTAATGAATTGACGTTTGAAACAAGTATCAAATAATTGAATAAAGATATAAAAATGATTCCAATGCCTGGTGTACGTGTAATTTTACAAGTTGAGTCTCAGAGGCAGGGTTGGCATCAATTGTCCAAGGTGGAAAAAACCTCCCGGTTTTTTCCACTTTTGTCCGCCCCGAAAGAAATGTATATGATGGACAAAATGGACAAAATTGGACGAAATTAAAAAAAACACAATAAACTGAATAAACTCTCAGGAAAAATAAACTTTATTAAATACAAATAAAATATAAATTTTTAAACACACAGAATATTACATTAAACATATTTACTTTGCCAGTATATAATTAACAAAATTAAATTTTAAATTGACCTAACTGGCTAAATTAAAATAAAATAAATGTTTAAATTAAAAAACGTCCATGTCTTCTTATAATCTCAGGAAAAATAAACTTTATGAAATAAAAGTAAAATGTAAATTTTTAACAGAATAAAATAAACACATTTACTTCGCGTCTTTGCCAGTATATGTATAATTAACGAAATTAAATTTTAAATTGACAACTGGCTAAATAAAAGTAAAATAAATTTTTAAATTATCCATGTCTTCTTTTTGACTAACAATCATATTGAGCATTCGTCGGCTGGCAACAAGTTTTGACGCTTTTTCGATTCCTAGACGATTTCTTAGTTTGGTTTGTATTATTCCAAAATTGAAAAATATTCTCTCTATGGAGGCTGACGAAGCAACACATTTTTGCAAATGTAAGGAAAATTCACAAAATTTTAAATTTACAGTATTGGTTTTTAAAAGAGCCTCCCACCATTGTATGGAACTTAGTTGTTCTCTCATTTGATCATGAAAAAAACTGTTCGGAAACGGAGATATTTTAAGCCGAAATTTTATAAGTAGTGGTAAAAAATCGGACGAAACTTCTTCAGAAAGCCACGTACGTCCTGCTTCCTCAAGTTCAGAATCTAGTTGTAAATCCAAATTTTTGGGATTTAATAAAAAACCAATAATATGGGCTGGGGTAATGCAATCGTCAAATCTTTTTTTAATTAAATCATTATATGGAAGCAGAACGTCATTTGTGGATAATTCTTTTAACTTTAAAAATTCGGTTAAAGTATCTGAAAGAGTGGCATTTTCTGACTGTAATTTATTTAAGGCTGCTCGAATTGGTTTTAATTGAGTTATAAGCGACTTTACTTCTTTCATAAGACCAATGTTTTGAATAATATCAACTATATTTTTTTCAATGCTTTCCTCGTGGTTTTCAGCAATTTTTAGATCACGGTTAATGACAAAAACCTCTAAACATTCTATAACACTGTTCCAGCGGGTTTCTCCTGGTAACTGTGGAATACGAAAATTTTGAAACTCGGCTAAGAGACCTTTAGCTGCATGGTTGTTTCTAAAATATTTGCTTAATTCTACAACTTGTTTAATTATAGTTTTAACATTAGAAAGTTTACAAATATCCCCACATAATAAATTTAAAAAATGCGCCGCATAGCCATTAATAATAAAATAAAAGTCAGATTCATTGTTAAGCTTCTTTTGGAGGTCACTGCGCATTTTTTTCATTTTAGCTTCATTATCGGACACAAAACTTTTTACAGTACATCCCAACCTATTTTCTGCTTCCATAATGTCTTTCACAGCCAAATCAAGACAATATTTACTCGTTTTTTGGTTAGAACCAGTTTCATACGATGACAAAAAGAAAGATTTTTCACCATCAGAGACACAACTTGCTATCACTGGTTCGTTATGGATAGCAGACCAACCGTCTTGTATCAGTGTAACCGATTTACCATTTAAATGATTTTTTGCGTCTTCCTGGGTTTTGTTATAAATTTTATTTAATAATTCGCCAGCTAGTTTTTTTCTGTTAGGTGGAGTGTATCCCGGTCTTAAATCACTTATCATTTTTTTAAAATAAAAATTTTCAGAATGTCGGAAAGGTACACCAGAAGAATAAAAGTAAGATGCTAAGGATAAATCGAGTTTTTGTTTATCATTTTCGGTTGTTTTAAGTAAGAATTGATTCAATTTTTGTTGTTTTAGTTGTTGAATTTGTACTTGAACATCAGGATTCCTACGCTTTCGGCTAATATTGATTGCTGGATTATTAGAATCTTCAGTTTCTGAACCCGATGAACCCTCCATTGAATCACATATATCTTCTTTTGCATCTTGTTTTTTAGTACATTTTTCAAAGTGCTTCCTTAATCGGCAAGCCTTATTACTTACTTCATTTTCGCACACCTGGCACTTCAAAATTGTTTTTGTTCCTTTAGTTATTTCATAAAAATGTTTTCTGATTGAATCTTTTTTTCTACCAATTCTACCAAAGCCGGTGCCGCTAATTCTTGATTTCTGTTTAAAAACAAAGATATTAAAGTTTCTTTAAATAAAAATGACCCTAACAAAAATAAAAAAGTCTTCAGACATGTCTGTGAAATTGGCATATCATTTTCCAGCAAACAAAAGTAAAAGGGAGTTCTTGTCGCATGCAGTCGAGTTCTGTTCCTGGGGGTCACTTGTGTATCTTGAAACGAGGTGAAAATTACAAAAGTGAGGAAATTTACTAGCGTACGATCTACGTAAAATCTACGATTTTATTTGTCGAAATCTAGTAAAATCTGTTCACTTTTGTAATTTTCACCTCGTTTCAAGATACACAATTGACCCCCAGGAACTATAGAACTTGAACGCATGCGACAAGAACTCCCTTTTATTTTTGATCTGCTGGAAAATGATATGCTAACTTCACAGACATCTTCCAGACTTCCAGACATGAATTGCCGTAGCCATAACATAAGACGTAGTACGTACCGTCCATACGTACTAATACGTAGACGTAACGTAAGAATTGACCAATCACATTAAGAATTGTAACGCTGCATTTTTGAGTAGATATGATTTTAATTGGTCAATTCTTACGTTACAGCTGCGGCAATACCTGTGTTGGAGGTCCTGAACCTGAACTCCTCTGATCCTAGAGGCTAGAGGCTCTTAAAGTTCCGAAGAATGTACTTACTTTTGAGTCAACAGAAATAATAGAAACAGAAGAAGTAGACGATGAATTGCCTAGCCCTGGCTCATTTTCCATTTTAAAATAATTTTAAGCACAAAATAATAAGTAAAATAATTAAATAATACTCTTCACCTTGGTAAACAGAAATAAGAAATCTAACCTAAAATACAGCACATGTGTCGTGTCTGTCGTGTGGCTAGAAAAAAAACGAAGTTGCAACATTGGTGTTAATCGATATGTCTCATTCATCGATTTCTGTTTTACCGACTTTATTTCGTCCATTTCGTTCATTTTGTCCATTTTCTTCCAGTGGCCCGAAAAAAATGAAAAAAAGTGGACAAAATGCCAACCCTGCTCAGAGGCCTCAACGCTGCGTGTACTTTCTGGTTTCAGAAATTTGTAATTGGATTAATTAATAAGTAAGGTAAGTACATTTTGAATCCTGTTTATTAAAAAAGTTAGTAAAGTAAATGTAACTTTTACAATGTATATAGAGTTTACTAAAAACTAGTTAAAATAATACATGATATTAAATATGCTCGCTGTGTTACAAAATGAATTATCTTTTATAAGAAAAAATATCTTTTATAAGACGCTCAGAAATATTATTAAATATCAGGTAACAGCGAGATTAACACATATTATTTATTTACAATTAACATTTATTTTGTAACACAGCGAGCATATTTAATATCATGTATTATTTGAACTAGTTTAGTGAACTCAATATATATATATATATATATTGTAAGAGCTACACTTAACTTTGTTAACTTTAATAAACAGGATTCAAAATGTACTTACCATACTTATTAATTAATCTAGTTACAAATTTCTAAAACCAGAGAGAATACGCAGCGTTGAGACCTCTGAGAGGTCAACTTGTAAAATTACACATATTTTTATATCTTTATTCAATCATTTGACACTTGTTTCAAACCTTAATTCATTCAAAATATACATTTACATTATGCTAGAGTTAAAAAAGTATGACTTAGAGGTAGACCTGAGAAAAAGCAAACCACATTTTTGCTGAAAAAAATATGCATTGGAGAAAGATAGAAAGATAAAAATAAATTTAATAAGACTCATGCAATCTAATTAGCTATGTTTCATTATCGTATTCATATGCACTTTGTCAATCATATCTTATGACACTTGAAAAATTTTATACGTAGCATTCGTAGGAGTATAATATAATATTGACTCTAGTTAATGCAAAATATATATTTTTAACTGCATATATTTATTAATACTACACTTATTCAACACGTTTTTGTACGAGACAAACGAATTCGGCTGAAAAAAGTGTATAATATATAATCTTGTCTATACAAGAGACATATTATTTATTGTGGATGGGAGTTGAGGTTAATTATATGCGCTCACCTTATCTCTAATTTTCCCTAAAAACACAAGTGGTACTATTTCTGTATTTTAACAGAGAAATTTTTATATGCTAACCCATGTGGTACTCTCTTTAATTACTATACAAAACTTAAGTGATTCTATTTCTGCATTTTCATTGAAAAATCTTCCTATTTCTAACCCAAGTAGTATTTACTTAAAAATAAATATTTTAAATTTAATCCAACCTAAATGTATTCTTCCCAAAAAATGTATGAAATCTTTAAATTGCGCTATTTATAAAGAGAATATGTTGCTCTTTGAAATAACTGCTGTATTTACTTAAAAATAAATATCTTACATTTAATCGAACCTAAATGTATTCTTTCCAAAAAATGTATGAAATCTTTAAATTGCGCCATTTATAAAGAGATTATGTTGCTCTTTGAAATAACTGCTGTATTTACTTAAAAATACAAATCTTCAATTTAATCCAACCTAAATGTATTCTTTCCAAAAAATGTATGAAATCTTTAAATTGCGCCATTTATAAAGAGAATATGTTGCTCTTTGAAATAATTGCTGTACTACTTTTAACAAATAAAATGCAAGTGATAGTATCTTTATTTTTTAAATAAAATCCAAGTGGTATCTTTAATTCCTTTCTAAATAAAATTCAAGTGATACTATCTGTGTATTTCTATTAAAAAATTTTTCTGTTTTAACCTAAGTAGATGTACTTAATTTTAAAAAGTTTTAAAGAAATATATAACATTTAATCTTAAAGAATTAAGGAAAAAACAGAAATGAGAAAGTTTTATTAAAATATAAAATTTTTAAACTACAAAAAATTGCCGCTGCTAGATAAGAAAAGGAGTAAAAAGAATTGACATAAGAAAGAATGCGATAAATGTAACACTTGTAAGATATGCGTTACAAAATAAAGTAATTACGCGAAGTAAGTTAAGGATTAAATTTCTTTAACACTTGTTTCTTTTACAAGTAACATTGTAAATCATTATAATTTTTACAAGTAACATTGTAAATCATTATAATTATCTAAGTTATCAAGTAACTATTTTAATAAATATTTTACAACATTTTATTTAGATATTTAGACATCTAGCAGCGGCAATTTTTTGTAGTTTAAAAATTTTATATTTTAATAAAACTTTCTCATTTCTGTATTTTCCTTAATTCTTTAAGATTAAATGTTATATATTTCTTTAAAACTTTTTAAAATTAAGTACATCTACTTAGGTTAAAACAGAAAAATTTTTTAATAGAAATACACAGATAGTATCACTTGAATTTTATTTAGAAAGGAATTAAAGATACCACTTGGATTTTATTTAAAAAATAAAGATACTATCACTTGCATTTTATTTGTTAAAAGTAGTACAGCAATTATTTCAAAGAGCAACATATTCTCTTTATAAATGGCGCAATTTAAAGATTTCATACATTTTTTGGAAAGAATACATTTAGGTTGGATTAAATTGAAGATTTTTATTTTTAAGTAAATACAGCAGTTATTTCAAAGAGCAACATAATCTCTTTATAAATGGCGCAATTTAAAGATTTCATACATTTTTTGGAAAGAATACATTTAGGTTCGATTAAATGTAAGATATTTATTTTTAAGTAAATACAGCAGTTATTTCAAAGAGCAACATATTCTCTTTATAAATAGCGCAATTTAAAGATTTCATACATTTTTTGGGAAGAATACATTTAGGTTGGATTAAATTTAAAATATTTATTTTTAAGTAAATACTACTTGGGTTAGAAATAGGAAGATTTTTCAATGAAAATGCAGAAATAGAATCACTTAAGTTTTGTATAGTAATTAAAGAGAGTACCACATGGGTTAGCATATAAAAATTTCTCTGTTAAAATACAGAAATAGTACCACTTGTGTTTTTAGGGAAAATTAGAGATAAGGTGAGCGCATATAATTAACCTCAACTCCCATCCACAATAAATAATATGTCTCTTGTATAGACAAGATTATATATTATACACTTTTTTCAGCCGAATTCGTTTGTCTCGTACAAAAACGTGTTGAATAAGTGTAGTATTAATAAATATATGCAGTTAAAAATATATATTTTGCATTAACTAGAGTCAATATTATATTATACTCCTACGAATGCTACGTATAAAATTTTTCAAGTGTCATAAGATATGATTGACAAAGTGCATATGAATACGATAATGAAACATAGCTAATTAGATTGCATGAGTCTTATTAAATTTATTTTTATCTTTCTATCTTTCTCCAATGCATATTTTTTTCAGCAAAAATGTGGTTTGCTTTTTCTCAGGTCTACCTCTAAGTCATACTTTTTTAACTCTAGCATAATGTAAATGTATATTTTGAATGAATTAAGGTTTGAAACAAGTGTCAAATGATTGAATAAAGATATAAAAATATGTGTAATTTTACAAGTTGACCTCTCAGAGGTCTCAACGCTGCGTATTCTCTCTGGTTTTAGAAATTTGTAACTAGATTAATTAATAAGTATGGTAAGTACATTTTGAATCCTGTTTATTAAAGTTAACAAAGTTAAGTGTAGCTCTTACAATATATATATATATATATATTGAGTTCACTAAACTAGTTCAAATAATACATGATATTAAATATGCTCGCTGTGTTACAAAATAAATGTTAATTGTAAATAAATAATATGTCTTAATCTCGCTGTTACCTGATATTTAATAATATTTCTGAGCGTCTTATAAAAGATATTTTTTCTTATAAAAGATAATTCATTTTGTAACACAGCGAGCATATTTAATATCATGTATTATTTTAACTAGTTTTTAGTAAACTCTATATACATTGTAAAAGTTACATTTACTTTACTAACTTTTTTAATAAACAGGATTCAAAATGTACTTACCTTACTTATTAATTAATCCAATTACAAATTTCTGAAACCAGAAAGTACACGCAGCGTTGAGGCCTCTGAGCAGGGTTGGCATTTTGTCCACTTTTTTTCATTTTTTTCGGGCCACTGGAAGAAAATGGACAAAATGAACGAAATGGACGAAATAAAGTCGGTAAAACAGAAATCGATGAATGAGACTTATCGATTAACACCAATGTTGCAACTTCGTTTTTTTTCTAGCCACACGACAGACACGACACATGTGCTGTATTTTAGGTTAGATTTCTTATTTCTGTTTACCAAGGTGAAGAGTATTATTTAATTATTTTACTTATTATTTTGTGCTTAAAATTATTTTAAAATGGAAAATGAGCCAGGGCTAGGCAATTCATCGTCTACTTCTTCTGTTTCTATTATTTCTGTTGACTCAAAAGTAAGTACATTCTTCGGAACTTTAAGAGCCTCTAGCCTCTAGGATCAGAGGAGTTCAGGTTCAGGACCTCCAACACAGGTATTGCCGCAGCTGTAACGTAAGAATTGACCAATTAAAATCATATCTACTCAAAAATGCAGCGTTACAATTCTTAATGTGATTGGTCAATTCTTACGTTACGTCTACGTATTAGTACGTATGGACGGTACGTACTACGTCTTATGTTATGGCTACGGCAATTCATGTCTGGAAGTCTGGAAGATGTCTGTGAAGTTAGCATATCATTTTCCAGCAGATCAAAAATAAAAGGGAGTTCTTGTCGCATGCGTTCAAGTTCTATAGTTCCTGGGGGTCAATTGTGTATCTTGAAACGAGGTGAAAATTACAAAAGTGAACAGATTTTACTAGATTTCGACAAATAAAATCGTAGATTTTACGTAGATCGTACGCTAGTAAATTTCCTCACTTTTGTAATTTTCACCTCGTTTCAAGATACACAAGTGACCCCCAGGAACAGAACTCGACTGCATGCGACAAGAACTCCCTTTTACTTTTGTTTGCTGGAAAATGATATGCCAATTTCACAGACATGTCTGAAGACTTTTTTATTTTTGTTAGGGTCATTTTTATTTAAAGAAACTTTAATATCTTTGTTTTTAAACAGAAATCAAGAATTAGCGGCACCGGCTTTGGTAGAATTGGTAGAAAAAAAGATTCAATCAGAAAACATTTTTATGAAATAACTAAAGGAACAAAAACAATTTTGAAGTGCCAGGTGTGCGAAAATGAAGTAAGTAATAAGGCTTGCCGATTAAGGAAGCACTTTGAAAAATGTACTAAAAAACAAGATGCAAAAGAAGATATATGTGATTCAATGGAGGGTTCATCGGGTTCAGAAACTGAAGATTCTAATAATCCAGCAATCAATATTAGCCGAAAGCGTAGGAATCCTGATGTTCAAGTACAAATTCAACAACTAAAACAACAAAAATTGAATCAATTCTTACTTAAAACAACCGAAAATGATAAACAAAAACTCGATTTATCCTTAGCATCTTACTTTTATTCTTCTGGTGTACCTTTCCGACATTCTGAAAATTTTTATTTTAAAAAAATGATAAGTGATTTAAGACCGGGATACACTCCACCTAACAGAAAAAAACTAGCTGGCGAATTATTAAATAAAATTTATAACAAAACCCAGGAAGACGCAAAAAATCATTTAAATGGTAAATCGGTTACACTGATACAAGACGGTTGGTCTGCTATCCATAACGAACCAGTGATAGCAAGTTGTGTCTCTGATGGTGAAAAATCTTTCTTTTTGTCATCGTATGAAACTGGTTCTAACCAAAAAACGAGTAAATATTGTCTTGATTTGGCTGTGAAAGACATTATGGAAGCAGAAAATAGGTTGGGATGTACTGTAAAAAGTTTTGTGTCCGATAATGAAGCTAAAATGAAAAAAATGCGCAGTGACCTCCAAAAGAAGCTTAACAATGAATCTGACTTTTATTTTATTATTAATGGCTATGCGGCGCATTTTTTAAATTTATTATGTGGGGATATTTGTAAACTTTCTAATGTTAAAACTATAATTAAACAAGTTGTAGAATTAAGCAAATATTTTAGAAACAACCATGCAGCTAAAGGTCTCTTAGCCGAGTTTCAAAATTTTCGTATTCCACAGTTACCAGGAGAAACCCGCTGGAACAGTGTTATAGAATGTTTAGAGGTTTTTGTCATTAACCGTGATCTAAAAATTGCTGAAAACCACGAGGAAAGCATTGAAAAAAATATAGTTGATATTATTCAAAACATTGGTCTTATGAAAGAAGTAAAGTCGCTTATAACTCAATTAAAACCAATTCGAGCAGCCTTAAATAAATTACAGTCAGAAAATGCCACTCTTTCAGATACTTTAACCGAATTTTTAAAGTTAAAAGAATTATCCACAAATGACGTTCTGCTTCCATATAATGATTTAATTAAAAAAAGATTTGACGATTGCATTACCCCAGCCCATATTATTGGTTTTTTATTAAATCCCAAAAATTTGGATTTACAACTAGATTCTGAACTTGAGGAAGCAGGACGTACGTGGCTTTCTGAAGAAGTTTCGTCCGATTTTTTACCACTACTTATAAAATTTCGGCTTAAAATATCTCCGTTTCCGAACAGTTTTTTTCATGATCAAATGAGAGAACAACTAAGTTCCATACAATGGTGGGAGGCTCTTTTAAAAACCAATACTGTAAATTTAAAATTTTGTGAATTTTCCTTACATTTGCAAAAATGTGTTGCTTCGTCAGCCTCCATAGAGAGAATATTTTTCAATTTTGGAATAATACAAACCAAACTAAGAAATCGTCTAGGAATCGAAAAAGCGTCAAAACTTGTTGCCAGCCGACGAATGCTCAATATGATTGTTAGTCAAAAAGAAGACATGGATAATTTAAAAATTTATTTTACTTTTATTTAGCCAGTTGTCAATTTAAAATTTAATTTCGTTAATTATACATATACTGGCAAAGACGCGAAGTAAATGTGTTTATTTTATTCTGTTAAAAATTTACATTTTACTTTTATTTCATAAAGTTTATTTTTCCTGAGATTATAAGAAGACATGGACGTTTTTTAATTTAAACATTTATTTTATTTTAATTTAGCCAGTTAGGTCAATTTAAAATTTAATTTTGTTAATTATATACTGGCAAAGTAAATATGTTTAATGTAATATTCTGTGTGTTTAAAAATTTATATTTTATTTGTATTTAATAAAGTTTATTTTTCCTGAGAGTTTATTCAGTTTATTGTGTTTTTTTTAATTTCGTCCAATTTTGTCCATTTTGTCCATCATATACATTTCTTTCGGGGCGGACAAAAGTGGAAAAAACCGGGAGGTTTTTTCCACCTTGGACAATTGATGCCAACCCTGCCTCTGAGACTCAACTTGTAAAATTACACGTACACCAGGCATTGGAATCATTTTTATATCTTTATTCAATTATTTGATACTTGTTTCAAACGTCAATTCATTAAAAATATACATTTACATTAAGGCTAGAATTAAAAAAGCATGACTTAGAGGCAGACCCGAGAAAGCAAACTACATTTTTGCTGAGAAAGGTAAATATGCATTGGAAAAAGATAGCAAGATAAAAATAGATTTAATAAGGTGCATCCGATCTAATTAACCTCGTTTCATTACCATATTCATGTGCACTTTGTAAATCATATCTTCTTATGACACTCAAAAAATTTTATACGTAGCACTCGTAGGAGTATAATATATAATAATATTGACTCTAGTTAATGCAAAATATCTATTTTTAACTGCACATATTCATTAATAATAGGCTTATTCAACGCATTTTTGCACCACGCGAAAGAATTCGGCAGAAAAATGTATCGTTTGCCTCGCAAACCGAGATATTATTGACGATTCAGGTTACAGGTTAGGAAACCTGTCATACGCGTAATCACTATCGCGGTCACGTGATGCACATCACATGGTGTATCACGTGACCGCATAGATGCTGATAGTGTAGTAGCGAGCGCCACATTGTGTCGAAAATGTGAAAGGGAGAATTCCTGAGGGCGATGACCAAGGAGACGTATCTTACCGAAAAATGAAGAGATTAGAATTTGCATCGCGATATCTCCGCTTGTACGGCACGGAGAGAAAAAATAAAAACACTTTTATATATGCAATTTTTCCCAAGCTATCGAATGAGACGACTTTGAACTTGATCGGTTCAGCCGTTGCTGACATCTGATAATCTCGTTATGCTTGAACTCGCTGACTCGCGTAAAACAGGCGTCGGTCTTTCTCGCTTTTTTTTTTGAATTGGCACGAGACGCGACCGCGCCTCTTGATTATAGTTTAGAGAATTTAATGTTTTCATACTTATTAATAACTATAATATTAATTATTAAATAACATAATTTTAAGATCTAATAACTTAATACTTTAGCATTACAAAAAAGTAACGAAATGTTATTTTTGAGGTAACGGTAACGTGTTACTTTGTAAAATCGGTAACGAATAACGGTAACAAGTTACTTTTTACAAAAAAGTAACGGTAACGCGTTCCTTTTTTAAGGTTACGTTTCCAATCCTGATATAATTTATATATATGATCACTTTAATATTAATCAATTTCTCTTATAAATTAAAATTCTAGTAAAAAGTTTTTGATATATAATTGTTCATAAATAGACAGAATTGTGAAGTAGACTTCCCCCCCCTTGTTTCTTCAAATGGTATTTTTATCGCTTTAATTAACAAAACTCTTTTTTTAATTGATTGAAAATTCTTGAACTTTTCAAGGGAAGAGCAGGGGCATCCGAAACTGCGTTTATTTTTCTCAAATTTTAAGGAAGGGGGGCCAACTTCATAGAGGCAGTAAGTTTCTCTCCCCTTTCTCATAGAGCGTTTGTCGCATTATCAAGTGGCATTGTCAACGTCGCTCTTTTTTCTTACTTTAGGGATGTATGCCGATTGATGATCGCTGCGGACGCTTTTGTCCAATGGCGTCTTGCAGAACTTATGACCTGAGCATAGAGTTTTCAAATTTCTTACACTTGCAATATAAAATGTTGAAATAGAAATGTTTCTGAAATCTAACACAATATTTATCGCAATAAATTTTCAAATTAAGATTTTTAAAAAGGTGTAGGGTGTCCAAAAAATTTAAAAAAATATAAAAAATTTGTTTTGCTTTAAAATATAGTTTGAAATCTTAGAATTAATGAATATATTAAGTGCGCAGAAAAGTTCTGAACCTTTTATTGCAAGATTCAATTTTTATTCTAAAACAAACAAAGAAATATTAATCAACAAAATATTCTTCGTTTGCATCAATGACATTTTGTCATCTTCTGGGTAGATTGCAAATTCTTTGACGGTAGAAACTCACCGGCTTTAAAGCGATAAAATCATCAATGCATTTTTGTATCTTTTCAAATTCTACGAAATGTGTATCAGCTAAGTGATGCTGCAGCGATCAGATATAGGGCTATACGCCGCGTGCGAGAGAAGTTCCCAGCCTAACGCAAAAATATCCTGAATCGCTTTTGCAACATGTGGTTGGGCATTGTCATGAAGCAGGATTATTTTACCACTTTTTTGGCCAGTAATCGGCCTCTTTTCCTCTAATACATCGCTCAAAATTGATCAACTGTTGTTGGCAACAGTCTGCCGTGATTGTTTCACCTGAATGTAACAACTCGTAATACAACATGTCTATTCTATGAAACAGTAGTGATTATGATTCTATGGATGATTTGTAATAGAAATGCAAAAAAACTGCATGATATCAAGTAGTCAAACTTTAAAATCGTTTTTCTCGTAATTATGTTTTTCAAAACGATATATACAATTTCTCAGTCTACAGTTGACGAATTAACTTGTAATTTGAAACACATATTCAGGGAACAAGTAGTTTTCGTTTGATCGGTGATTTTTTGATAACACTTTTAGTTTGCAAAATGCAATAACATTTACAATGTCAAAAAATGTGTTTAAAATTTAAGTATACTTATATTTTCCACAATTTTTGACAAAATTCGAAAAAACGCCAGTCAAACGAAAGATTGTTGTGTGTGTAACGTGGTGTGTGCAATATTAGTGTGTGCGCAATGTGCTACGTATGTACAATATTGCTGTGTGTGCAATGCTCTGTGTTCAATAATGTTGTCAAAACGGAGCTGTAGGCAATCGTTTTGTAAGCAAACGGAATCTCTCCGATTTGATGAAGCATTTAGTCTTATTTATGTTTTTGCACAAACATTTATTCTACAAATATGTGACACAATACAGACAAAATTTGTAAGATGCTTTTAGAATTTTATTACGATGTTTTTAGATTTTATTACAAATAATTTCACAACCCTGACGAAACATGAAATCATAGAAATATTCTGTTTTTATGCGGGCTAAACAAATAATATTTATAATAAGCTCAGAATAATTTTATAACGTCTTCTCTATATCGTAGACATTGGCAATAAATTAAATAAATTAGTAAATTAATTTATAAGCGGAAATCAATGGAAATCCTTCATCTCTGCAATTATTAAGGTTACGGATAATTAAACTAACAAAAATTTCAAATTTCATATTTTCACTAATCATTTTCCGTTTAACTCCTTCAGTCAACAAAAATGTTCACACTTACGAAAGACAAGTCGCAGGGTCTAATTACCTATACATATATGTATAGTATATGTACATGTAATATAATATATTATTTAATCTATAATATTTATTTTGTAGGAGGTACGGGATTTTTTGGAAAAATCTTGATTGAGAAACTTACGAAGTTGCTCCGACATTTCTACGATATATGTGTTAATACGTTCGAAAAAAGATAAATGCCCCGAAAGTCGACTAGACGAAATGTTTGAAAAACCTATGAGTATTTAGAAAACAATATCCAATTATAATATATATACATATTGAAAATTAATAATAATAATTCTTGAATAATAATTTTTTAAGATTCTGTTATACATTATATAATTATATAATTATTATTATATTTTTAGACCCAGTTATAACAACAAATCACATAAAAGTCAAAAATTGCACTTATTTAAATGTAAAAAAATCCATTTTTAAGCAAGAGTAATTGCATTGATTAAAAGATCCAGCATCTTTTTTTTCCTATTAGTGTGCAATAGCATTATGTGATGTTTGTTTCCGCTTATTGAAGAATATTTAAAAAAAATCATAAGTATCATATTAAATGAGAAATACGAAATTAATTGCTATACAGTAAAGATGAATATATAGGTCACATGTAATTAAAATTTGCCTTTCAATAAAATCTTCCATTTAATGTTAAATTTTTTCATTAACCAAAGTTTAATTTTAAATTCTATGAACGTGTTTATTTAAAATTAAGTAAGATTTAAATATTTGTCATTTATATTTTCTAGTCACTAAAGAATATAAATTTTCAGAAGTCTATTGTTAAACGATTTTAATGAAAACTTTAATTTTAACAGTTAATAAAATAATCAATTCTAAACAGATGAAAGGATTAAATTGATAATAGATATAAATTGAGAAAAAAATAAGCATGAAAGAAAGTGAATTAAAATCTAATTTATTTGTATACTTACTCTCGAAACCAGGTGTTGTAATTTTTTGTTGTTTCCGAAAAGATATCGACGGACATTATTTAAAAAAGATCTATTATTTTACAACCTGAGTCTCTTATCCATTGATTAAATTTAATCAATATATCTTTCTTCCCTTTATCATGGGTACAAATGCCTAATGCCATTGTACATAATGTACATAATGTAATGTGTTTTTTAGGAACAAAGAAATCGGATTCCAGAGTTTCTAGTAATTTCAGCATATCAGCTGTTATCTTCTCGTAAGTGGCGTCCTGCGAAAATAATTAAATATTTAATAAAAAGCTGGTTACTCTGTACCTCATAATTTGTAAATAAATAATGAGTTTTAAATTATATTAAGACTTTCTAGACTTTGAAATTCTTAATTTAATTTATTAATTTATTAAATTTTCTGAGATTTGAGTAGACATCAGTGAGAGTGTTAAGATTAATATTGATTTATAATCAATTTATTTCATGCTAGTTTAATTGCGGGCAACTCGTCCACATCGAAGATAGACTAAAGTCAAATGAACTTACGTTATAAATGTCTGCCATTCCTAGCAGGATTATTACTTTTTCCGAAATATGTCTAGCAGCTTTAACAAGCGAAAGACGATTTTCGATAGTCAAGCCAAATACACACAGGCCACAACATAAAGATGAATCATCTGTAACTCACAATAATACAGTAATAATGAAAGAGCGAAAAGTTCATTTTTATTTCGAAACGTATTTATTTTCTATCTTTGGCTTTTTCTGTTGCGTGTTAATTTGCTATTGCTATTTGCTATTTGATAAAATAATAATAATTTAAATTAAATAAGAAAGAATTGAGAATTACAACGAAATCAACGCATAGATTTTAATACAAAGAGGACTTGTTAGAAACTTTGTAGAGAAGCTAGTAAAGAATTTTTTTGTACCTTTGCGTTTTTTGTTTGGCAAAGGAGAAAATTCCATTATTATGTTTAGAAAAAAATCGTCTCCAATCAAGTGCATTTTTTAATACAGGTCCATATATTTTAACCTAAAAATATTAAAATAAAAAATATCAAACAAAAAATATTTTAATTGATCGTCAAGTATGTTATACTAATGTGGTTTATTATTTTATTTATTATTCTTACCGATTCTATATCTACATTCCATAAATGACTTTTTTTAAATATAAAATGGTTCTAAAATAATAATAATAAAATAATTATTAAAACTGGCGATTTACTTTGAATGTCAAACAGCTCTAATTGTTACTTGATTTGTTTAATCTAATTATCGTACAAAGTTTGTTGTAAAATACATATTACGAGAAGACATATTACATACCCTGAATTCTATGGAATTATTAACTTGATTATGCAAATGTTTGTCACAATTTATTTTATATAATTCTTTAGTGTCTTTAATGCACATATCTATACCGTGAATACTATTTAGGAAGCCTTTTAAACTTTGAAAGTCACATCGTTCGTATGGTATATATTCTCCAACCAGAGTGCGGTATTGTTCTGCAAAAACGGATTCATAAATTTATAATATTCAACGGTACATTAAATTCTAGATCTGAATGTTTCATCAAAATGTACTTTTCGAAAAAGACCAGCATCTCACCTATATATGCGGAAAATCGGCTTTTTCGGAAGTTATTAATTTTTTGTTGATTAACTAATATCGGAATCGACCGGAACTCTTCGGAAAACGCTTTAATATGTTGAGAACTGTAGGAAAAATATTTTTTCCTACACAGAACTCTTTGAAATAGACCAGCATCTCACCTATATATGCGGAAAATCGGCTTTTTCGGAAGTTATTAATTTAACTCTAATCCAACATGTGTTACGTGGATCGTATGGGAGGAGTGTGGAAGTTGAGGTGCAGAGGGAAATTGGGAGGACACGGTGGAGAAGGGTCTGGGAAAGAATGGAGACGGAGAAGATTGCTCGAGGAAATTGGAGAGGTTCAGAGAGGGTAATAATAGCATGAAGGGAGGAGAGTGAGAAGGCGGAGACGAAGGAGAGGATGGCGGGGCGGAAGCGAGAAAGGGGAAGGGGAAGCGGAGAGAGGATGGCAACGAAAGCGGGAGAAAGAGAGACTGACTGACTGACTGACTGAGCGTTTATTATTATTCTAGGGCTTAGCCCTCTAAGAATAAAATACAGGAAAATAACTTCAAGATTGAGTACAATGTAGATAACAAAAATAAAAATAAAAACAAAAAATAAAAACAAGAGAAGTAAGGTACAAATAAACTTAAGATAAGCATAACTTAAAGTAAACATGCGAGAAAGTAAAAAGAGTAAAAACATGAAATAAACTAAGATAACAAACTTAAAGGAATCACACTTACTTAAGAAAAGTTAGCATCTTTACGCAGAGACGGAAGAGTTACGCGGTGAAAATAAGATCATAAGAAGAGAACTAGAATGAAATAGCAATAGCAGAGAATAAGCGCAGAGGAAGAGGAAGTAAGATAGGGTATGCTTGAGGAGAAGTGTGAGAGGTTGAAGAGTGAACACGGCAGGGTGTGCTGAAGGTAGGAAGGACATCGGGGTTCGGAGTCGCTGCGGGTAAGGTGGAGAGAAAAGGAGAGAAGAGAATTGAGAGTGAGAACGTGAGATCAGACCCCATCCCTTGACCGCAGATGACTGAAGAGGAGGTTCTTAAAGGAAGCTAGGGAATTTGACTCTTTAATGTGCGGCGGGAGAGCATTCCACATAGTGCAACCGGATATGAGGAATGAATGCTGGTAAGTGGAGGTGCGGCAGGACGGAACAGCTAAGTCCCAGGGAGAAGGAGGGGATCGGAGATGGGAGAGAGGCCTAGGAGCAGGCTGGAGATTGTGAGCAAGGAAGGGGGGAGAGCCGGAATGGATAATGGAGAAGATCAGGCAGCAGGTCAAGTATTCCCGTCGGTCGTCGGCGGATAGCCAGCCCAAACGCCCGTACCAGGGGGACACATGCTCGTCCTGGCGAAGGTCAAAGATGTAGCGCACGCAGGCGTTCATCAAACGTCTAAGCTTGAGCCTCTGTTGACCCGTCAAGTCAGTGAGAACCGCGGCGCAGTAATCAAAGACCGGAAAGGCGAGTGATCTGATGAGTTGCACTCTCAGAGGCAGTGCGAGACCGTTTTTAAAATGATTCAAGCGCCAGAGGATCCCACTAACCCGACTGGAAGTGGAACGAATTTGATGAGCCCAGCTCAGATTGTTGGTCAGGAGCAGCCCGAGGTTACGGACATTGTCGGTGAATTGAATGTGCGTATAATTCACGAACAAGTCTATACTGGACGTAGGGATCGAGTTGACAAACCTGGGACTGCCCATGAGAAGTGCCTTGGTCTTACCGGCGTTGAGTTTAAGGAGATTTCTCGCCACCCACAAAACTTTTTAAAATTAAGTACATCTACTTAGGTTAAAACAGAAAAATTTTTTAATAGAAATACACAGATAGTATCACTTGAATTTTATTTAGAAAGGAATTAAAGATACCACTTGGATTTTATTTAAAAAATAAAGATACTATCACTTGCATTTTATTTGTTAAAAGTAGTACAGCAATTATTTCAAAGAGCAACATATTCTCTTTATAAATGGCGCAATTTAAAGATTTCATACATTTTTTGGAAAGAATACATTTAGGTTGGATTAAATTGAAGATTTTTATTTTTAAGTAAATACAGCAGTTATTTCAAAGAGCAACATAATCTCTTTATAAATGGCGCAATTTAAAGATTTCATACATTTTTTGGAAAGAATACATTTAGGTTCGATTAAATGTAAGATATTTATTTTTAAGTAAATACAGCAGTTATTTCAAAGAGCAACATATTCTCTTTATAAATAGCGCAATTTAAAGATTTCATACATTTTTTGGGAAGAATACATTTAGGTTGGATTAAATTTAAAATATTTATTTTTAAGTAAATACTACTTGGGTTAGAAATAGGAAGATTTTTCAATGAAAATGCAGAAATAGAATCACTTAAGTTTTGTATAGTAATTAAAGAGAGTACCACATGGGTTAGCATATAAAAATTTCTCTGTTAAAATACAGAAATAGTACCACTTGTGTTTTTAGGGAAAATTAGAGATAAGGTGCGCGCATATAATTAACCTCAACTCCCATCCACAATAAATAATATGTCTCTTGTATAGACAAGATTATATATTATACACTTTTTTCAGTCGAATTCGTTTGTCTCGTACAAAAACGTGTTGAATAAGTGTAGTATTAATAAATATATGCAGTTAAAAATATATATTTTGCATTAACTAGAGTCAATATTATATTATACTCCTACGAATGCTACGTATAAAATTTTTCAAGTGTCATAAGATATGATTGACAAAGTGCATATGAATACGATAATGAAACATAGCTAATTAGATTGCATGAGTCTTATTAAATTTATTTTTATCTTTTTATCTTTCTCCAATGCATATTTTTTTCAGCAAAAATGTGGTTTGCTTTTTCTCAGGTCTACCTCTAAGTCATACTTTTTTAACTCTAGCATAATGTAAATGTATATTTTGAATGAATTAAGGTTTGAAACAAGTGTCAAATGATTGAATAAAGATATAAAAATATGTGTAATTTTACAAGTTGGCCTCTCAGAGGTCTCAACGCTGCGTATTCTCTCTGGTTTTAGAAATTTGTAACTAGATTAATTAATAAGTATGGTAAGTACATTTTGAATCCTGTTTATTAAAGTTAACAAAGTTAAGTGTAGCTCTTACAATATATATATATATATATTATATATATATATATATATATATATATATATATATATATATTGAGTTCACTAAACTAGTTCAAATAATACATGATATTAAATATGCTCGCTGTGTTACAAAATAAATGTTAATTGTAAATAAATAATATGTGTTAATCTCGCTGTTACCTGATATTTAATAATATTTCTGAGCGTCTTATAAAAGATATTTTTTCTTATAAAAGATAATTCATTTTGTAACACAGCGAGCATATTTAATATCATGTATTATTTTAACTAGTTTTTAGTAAACTCTATATACATTGTAAAAGTTACACTTACTTTACTAACTTTTTTAATAAACAGGTTTCAAAATGTACTTACCTTACTTATTAATTAATCCAATTACAAATTTCTGAAACCAGAAAGTACACGCAGCGTTGAGGCCTCTGAGACTCAACTTGTAAAATTACACGTACACCAGGCATTGGAATCATTTTTATATCTTTATTCAATTATGTGATACTTGTTTCAAACGTCAATTCATTAAAAATATACATTTACATTAAGGCTAGAATTAAAAAAGCATGACTTAGAGGCAGACCCGAGAAAGCAAACTACATTTTTGCTGAGAAAGGTAAATATGCATTGGAAAAAGATAGCAAGATAAAAATAGATTTAATAAGGTGCATCCGATCTAATTAACCTCGTTTCATTACCATATTCATGTGCACTTTGTAAATCATATCTTCTTATGACACTCAAAAAATTTTATACGTAGCACTCGTAGGAGTATAATATATAATAATATTGACTCTAGTTAATGCAAAATATGTATTTTTAACTGCACATATTCATTAATAATAGGCTTATTGAACGCATTTTTGCACCACGCAAAAGAATTCGGCAGAAAAATGTATCATTTGCCCCGCAAACCGAGATATTATTGACGATTCAGGTTACAGGTTAGGAAACCTGTCATACGCGTAATCATGATCGCGGTCACGTGATGCACATCACATGGTGTATCACGTGACCGCATAGATGCTGATAGTGTAGAGTCCCTAGAAGTAGAGAGTCTGGACATTTATGGATTCCACGTGATTGGATGCACGTGACTGTGCACCTAAAATGGCAGCACCAATACAGAACTTTCTCCCCCCCATCTCTAACGGGCGGGAAATCAAGATTAAAATACATTGTACTTTTATAGTAATATCGCAGAAGTAATGATGTATAATAAATCTCCTACAAAATTAGAAAATGTATTTTTGGCAATGATACGATATACAATGCAATGTATGTGATATGAGACCTGTTTTATATGATCAAATTTTCTGCATGATTTATTTTTCCACTATTTTTTTTCATGTTGGAAAAAAATGAAAAAATGACTTAACCATACAGGAAGTTCAAAGACTAAAAAGAATAGACATTGGTAATATGCAATAAATACAAAAATATACAAAAAACGGATAAATGGAAAGGAAGAACGGGAGTGTCATCATTAAAACAAAATAATTATTTTAATATATATTTATTCGTAAAAAAAATAAAAATCATATTACAGATAATTATAAAAAATTACAAAAGTCATAAAATTATAGACAAATATATTTTCACAAATTTTTTTTTTTAAATTTTCTACAATCTCTTGTTTTGTTTAAAATTAAATCAACGATATATTTTTTATCAAATTAAATAAATGTAATTTACCAAACCATGTAGTTTAAGCTTAATGACGACAAAAAAAATTTTATGTGTACTTATACAATATTTATTATTCAATTTGGTAGTTCAACTGTTATAATCAAACGCGATGACATTTGATTATAATTGTTGAACTATCAAATTTAACTATCGTATCATTGCATGCATTGCCATAGTTTTGCTATTGTATACTTTGTTTGGTAATTGGCTTTTGCGATTTTCTATTTGAAGTCGAAATTTAATAAAACGTGTTATTATTTTATATTTTATGTTATGGCAATTCTTCAATGTATTGCATGGAATGCACATTATTTTCTCCTTAAAAAAATTAACTAAATCATATTTATTTGCATCAAATTTTCCTTTCAAACATGGAAGGTATTGTCTGATAACAATTTCCATTTGGTGAAAATATTTAAATGTTGCTTCATTAACAAAAAACAGCGTATTACGTCGAAAACATTTTAATTGAACAAATTGTGCATATTTAAAAGTTAGATTGTATGTGAGAGATCCAGCGGAATTTAAACACACTTCACATGAAATATTATATTTTGAAATCCGAGAAAGAATATATCCGGCAATATTGTATAATATATTAAGTTCAATGACTCCTAAATTTATTTCTTTTGCTAAAACATGAGGAACAGGTAGCACAACTTTTTTCATTTCTTTTACTTTGGGTTTAATCAACAAATTACCAGCAATTATTCTGTCATCTTCAAAACTAGAGTTACCTACTGGCTTTAAATATTCTGATACCGCGATGATTTTCAAACTTTGTTTAAATTGTAAGGCGTTTGGGCTAGGTTGTTTAGCAACAGAGCAAAATATATTTTCTACACAATCGGATGTTAATCGAACTGCTAATACATACAGATAGCCTTTTTCATTAATTAAATACATCGACATTTCGATGATAGATTTAGTACTAATAATAACTTCACGTTGCACGGGTTTAAATTGCGTACCTTTACCAATTATCATTTCTTGGAAAAGTTGTATAATAGACTCTAAAAATGCAACAGATTGTTCAAATTTTTTTTTTCGAAAATTTATCACCTGGAGTTTGCCCCAATGCGATTTTTTGAGTTCGTGAGGTTACTAACGTAAACCACTTTGAAATGTGTTCAATGAACAAGGCTGTCGTCCAATATTCTTTTTTAGATTTTTGGATCCCGAGAAAATTTAGACCAGCACTAACGACGCGAGATAAAAAATTTTTAGCTTTGTTGACTTTCATTTTATTAAAAGTACCACTTGAGAAATCGTCTACTTTTATTTTCGGTGCTAATTTTAATTGCAAATTGTTTTGAAATTCAGCAAGTTCTTTTAAATGCAAACTATTAACTACAGAGGATAATAGTTTATTTTCATTAATGAATTTTGAAAGCAAGGTAATAGTTTTGTTATTAAGCAAGCAGAATTTTAAATTTTTCAATAGATGGCCAGGGTCAGCGATAAACCAAAGCTTACGATTTTTGTCAACAGGATGAGTTATTGAGTTTGTTATTGTTGAATTGCGTCCAACAAAACCAACAAGAAACTGACGCCACATCGCTAATTTATTCGAACCCATGTCGTTTGTAACACTATGTACTGCGACCGCACTCACGAGCGTGGTGCAACTGCGTTAATTGCTCGTGACGCTAGTTAGGCAGCCACGGTAATCGCGAAGTCGCTCATATCAAAAGCGCGAAGTTAGTCGATACGATTGGGCGCCAGGCACGAGCGAGCGTGCCACTCTTAGATCGGAACGTGACCGATCTCTCGATTCATACCGGAAAAGGAAACGCGAAAATACTCTACTTCGTCACGGGCAATAACGGGCTCTTTTAACCGGCAGCTCAGCCACGGAATTGGCGGAGGGGGTGGTTCGCGACGGACGAGGAGACAGAGGAGAGCGAGGGAACTTAGAGACAACGCTTCAGTCCGATAGAAATGAACAATATATTTCCGATAGATCACGCTACCCACAAGGTTCTGCGACGGTGTTTCGCGACCCGGACGCGAGCGGAAAATATCACGCGGTCGTCGGTACGAGCTCACCGAACGGAGAGAGGCACAATTCCATTCCGAGCGGCGGCAGACAAACACCGTGCACTCTCGTCACTCTACACACGCACTCTCAATTCACGCAAAATGATGGCGATTCGGTACGAAGCAAGCGTTCGGAAGTACGCCGAACAAAACGGCCAACAGAAACGCATACATACTACAGACGACATACAAGAATCACAATTAACGCGACTTGGCTGTGGTGTCGGCGACGCTCTCAATAAACGGAACCGAAAGGATCAAGACGCGAGTTGGTCGGATGAGGCGCACGGCGGTTGAGCACGCGGACCGAACGCGAGCACTAGCGTGTTCCCGTTCCGGCGGAGGATTGTACGGCGAACGTGAACTCTAAAGACGACTCTCGCACGCGCGACTCATCCGGCCGGCGAAATCGGTGGCTTTACACTAGTTCGTTCGTCTCACCACGACGCTGGCCGGGCCCGAACTCGTCCTCGTGCGGGAATGTGACTTGGCCTCGAAAGCGGCTCCCGTCGTCTCGGCTCCTAATGTCGCACCGGTGACGATCCACAGCGAAGTGATCGATAGCGCGAGGAAATTCGGCAGGCGGCACGCAGGATCTTTCGCCCCCACGCACGGGGGTTCGTCGCGCCGCGCTATTGGTTCCGCCTGATAACGCGGTCCTCGCGACCCTCTAATCAGGCTGTCGCGCCGCGGCGCGCAATTCGAGGTAGGTCGGTGTCTTCGGGCAGCTTGCGACTCTTCCCGTGGTTTCCCCGAGGCCGGACGGCTATCCCTACGGACTCTTCGACGTCCGGTGCCTCCGCGCTCGGGACCACGTCCGGAACTTTCCCTCGCAGCTCCTCGTTCGGAGTCTCCTACGCGATGATCTGCGCGGAGTGTCGACATCTCCTACGCCGGACCTTTCCTCTTTGCGTCCTGCAATTTCAGCGGCTTTACTGTTGCGTACAGGCGCGACGGTAAGAAGTAACATAATTAAATGAAGAGAGATCACCTGTCGTGCGCGCTACTGCGATCCTGCGCACGGTCCGGAAGGTCTCCAGTGGCGGCAGCCTCCTCCTTCTTCTAGTCTGCTCGTCGGGTGAGATTTTGTCGATACAAAAAAAAGGAATATGCGCTAGCCGGCGATCCGCCAAACGTCGCTAAAATTAACGGACGGACACACGCACACAAAACAAAAACGCGGAATTATAAGCGCACTCGCCGACACGTTCGTCTCCGAGCCGAGAGGACGTAAAGCCGCAGCGTGCGCTCCTCGTTCGGATCTTACGATCCTTGTGACGGACAGCCAAACGGGATGTCACGTCACAACTCCCCCTTCCCCGGGGAGGACCGAGGAGGTCTTGGCTATCGACGAACGTCGACAGCCACCCATTTCGCCAAACGGTGTCGATTCAGTCACGGGGGAGACGGCGGAGCGGGTTGCAGTCACCGGGAGTACTGTCTCAGCCGCGTCCGGCTGCCTACGCTAAGAATTGCCCTACAAAGTGGAACCTCCGGGCTGTTCGGCTTGAGTGGGAGGCGCCCGTACTCCGGGGTCACATCCGCTGCCGATCCACCAGTCCGGCGGTCTCCGAGCTCTCCAAACGCCAAAAGGGGTGGCCTTCCGCCGGGCCCGGTCGGGAGGAACATCTGGCGCCCTCGCGGCGTGCCCGCATCCCGGTCCGTGGCATCCAGTCCGGTGACCCGAAACGCAGAAAACGCTTAATACTCTCGAGATGTCTACTCTAAAGTTCGCCGAAGATTTTCCCGGCGACTCCCAACTCCGCTCGCCCGCCCCGCCCGCAACCAAGCACTAGAATGCAAAATCCGCAATCCTCTGAACTCATTCTCAGATGCCTCCCCGCGAGGCGGCATCAATGATAAAAAGAAACGAAAAAGAGACGCGGAAACGAGGCGTCGTACTTACCAGCGGAGGCCTTGTCACCTCCGCCTGGCCGATAATGCTCCACAGCCCAGTCGTACCCTCTCCGTAACAGCACTCCCCGGACAATTACACCCAGACGTTCACTCGGGACGGACACAACACCAATAGAGCTTAGCTGTAGCCCTAGGTAAAGGCAACGAGAGCGGGTAGGGACCAAGGTAAAACAGTAACTCGAGACACAAAACTTTTATTGGGCCTTACAACAGATTCGCAGGGCGTGGGGGGGAAGAGGGCCGCCCGCAAGGGGCGAGAAAGAGAGGGAGAGAAAGAAAAAAAAAAGAAAAGAGAGACAACAAAAAACAAAAAATTTTCTTAAGGTTTCCCCCCCCCCCAACAAAACTGCCCCATTCTTCACGGCCAATCAACCGGTAGGTACAAAAACAAACCACACAAACAAAAAAAAACACAAAATCCCGACGAACACAAACTAATCCTGCCCAAAATGCAGCAGACAAGAGAAGAGAGGAAGAGAGCGAGAGAGAGAAAAAGAAAAATAGTGCCGCTGGGGGGCAGGGCAGCGCCGGCGCAAGGGCGGACGTCCTCCGCGTGAAAGGGGGGCGGTAGCCCTGGGCTCCGGACCTTGCCTGGTTCTCCCTATCCGCGTGTCTCCTGGTGCGCGGTCGCTCGACGCCAATCCTCGCCGCACCGCGGGCACTCCCTAATGGTGACGCCGACGTGGCCGCACGCGTAGCAGAACCTCCCCAGTGGTTCTGGACAGCGGGAGTACCGGTGGACCCTGGAACCGCAGTTCCAGCAGCCCACCGGTGAGATGGGGAGGTAGTCCTCCTCCCTCAGGTTGACTTGCAGCGCAGGCCTCCGCGCTCTCGGTCCCGCGGCCGGTCCACGATGTCGAACAGTCTCTCGCGGCCCTCGCCGTCGCCTGATCCTCTTCTCCTCTTCTCGGTCAACGGTTCCCTCGGTGCGAGGGGCTCCAGACCGGGGACGGGATCCGTTTGGGTGGCTTCCTCCCATTGGTGGCATCCACCCCAGACCACCTGAACCCCCACGCTACGGGTCGTCCGCCGGCCCAACTGGCTCCGCTCCGCGGTCCCCCCCGCTCCACGGCTCCGCTCCCTCAGCCGCTCGAGCTCGCTGCGCTCCCGCCAGAAGTCCGGGTACTCCCAGTAGATCACGCTGTAGAGGTCCCGGTACTTTAATAGGAACTCCTCTCGCTGACGCCGGTACTCCCCCGCCATGCCGCGGCGGTACCACTCCCTTCCATCCGACATCTGGCAGCTCAACTTCAGGGGCAGGGGCACAACACGGGCAAGGGACGGAAGAAAGGAACAAGAGGAAGAAAAGAGAAAGAGGGAAAAAAAAACAAAAAAAAATTCTTTCAAGCACGTCTCACACTATGTACCGTTATACGCTTTTAGGTCCTTCACGTGGACCTTTCCTAGCGCGGTTCCGTCCAACTCGGTGAGCTCGTATACGACCGGCGAAAGGGCTTTCGAAACTCGGAATGGTCCATGGAATTTCGGTGCTAACTTCGCCGCAATGTTTTGAGCCGCGGACGATAGAACGTGCTGTCTCTTCAAAACGAGCTCTCCCACCCCAAAAACCTTATCACGCCGGTGCTGGTTGTAGTACTTAGCTTGTTTTTGGTACGCCTGCTCGAGATTTTCCGAGACCCACGCCTGCAACGCTCGCAAGTCTTGCATACGTCGCGACCAGTCCCCCTCTTCGCCCGAGGCCACCTCGGTAGCGTCGCGGCAACGACGACGCAAAGAGTTAATTGGCTCTAATTCACGACCCAGGTTTAAAAACGCAGGCGAGGTTCCGATGGATGAGTGGTGAGCGGTGTTATACGCGAAACGGAAGTCGTGGATATGGAGGTCCCAGTCGCGGTGGTCCCGATCGAGAAACGCAACAATCATTGTTTTCAATACCCGGTTCACCCTCTCCACGGGGTTGGCTTGCGGGTGGTACGGCGGAACTGTCGTGTGCGTTATCCCGAATTCGTGCGCAAAAGCTTTCAACGTCTGGTTCACGAACTCGGTCCCGTTATCTGTCAGTAGAAATTTTGGCGTACCCCACCTCGACAAAACGAGATTTTCGAGGGTTTCCCGTATCCTTTTGCCGTTTGCGGTTCGCAGCGCTTGGCACTCGACCCATTTAGTGAACAGGTCTTGTATCACGAGAAGATACGAGTAGCCGTTCTTACTTCGCGGCAAAGGACCCATGATGTCCGCCGCGATAACCGTCCACGGTGCCTCTATCACGCGGCGACCCATCAACCCCACGGGACTTGCCTGCTCGACCTTTGTCCGCTGGCAGGTCTCGCACCTCTTCACGTATCCCGCCACATCGCGAAACGCGTTCGGCCAGTAGTACGCGATACTCAAGCGGTAGTGTGTTTTCTCGACTCCCAAGTGACCGGATTGCGGATCGCCGTGGGACTCTCGCAGAGCCTCCTCCCGCAATTCCCGTGGCAATACCAATTTCCATCGGTCTAGATCGGGAACGATGGCCGAAGTCACGGGGCGCGGTTTCAGGAAATAGAGCTGCCCGTCCACGATTTTCCAGTCGGTACAGTTTTTCTTCGCCTCCCCCACCTCGCGAAATTTTTCAAGGTACCACTGGTCCTGCGTGTTCGGCGGATTAATCACGCCGGCGATCGCGACCACGGCGGGTTCGGTTTCCCCCTCGAACATTCGCGATAAGGCGTCCGGAACATGGTGCTGCGCGCCTTTACGATGTACAACCTCATAGTCGTACTCGAGCAACTCCAATGCCCACCGCGCTAGTCGACCCGTCGGGTTCTTGAGATGGTGAAGCCAGCGTAGACTACTATGATCGGTTATCACAGTAAATTTGTAACCTTCGAGGTACGGCCTAAATTTTTGTATGGCCCACACGACTGCCAGACACTCTTGTTCAGTTACGGAATACTTTTTCTCCGGGTCTGACAAGGCTCGACTCGCGAACGCGATAACGTGTTCGACTTCGTCCACTGTCTGTGTCAGCACAGTCCCCAATCCTACGGAGCTCGCGTCCGTTTGTAACACAAACGGAATCGAAAAATCGGGGCATGCCAGAGTCGGGGCGGACGTTAAGCGCGCGCGAATTTGTTCGAAGGCTGCCTCCTGCTCGCCCCCCCACTCCCACCACCGGTTTTTCCTAAGTAATCGGGTGAGCGGTTCGCTGAGCGTCGCGAATTGTGGGATGAAGCGACGGTACCAGGATGACATCCCGAGAAAACGGCGTAATTGCTTTAGATTGCGCGGAGCCGGATACTCCAAGATCGGTTGCACTTTATCGGGGTCAATTGTTAGTCCCTCCCTCTGCACAACGAACCCGAGGTAACGAACGTGCGAGCGGCAAAATTCACATTTTCCCGGATTGACGGTGAGACCGGCCGCGGCGATTTTATCCAAAACCCTCTGAAGCCACTCTAAATGTTCCTCGAACGAGGACGTGACCATGACGATGTCGTCCAGATACGCGAACGCATGCGGTTCCATCTCCGGACCGATCAGCTTATCGAGGAGTCGCTGAAACGTCGCGGGCGCCCTCGTCAATCCGTACGGCATGCGAGTGAAGTGATACAACCCTTTACCCGGTACGCTAAACGCGGTAATCTCCCTACTCTCCTTTGCTAAAGGAATCTGAAAATACGCTTGGCTCAAATCGATCGTTGAGATGTAATGGGCGGGTCGCAACTTATCGAGAATACCGTTCATATTCGGTAGTGGATACGCGTCCTTCTTCGAAATACTGTTTATTTTCCGAAAGTCCAGGCAAAACCGATATTTGCCCGTGGCCTTCTTCACCATCACAATGGGATTCGACCACTCGCTAAACGACGGCTCTATTATTCCCGCTTCTAACATCTTGTTGACTTCCTCGCGTATCGCGTCCTGAACCTTCGGCGAAACTAAATAACACCTTTGTTTCACGGGCCGGTGTTGCCCCACGTCAATGCGATGTTCGGTAAGCTTAGTAACACCCGGATTTGCGACTTGTTTTGGTACGTTTTTTTCTAAAAATTCCTCTAGACGCCGCGCTTGATCCGGTGTTAACTCCGAAAGTCCGCCGCCGACCGGAACGCCGGCGATCGCGGACGTAAAATCTTTCCCGCCAAGCTCGAACGGATATTTACGATCAGGTTCGTCCGCAAAAGTCCATTCCACGGAAGTGAAATCGAGATTGATGCCAAAACCGCACAGGAAATCTACCCCTGCTACGCACGGGACGACCAGATCCGGCAAAAGACACACGGAGAGAGAATGACGCCTCCCCTCTAACTCCACCGTCACGTCGGCCTCCCCCGCGATCGCGGCAATCTGACCGTTTGCAGTTCGTATCCGCGAATCTCGATCGCGGAGCGTCGGAATGGCCAGCTGTCGTATTATCTGAATCCCGTCTTTCCCGAAAATCGTACGGCTCGACCCGGAGTCAACCAGCGCGAGGAGCGGATGTCCCCCCACGAGAACGCGGAAATATCGGAGGGGTGGGCGCCCCTCGATCGGAAACGTGCCGTACGAATGTTCGAAATGGCCTAGGTTATTTGGTGATCGGGCCTCTGCCGATTCTACTGGAGTCGCGCAGACCCGACCTAGCGACTCACCGGCTCGTTTCCCGCGCACGTGGCACACGACTTCACGGTCACGCCGGTTTTACCGCAACGGTAACAATACATCCGCCGGTTCTCGCCGCATTCGCGCGCAATGTGACCGATTTTATCGCAGTTCCAGCATTTAGCGGTACTGGTACGCGGGGGAGCGGTGGCGGGGTCTGCGGAGGCGGTACTCGTCGACGCGGCCGTCTGCGCGGCGGCGGTGGTGCTAGTTGGCTTCACCGATTTCTTACGCCCCCCGGGACTCACCGTCGCGACCCCCGCTGCGACGACCGCAGGCGCGCGCGCGGCCTTCTTCGGCGAGCGATAGGCTAATTCCGGAAAAAGAGATCGCTCCGGCGCGGGTGGAGCGCGATAACGGGTGGCAGCATCGTGGCTCACCTCAATTCGCGACGCCAGTAATTCCAACGACGCGAAACTTCTAAATTCGTCCCGGCGAATCGCTATCTGTAATCGCGGCAGCATATTCCGATGCGCGTAGTTTAATTGTTCTTCGAGAGTCCACGGCGGGCTTAATCGATCGAATAACGCCTGCATACATGTCAAATAATCGGCGACGGTCTCGTGCTCCCCCTGCGTACGACGGAGAATTTCGTCGCGCAACGCGAATTGAAAATCCGGATCGCCGAATCGCGCGCGCCATGCCACCACGAAGTCGTCCCACGATCGCCATTCTGCGCGTCGGTTGCGGAACCAATGTACCGCCGTCCCCGATAAAAAGAACGGCAGGCACCGGAAAAGATCGTCGTCCGAAACGGGCAGTAAGGCGCGACCCTCCTCAATACGCACTAAAAATGCTTCCGCGTCGCTACCGCGAGAGCCCGAGAACGCCAAATTCCATTTTCGTAAGATGTTAAAAATCTCGGTAACCGAATGCTGCGGCCCGCCGGGAGGTGGAGGCCGTCCTCCGCCCCCGCGCAGCGGCAGCATCTCACGACTCGAGGAAGCGCGCGCGGGAATCGCGTCGTCGTCCTCCCCCATGCGGAGGTTGCCCATCGCGAGATCACCCGGACTGTCCGGTCGCATCGGCGGAGAGGGCGGGGGTAGTCGTTGGATGGCCGGCATTTCGATAGCGTCGTGCAACGACGCGGTCTCGATCGGCTGTTCCATCTCGTAACGCAATAGGCGGTCGTGCAATGCCGCGAGATCCCCGCCGCTCAGCTGTCCACGACGCGCCAATTCCTCCCGCAAACGATCCTCCGATAGCTTGTAAATCCCCCCGTAACGCGATTTTCCCTCCGAAGTCGTCATAGCGCAAGAGTGTCACGAAACCGCACAACGCTACCGCGAACGAAAGAGACCCGCAAGGACGGGGCGACCGAAAGTCAAGGTACGGTTGCTCGCAACAATTCGCAAGGCTCAGAACGAATATTTTGACACGAATACCTTCCAAATTCCGCCAGCCCAAGCGCGAAAATTCTCAACAAGCTAGAACGGTGACGGCAATCACAAAGAGATACCCGAAAACGTAAACAACGTCGTCGCGCGAACGCGCACGCGAGTGCGAGAGAGACAGCCGCAAGGTCGACGCGCACACACAGCGCACGGCAACACGCGACGTCGCGCGAAACCGTTCACGCGGAAAACACGCGAAATTCCAGGATCACTCGAATTCTTAAGATCAGTACGCGAAAAATAACATGCACACTGCTGAAAGAAAAATGATTAGCAACAACAGAAATCACAATAATGAAATGCACCAGAGAAACATAAATCACACAGATAGGAAATAATTTCCACATGCAATAAATCCATACGAAAGCATGCAGAAGCCCTCTCGCTCTCAACGCCCGTAATTTCGATACTTGCAGAATTTCTACTTTCCAACGTCTCTGGGCCCCACGTTGGGCGCCAAATTTGCGACCGCACTCACGAGCGTGGTGCAACTGCGTTAATTGCTCGTGACGCTAGTTAGGCAGCCACGGTAATCGCGAAGTCGCTCATATCAAAAGCGCGAAGTTAGTCGATACGATTGGGCGCCAGGCACGAGCGAGCGTGCCACTCTTAGATCGGAACGTGACCGATCTCTCGATTCATACCGGAAAAGGAAACGCGAAAATACTCTACTTCGTCACGGGCAATAACGGGCTCTTTTAACCGGCAGATCAGCCACGGAATTGGCGGAGGGGGTGGTTCGCGACGGACGAGGAGACAGAGGAGAGCGAGGGAACTTAGAGACAACGCTTCAGTCCGATAGAAATGAACAATATATTTCCGATAGATCACGCTACCCACAAGGTTCTGCGACGGTGTTTCGCGACCCGGACGCGAGGGGAAAATATCACGCGGTCGTCGGTACGAGCTCACCGAACGGAGAGAGGCATAATTCCATTCCGAGCGGCGGCAGACAAACACCGTGCACTCTCGTCACTCTACACACGCACTCTCAATTCACGCAAAATGATGGCGATTCGGTACGAAGCAAGCGTTCGGAAGTACGCCGAACAAAACGGGCATCGCCCAACAGAAACGCATACATACTACAGACGACATACAAGAATGCATCACAATTAACGCGACTTGGCTGTGGTGTCGGCGACGCTCTCAATAAACGGAACCGAAAGGATCAAGACGCGACTTGGTCGGATGAGGCGCACGGCGGTTGAGCACGCGGACCGAACGCGAGCACTAGCGTGTTCCCGTTCCGGCGGAGGATTGTACGGCGAACGTGAACTCTAAAGACGACTCTCGCACGCGCGACTCATCCGGCCGGCGAAATCGGTGGCTTTACACTAGTTCGTTCGTCTCACCACGACGCTGGCCGGGCCCGAACTCGTCCTCGTGCGGGAATGTGACTTGGCCTCGAAAGCGGCTCCCGTCGTCTCGGCTCCTAATGTCGCACCGGTGACGATCCACAGCGAAGTGATCGATAGCGCGAGGAAATTCGGCAGGCGGCACGCAGGATCTCTCGCCCCCACGCACGGGGGTTCGTCGCGTCGCGCTATTGGTTCCGCCTGATAACGCGGTCCTCGCGACCCTCTAATCAGGCTGTCGCGCCGCGGCGCGCAATTCGAGGTAGGTCGGTGTCTTCGGGCAGCTTGCGACTCTTCCCGTGGTTTCCCCGAGGCCGGACGGCTATCCCTACGGACTCTTCGACGTCCGGTGCCTCCGCGCTCGGGACCACGTCCGGAACTTTCCCTCGCAGCTCCTCGTTCGGAGTCTCCTACGCGATGATCTGCGCGGAGTGTCGACATCTCCTACGCCGGACCTTTCCTCTTTGCGTCCTGCAATTTCAGCGGCTTTACTGTTGCGTACAGGCACGACGGTAAGAAGTAACATAATTAAATGAAGAGAGATCACCTGTCGTGCGCGCTACTGCGATCCTGCGCACGGTCCGGAAGGTCTCCAGTGGCGGCAGCCTCCTCCTTCTTCTAGTCTGCTCGTCGGGTGAGATCTTGTCGATACAAAAAAAAGGAATATGCGCTAGCCGCCGATCCGCCAAACGTCGCTAAAATTAACGGACGGACACACGCACACAAAACAAAAACGCGGAATTATAAGCGCACTCGCCGACACGTCCGTCTCCGAGCCGAGAGGACGTAAAGCCGCAGCGTGCGCTCCTCGTTCGGATCTTACGATCCTTGTGACAGACAGCCAAACGGGATGTCACGTCACAGTACATAAAGTCCAATGTTTTCAGCTTTTTGAATAATTTCAAGTACGATAGAGTGTAACAATGCTCCATCGTAACTATCAGGTGTTAAATAAAAAGCAATAATTTGTTTTCAACGTGAAAAAATACCAGCTAATACAAAAATTAAAGCATGCGTAGCATCCGCACTTTCTCCTATATAAAGCAAGAAACAGAAAGAGGAAAAATTATATAGAAAAAACCAAAAGAATCAAGGTTGTATAATAACTTAAATTAATTAAACAATTAAAAGTTAGATAAAGTTAACAAGCTAATAATTTTAACTTGATTTAGTCTAAAAGATTTACATTAAAAGTTAGACAAACAGAAAGTTTTTCTACCTTGAAAAGAATAAGATAAAAAAAAAAAGAAATTTTGAAACAACTTGAAATATAAGACAAGAATTAGTATAGTAGTTTTTAAAATTTGTCACAAAAAGAAGAGAAAAAACGTGGAGAAGTATTATTACCAGTACGTGTGCAAAAAGACGCAATTCCACAATATGACTGTGTTGCTGAGTCTAATTGTTCTCCCGGTGTAATGCTCATTTCGTCTAATGCAAGCATACAATCTCTTTCCCTACTATCTTTAAATAAAGCAACTTTGTCTTCTAACAATTTAAAAACATCGTTGGAAATCCCTTCTTCAAAGTTGATACCTTCCAATTTTCTTCGAAGTGTACGTTCGGACGGTAGAGGCATTTTTTCCTTCAGTAGTTGTTGATAACCGTTAGAACCGCAGGAAAACTTTAATCGGAGCGCTTTTTTAATAGTGTCGTTAGACCACATGTGGCGTCGTGTGGATCGACGCGTGAGAGCTTCTAGTTGGTCGTCATTGAATATCTTCTTTAATGCTGATTCCAAGCTTACGTGATGTTTTAAGTTGTTCTTCATTATAGTTAATCTCTTATTGTGTTTTTTTAACACATTATTAGATTTATTACTTTTCAAAATAATTTTGTTGGCTAAATCAAGTTTTTTATTTATTTCTCGTAGTTGTTCCTCTAAACATTTAACTTTATTAAATACATCGTTGTACTTTTTTCTGAAGTATAAGTAAAGTAATCTACAAAATAATACAATGTGTCATAAAAGTACAGTAATAATAAATAATAATAAATAACTTAATAATATATTATAAAACATAGTGTTACCATAAGAATTCGATCGTTCCGGTGAGTGAAAAGTAATTGATTCTTCCAAATTATTTGAAGTAACTGATCCAAGAGACTCATTATTTTTTTCCTCATTATTGTCTGTATGGAATGTTCCAAATATAAGTTGTGTTTGCAAAGATTTATTAGTTTGATCCTAAAAAGGTTTATTATATTCATGAAAATTTTATTTTGTCTTTAATAGTTAAAGTGTTGTAATTATTTAAATATATTAAATAATTAAATTTTAAGACTTTTACCAAGTAAAAATATTTATATTTACTTTATAAATAAGAATACAGATGTAATTAAGTTCAATGAAAATTGAAAATTCTATATTGATCGCAGCCTTCAAATCAGTACTATTTTTCATTAGTAGTGATAAGTTAGAATACACTTTTTACGTATTTATCAAATTGTTGCAATAAACTTTGTTTCAGAGAAATACTGATATTTATAATAAAATAATAACATTCTTTTACAAAGTACTGTGCATGCATTGCTCAATCTTTTTAACAAAGATACATTAAAAAAGAAAACTCACCGTTGTAGTAATATATGTTCCACTTTTTTCCCGAGGAGAAAAAATTGTAGGTATAGCGTTTAACTTCAATTTTTTCTTTCCGTCAACTCGTATTTTTTCCCACATTTCACTTGCAAAATGTTTCTATAAAAATTTTCGATATCAGTTTTTATTTTTATAACACAAAAAAAAACAAGTTAAATTACCTCACATACAGCTGAATTAATTTTTGGTTCCCAATTAGTTCTGCCTATATTAGAAATCCATAATTTCTTTTTTTCCGGATCACTTGGAAAGCGAGCCATGAAAATTTTGGAACCTTTTATGTTGCGATTACCGCATCCAAGTATGCAACAAGTTGGCATGTTTGGCCAAAAAAATACTTTAATGTTATTTTATCTATTTTTCATATTTATACACATTACAATATTTGAAAATAAATATTACTCGTTAATTAAACGAAAATGAAATCAATAGGCTCTATTTGAATAAATTCGAGAATTGTAAAGAAGAGCTTATGAGTCGCGACAGATGTCTTTGTCTCTGAACGACAAAGCACCTTCCTCAGATATAGATTATAAGATACTTAATTAGAATGGTGTTGCAAAATAGCAACTCAGTCAACTAAGACGTTCTAAATGCCCCAAAAAAACATAGTCGTTTTAAAGAATAACAATTAACAACATGATTGCAAACACTACTTGGATACAAAATATGTAATTCCACACAGAACTGTTAGAAGATTTAGACACTGAAGAGGACCGTTTGTACGAGATCGAAACGTTTGTTATTATGTCCTAATATATTCAAAGTACAGAAATTTATCTAACATATTTTTGACAACAACACCTATCGCGGTTCATTAGCTCTCTTTACAATTGTTGAATTCAGTCGTTAATGTTTTTATTATTAATAAATTGTTATTAATATTCTCATTACTTTAAAAAATAAGGTTAGAAAATAGTTATAGTAGTAGTTATCATAAACTGATCAAAATATTACCTTTTTAAGTTTTCAATCAAACAGTAAGGATCTTGTGTACCGTTACTCATCACACGTAACATTCAGTAACATTTACCAGTTACTGATATCAGAAAACAGCGAATAAATAAACGTGCGCACATCACCAAAGAGATTATTACTACACATCACACGCATGGTGGAAGAAATCATGATCACACGCATATATATATCGCCGCCATTTTGGGTGTAAATGTCCAGACTCTCTACTTCTAGGGACTCTATGATAGTGTAGTAGCGAGCGCCACACTGTGTCGAAAATGTGAAAGGGAGAATTCCTGAGGGAGATGACCAAGGAGACGTATCTTACAGAAAAATGTAGAGATTAGAATTTGCATCGCGATATCTCCGCTTGTACGGCACGGAGAGAAAAAATAAAAACACTTCTATATATGCAATTTTTCCCAAGCTATCGAATGAGACGACTTTGAACTTGATCGGTTCAGCCGTTGCTGACATCTGATAATCTCGTTATGCTTGAACTCGCTGACTCGCGTAAAACAGGCGTCGGTCTTTCTTGCTTTTTTTTTTGAATTGGCACGAGACGCGAACGCGCCTCTTGATATGTAACGATGTTATTGTTACCGTTACCGACATAAAAATGTAACGCTCTTTACGGTAGAAAAGTAACGAAAACGGTAACAGCGTTGTAAGTAACGAGTTACTTCCTAACTCTGAATTTTATATACAGGGTGAGTCAGAAAGACCACTTGTCCTTTCTCAGGCATATTCGTAATCGAATTCTGAGACGATTTTTCCTTTGGCAAAAATTTATCTGGAGTTTAGTTTTTGAATTATAGAAAGAAATAGTTAGCGTGTGACGGGTCGGATACAAGAGGTAGGCAGGGGCGGCGCAACTCAGCGTTCCGCGCGGCGCGGCGGCGCCCCTGCCTAGCTCTTGTATCCGACCCGTCACACGCTATTTTTCTTTACAACTCAAAAACTAAACTCCAGATAAATTTTTGCCAAAGGAAAAATCGTTTCCGTGAGGCTTGCCATTGCACTTAGATAACACAATAGTACACGGACAACACATTCACATTAAAATTTTCTCTCTCTCTCTCTCTCGCTTTAATTATGCTATCTTTAACTTGAAAATAATCTTCTAATAATTGTAATAAAAGAAATGACAGAACTTTTTATAGAAATAAAGAACAGAGTAATTACATGAAGCCTACAAGAATATTTGCATGTAGGATTTTAAAAAACAATCAAAATACTTTTTTTTATAAGAAACGCGACTGTACTCGACATTTAGATAATTAAGAACACATGAAGTAAAACGAAGTTAATCACGATTTAAGAGTACGAATTACTATTGCGTTGTAGAGCTACAATTTCAATCTCTAGCTTCTTGAGAGAAAAGCGGATAAATAATTTTAAGTTGTATCTATTCAAAACAGGAGTGTATTATAATAAATGTATGCTCGCGAATATAAAATTTAATACAAATGGAATTACTTAAATATTATTTTCCAATTAAAAATAGCATATTTAAAATGCATGAGAAGAGAAGGAAGGAGTGGGGGAGAGAGAGAGAGAGAGAGCGGGGGGGCGCGTTCGACCAAGTTTAAGCATGTTTACTCACGAATCCATCCTGTACGGCGATCAGCTTATTGTTTCCACGATGCGACAGTTCCACTTGAATCGAAATTTGTCCTTGAAGAGAAATTTATCTCTCAGAGTTATTTCACATTTTATCACTTTTACTCTATTTGCTCACTTGATCGATTAACGACGAACAACGAACAACGAACCGATCGATCGATTTTATTTATCACTACGAATTAACCGCTACTAATCATTCGACGCGTTAAAACACGTTACTCGAAGAAACACGTGTTTACGTTACGAGCACACAACACGTGTTTACTCGACGATAGCAAGCAGTCGACTGGATGTTATGATGCGGTAACAGTGGTGCCATAAGTAAAAACGCGGCAAAATTAAAATATTGAATATTACTATACGACTTACATTTTATAAATAATAAAAAATAAAAAATAAAAAATTTAGAAAAAAATTGATTTTGATAAAATCAATTCTTAAATATTTTGAATAAATAATAATTATCTTGATAAAGTCATTAATCATACAATTTTCAATAAATAATAATAAACATGCATTTGCAATATTTTTCTAATAAATTGCAAATGCATGTTTATCATTATTTATTGAAAATTATATGATTAATGACTTTATCAAGATAATTATTATTTATTCAAAATATTGAAGAATTGATTTTATCGAAACCCATTTTTTCTAAATATTTTATTTTTTATTTTTAATTATTTGCCAAAGTCAGCAGAGAGTTCCTCGAAATAAAATATTTGGTTGCCCTGAAAAGGGCAGATTAATTGTATCTTTGAAATTTTCTTCACAGTAAATGTTCAAAGTGGCCACCGTCCATTGTAATGCAGGCTCTCATGCGTCGTAATAAATTTATTTGCGTCTTCTCCAAAATATCATCGTCGATACTCCAAATGGCATAATGCAGCTTGTCATTTAAGTCTTCGATGTCTTCGGGAAGCTGTCTGTAAATAAATTCTTTGCAGTATCCCCACAGGAAAAAATCCAAAGGATTGAGATCCGGCGATCTTGCGGGCCAACTTATTGCGCCGTATCGGCCCATCCAACGGTCAGAAAATTGTTCGTGTAAATAGTTTGTTACTATTCTGGCATTGTGTGGTACAGCACCATCTTGTTGGAATATAATTTTATTCCTATTTGCTAATGGAATTTCTTCCAAAAAGTCTGGAATATTTTCAGATAAAAATTCCAAGTTTCGTCGATACTCCAAATAATGTTTGTATAATTCTTGATATTTTCTTGCAGCAACGTATCGTTGTCCCTGACACTCACCAAGTGCCACCATCAAATCGTGATACTCTTCGTTCATATGCTGCCATATCGTGTATCGTCCTGACGATGTACCTAACGATCGAAGGATTGATTAAAGCATCGGTCGCTGCATCCTATTTAACGGTCTTCGCGGGAGGTCGATTCCTCCCACCGCGCCCCTCGCGTCGAATCTTGTCGCGTGTCGCGGGTGGCGCGGGTCACGCGACGTTTTGATTCGACGCGGGAGGTGCGGTGGGAGGAATTGACCACCCGCGAATACCGTTAAATAGGATGCAGCGATCGATAATTTAATCAATCCTTCGATCGTTAGATACATCGTCAGGACGATACGCGATATGGCAGCATACACGAACGAGGAATATCATGATATGATGATGGCACTTAGTGAGTGCCAGGGACAACCCTACGTTGCTGCAAGAAGATATCGGGAATTATATCCAAATAGAGCAAGGCATCCGACGGCTACCGTTATACTTGCAACGTCTCAACGGTTGTACGAGACCGGAAGTGTCTTGCCGAAAAAAATTGATTGCGGCAGACATCGCAATGTACGAAATTTGCGAAATGTGGAGAGAGTCCTTCGTGCTGCCGAACAAGAGCCTGATACAAGCATTCGGGTCATTGCTCGGGAACACGATCTGACGTATTCCACAGTACGAAGGATATTGAAAGAAGAAAAATTGCACGCGTATCATTATACGAGAGTGCAAGATTTACGAGAGGAGGATTATCCTCGCAGAAGAAGATTTTGCGAAAACTTCTTGAGGAGAGTAGACGAGGATCCGGAATTTCCTTCTCGTGTGATATTTAGCGATGAATCGCTGTTCACACGAGAAGGAATTTTCAACTCTCACAACATGCATATGTGGAGTGACGAGAATCCTCAAGGAACTCGAGCCAGAAGTTTCCAAACGCGTTGGAAAATAAACGTGTGGGCAGGAATTATGGGCACAAGCATATTAGGTCCAGTAATTCTGCCCGACATTTTAAATGGCGCATCATACATGGAATTTTTATCCGAAAATATTCCAGACTTTTTGGAAGAAATTCCATTAGCAAATAGGAATAAAATTATATTCCAACAAGATGGTGCTGGACCACACAATGCCAGGATAGTAACAAACTATTTACACGAACAATTTCCTGACCGTTGGATGGGCCGATACGGCCCAATAAGTTGGCCCGCAAGATCGCCGGATCTCAATCCTTTGGATTTTTTCCTGTGGGAATACTGCAAAGAATTTATTTACAGACAGCTTCCCGAAGACATCGAAGACTTAAATGACAAGCTGCATTATGCCATTTGGAATATCGACGATGATATTTTGGAGAAGACGCAAATAAATTTATTACGACGCATGAGAGCCAGCATTACAATGGACGGTGGCCACTTTGAACATTTACTGTGAAGAAAATTTCAAAGATACAATTAATCTGCCCTTTTCAGGGCAACCAAATATTTTATTTCGAGGAACTCTCTGCTGACTTTGGCAAATAATTAAAAATAAAAAATAAAATATTTAGAAAAAATTGATTTCGATAAAATCAATTCTTCAATATTTTGAATAAATAATAATTATCTTGATAAAGTCATTAATCATATAATTTTCAATAAATAATGATAAACATGCATTTGCAATTTATTAGAAAAATATTGCAAATGCATGTTTATTATTATTTATTGAAAATTGTATGATTAATGACTTTATCAAGATAATTATTATTTATTCAAAATATTTAAGAATTGATTTTATCAAAATCAATATTTTCTAAATTTTTTATTTTTTATTTTTTATTATTTATAAAATGTAAGTCGTATAGTAATATTCAATATTTTAATTTTGCCGCGTTTTTACTTATGGCACCACTGTTACCGCATCATAACATCCAGTCGACTGCTTGCTATCGTCGAGTAAACACGTGTTGTGTGCTCGTAACGTAAACACGTGTTTCTTCGAGTAACGTGTTTAACGCGTCGAATGATTAGTAGCGGTTAATTCGTAGTGATAAATAAAATCGATCGATCGGTTCGTTGTTCGTTGTTCGTCGTTAATCGATCAAGTGAGCAAATAGAGTAAAAGTGATAAAATGTGAAATAACTCTGAGAGATAAATTTCTCTTCAAGGACAAATTTCGATTCAAGTGGAACTGTCGCATCGTGGAAACAATAAGCTGATCGCCGTACAGGATGGATTCGTGAGTAAACATGCTTAAACTTGGTCGAACGCGCCCCCCCGCTCTCTCTCTCTCTCTCTCCCCCATCTCCTTCCTTCTCTTCTCATGCATTTTAAATATGCTATTTTTAATTGGAAAATAATATTTAAGTAATTCCATTTGTATTAAATTTTATATTCGCGAGCATACATTTATTATAATACACTCCTGTTTTGATGATAGATACAACTTAAAATTATTTATCCGTTTTTCTCTCAAGAAGCTAGAGATTGAAATTGTAGCTCTACAACGCAATAGTAATTTGTACTCTTAAATCGTGATTAACTTTGTTTTACTTCATGTGTTCTTAATTATCTAAATGTCGAGTACAGTCGCGTTTCTTATAAAAAAAAGTATTTTGATTGTTTTTTAAAATCCTACATGCAAATATTCTTGTAGGCTTCATATAATTACTCTGTTCTTTATTTCTATAAAAAGTTCTGTCATTTCTTTTATTACAATTATTAGAAGATTATTTTCAAGTTAAAGATAGCATAATTAAAGCGAGAGAGAGAGAGAGAGAGAAAATTTTAATGTGAATGTGTTGTCCGTGTACTATTGTGTTATCTAAGTGCAATGGCAAGCCTCACGGAAACGATTTTTCCTTTGGCAAAAATTTATCTGGAGTTTAGTTTTTGAGTTGTAAAGAAAAATAGCGTGTGACGGGTCGGATACAAGAGCTAGGCAGGGGCGCCGCCGCGCCGCGCGGAACGCTGAGTTGCGCCGCCCCTGCCTACCTCTTGTATCAGACCCGTCACACGCTAACTATTTCTTTCTATAATTCAAAAACTAAGCTCCAGATAAATTTTTGCCAAAGGAAAAATCGTCTCAGAATTCGATTACGAATATGCCTGAGAAAGAACAAGTGGTCTTTCTGACTCACCCTGTATATATATACAGGATGTCCGGGAACTAGGGAACTTACTGCTTTGACAACTTAAAGGAGATAAAAAGGGACAAAAAAGTCTTATACCATTTTGCGATATTTGCTATAATTATCGAATTATAAAATAAAATGTATGAGCCAATGTGCGGTGACGCCGCGCCATCGCGCCTAGCTCGTAGGCAAGAGCGCACGGAGGGACAGATGACGCGTCGTTGTTTGAATTTGCACGGCGCGACGATCTGAATTTGCCGCACCGCGTGTACATACACTGCAAAAAACAAATGTGTTATTTTAGCTAAAACGTCTTCTTACACATTTGATAAATAACACATTTGATTTTTGCAACGTATGTACACGCGCTGCGGCAAATTCAGATCGTCACGCCGTGCAAATTCAAACAACGACGCGTCATCTGTCCCGCCGCGCGCTCTTGCCTACGAGCTAGGCGCGATGGCGCGGCGTCACCGCACATTGGCTCATACGTTTTATTGTATAATTCGATAATTGTAGCGAATATCGCAAAATGGTATAAGACTTTTTTGTCCCTTTTTATCTCCTTTAAGTTGTCAAAGCGATAAGTTTCCTAGTTCCCGGACACCCTGTATATATATATATATATATATATATATATATATATATATACAGGGTGTTTCAGACCACCCGTACACCCCTTTTCTCTTCGCAGGATTAGGACCAATCAAAAATATGTTCAGACGAAAGTTGTAGGGTTTCAAAAGATCTATTCAATGATCTTATCAATTTGACCTTGGATGGCGTCGCCAAGGTCAGATCGAAATCACATTAAGTTTTTTAAATGGAACACCCTAATTTTGATTCCAGAATCTAATAGCTGGTGTCAAGACCTTTCCAAAACACTATAAGAATGTTTATTTTCGTTGACTACTTTCCGAGTTGTGCGGCTTGAAAGTTACACTACCGCCAGCATCAGCATTACTCAAGATGTACCATGTGGTGGTTACTTAGTCGGATTTAATCTTGTGTGTGGGTGTGTGCATACGTGCATGCGTATGTGTATGGGGGAGGAAAAGGGGAGTCAAAGTTTTATGTACTCTGCTTTTGTTTATTAACTGGATTGATTATGTTTGATGATCAATCATGTCCAGATTGACTGTATGCATTTTCCCGTGCTTAGCATTATCCAGAATGAACGACGTGGACGTGACGAGAATTTCATCCCATTGGGGTGCTTGATTCACGTGAGTCCCCTTGCCTCTCACGTTTGGGGTGCTTGATTCACGTGAGTCCCCTTGCCTCTCACGTTTGGGGTGCTTGATTCACGTGAGTCCCCTTGCCTCTCACGTTTGGGGTGCTTGATTCACGTGAGTCCCCTTGCCTCTCACGTTCGGGAATGAATGAGTGTATGTTTTGTTAAGCGACTAAATGTTCAAAGTGAGCACCATTCTCTGCGATGCAAGCATCAACTCTATTTTGAAAATCATTGGTTGCTCGAAGAATTTCCTCGGCACGTAAGGATCGAATTGCTTCACTTATTCTACGAATCATATTATCCCTCGTAGTCGGACGTTCATGATAGTCCAAGTTTTTTATCCTTCCCCAGAAATAATAATCAAGGACGGTGAGATCTGGTGATCGGGGTGGATAATTGATTGGACCGTATTTGCCTATCCACTTGTCGGGGAACATAGTATTTAATGCCGCACGAGCAACTCTCGATGTATGAGACGGACATGCATCTTGTTGGAACCACATGTTCAGGCGCAATTGCAGAGGAATATTTTCTAGTAAGACAGGAAGATCTGTCATTATCAAGGCGGAATATCTATCACCGTTTAGATTTTCGTCAAAGAAAACAGGACCTATGATTTGACTTCCAATAATTCCACACCAAACATTGACTTTCCAAATGGTTTGATGATCTACTTCTCTCAACCAGTGAGGATTATTTTGTGCCCAATAACGAGAGTTCCAAGTATTAACAGATCCATCACTTTTAAGTGTACATCCGTCAGAAAATAAAATTTTCAAGTGGAAATCAAGTGGTTGCTGTCTTATAAAGTTGCAAAATACAAGTCTCTGTCTAATATCGTTATAATTCAACGCTTGATGAACAGACATTCTGTAAGGGTGAAATTTGTTATTTTTTAGAATGCGCCATACACTGACTTTACTAACACCAGAATCTTGTTCTCGTCGTCTTAAAGAATCATAAGGGTTCAATTCTGTCGATGCAAGAATTTCCACTGTTCTTTCATCCATAATCGGACGACGAATTTGTGTACCTTTGTTATGTTGAGGCTGAACGACACCTTTAATTTTGATTCGTTTAGCCAAACGTGAAAAAACATTTCGCGAGTGAGGAGTCCGATCAGGATAACGTTCCCGCCACAATCTTTCCGCTGCAATGAATGTACCTCGACACTCACCTAAAATTAGCAGCATATCATATGCTTCTTCATTGGAATAGGACATGGCTAAATAAACCTAGACTAATAAAGAGGGTCGGATTTTTGTTGCGCGATTGATACTGATATGACGGTTATTGAAGACGTAGGTGACAAGTTTGAGAGAGTTATTGTCAGTCGTGTTGAGTTGAGTCACAATAGCGTTGTGGTGAATACATCTCCACTACATTCTATGCAAATAACAATATGTATAAAATCACGAGTTAGACATCGTTACGCAGAAAGCCGCGCTCGTTATTGCTCGTGTGCTACCGTTAAAGTAATAATGTAATTACATAATATTATGACATACATATGTATGTGACTATCTACGGTCGCAACAGCTAACTTTCACGATTTTTTCATGATCTGTTTTTGTTGGCCCGGCTCGCGTGTTTACTTTCTTTGTGTCGGCTGCACGGCTTTCTGCGTAACGCGTGATTTTATATTGTTATTTACATGGTGCTGGCGGTAGTGTAACTTTCAAGCCGCACAACTCGGAAAGTAGTCAACGAAAATAAACTTTCTTGTAGTGTTTTGGAAAGGTCTTGACACCAGCTATTAGATTCTGGAATCAAAAATAGGGTGTTTCATTTAAAAAACTTAATGTGATTTCGATCTGACCTTGGCGACGCCATCCAAGGTCAAACTGATAAGATCATTGAATAGATCTTTTGAAACCCTACAACTTTCGTCTGAACATATTTTTGATTGGTCCTAATCCTGCGAAGAGAAAAGGGGTGTACGGGTGGTCTGAAACACCCTGTATATATACAGGGTGTCAGGTAACTACCGCCCGTGGTTTCGTGGATTGATCAAGTAAAACTGAGCAGAAAAGTCCTTTACCATTTTTTAATATTTGCCATAGTTAACGAAATAAAAATTAATAAAGTCTGCGAATAAGCGCGTATCACCGCGCGCAAGGACCGCCCGCCGGTCGCCGAGACGGCCGAGACGTAGGCAGCCGCGGCTGTAGGCGCGGCGCTGTGCGGTGAGGAGGGAAAACAGCTACTGCTTTTCCTTCCTCACCGCACAGCGCCACGCCTACAGCCGCGGCTGCCTACGTCTCTGCGATCGGCGGGCGGTCCTTGCGCGCGGTGATACGCGCTTATTCGCAGACTTTATTAATTTTTTTTTCGTTAACTATCTCAAATATTAAAAAATGGTACAGGACTTTTCTGCTCAGTTTTACTTGATCTATCAATCCACGAAATCACGGACGATCGTTACCTGACACCCTGTATATATATATATACGAGGTGTGATCAAAAAGTAAGGTGACTTTTTGAATTTCGCGCGCTCTGTACACTCTAATTTCAAAATTTTTTTTTTGTGTTGGTACACTCGTCACGATCATATGTTCACAGTTTTGACTATATAGCATGTGTTGTTTTTATGTGAGAGGCATAAAGGTTAGACTCGTGTTTGCGTGCTCGGCGATTTTTTGCTGTTGAAAATAATGGAGCAGAGAGTTTGTATTAATTTTTGTGTAAAATATGGTATTAAATGTTCAAAAACTCTTGAAATGTTGACAGTGGCGTACGGTGAGTCAACTTTGAGCAAAAAAAATGTTTATAAATGGTATAAGTTATTCCAAGAGGGCCGAGAAAATGTTAACGATGAACCTCGCTCTGGACGCCCCAGCACGTCAAAAACCGACAAAAATGTTCAGGAAGTGAAAGAAATTGTGTTGAAAAATCGTCGAATCACGATTAGAGAAATAGCTGATGATCTTAACATATCGTTTGGCTCATGCCAATCAATTTTAACGGATGTTTTGAGTATGACACGTGTGTCAGCGAAATTCGTCGTTACTAGTGAGTACTTTTTTGGCCAAAAACAATACTGTCATCATGCCTCAGCCACCGTATTCACCAGACTTGGCCCCCTGCGACTTTTTCCTCTTCCCAAAATTGAAAAGGCCTATGAAAGGACGAAGATTTGCGACGTTTGAGGAGATTAAGGCTGCATCGCTGGAGGAGCCCAAGGCAATACCCAAAAGTGCATTTCAGAAATGTTTTGACGACTGGAAAAAGCGCTGGCACAAATGCATTGTATCAGAGGGGGATTATTTTGAAGGGGATAACATAATTTTGGATGAATAAATGAATATTTTTTTATAAAAATGAAAAGTCACCTTACTTTTTGATCACACCTCGTATATATATATATATATATATATATATATATATATATATATATATATCTTTATGGTTTGATAGATATCGGTACCATTTCGGAGATGTAGTGATACATATCAGGACATTTGTTACATACTGGGTCCGATCCGGTATTTTTTTATATGAATAGTAATGTACCAGAACCGGTACCAGTTTATTTAAAGATGTGTAATGTATAAAACCAGGACCAAGTTTCTGTTCATAGATTGCACATTAAGAGGACCGGTACTAGTATTTTAAATATACGCATTGTAACGAAAAGGATCTTCCCTATGTAATTCGCTTTATTGTATCAAATTAGAGAACTTCTATTAATAGTGTACTACTCTCAATACATTAAATTTGGAAATAAGAATTCACAAATGTAACGAGAATGTGAACATATAAACATTGCTTTATCTGGATATGTGTTTCAATCTTAATACGTGAGTAATACGAATATTAAGGTCATTCTTCAATGGCAGTAGTTGTAGTGGATTAAGGAGTAAGCATTAGACGTAGGCTATAAAACTAAGGCGTTCTTATGTCCGAGTATCCATAACGGCGTGTAATAAAGATTATAATGAATTAATCGCATTAGTTTTTGTATTAATACTGAGCTCTAATAACTGAGAATAAGAATAGATCGTAGGAAATGGCTTTCACCCATTTTGCTTACTTTGAAGTTATTCCTTAATCCACTATTACTATCGTCATTGTAGACGGACTTTTATATATATTTAAAAATAAATATCCGCAAACATCGTTAACGCACAATCAATTAATTTCGGAATTTCATTGACATACCGATATCTATTGGGTCCGGTTCTGATTTTTCTCGTTACATAGAAGAAATTGGACTCCATATTTAGCGTTACGTTAACGAAATTTTGAAATTAATCGCTTGGGTCAGTATCAGATACTTTGACATGTATTTATATGAACACAGTATCATGGCTAATATGTTGAAACACATTCGAATTATATCATCGTTCATATATTCACATTTTCATTTTATACGTGAATCTTAGTTTCTCAGCGAAAACAATCAATTAAGACACATGTCTCCGATAATATTTAATTGCCCTTCGAGGAATTGATGATTATTTCAATTCAAATAATAACGATATGTCGTTGGAATTTATTTTTAAAGTAAATATTGAACAATGAAACTAATATCTTCCAAAAATTTTTATTTAAAATTTATAAATATTGGTGACATAGCTTTTTTATTACGTAAATCAGAGTGTCCATTAATTCATAGTACGCTAATTTAATACTACCGAATATAAGTGCACTAACGATTTCATACGCTTGGAAACAAGGATTTACAGATGTAATGAAAAAGTGAACATACATTGTCCTATCTGGATATGTGTTCCAATCTCGATGTGTGAATAATGCGAATATTATGTTTAAAAATATATATCCACATATGTTGTTAACGCAGAATTAATTTCAAATTTTAATCGACGTAACGGCATCTATTGGATCCGGTTCCGATTTCTCTCGTTTCATCGATAAAATTGGACCCAATACTTGTCGTTACACTGATGAATTTTTGAAATTAATCGCTTAGGTCTGTATCAATGAAATATTTTGACATATATTTTTATGAGCACAGTTTGTATTATGGCTAAATCTAGTTTGAAAAACATGCGTGTGAAACCAACGTTCAAATATTCACATTTTCATTTTATATGTGAATTCTAGTTTCTAAGACAATCAATTAAGACACATGTCTTTCATAATATTAATTGACCTTCGAGGAATTCATTATGTTAATTCAAATAATAAAAGACGATATGTCATCGGAATTTATATCCCTCTACTACTGTGCTGGCGTTTGTGGGGAACCCCACTCAATTTTGTAAAGCTTATAATTTTAAAAGAAATATTTAATTTAAATCAAATAGGCATGTAATTCTACTACAAAAGACTGAATAATTAGAAAAAACGTATCAAAAAATATTTCGTTTTTCGGGTCTCACAGACGCTACATCGCTATGTACGTAACTAAATTTGACTACGGTAATAAAAGGATATATTCCAAAATAGACGTTGAATAATGAAACGAACATCTTCAGAAAATTTTGATCTAAAGTTTATAAACATAGTTTTTTTATTACGTAAATCAGAGTGTTTATTTACTCATGGTAAGCTAATTAAATACTACCGAAGATAAGTGCATTAACAATTTCATGTGCTTGGAAACAAGGCTTTACAGACGTAATGAAAAAGTGATCATACATTGTTTTATCTGGGTATATGTTCCAATCTCGATGTATGAGTAATACTAATATTATGTACAAGGTCAGATTCTAAAATGTCCTTTCCGAAGAAAACTTTACTTCAAATACATAGTACACGTATACTATACTATATCGAATAAAAATTTCCTTTGAGATGTTTCGGAATGTAGTTCAAAATATATATTCACATACATTGTTAACACAAAATTAATTAATTTCGGAATTTCATCAATGTAGCGATATGTATTGAGCCCGGTTCTGATTGCTGTCGTTACATCTAAGAAATTGGACCCCATATTTGTCGTTACATTGATGAAATTTTGGAATTAATTACTTGCTTCTGTATTAGTGAGATATTTTGACATATATTTTTAGAAACGCAGGTTGTATCATAGTTATGTCCAAATTGAAAAACATTCAAGGTAAACCAACACTTTAATATATTCACATTTTCATTTTATATGTAAATTTTGGTTTCCAAGTAAACGCAATCGATTAAAACTAATGTCTTTGATAATTTTTTATTGGCTACGAGGAATTGACGTTTATATTAATTCACATAATAAAAACGATGTGTCGTCGAAATTTATAAATTCAAAATCAGCAATGAACAATAAAACCAATGTCTTAAAAAAATTTTCATCTAATGTTTATAAATATCGATGACTTATTCTTTTTATTACTTAAATCAGAGTGTTTATTAATTCTGGTACGCTAATTAAATACCACCGAAGATAAGTAAATTAAGGTTTTTGTACGCTTGGAAACTAAGATTTACAGATATAATGAAAATGTTAACATACATTTTTTTATCTGGATATGTGTTTCAATCTCGGTACGTGAATAATACAAATATTATGTTTAAGGTTAGATTCCGAAATGTCCTTTCCGAGGAAAACTTTACTTGAAATAGATAGTACACCTAACGTATACTGTATTATCGAGAAGACTTTTCCTCCGAGAGGATGTTTTGGAATGTAGCTTAAAATATGTATCAACACACATCGTTAATGCACAATCAATTAATTTCGGAATTTTATCGACGTAACGATATCTATTGGGTCCGGTTCTGACTCCTGTCGTTACATCGAAGAAATTGGACCCAATACTTGTCGTTACATCGATGAAAGTTTGGAATTAATTATTTACTTTTGTATTAACAGTATACTTTGATACATATTTTTAAACATACCATTCACAATACACTTATATCGAGATTGAAACTCATCAAATTAAAATAACTTTTCATCATTTTATTATAATATATATTTAGCGCTGCAGTAAGGTGACTTATAATTTACATTGGGAGGGTAATATATGTGCTTGTACAATAAGTTGCATACGTATCATAATTTTATTTAATTTTAATGGTTACATTAAGTTTTCCAATATTAATTACAGTTTATATTATATTTTAACTGAAAACGTTTGTTAAGATTTTGTTTACAATGAATTTGTGTTAATTAGATTAATATCTACAGAAAGTGTCAAAACATTTTTAAAATTATAAATGAAAATCTTTTGTTGCTAAATTTTCATCCAGAGTACGGTTAATATTATTAAAAGCTAATAATATTAATAAAGTATTAATTATTAAAGCATATATAGAAATATATACAAAGAGAAACAAAGAGGTGAGTGTATAAAATCACAAGGACACATTGCTACTAGCAATATTTATTTCATATTGCAAATATTATAAAATAATGTTATGTCTCAGAGTAATGCGGAACATCACATCCGAATAGATTGCGAGGAACTAATTTAAGAAGACATTTAGCAACTACATGTGTCAATTTAAACCTCAAAGATTATGAAGTTTCCGACTTAGTTAATTTCATGGGTCACGCTAATAAAATACACAAGGAGCATTATCGACAACCTATTTCAAGTAGAGAAATATTCCAAGTCTCAAAATTATTAGAAATTGTGCATGGAAAAGACAGCGATGAAGAAACAGAAGAAATTGATATCGAAGAAAATTTTCACCGTATATCATGACGTAAGTTTATTTTGTGTTCTTATGATTTTATATACTCACCTGTACATAATATTTTGTTAACCTCTGTAATACTGTAATTTTCGTCTTTGGAAATTTTTTCTCGAATTAATTGGCCACTATACACCAGACAACCTAATAATATTTATAAAGCACATGTTTAATTAAAGAGTAAAAAAACAATAATATTAAAAGCTATAATAGAGGAAGAAGTGGCAAAATATCATTTTGCTTTTTTTAAATAATAACTTTGTAAATATTAACGTGATATAATTTTTATGAACTTCAAATTATTTTGTTAACCATAAAATTTCTAGCAATTCACCTATAGGAAGAGATAGGAAGAGATATCGGGTATATAGAACAAAAGTAATTTATAATTTACTGAAGAGTAAAAAAAGATGCGTTTGTGAGATAGCAGGGGAATTGAGAAATACCAACAACCAATTTCATAAAAACTTCACTTGTAATTACAAAAAGTTACAAAGTACAAATTAATGATTTTTCTCGTAAATGTTACTAATAAGTACCAAAGAACACAATAAACATTTTATAAAATGTTTCATTTAGAAAAAATCTATTTAGAATAATTTTTTGCCTTCAGTAAGCATTATGTAACGAGATCGAAAAGTTATAAGAGCGGTATTACATTCGTAATGCAAACGGTTAATCATCTCATAACTCCTTCCTTTATATAACTTTATACTTCAAATGCATATACGAAATTCGATACGAAAAACGATTTCTTACATTTACTATGTGTTATATTACATGCGTTTATATTGTTGAGTGTAAAATTATGATATTTACTACGTTTACACGTCGTACAACTACGTTTCACTATTAATTGGGTTTAGTAACATTCGTAGTGATAAAACCGGCCAATTATAGTCATTCCATTCTTGAGAGGAATACTTGTGATCAGCCAGTTTTATAACTATGGATTTTATTAAATCAGATTAATGATGCGTAGTATAACTTTATATTGTAATTTTATAATGTTGTAGTTGATATTTGCTGGACAAAGATTTTAAACATACCTTTGTCTTCTAAATTATTGCTTTCAATATCTTTAGGTTCAATATCTTTAGAACGACTTTTACTTTCAGTATTATATTGTTGTAATTTTTTATCATTCGTCGTTTGGATACTGGAAAAAAAATTCTTTTTACTAGTCGAAATGCAAATAAAAATGATAATATAATAAAGTAAACAAATTTTTTATGTTACCAATATCTTTTTGTATAATCTGTCTATTCTTCTTAATAATCATCGAATTTCTTTATTTTTAATCTGTAAAGGTTCCTTGTTTTTTGGCAATGCAGTTTCTTTAAATTTTGTTTTCTCAACTGTGTTCTCAACTAAAAATAGAAATAATAACGTTAGATTTAAACTCTTAAATATGTATTTTTAAATCTATAATACATTTTATTTACCGTTTTGCTTCTTATTATTCATATTAATTTTAATCTCAAATTCAGTTTTTATATTTACTAATTTTTTTATAAATTTCTGTAAGTAAAACAAAGGTATTTAACATAAATTCAAACATTTAATGTAGTCTTTAATCTATTACCTATTTTTAATCTAAACAATAATAGCAATAGAATACCTTTCAAATGTAAAGTCAGGTGCATTAATGAGGTCCTATTTTGATATAACTCCAGCAATTTAATCAATCATGTGTTGCTATTGATTTAGTGATTTCGTCTGATTGGCTAAAATTGCTGTGACTTTTGTACTAGCTACACCAAAAAAGGACCTCATTAATGTACCTCATTGTACATAACACTTTAATATGATAACATTTTCATTTAAAACAATTATGAATCAATATATTTTTAAAGGCATCAGACAAGGATCAGTTCATTATTAAGTACAACAATATTAATAAAAACTATAAATTGAAACAATTAAATTATTCTTAATAAAAGTAAACACTATACACAGACCTAAGCTCTTTAGAGAGCATTAATTAATATAGCAACAGTGGTATCTATGTAAAAATTAATAAAGATTACAACAAACAAGTAATCTGTAAGTGTAAACATAAAATGTAAAAATCCTTACATTTACACCATATGTTACATTACATGTGCTTATCTTGTTGATTGTAAAATTATAATATTTACTACGTTTACACGTCACCATTAATTGGGTATAGTAACATTCGTAGTTATGAAACTAATCCAGTATAGTCATATCATGTCTCAGAGGAATACTTGTGATCGGCCAATTTTATAACTATCGATCTTATTAAATCCGATTAACGAAACCGTTTAAATATAGTAGTATAATATTATGTTATTGTTGTAATTAGTATTTGCTGGACAAAGATTTTAAACATACCTTTGTCTGCTACATTATCGCTATCCATATCCTTAGAACAACTTTTACTTTCAGTATCATATTGTTGTAAATTTTTATCATTACGTCGCATAGATATTGAAAAAAGAAAAATACTTTATACCAGTCGAAATGCAAATAATAATAATAATAATATAATAAAGTAAATATATTTTCTATATTACCAATATCTCTTTTTATAATCTGTCTTTTCTTTATTTTTCTTTTCTTTATTTTTCTTTTCTTTATTTTTCTTTTCTTTTTAATAATCATCGATTCTATATTTTGAATATGTAAACGTTCCTTGTTTTTTGGCAATGTAGTTTTATTAAATTTTGTTTTCTCTAGTGTGTTCTCAACTAAAAATAGAAACAATAAGTTTAAACTCTTAAATGTGTTTTTGAATCTGTAATACATTTTATTTACCGCTTTGCTTCTTATTATTCATGTTAATTTTGTTCTCAAATTCAGTTTTCATATTTACTAATTCTTCATAATTTTCTGTAATTAAAAGAAAATGTTTGAATTTAACATAAATTCAAACATTCAATGTCTTTAATCTATTAACAGCAATAATAATAATAATAATAATAGAATATTTTTTTCAAATGTACATGTATCACTTTAATACATTAACATTACAGAATTTCCATTTAAAACAATTATGAATCAATCTATTTTTAAAGGCATCGGTCAATGTTTATTTTTACGTACAATTAACATTGTGATAATTAATTCTTAAACAAAATTAAAAAACAAAAATTTATGCTTAGGTTATTAAGTACATTAGGTGATACTGTGTAATTAACACAAATAGTATATTATACAAGAATAATTAAATAACAAATTCAAGTCCGAATTTATAGTCGTTTCTCAGATCTCAAGATCAATCTGTTTTCGTCTTGCTACGTTTTTTTATTATACAAATGACAAAAACAGAATGAGATTTGAAATCAGAGAAACGACCTTAAATTCTAATGTAAGATTATACTGTAGTATATATACATATGTATCTATATAAATACATGTGTCAGTATTTTTTAAAAAAAGGGTAAACTTTATTTATATACAATATATAAAATGTTTTACATACCATGGCAGGCAATAATATTGCCAGCATACCGTTTTCCATCTTTGTATTTTATGCTACAACCATTTTTCCCTTTTATTATATCTGTTTCTTTGCAGATGTAATAAACATTATTGGAAAACAAAACCAATGAGAACATTTTTAAATTGAAACTGGAGATTCAACAGAATCTGGAGAATGGAGAAGCTGAAAAATCAAATGTCCCAAATATAATTATTGTACCTTAAATGAATATACACTGAGAAAAAATTTTTTTTAATTTTAGTAAATGTATTTACTAAATCTAAATTTATTTAATTAAAGAAAACAATTTTTAAAATATAAAACTTTTTTCTTATTTATAGTAAATCGTTTCATTAAAATAAAAAAATGATTTTTTGTTAAACAATTTATTTAAATCTAAGTCAGATTTACTAAATTACGATAAATTATTTGTTGAAATCTAGTAAATGAATTTTTAAAATATTAAATCCAGATTTTTTAATTTTAAAAATAACGTTTTAGTAAATATTTGTTTAAATTTAGTTTTCCAAATTTATAAAATTAATAAATAGTTTATTTAAAAGAAATAAATATTAAAAAAAAATAATTTGTTAGTTTTAAGAGAACATAAATTTGAATAAAGGTAATATATTCGATAAAAAACAAAATAGTTTTTTATTTTTAGGAAATATATTTTTTTACTTTTAAAAGGAATTTTTTCTTTTGTACAAAAAGGAATTTTATCTTTTATACAAGTTCTTTTTCCTTCTATTAAAGTATTTTTCTGTATATTCTTCTTATTAGTCTTAATGAATGCGTTAAGCAAAGAAAATAACTTAAAGAGCATTTAATATCTCGGATCGTAGGTATGTAATATAACTAGATGTACGACATATATGTATCGTGTGTAAGACACAATACAACTTGTTATTCATCTATAGTGTTTATTAAGAAATCTGATTCTAAAATTATAACTCTTTTTCTTAATATCTAATGTTCCTTTATTGTGTTTAAGGCCTAAGACAATCATAAAATAAGAACGTCTACTCTCTTATATTCAGATCTATGGTTTTTACACGGGACGCGACAACGCTTGCCGCGCGGCAACCAGCGCATGGCAACCAGCGCATGGCAACCAATTTCGCTTTTCTGTAATCGCGCGCGTGCCTACTTTTGTTTTTCTCTTCCGCGATCTGCCGTGATCTCGCGCCTCATGTGCAGTGTGTGTCCCGTGCCTCATATTGCCTCATATCTCGTGCTGTTTCGGGTATCAAGAAGTATCTCAACAACTATTAGATGCATCAATCAAATTTGACCAAATTGAGAGGCCTGTTCAAGTACAGTAAGTATTCATTATTCGCATGCAAACATGATATTTGTAAAGATGCGTCCAAGTTATCGAATCTAACCTCGAGCATTTCGGCGAGCATTTCTTTGTCTTTTGCCAAATCACGTAACAAATACTCGCCGAACTGCTCATGACTTGAAGTTCGGTTTGATTCAATAATCTGGACGCACATAATTGCCATGGGTGCTTTCCAGCTATGACACAAATCGACACTGTGTAACACAGTGTCCATTAGTGTAAGAAAGAAAATTTTAGTTGTCTTACTCACTAATGGACACTGTGTTACACAGTCGACTTGTGTCGTAGTTGGAAAGCACTCTATATGTATAGTTTACATCGAACACTTCAGTGTGCGTACTAAATAAATGTTCACAGCGTTACACGTATGCTGATGAATACTATTTTTATTTGATACATCTGTTTGATATGTATCAGGCTAAGTTCCGTAAATTATATATGCGCGCATTTTTTTATTGAATAAATATTTATATATCGTAAGTAAATATTTCATTGCAAGTATTCAAATAAATATTTATTAAAATTTATTAACTTTTCTCAGCATATAATTAAAATTATTCGTACGATTATAATTTTTAATTTTATGGTCGATATCCATAGTTTTTTGTTTTAAAACCTTAAGTAATATCTTAGATGTTATATTAACATCTTAGAATGTTATGACCATCTTAAGTAATATCTTAGATGTTATATTAACATCTTAGAATGTTATGACATATATAAAAGCTATGAATATCGACCATAATATTAAAAATTATAATCGCACAAATAATTTTAATTATATGATGAGAAAAATTATTAAATTTTAATAAATATTTATTTGAATACTTGCAATGAAATATTGACTTACAATACATAAATATTTATTCAATAAAAAAATGATAGTTAAATTAAATTAATGGTTCTTAAACTAAATAAATATTTATTTACATTTATGAAATATTTCAAGTATTCAAACAAATATTTATTAAAATTTAATTTTTTCTCTCAATGTATTGTAAGTTAGCGGCTGTCCCCGCTAACCTCCTCTGTTAGTTCAAGCGTCCACCGCTAGGGGCGCTAGTGCAGCGCCATATTGTCAACGTCATACCGATACTGTGTAGGTATTGGCTCAGCGTTAGCCTGAGCCCCGGATTGGCTGCGACGGCCGATTGCCGCGCACCCGTGCTCTCGAGAGGGAACTCGTGCGGGACAAGCTAGCGTGCGTGTGTGTAACGGACCGTCGTCTCTTGGTCACCGTCCGCGTGTACAGTCGGGCCTGTCCGACATCTTGCGTATGTAACGCGCCTTCTGATATTAAACCGTTGTGTTAACGTTAAACGTGTCTCTTGGCTTATTCCACACCTCGCGGTGATGCCCAGTGTTTCCGCCTTCCTCCCTCCCCTCTTGATCCAGGCATAGCCTCTGAAGTGTCGTCCAGACTTTCCTCTTCCAGGCGCCTCGTTCAAATCCTCCTGACAACCCTACAGCTATCTCAGAAGTGGGATACACCGCGTGGTTTTGCCTTTTGCTTGTTGAGACTTGCGTGTCATATTTTTTTCGCGTTCGGGCCGTATATATTTCTTGTGCCGGGTGCACCGACAAGGAATTCGCGCGGACGCCATTGTCCTTGCGTAATACGCCAACGAAAAGTAGTCCCGCCTTGTGAGTTTCTCTACCGCGTCATTCGCGTGGGTTTTATCACGGCTTTTATCTCGCGACCGGGCCCTCCGGCAAGTGACCAGTTCGTCGGCCATACGAGTACCAAGTTTTACGCGAAATCAATCGCTCTGATACGGCGACGCATCCCCGCGTCAACGTATTCGTGTCGCTACGCCGCATTTCGAGGCGAAGTAGTTCCGCTCGCGCGTCGCGTACTTGCTGTAACGTGCGTGCACGTTTGTTCCTGTTCACGGCTTATCGTCCAAGATAGAAGAGGATGGATGTAGAATTCCTGAGCTCTCTCTCTCTTCAGCAGCTCAAAGAGAAATTGAAAGAGCATGGTCTGCCGGACGAATTTTCTAAATCTGCTTGCATTGAGGCGCTGCTCACTCATCAGCGAGATCGTGAAGCAGCAGATTTGCTAACGACGTTTGCTGAAGGCGGCTCTGACACAAGCCCACAAGGTCAGTCGTTCCAATTATTACAAAAGGAAAACGACGAAATGCGGAAGCAGCTTCAGGCACTCTCCTTACAGATTCAACAAATGAATAGACGTCAGGATGTCTTAGCACACCCTTCGATTTCATCTTCAGATTTTAATCGAAAGCTGGAGATTAAGCCTCAGCCTTTACCTTCTTTGGCCTTGATACCGCCCGCTCAAGCCGTTGGTCCTTTAGCATCTCACATTCCAATCTTCACGGGTTCAGAAGGTGACAGAATTGATCTCTGGATCCAGAAAATAGAGCGTACAGCTCGTGTTGACCAGGTTGATGATAGCATAAAGCTATATGCTGCCACATGGAACCTCCAGAAGCTCGCTAAAGAATGGTTCGACAACGAGGATGAATTCGTTGCAGATTCCTGGGATAATTTCAAAACCGCCATTCTCGAGAGATTTGAAGAGGATGTCTCTTTCACCGATACCATTGATCGAGCCAAACAATGTCTGTGGAATTATCCAAAGGAGAACTTCGCTGATTATGCGATGAAAAAGCTTAAGATTCTGAGACCGTTGCATTTGTGTCAAAAGGATCTTGTCAATTTATTAATTAGTGGAATTACTAATTTCACTATTAGAGGGAATGCTGCAGCTCTCAAAGCTCCCTCCGTTAATGAGCTGATACGTCAAATGCGTCAATTGGTTAGTGCATATGGAACCAAACCTCAATACAAGACGTCTCCAAATTTTGCGAGGAAGGAAAAGCCCAAAGAGCGTTCAGTCTCTCCCTCGAGTGCGTCTTCAGGGAATCTTCCTCCGTCCAAACCTGTGGATTCTTCAAAAGGCTCTAATCTTTTCTGCGCTTACCGCAGAGCAAAAGGGCACCTGAAGTCGGATTGCTTCAAGCTGAAGCGGAAAGAGCAATTAATTTCCCAGAGCTCGTCGGTTGCAACATCTTCGGTCGCAGCGGCAGAGGAGATCAAGGTTGCATCGTCGGTCGTGGGGTGTATTCAAGATGTCTCTCCAACGAAGTTAGAGATAAGTAATTCAATTGTTAAAATAAGTTCCGTTAATGGAATTCTTTGTGAATTGGTAGCATTAGTCGATACGGGTAGTACTATTTCGTTTATACATGCGTCGGTACATGAGAAAATTTGTCTCAACCATCGCGATTCTCATAATGTTTCTTCTGCTGGTTACATGGCATTGAATGACATGGCTTTGCCAACCGTAGGTGTTTGTAACGCAAAAATATGTTTAACTTCATTACCAAATAAAGAGTTCGATGTTAAATTCCAAATTTTAGAAAACAAGAAATGGTCTACACTCTTAATATTCGGTCGTGATTTTTTTAAAAATAACAAAATTTCAATGACGTGTTCATTTTACGAAGAAAACCCTTCGAATAACCTGTCTCTTTTAAACGAAGTAGCTTCGGTTCAAGCTATTGAAGTTTTTCGAAATTCTGACTCTCCTTTTTATGATCTTAAAACTGATTTTGGTGAGAAAGTAAACCGTCAGTTAAACAGTTTGTTAGAAGAAATTGACAACACGGATGTTGAAGTCCAAAATGATAATTATTGTGTCAAAGTTGCTTTAAAAAATGATTCCGTTTACGCTTATGCGCCAAGACGATTTGCCTGGGTTGAACGTTTGCAAATTAGACAAATAGTTGAAGATTTACTTGAGCGAAAAATTATCAAACATAGCAGCTCGCCTTACTGTGCTAGAGTCGTTCCGGTGAGAAAAAAGAACGGTCAATTGCGCCTGTGTGTTGATCTCAGACCTTTGAACGACCGGGTCTTAAAGCAGAAATACCCATTTCCGCTTATTGAAGACTGTATTATGAGAATCGGCGACAACGTCGTTTTTACAGTTATTGATTTAAAAGACGGATTTCACTTAATCAAAATCCATCCAGATTACACCAAATTTTTTTCTTTTGCGACCCCGGACGGTCAGTATGAGTACACCCGTCTTCCGTTTGGTTTTTGCGAGTCTCCGGCTGAATTTCAAAAGCGCCTAGTACAAATTTTACAGCCGCTGATAGCGCAAGACAAAGTGATCATATATATCGACGATATTCTTATTCCGTCAAAGTCAATTGAAGAAAATCTGGCAGTGGTTAGAGAAGTCTTGTTATTACTCAAAAAGTATGAATTTACAGTCAATTTCGAAAAATGTCAGTTCTTAAGGAATACGATCGAATATCTTGGATATATAATCTCTCCTGCGGGGATAACACTTAGCGATCGGCACGTAGAAGCCGTCAAACGCTTTCCAGTTCCAACTAAAGTTGTAGAGGTGCAAAGATTTCTGGGTCTCACCAATTACTTTCGCAAATTCATTTCCGGGTATGCACATGTAGCTAAACCTTTGCATAATTTATTGCATAAATCGATTAACTTTGCTTTTGATACTGAATGCATTCGAGCATTTGATAAGCTTAAATCTGCTTTAACGTCTTATCCCGTTTTACAAGTTTATAATCCAGTTTTGGAAACCGAGCTCCATACAGACGCGAGCGCTACAGCTCTCGGAGCTATTCTCTTGCAAAAACAACTCTCGGGTCACTGGGCCCCAGTAGCTTATTACAGTCAGGTTACTAACAGCGCTGAGTGTAAATACCACTCATTTGAATTAGAAATGCTTGCAATTGTAAAATCAATTGAGAGGTTTCATGCTTATTTGTACGGTCTTACCTTTACAGTAGTTACTGATTGTCATGCTTTACAATTTGCTGTGAACAAAGCACACCTTAATCCGCGTATTGCACGGTGGACTCTTCGGTTACAGAATTACAGTTTTAAAGTTATACACAGAAGTGGCAAACAAATGTCTCACGTAGACGCGCTTAGCCGAATTGTGTCCTCAGTGGAAATTACTTCTTTAGAAAATCAATTACAATACCGTCAATTGGCTGACCCTCAGATCAAAGCTCTCGCAACGGAGTTGGAAAGCACGGATTTAGATAAATATGTTCTAATCGATGGCTTAGTCTATAAGAAATGCGCTGATAAACCAAAGTTCGTGGTTCCTGAGTCCATGATAATTCATTTATTGCGTCATTATCACGATGAAGCTGCACATTACGGTGTTGAGAAAACCTTTCAAGGTATTAGCGCAACATACTGGTTTTCCCACATGCGTAGTAGAATAAGGAACTACATTGATAATTGCATTGTTTGCATAGTAGCTAATACCTCTACTAACATACATGAAGGAGAACTGCAACTCGTTGAAGTTCCATCGGCTCCGTTTCAAATTTTGCATACTGATCACTTTGGTCCCTTAATGGAATCTAACGAAGGCTACAAGCATGTCTTAGTCTTAGTAGATGCTTTTACCAGATTTACTTGGTTTTTCCCGGTAAAATCAACTTCCTCTAAAGAGGTTATTAAACATTTTATAACTTTATTTAATATTTTCGGTAATCCTCGGGAAATAGTGTCCGACAGAGGCACTGCGTTCACTTCAAGAGAGTTCGCAGAGTTTCTTCATGCTCGCAACATCAAACATCGGCTAGTCGCTGTCGCCGCTCCATGGGCGAATGGCTTGGTTGAACGAGTCAATCGTTTTTTAAAATCCTCGCTTAAGAAAGTTGTCACGGATCAAACTTTGTGGTCCACTCATTTGAATACCATTCAATATGTAGCAAATAATACTTTTCACTCTTCAGTTGGTTCCTCTCCTTCGAACTTGTTGTTCGGTTACCAACAAAGGAATTTTGCCGATGCGGAGATAGTTGAATGTTTAAATTCTCTTGCCAAAACTGATCTAAAAATCGAAGACGAAAGAGATATAAATCGTAAAAAAGCTTTTGACATTACTGATAAAATTAGAAATTATAACAAAGTCTATTATGACAAAAAACATAAAACACCTACTAAGTATAAAGAAGGCGATCACGTCATGATACGAAATACGGTTATCAAACCCGGTGAGGACAGAAAATTAAAACCGGTTTATAAAGGTCCTTTCATGGTAGCTAAAGTCTTAAATAATAATCGTTATGTGATTCAAAACATTCCTGGTTTTAACATTGCTCAAAAACCGTACAATTCTATTTTATCTCCGGATCGTATGAAATTTCATGTCAAACCAGTTGTGCCTTGAAAGAGTCTCGTCTCTAGTTTTAGTTCCTACGTAGTGTTCTGTATTCATACTATAGTTATATAAGAGTTGTGATATTCCTGTTTTCAACAATCAGTATTCTTATTCCTAGTGTTTAGACTGAACTCTTGATATTAATATAGTCTATTGTAATATTAATCGTAACATTTACAATGTGATATTATTATAAGATATCCGAAGTGCATTATCTCTTTTTTTAGTTTTTTATATAAGTCTGCATCACATTATATGATCTTTTATACCAAAGTTCCGTTTCAGTATTTGTAAATCACTCGGGACGCGTGAATGGTCAGGATGGTCGAGCTGTAAGTTAGCGGCTGTCCCCGCTAACCTCCTCTGTTAGTTCAAGCGTCCACCGCTAGGGGCGCTAGTGCAGCGCCATATTGTCAACGTCATACCGATACTGTGTAGGTATTGGCTCAGCGTTAGCCTGAGCCCCGGATTTGCTGCGACGGCCGATTGCCGCGCACCCGTGCTCTCGAGAGGGAACTCGTGCGGGACAAGCTAGCGTGCGTGTGTGTAACGGACCATCGTCTCTTGGTCGCCGTCCGCGTGTACAGTCGGGCCTGTCCGACATCTTGCGTAGCAATGTAACGCGCCTTCTGATATTAAACCGTTGTGTTAACGTTAAACGTGTCTCTTGGCTTATTCCACACCTCGCGGTTATGCCCAGTGTTTCCGCCTTCCTCCCTCCCCTCTTGATCCAGGCATAGCCTCTGAAGTGTCGTCCAGACTTTCCTCTTCCAGGCGCCTCGTTCAAATCCTCCTGACAACCCTACAGTATAAAGTAGGCAGGATACATATGCAACGATCTTCTTTTTATTTTTTATTGAAATCGTGAATGATACACATTACTTGCATTAATTTATTTACAGCTTTTTACGTACTTTTTTTTTAGACTTACCTCGTACCACAAGACGTAATAATAATATAATAATAATAATGGAAACAGAGGGGGCGGTCCTCGAATCGAAGATCCGCCAACGACACGCAGACTGATGCCTATTGTGTCACCCTCCAGTCGTTAGCCGCCTATGGGAGCCCCGATTCCCTCCAGAAGAGGCTCAGGTCCCTCATAGGTAGCCTACTAATCTGCCCTGGCTCGGGAAAAGCCGAGCCTAGTAGTTTTAGTCTTAGCCCCGCGTAGGCCGGGCAGTCGCAAAGAATGTGGAGACTTGTCTCCTCTTCCTCCCCACAGGCCCTACACTCAGTCGTATCGGAACGGCCCAGCCTGTGCATGTGGTAATTAAGGGCTCCATGGCCAGTCAGTATTTGCACCGCTAGCCTAGCGTCCCTTCTGCTCAAGGACCTTATGTCCCGGACTAGGCCCTCGCTGGGTGTTTCCCCCAGTAGAGCTCCGGCCTGCCGACACTTGGTCCCCAGCTCATTTTTCCAAAACTCGAGGTGCTCGTTTCGCAGCCAGGCCCGAAGCCTCTCCCTGCCAAGGCAGAAAGGGACCCCCAGCACCGGTCCCGGCCCGAACACCTCCATTCTTGATGCGGCTCTGGCGAGCCGGTCGGCCTCTTCATTGCCCTCAATCCCCGAGTGACTGGGGACCCAGGTCACGATAACTTCTTTGTCCTTTGCCAGCTTCTCCAGTGCATTTCTGCAGTCCCAGACCAGCCGCGAGGTGTAGATCGGAGCTTCAAGTGCCTTGATGGCAGCTTGACTGTCCGAACATATTCTCACACGCCCAGCCGTCTCCTTCACTTCCAGGGCCAGCTGGGCACATCTTAGGATTGCGACGATCTCCGTCTGGAAAACCGTGGCGTACCCATCCAGGGGCAGGCTCTCTGCCACCCTCCTCTGTCGGCAAACAATGCCCGCGCCGGAGCTCATGCCCGTCTTGGAGCCATCTGTGAACCAGACGTCCCCGTCCCAGGCCTGAACCGATGCTCCGGGTTCAATCTCGTCCGCGAGCCCTGTGACCTGCACTTTAAAGCGCCTGTCCAGGGCCCGAACTGCTGGCATCCTGTTCTGCCTCATTCCGAAGATGGAGTCGGTCAGCATGCCGCTGGGGAACTTAGTATGCGCAGTCCCCTCTTTCCACTTCAGTTCACAGGCTAGTCGGTGTGCGGCGATCGCCGCCGCTTCCATCACCACCTGGTGAAGTGGTTCGATCCCGAGCAAGATGCCCATGGCTGCCACCGGCGTGGTTCACATTGCACCCAGGGCCCCTCGTAAAATCAGAGCCCTGATGTGGTCGAGCGCCATCACCGCCGCTTTCTTCCGCGCCCTAGGCCACCACACAACTGCTGCGTAGGTGAGCCTGGGTCGAAGTATTGCAGTATAGATCCAATAGACCATCCTGGGCTTCAGCCCCCACGATTCTCCTGCACATCCAGAAGTAGGAGCACAGACTCTTACAGCGGCTTTCAAGGTGCTCCCTCCAGGACAGCTTCTTATCTAGGATCACTCCCAGATATTTCACTGAGTCAGCTGGGGCTAGCCTTGTACCTTCAAAGATGGGCCCCTTTATAGTGCCCACCTTGTATTTGCGAGTGAAAACACCGAGCCCCGTTTTCAGCGGATTCACTGACAAACCGGTTCCCCTGCACCACCGCTCTACTGTTCCCAGTGCGTTCTGCATGAGCTCCAGGAGGGGCCCGAGAAAGGGTCCTCGCACTAGCAGAGCCACGTCGTCAGGGTAGCCCTGCACGAAGAAGCCCCTCTCACTCAGTCCCTCAAGCAGCCCATCCACCACCAGGCACCATAGCAGTGGAGAGAGTACCCTGCCCTGGGGGCACCCCCTCTCCACCCATCCACTGACCCTCGTTGTTCCCAACGAGGCTACAACTCGCCGCCCTAGCATGCCCCGGATCCACTCTACGAGTTTCTCCGGCACACCCCTGTGCAACGCTTTTTCACACACCGCCTTGTGCGGGGTGTTGTTAAAAGCACCCTCTATGTCTAAGAAGGTGCCCACCGCGTAACCGCCCCTCTCCAGTTGCCCCTCGATAAACGACACAGTCGCATGAAGAGCCGTCTCCGTGGAGTAGCCCATGCGGTACGCGTGCTGCGCGCAATGCAAGGGACGCCGCAGGAGAACGACGTCCTTTACATACGCGTCGACCAGTTTCTCCAGGGTCTTCAGGAGAAACGAGGTCAGACTTATCGGTCTGAAGTCTTTAGCAGAGGAGTAGCTCACTCTTCCCGCTTTTGGGATGAATACCACTCTTGCTAGTTTCCATGCGCTAGGCGTATGGCCCAGAGCCAAACATGCCCTCAAAGTCCTTGTCAGAGGTCCCACGACCAGCTCCAGCCCCTCTTGTAGAAGAGCCGGAAATACTTGATCTGGTCCCGCCGACTTAAAGGGTTTGAAGGTGTTTATCGCCCATCTCACTTTTCCGGGCTTGACAATGCTGGCCGCTAATCCCCAGTCCGCCTTGCGAGCCCTGCGCGAGCTCACCGCATCATGGGCGAACAGTTCACCGTGCTCTCTGCGAAAGCCCGGAAAGCTGGTCTCCAGCAGGTGCACCAGACATCGCTCCCCGGTCACCATTGTCCCATCAGGGAGACTAATGTAGTCCAGGACGGCGTCTGGGTTTCTGGCTAGGATCCTGCATAGTCTTGCGGTCTCGGGCACGCCCTCAACCGACTCGCAGAACTCTTTCCAGCTCTTTTTCTTTGCCCTTACCACGGAGTCTCTATAGTCTTTCTGGGCCCTTCTGTGAAGTTCCCAGTCCGACTGGCGGCCCGTGTTCCTGGCCCTATTCCAGGCCCTCCGAGCCGCACTTCTGAGCTCCTGCAGCTTGGGACTCCACCAGGAGTTGCCCCTGGAATTCTTACCCGCCCTTTCTGGGCAGTTCTTTTCATAGCTCTCCACCAGAGCCCTCTGCAGATGATCCACGCAGAGCTCCAGTTCCTCCTCGGTCCCGTGCCTCCTTGGGAAGCCCTCAAGATGGCATTTCAGGTCCGCCCGATAGGAGTCCCAATCGGTCCTTTTGGGGTCCCTGAACGTCGTCACTTCACCTCTAGCCCAGGCCAGCTTGAAGGTGATTTGCCTATGGTCTGACAGTGAAGGTTCACGCGAGACCCTCCACCCAACCACGTCCCTCGATATACACCTAGAACAGACAGTAAGGTCGAGAACCTCTTTCCTCACCGCCGTGCAAAAGGTGGGCTCGTTACCTCTGTTGAGAATCTCCAGGTCCGTCGACGCTAGAAATTCCAACAGCCTCCTACCTCTATCGTTGGTATCCGTGCTACCCCAGACCGTGTGGTGCGAGTTAGCATCGCAACCCACTATCAGGGGAAGCCGCTCACTCTGGCAGTACTCTACCAGTCTGGTCACCGGTTCCGGCGGCGGTGGGGGCCCCTCGTCATGGGGAAAATACGCGGAGCACACCACCACCCTCCTCCTGCTTCCCAGGGAATCGGCGACATCGAGCTCGACCGCCACCACATCTCTGGAACATAAATGCGGGATTAGTCGAGCGTCAACGCCCTTCACCACTACGCAGGCTCTGGGCTTTTCGGCTGTTGGAGGCTTAAATAACCTCCCGCATGCTGCCACGCCACTAATACGGCCCCGGACAAGCCAAGGCTCTTGTATCAGTGAGATGGCTGTGTGCGCCGCAGCTTGTTTCCTCGACAGAATCGCCGAGGCCCCTTTGCTGTGGTGCAAATTGATTTGAGTAAAGGTCACCCCGGGACGATCGAACTTTACGATTCGTCCATAGGGGGCCCCTTCTCGCCCTCCCTATCCCCACCTTGGGCCCCGCTCACCTTGAAGGTGACTTGGTCGAGCCCAAGGTAGGGCTTGAAGTCCAGCGCCTTCAGCTTGAGGACGCTGGACTCTGGAATCCTGAGAACCAGGTTCCTACCATCCCTGGTAGCCCCTACGTTCTCAGCCATGATTTTCCAGCTCCCGGTGCTGAGCCCAGGATTCTGCCTCTCCAGCCGCTCCAGGACCGCGGCCGGTTCATCGGGAGCCCCCGGGACCCAGAACACGGCCCTGTGCTGCCTTTGAAGCACCTCCGGGCCCACCACCTTGAGCTTGGCGTTTTCCCAGGGAGAGATGCTCCCCATCTGCTCAGCGAGCCAGACTAGGGACGCCTCATCCCTGCCTAAAACTATCGCGGCCCCTCCTCTAAGGAAGGTACGGCGGAAGCATGGAATGGGTCCTTCCCGGATCCCACTGATTGCCCTGCTGACGGCCAGCTTCAAAAGAGCCAACCGCTCAGCAGTAATTTCCTCGGGATAACCCTCGGGGATGATAACCCTTGTTAAAGGGTCCGCCGCCTCGGCGTAGGTCCCAGTATGTTGAGCCCTATGCTTCTTAGCGGGTCCTTCCGCCAAAGGGGGAGTGTCTGTGGAGCCCTTCCGGCGTTTACCGCCGGCGTGCTCTTCCCTCTCCCTCGGCGTTGCTCCTAGGGGGTCACGGTGCCCGAGGAGGTCCCGCACTGAGACCTTTCTCGTTCCCGTTTGGCCCTTCTTTTCTCCGCACCAGAGCGGTTCCTCTTGCCAAGAGAGCCCGCCGCTGGCGCGGAGCTTTTCTCTAAGACGGTGGCGCTTTTGGAGCCCGGACGAGCCCCATCCGCACCCACCGCCTCCGCCTGTGTGCCGGAGCCGACGGCGGTGGCGCCTCCAGAGCCCAGATGAGCCCCGTCCGCAACCCCCTCCGCCGCCTCCGCGTTGGAGGTCCCGCACTGCGAGCCCTCCATCTCCTTCATTGCATCTTTGAGAGTGTTCAATTCCATTTTGGTCCCACGAGTAGCAATGGAATAAAAGGTCCGCCCACACAGAGCCCCGCATGCGTAGGTAAGGCTATTACTCTGGGGTGTCGCCTGGTGCCCCAGAGGCATCGTTCAAGACACTGCTCCCTCAGTGCCACGCAGCCATCGCCACGATAGCTTACAGCTTGGCTTAGGGAACTGGTCCGCGGTAGCGGCCTTCCTGACCCCACGCAGGGTTTTACACCTGGGAGACCAGTTATAGCCGCCACTGACCGGAGGTACCCTACTCCCACACAGGATTTTATCCCCGGGGGACTCGGGCCCCTCCGGCCGCTCTCCTATCCGCCACCCGGAGACGCGCCCGGTAGGTAGCTCAACCCCCGGGTACCACAAGACGTATTCTTTTCTAAAATTATACGCATTTCAAGATAAAAATTTAACGGAAACATGGAAGTCGCAAATATTTTGCAACATTTAAGTCTAAGTGCTTATATTAATGTTTTCGAAAGTAAGTAATTAATAATTTTAAAATATTTTTACTTATTTTCTTGTAATATTTTTTTTTATGCGAATAACTTTATAAATATTTTATGTGAATATTTTACATTATAAACATTTCTATATATTTATTTTTTTTAATTATATATTTTAATTAAAAACTTCTAAATATTAATTTTTTTAATTGAAGAAAACGGAATCACCATGGATTTAATGAAAGATTTAAATCAAAATTTAATTGCTGAACTCATTCCCGAAGTGGGTCCACGTATAATTTTTACGTCGTATTGGGAAATAAACTTTTCAAAAAAGAAAGAACTTCAGTCTTTTCCAAGTACAAGTTCAGATCCAGAAAGTATTGTGAGTTGCTTTAAAAAATGTTCCATTTATATTGCTGTTTTGTTTGAATTTATTTCATTTACACAAATCTTATTGTATTTACTGGTAAAAAATATTTAAAAAATTATTTTATTTTGTTGTTTTGTTTTGTATCAGTGTAAAATCTCTGCCAGCAATATTTATTTATAATTTTATCGTTTTTCTTATACGGCACTTGTGTTACTGGTGTTGAGTACTTGTGTTAATATGACCTGATTAGTTTAATAACAATATAAGAAAGGAAACAAATATTTCTTAATTAAAAACTATATTGTAGTTTAAACAATGTTTTTCAATTATAATTTCATGACATTGAATAAAGTAATACAAATTAAAATAATAATATTTTATTGTTACTATTGTACATTCACTTTTTAAAAAAATTGTAAGAAAGAGGATTTTTGAAATTAAATTTATTTTTCTACTAAAAATATATAATAAATTATTTTCTTTTTTTTTGCTTTTTTTGTTAAGCTGTGAAATAGATTAGGTCACATTAATTTAAATAATATAAAAGAATAGTAAGTTCAAACAGAACAGCAGTATTAAAGGTTTTTTTAATATAGGATATAAATTTTGTATCTTTTTTAGAATAAAGAAAATAGCCAAGATTTTGCTAATAGTGATAAGCACGAAAAAACAATATCAGAGAGTATTTGTAGAAACAATATTATGCAAAATAATATTGTGCATAAAGAACCAAACATTGAGGATTTATTACAACAGTCAAAAACTGGTAGAATAATTTTATGTGCTAATGCTAAAGAACTAAGTGGATCTATGAGAAACAAATTATGTAATATAATTATTACTCAAATGGAAGACCGTAATATTGTGTACGTATCTAATGTTTCATTATTGTTAATATTATTTCCCTTGCTTTATTTAATAACCTTATGTTTTAATAATTACATAACACATATTTTAATATAATTGTTATAGTATGACAAACAAAATAGCCAAAGCCATTGCAGAACGTATTGTTAAGATATTTCCTTCTGAAGCTGAAGGTACTTATTTTATAGAAGGGAAAAAAAAGATCAATACTCAGGATAAAAAATCAATAGCTGCAAAAGGCAAACTCTTATCATGTTGGCGCAATAGAAGATATGCTTTGTCAAAATTAAATAAAAAATTAAAAGATCCTGAAATTGATTATGATGATAATTTTTCTCATAATGATGGTAAATTAGTAAACAAATGCTTCCAGACAAATATTACGTAATTCTTATGTTCTAGAAACCAATGAAGATTTAAAAAATAATTTGGACTGGTTAAAATTTAACCAAGCACCTTGGGAAATAGTTTTCGAGAAATGGCGTTTAACTTCTAAGTATCGCTTACAAATATTGTCGAAATCATCTGATAAAATATTGAGTAACATATTTGAGGAATGGCCGCTTTTGAAACATCCATATGGATATAAACTTTTAAAACTTGATTTTGATGAAATGCAGTTAACCAATTTTTCTTTAACTTCAGAAAAATGGAATACATTTTTTAATACGGTGAAACAAAGTGTACAATTTACAAATAAAAATGATGATTTCTTAGATTTAATGGAAACATTAAATTCATATATACCTGAAGGTAAAGTAATTCATACAATACTTATATAAATATTATATTGCACTGTTAGTGTTTGTCGTGATCTGCATAAAATTATCTAGACAATCATCTGGATAAAGAAATAACTTTATTTTAGCTTTATCTAGATAATTATAATGTATATTTTATGTTACATAAAAAAAGTGTTCTCTTTTTTAAATTATCTAAGACAAGGTGAACAATAATGAAAATGAAGTATTGTTTTTATAGCCTCAATATTCAAGTCATTTATCATTTATCTTAACACGAGAATTTTTCATAGTGAACAAAGTTGCATTCCGAAATTTATTGCCAGTAAATAAAAACATCTATAATATATTTATAGGCTTATTTTTCACAGCTAGTGTACAAAGCGCAACACTGCACTGATACACGATATATAATAAATACAATATATATACTTTTATAACTGAACAATTCTTGGTTTGTTACAGATTCTAAGTTAGTGATTACAATACAACTTCTTTCATATTTGATACCTCCAAAGCAAAAGGTCAAACAAAAAAGTCACACTGGGACAAATAAATACTATAACAGAGCATCCATTGCTTTGTCAAGAGATAGTATGATAAAATGTGTAACGGTTAGTATAATATATAAAATTTAACTAATATATAAAATTTAACTAATATATAAAATTTAACTAATATATAAAATTTTTATTTAAAAATTTACACATGGTATTTTAATTAAAATTTGATTTTATTATTATAGACTTCTGCTGATATTACAAAAATTCGTCAGGAAGCAAGCGTTAAAGCAAAAAAATGCAAACATCTGTACAACCTTATATAATAGTTGTGGGATCAATTACAGACTTAAACAAATCATACGTCACGATTGATTTTATATTCGACGGAATCTACGTTAGAAGCTTTAGATGTTTGCTTTTAAACGTTCCACGTATTAAACATAAATTACCCAGATGCTAGTAAGCATCTATGGACTCTATACAAAAAGGATTATACCAATTCTTTACACCGTGGGATATGTCATTTTCAAATATAGAACATGTATTAAAAAAGCTTACAAATACTGTCTAAAGTAAGATACGCAGGAAAAGTTAATGTGAGTTACCATTTTTTCATTAAAAAAATTCTTTATATCGGACTTGATTATTTTGTTTTTTGTCTATTATATATAAGTACATTTAGATAATATAAGTTTACTTTATATTTTATAGTTTTGTTTATATATTTTATATATGTGTCAAATATGCGTTTATATTATATGTACATGTTATATGATAAACGTGTAATTCGTAAAGCATGTAGTATATATTGAATATATATTAAAAACAAATTTTTTTTAAACTTTGCTACGAAGATTATATATTATATTCAAAATACATACGTGATTAATAATAAACTTATATAAAAAATGTTTAATTGTATGTTTTGCAATAAGATCTTCTCTCACTTCGAACATCTTAAATGCCATGTTAAACTTAAGCATATTGAACAATTACGTTCAGAAATTAAATGTAATTTTTTGAATTGCACGAAATCATATAATACTACTTATTCACTACTTCGACACATATGTACAGTCCATGATATTGAATCAGATAAACAATGTAAAACAAATTCTGAAAAATTCTAATCAAACAAATCGATGATTGAAGCAACAACTTCTCAGGACGTAAATCTAGTAGACTATACTGCAAGTTTAAAACCTATAATAAATAAAAGAGAAGACTATAACGTTTCTCTTGAAAATTTCAGTTCTGAAATATTAAATATAACTGTATCTCTAATTACAAGATTATATTCTTTCGAAAAATTGAATAGGAAGAACGTTCATAAAATTATTAATGAAATTCTATATACTTATTTGTCAGACAGTTTTGAAATATTAGAAAAAAAATTTGGCAATATGAATAATGTATGTAATTATTTAAATATTATGAAAAACAGCTTTCAAAAATTTAAAACTGAGCATCAAATTTTAAAATTTTTATGTGATAGTCGTTGTTTAATAACACCATCAAAAATAACAATTCATTTTTTTTTAATTCCAAAAAGGAAAAAATTAAAGAAACAATTGGTTGTGCAATATAAAACAATTACTCTAATTCCTATAAAACTTGTTTTGAAAAAGTTTTTAGAATTGCCTAACATTTTCGCTAATATTGTAAAATATATTGACGAATGCAAAAATAATACTACATTGTTAACTTCGATTTATCATGGCGAAATGTGGAACTTTACAGAATTACAAAAGAATGAATTTTGTTTACCAATTGCAATATTTTTTGATGATTTTGAAATCAATAATCCGTTAGGATTGCATAAATCGATTCATAAATTAGGTGCAGTTTATTTAAGTCTACTTGGTTTACCTCCTGAATATAACTTGATACTAAAGTAATTAAATTTACTGAGTTACCAGCAATCTTGATAATATTTTGCTTATGCAACTCCATAACTATCAAGATCACAAAAAATTAGGAAATAAAATCTTTTCACGTGTTGTTGATCAGATAATTGACCTAAGTACTAATGGAGTAACTATAAATGTCAATAAAGAGATAAGAATATTCTTTCGCTTAATGTTTATTGTTGGAGATAATTTAGGCCTTAAACACATTTCTTGGTTTTTCAAAAGGATTTAATACTCAATATTATTGTCGAGTTTGTACAGTCACCAAAAAGGAGGCACAAAGTTTTGTTAATGAAAAAAAAGAATATATTAGAACAAAAGACGATTATTTTAATTGTGTCATAAACTCTACATTTGGAATAAAAGAAGCATGCATTTTTAATACGATTCCTAATTTTCACATTTTAGAAAACTTATCTATGGATCCAATGCATGATTTACTAGAGGGCGTTTGTAGATATGATCTTTCTAAAATATTAAATAATTTTATCTATACGAAACAATTTTTCACTTTAGAAATTTTCAATGAAAGACTATTACTCTGTATTAATTCATATCATAAGAATGTACCTCCACCGTTTAATTCTGAATCTATTAAAACCGAAAAAATTATTATAACAGCTTCTGAAATGTATTATTTGATCAACAATTTGTCAGTAATGATTAGTGATTTTGTCCCAAAAAAAACGTACATTGGCAATTGTTTTTGCTTCTAAAAAAGATAGTATATATTTCATGTTCGCATGTCCTTACTTTTGAATGTATTGATTTATTTCATCTTGCTGTAACTAAATATTTATCTTTACATAAACAATTATTTAATATAGCATTTAAACCTAAATATCATAATCTATTACATTATGCAAGAATTATGAAAAAATATGGACTAATGTCATCTCTTCATTTTGAAGCAAAACATCGACAATTGAAACATTATGCAAAAGTTATTACTTCACGGTCAAATCCTTCCTACACGCTTGCTCTCAAACATCAGCTAAAACTTTGTCATCGATTTGTTTGCGCAAACGGGTTTTCAAATCGTTTGCAACATGATACTAAAATAATTAAATTTACTGAGTTACCAGAATATCTTGATATGAAATCCAGTGTTCCTGTACATTCAGAAATAATATCTCATAATGACTTAAATACAGTATCTTGGGCTACAATTAATAGTACACGATATGAAATCAATAATATTATATGTACAAATATCTACGATCGTTCATTTGGAAAAATTCGTCATATTATTTTAAATCAAAGCAAAGAAATATTCTTTCTGTTAGAAAAACTTTCTATTTCAAACTTTAAGAGTGCATATAAGAGTGCATATAAGATATCCGAACAGAACCAATTCTTTTGTATAAAGCAGAAAGATTTAGTCGATTACCATGTTTACTTTCAAAATAATGAAAATTATATATTTTGTGGAAACTTGTTTGAAATTTAAATATATTATTAATGGTAATATAAAAATGTCTTATATTGTTATAACCCTTATTTCCCTTACAGTGTGAATGTATTCATTTAAACATGTTTTCTTTTCACTGAAGTTAGAGGTATATCAAATAATCACAATTGCGAGTCACTGTGAACAGACTGTTGTGGTAATCGATTATGACAGAATTCAAAGTGACAGTACATGGTAAATACTGACCATTTGTATGACCATATTCTTAACTTATTGATGAAATTATAATATAAAAGACAGTCGTGCTTCTCTTTACTTCTCCATTGTAATTGTGACATCTGTCATTTCTGATGATTACTACGCAAGCTCGTGAATAATGACTCGCAATCATCATCGAACGCACTTCTAATTTTATTGAAAAAAATAATTTTTCTATTGAGTAAAACATTCCTAACTTGTAAGAAGTAGTTTGTTTAATATAGTCAATATTCATTAGAATATAAATTTTATTTTTATATTTTAACGGTTTTCTAATAATATTTATTTAATTTTAAGAAATAATTTTCTGTTAAGTAAATTATTCATAACTTTTAAAAATATTTACTACAATGTAGTAAATATGTGCTACTGTATTAGTTTCTATCTTCTTAATAATGATTTTAAATAAAAATAAGAAAATGTTTACTTAGAAATCTTAGATTTATGTTTATATACAAGCAACATAATTTAAAATTTCGATAATTTAAAAAATTTTTAATTGATGTTTGAGTTTCATTAAATATTAAAAAATAATTATACAACTTATTATTCAAATGAGTGTATACATATAAGAAGACTTTTATTTAAAATAAATTACAATTAGTAAAGAATAAATTTTTTATAAAAAAATATTTAAATTGAAAGAAAAAGTGTTTTCAATTCAAAATTACTTTTTACTTGAAATTATTTCTGTCTTTAATATAGATAGTTATAATTAAAATGAAAAACAAAATCTAAATGTAAGGATTTTTTAAATTTTTAACGAAATATTCAAACATTAATTAAAAGTTTTTTTTAATTTTTGAATACGTTGCTTGTATATAAGAAAAAGATTTTCAAGTAAACATTTTTCTATTTTTATTTAAAATGACTATTAGGAAAGAGAAACTAATATAACAGCATATATACATTGTAAAAAATATTTGTAAAAGTTATGAACGATTTATTTAAGAAAAACTTATTTTTTAAAATTAAGTAAATATTGGAAAATCGCTAAAATATAAAAAAATATTTATATTTTAATAAATGTTGACTATATTAAACAAACTATTTCTTACAAGTTATGAATAATTTACTTAATAGAACAAATCTTTTTTTAAAATTAAATAAATATAATTGAAAAATTAATAAATTAAGAAAAATAAAATTTATATTTTAATTAATATTGAGTATATTGAAGAAACTAATTCTTATAATAAATAAATCATTTATTTAATAGAAAAATTATTTTCTTGAATTAATAGGAAAATCACTAATTTATAAAAAATAAAATTTATATTTTAATAAATGTTAACTATATTGAACAAACTAACTCTTATAAGTTATGATTCATTTACTTAACAGAAAAATTATTTTTTTAAATTAAATAAATTGAACTTTAATATTCTTAAAAAATTGGTTAATTACAAAAAGTAAAATTTATATTTGAATAAATATTTATTGTATTAAAGAAATTATTTCTTACAAATTATGAATGATCTACTCAATAGAAAAATTACTTTTGTAAAATTAAATAAATTGAAATTTAATATTATTGAAAAATTGCTAAATTATAAAAAATAAAATTTATATTTGAATAAATATTGACTGTATTGAAGAAATAATTTCGTACAAGTTATGAATGATTTACTTAATAGAAAAATTACTTTTGTAAAATTAAATAAGTTGAAATTGAATATTATTGAAAAATTGCTAAGTTATAAAAAATAAAATTTTAATTTTAATGGATATTGACTGTATTGAAGAAATTATTTCTTATGAAAAATGATTCATTTTTTAATAGAAAAATTATTTTCTTAAATTAATTAGAAAATTACTAATTTATAAAAAATAAAATTTACATTTTAACAAACATTTACTGTATTGTATAAAATAAAATTGATAATTAGTGAATGATTTACTAAAAACAAGAATTGCGTTCTTTAAATTAGCAAATATAATTCCTTATTTTTAAAAAATGCGTTCACAGTGCTCTACAAACACATGGTTTACTAAAGTTAAAAAAATTTTTTTTTTTTTAGTAAATTTTTTTCTCAGTGTAGTAACATACGCTTCGATGTATGCATTAACATACATAAAATATTCAACTTTTCATTCGTATTAAGATAAATCATTTAATTGAATAACAATTTTATTTATTATGTATACAACACAAGGACAATATGCATAAAAAATGTTTATTTACAGGAAGTCTGCACAACAAGCATAATGCGTTATGACTTAAATTAAATCTGTGCAGACTTATTTCAAAATATAAGTTATTTATATGGGATAATCATGTGGAAAATTAGACAGTGATATAATCTTTGTTAAAATGAAATATGTTCACGTTGATGTTGTATAATGTTAAATATAATATATTTGAAAATATTACATGTTTATTGAACATTATTGTCATCATGTTAAACATATAACGTGACAGTAATTATTTTAAACTTAGTGGTTATATACTGTTGCGTACGGGTATCTACATCTGTATCTACAATTTGATTATCATGCTCCGTTAATTTAGTTTTATGAAAGCCTTTACTGTTACTATTAATTTGCGAAACATTTTTACGTGTGCATAATAATCTCACATTTTTGAAATGCGGCTAATGTTCATCGATTCGCAAAGAAAACATCTACATCGGATTTTTATATCAGCCGAACGGAGAAGGAATTTTCTCACTATTAGCAACGTAACTTTAATCGTCAAGATGTAGCCGGTGGCGAAAATTGCGGCATAACTTAATGACACTTACCGTTAATTGCTCGTTAAATCGAAATGCCCAACGATTCTTGTTCGACCGATTCATAATTATTAATCGTCAAAAGAAAATATGGACCATTCCATTGTAAGTCATCACAGTAAAATTGAGTGAAGACGACATTTTTATGACTTCTTTACGTTCTCCGTTTCTGTTTTACTTACGTTAAAGTAAATATATTTTATGTACATTTTAATTCTTCCTTACTTGAATTACGAGTTTACTACATTGTATTTCTTAGCTCATACTTAAAAATATTTATATATTATTTTGTACTGATTATTAATTATTAATAAGATTCTTAATAAGACCGTTAAAATATCTCCTAAATTTTCAGAAAAGGCTAATCATATAATTACTAGAGATGCATCACATTTATCAGTGCAATTAATTACGATTGTATTAATTACACTGATACCGTGTTATAATAATATACTAATTATATTAATGACATTTAATTTAAAAAATTACTTAAAACTTAAAAATAGCGGAGGGAAGAGAACAGTTATTTTATTGTTACTTTTTTATCGCTAATGTAAGGCACGCTTATTCCGGCATTAATCTTCACCGTCACTATGTATCTCAACGAAAGGCGAAATATCGTCTCTCCCACGTGGAAGCGGTGAAAAATAATTTTTGATCATTTGTGATAATTTGTAATTTTTTTTATTCTTGGTATTGTAAGGGCACGGTTTATCGGCCAACGATATGTTTATATTTCCACATACGTTACGTGGGTCGCACAGTGCACGCTCCGGATCTTATTCTCTCTTCCTATCACGAGTCATCGCACCAAAAAAATCGATGATGATCGATCTCTTGTATACGCACACGTGCAAATAATCGGTGATTGACTTCGAAGAGATAAATTTAAGGGAAGTTTGTTTGCGTTATATATTTTATATTCAATTTTATTATATACATGTATGTTATGCTACATTAAAAAGTGTTAATTTTATTATAATATATATTTTATATTACACTGAAAAAAATGTTTGAAAATACCTTGTTCATTATTGTTACATTATTTCATGTATTTCTCATACGTATTTAATTAATTATGTGCATTCAATACTACGATCTCTCATTAGGCGGCTATAACAAGTAGTAATTTAATGTGATTGGTTAGATTTATAGGTAAGAACCAATCACATTCAATTGTTACTTAACTGCTTCATTAAACAGTAGTACTGAATGCACCCAATTAATTAAATATGTACGAGACATACATGAAATATATATGTCCCTTTTTTCGTCTACTGCACACTGTCTTAGATATATCTATTAGACATCTTGTAGACACGTCTATTAGACCTGTATATTAGACGTCTAAAAGATAACACTTTTACGTATATTTAGATATACGTAATATAATTCTATAGACTTACCTTAGACGATCGAATAGACGTTTATTAGATATCTATTCGATCGTCCGATTTCGCGTTTCTGCCTAGGTAAAATATTATATTCAGAATATCTAGAATATCATATTCAGTTGCTTTGAAGCGTATAATATTTTTGATATATTTAAAAACATAAAATAAATGCATTTTTATTATTGATCTCATTACAGAGTGGCTTGCTTGCAAACATTGTTCAGAAAACATTAATTCGTTGGACATTGTTCCAAAGCACAAGTGTTTTATTGGAGAAGAAGTATTTATGGATGGGAATCAAATGCTCTTTAAAGTAGAAAATGTTGATAACACTGAGTACCATTGATATTGTAAATAACAAGAAAATATCAGCAACGGAACAAAATAATATAAAAAAGTCAAGTATGTAATTATGTTTTCATTTCTAATACATGAATGAATTATCTTTCATATTTATTTTCATATAATTTATCGTACAGATACAATTTGGAACAAACATTCAATATTGGCTGTTCTTAGCTTGTACGAAGTGAATCTCCACATGTTGGACAATCCAAAGAAAAAAACCAAAATATGAGCCAGTATAGCAAATGGCTTAAAAGATTTTGGTATTGAGGTAATACGTGTATGATTTATATTTCATCTGTGATTATTTTATATGACCCGATTTACGCAGAAGTATATTCTTAAGACAAATAGCCGAGACAAGTGATTGGCCAGTTTTACTACATCTACGTTATAACTTCAGTGTAAATCGAGTCGTGTAAATATAGACTGTAATTAATAATAAAAACAATACATAACACATTATGCATAATATGTTTATTTTCAATAGATGTCGACTGATCAAATTCGTTTGAAGATAAATGCATTGACTAAAAAATATAAAAATTGCATAATAATCAAAAATCGGGGCGCAGTCCTATGTCATTTGAATATTTCGATCAAATGCAAGAGATTCTTGGCAAGGATAATAAAGCAAATATTTTTCACACTTGCTTTAACCTTCCAAAAAAAAAAGAAAAATACAATTAATACATCTCCGAAAGTTCAATGTTCGAATAGTTCAAAAGAAACTGAACTTGGAGTTGTAAGCTCACATAGCAGTATCTCTCCATCTTTCAACAAATAATTCGCACATTAACAACAATAATACGCACACATATAAATTTAACAAAAAAAGAAAATTCACTTGAAAAAGCGCACGTTATATGGAAGAGGATTTAACAACGCAAAAATAAAAAATGAATTAGGAAAGCATTGGCTGGAATATCTTCAGGGCAAAGAGAAACGTCGTAAAGAACGTGACACTAAGTTGTCTAAATTATTAGAAAAAAATCCGAAGCAATAAATCTACGAAAACGACAGCTTGAAATGCATGAAAAAGAATTAAATAATAGAAAAACAATAAAATGCAAAAAACATGCTGCGAAAAAATTAAAATGCAAAAAACATCGGTATGAAGAAATGATTGCAATTGAAAGGGAAAAATGTAAATTATTGAGGAAATTTTTATATGATAAAGAAAATATTGCACAATCTAGCGATTCCGATAATAAGTAATTTTAGACTTTTATTTCACATTTTTAGTTGTCTAATTTTTCTTATGTTTTATTTTATTAAAGTACAGTACAAAGTTCAAAATATATTTAATGAGTATGTTATCTTTATTTCATATGTTAATTTCATAGAATCTTTAATTTTTTATTATTTATTTGTGCTGTGATCAAATAAAGTTTATTTTGTTACAAAAAAATGTTATCTAAAATGTTAGTTATTCAATAAAAAAAAATATAATAAAGCATGAAATATATTCATCAATTACTATATTTAAATTTGTATACAATTCGAATTGTTATTTTTTGTCCTAACAGTCTTCGTTATTAAATATACACAGTATACAATAAATATATAAAGATATAATATATAAAGATATGCATTATGTGTGTATATATACAGAGTGTCCGGAAAATTGCCCGAAATATTTTGGGACCTCAAAAGAAGAAAAAAAAGACCTATATAAACATAAGTCCAGAAATAAGTCATTTTCGAGTTATAGCCACTTTTATATTAAAAAAAAAATCGTAATTTATAGTCCGCGTGGTATCCCTTTTTAAATTATTATTTTTTAAATTTGCATTTCTTATTCTTTTTATTTTCAAATTGTATTATTTTTTTAATTAATAATTTTTATTTGTTGCGGATTGCCGCGCCAGCGTTCGTACGCTCCTTAGAATTCCACGGCGAGGCATTCTCCGTCGGCTCGTCGTGCGCGCGCTATATCAATACGCGCGAGAGCCGTCGCGAGAGCGATCGCCTGGTAGCAGGCGCTTAGTGCGTGCAATTTAGAAGTCGCAAACAATAGTATTTGCGCGCTTCATAGGCTTTGCGAAGGTTCCTCGGTCGACAAATTCCTCGACTCGAAAATAAGAAGGAATTTAAGCGGGAACTTTCGGGAAGTCATTCGGCGTGTATATAAGGGGGTCGCCGGATCGGCCGGGGCTCCTTTTCTCGTTTGCTACTCTCATTGTGACAACATAGAACATCTGTACGCGCGTGTACTCGCAAAAAATTAAGTTAATTAAAGGGTGCAACAACAAGAACATCTTATTGCAACTAAGCTTTGTTCCTTTTTCTTGCTTCTCATTTTTTATTTTTGGTCGTCGTAACGTGCGCTAACCAAACGTTTCGTCGGCGTTAACGTTCCGTGCGTGTACATTATTTTTTAATATTTTTTTAATTTTTCATATTTGTAAATACATTATTTTTTAAATCGAGGATAAATATGAATAGGTAAATCGAATTAAATAAGGTGTTTAAAATGACCACCTTCAGCACGAATGCAAGCCTTTATTCTTCTATCAAAAGAATTCCGAACTCTTTAAACTACGTTCTTTTTTTTTTATAAAAGTGGCTATAACTCGAAAACGATTTATTTCCGGACCTATGTTTATATAGCTTTTCTTTTCTTTTGAAGTCCTGTATCACGTCCCGAAATATTTCGGGCGATTTTTCGGACACGCACGCACGCACGCACGCACATATTGTAACGGTACGCGGTTTCGGTGTGACGTTGCCGTACGGGAATTTCGGGATCGGTCCGGATAAGGCTCGTCGGTTGGTCAGGTGTCCATAATGATCATACCCAGAGTTTAGAGTAGAAAGAACAGAAAATGATTTATTCACATAAGATGAGTAGTAGCCGCTTACAATAATTAATTGTAAAATAAAGAGAAAAGAAAAGAACATGAAAGAGAAGCGGCTTGCAGGTATCTTAATACTTTAACTAACAATCTAGTCGTAAACTTAATAGCGTTGTGCCATAGAACGGCGCAAACGGAAACTCAGGACTCGTCGCATATGCAATGAACGAAAGAGCTTACTTGTATTCTTCGCGAAATACTGATTGGTAGGTTACGCGGGCTGCTTGCCCGTACGATCGGGGAATCGTGGAGCGTGACGGGATTGGCTAGCGCAGTTGTGTGAGCGCGTGCGTATGGGGCACCGCCAGTGCGGGCCGTTGCCGGTGCGTTTGCCTCCGCGATTCGCCCGAGCGCGCCCCGTGCAAATGGGCGCTCGATCGACAGGGCGCGGATGTCCTGCCGATGACTAGGTTACAAAATTCGACCCGGTGTCCGCGTGGCGATTAAGGTACTCGTGGAAGATGGTAATTGGTCAAGAATGCTTGGCCGGTGATAATGACGAGAGTGCTTGTCGAGGATCCCGGACGTGATTGGTCTAAAATGTTCGGCCGGTGATAATGACGAGAATGCTCGTCGAGGATATCGGAGTCGACTGGTCGAGAATACTCAGCCGAGGATAACGACGAAAATGCCCGTCGAGGAATTGGAGATCGACGAATATGCTCGTCTTCGGGGAGCGATCAAGAATGCTCGGTCGCCTGGACAGGTCGGAGAGTCAGGGTGCCGTCACATGGGGCGTAACTTGCATAGCGTAATTTGCGTATTCTAGTAACTTCTAAAATACGTTACGCCATTTTAAAAGCCTTCTTTCACATGAAGCGTATTTCGCAGATTTTTAAGAAATGCGTATCTAATGCAACCAATTGCTGATTAAGGTTTCTCTTGTACTCTCTAACAGAAATACTAAACAAATTTACGATTGGTTTTTGTAATTTACGCGTCTCGGAAAGTACGCCTCATGTGGATTTGATACTCTGCACACTAGTATGTGTGAATCATCTATGTGCGAATCTAACCTGTCCGGGCATACATTTCTGTTACTTGTAATTTTCAAAAATTTATGTATTTAAAACAAAATAAATATATGTTAGGCATTTAAGAAAATAAAAGCATTTCACATGCAAGAAATTCAAGCAACACGGACATATCTGTTAATGTACAACTATAACCTTAAACTTTTGTATCAACATATCGCAAGAAGTTTGGATATGACAGAATGTTATTACAGAATAGCTATTATAAATAATAAATTTGATATAAAACTATTTCTTAATTTACCCTGATTTTATCCATCTTTCAATTTTGTTCTGCTTATTTAAGTAATACATGTGTTACCAATACATGTATTACTACATGTACACAGCGTCTCTTACGCAGGAAATTGGATTCGACGTAACGATAATAACGTAAAAAGCGTAAAGTAACTAAGCGGAAGCTGATGTTCCAGTAAAACGATATCATTGGTCAAGTTACGCTTACGCAAGTTACGCCCCATGTGACGGCACCCTCATAGCGTTTTTCGTTGGGAAAACTAGTGCGCACTGAATGTGCACTTGCTGCAGGTAATTGGGCGTTTCCATTGGCACCGTCATCGAACGAACCGAAATGTCCAATTGCCAGCGGCGAGTGCACACTCAGTGCGCACTAATTTTCCCAATGAAATTAGAAAATTTATTTTCTCAGGCATCTTGTGTGGTATGACTTGTTAGAAAAAAGTCATATTTTTGCTGTAAAACATATTTTGTTAAATTTATTATTGAAATTGAAGTTAATATTAAACCTGTATTGAGAGGTTTCCAACCACTTTTTCCAATTTGCATGTCCTGAACTATATCAATAAAATCATTTAAAAACTGTACCTTTTTATTTTGTTTCTTTTTGTTATAGATGTTTTCCTAACGCGTGATGTGCACATTTTAATCCAGTTACAAATTAGTCGTACGAACCAAGCAGATTCGAAGAAGGGCTGGTGCTATGCCAGACGCACTTGGAGTACGCAGAGCTCTACAAAATATTATAGTCTCACAATATATTGGCAGTGTGAATAACTCGAATTATACGGAAGATTCAGATTATATTTTACTCAATAATCTTATAGATAGTTACACTGAAAGTATCAACAATGTTTCGCAAATTAGTAACACTTCAATAGAATCTGTAGACTTGGTCAATTTTAATCAATATATCAATCTCGATGCATATTATACTACATTACCGGAAGTACCGTAAATGCAATCTTGAAACTTAAGATTTGTGATATCTGCAAACAATTTTTAACATGTGTCAAGATACAACTGGAATTCCTGATGAACTTCGTTGCTTTTCAGACTATTCGGATGGGAGGCTTAAAATTTGTCGGTATCACAATATTTAATTTTATAATGTATTGCGAAACAATGTTTATGTCTCAGAAGAAATCTATATTAGAATCTAATAAAATTGATTTAGAAGTAGTTTCAAAAAGCTTAGAAACTTCAGGTTTATTGAAAACATTTCCAACTTGTTGCAATATTATCAACAAATTAATACGCTACTTTTTCAATGTTCGGTGCTATTCAATTGCTACTAATGAAAAAACCAAAGCAACGCATAAAGTTTACGATTCAGCATCTGCTAAAATTATATAGATTTTTAAGGGAATGGACGTATACAGGAGGAAAGGGAGGGACCGTAATAGATTATGTGATCGGGAATGAGGAGACAAGAAGGAAGGTGGAAAAGATGAAGGTGGAGGATTGGGTAGACTCCGATCATCAGCCGATAACGGTATGGGTGGAGGGAGGAGGCCGGAGGGAAGAGAGGACCGGGAAAAGGAAAGGGAGAGGAAGAAGGGGGGTTTGGACGGAGAAGGGAAAAAAGAAATTTGAGGAATACCTTAGGAAGAGGGATAGTGATGGTGAGGGGGTAGGGGAGGTTTGGAGGAAAATGAAAAGAAAAGTAGAAGTGGCATTAGAGAGAGTAGAGAAGGAAGAGAAGAAGGAACGGAGAGGATGGTGGGATGAGGAATGTAGGGATAGAAAAAGAGAGGTTATGGAGGAATTAAAATGGTGGAGGAAGAGAGGGGGAGAAGGGAAAAAATATAAAGAAATGAGAAAGAGGTACAGGGAACATTGTGAGGAGAAGAAGAAAAAGGAGAGGGAAAGATAGGAGAAAGATATAGAAGGAATAAGATCCGAAAAGGACGTGTGGAAGGTAGTGAATAAAGGAAGGAGGAAGAGAAAAAGAGTCAGGGAAGGGATTGAAATGGGGGAGTGGGAAAAACACTTTAGAGGGGTGCTGGGGGGAGTAGAGTGGAGGATAAGAGGGGAGGTAATGGGGAGAGGGGTAGAGGAGGAAGAAGAGATTAGTAGAGAGGAAATTGGTAGGGCGATAAGGAGATTGAGGGACGGAAAAGCGGCAGGAGGGGATGGGATTACGAATGAAGTATGGAAATATGGGGGAAAAGAAATAAGGGAATGGCTGTGGGAGATATGTAATAGAGTGTGGAAGGGAGAGGGATGGCCGGAAGATTGGAGAGAAGGGATAGTGGTACCGATAGTGAAAAAGGGGGAGGGGGAAAAGGTGGAAGACTATAGGGGGGTTACGCTTACGCAAACGGCGTATAAAGTGTACGCGGCGGTTTTGGCGGAGAGATTGAGGGAAGAAGTAGAAAATAAAGGGATATTACCACCGAGTCAAACGGGGTTTAGGAGAGGGGTAGGAACGATAGATCACATATACGTATTAAATTATTTAATAAATAAGAAAATAGCGGAAGCAAAAGGCAAAATAGTAGTTATGTTCGTGGATATGAAAGCAGCGTTTGACTCGGTGGATAGGGAGATACTGGTACAGACAATGAGGAGGAAAGGAGTGAGAGAGAGTCTGGTGGTGAGGTGTGAGGAAGTTTTGGAGGAAACAATAAGTAGAGTAAGGGTGGGGGAAAGAGAGGGGGGAAACTTTTGGACAAATAGAGGAGTGAGACAGGGATGTCCGTTGAGCCCATGCATGTTCACACTACTACTAGCGAATTTGGATGAGGAATTGGAGAAGGGGGGATGGGGGGGAGTAAAGGTGAAAGGAAGAAAAATTTATTCCCTGGCGTACGCGGATGATGTGGCGGTGGTGGCAGAGGATGAAGCAGGGATGAAAGGGTTAATAAAAACATTAGAAGAATATGTAGAACAGAAAAGATTAGAAGTAAATGTGGAGAAGACAAAAGTGTTGAGGTGTACAAGAGGGGGTGGGAGACAGAAAAAGATAATATGGAAATGGAAAGGAAATGAAATAGAGGAAGTGAAAAGGTATAAATATTTGGGCTACATGATGATGGCAAATGGGGTACAGAAAGAACATATAGAGGAGAGAGTCAAAAAAGGAGCGGTGGTGATGAGAGAAGTATGGGGAATAGGGAAAAGGAAATTTGGAAAGAACTGGGCTAGAAGGATGTGGTTATTTGATAGGTTGGTATGGACGGTGGTTAGCTATGGGGCAGAAATTTGGGGGTGGAAAGAAAAGGAAAAGGTAGAGAGGATACAGGACAGGTACTTGAAATGGGTAATAGGGGTGGGAAGGTACACACCGGGGTACATGGTAAGGGAGGAGATGCAGAGGGAAAAATTAAGGGGAAGTGCAGGAATGAGGGCATGGAGTTATGAAAAAAAACTGGGAGAAGGAGGAGGGGGGGAGTTGGCAAGGTTGTGTTGGGAGGAGATAAAAGGTAGAGCGAAGGAGGGAAAGGTGATGGGAAAATGGGAGGAAGAAAGAAGAAGTTTCTATGAAGAAAAGAGCTGAAACATCAAGGAGATAGAAAATTTGAGAGAAGAGGGAGGGTTAAGGGGGGAAGAGGTGGTGGTAAGAGAGAGGAGGCGGCAGGAAGAGGAAAGGTGGGAAAAAATTAGGAGCTCGAAATTCAACAGATGGTACAGCAGAGTGAAGGGAAAGGGAGTGCCGGAGTACTTGAAGAGGAATTGGAAAGAGGAAAGATGGAAAAGGATTGCGAGGTTTAGGTTAGGAGATGGTATGAGAGGAGGTAGATACTGGGAAGAGAAAGAGAAAAGAAAGTGTAGGATATGTGGATGGGGAGAGGAAACGTGGGAGCATATATGGGAGGAATGTACGGATTGGGAGACGGAGAAGGGATGGCAGGGGATGGTGGGAGAGGTTTTAGGTGAGAGGGGGGAGGGAGAAGTTTGGATGAGAAAATTGGAGGAGATGCGGGAGGGAGGAGGGTGGCTGGGTATGAATGAGAGTGTAGAAGGAAGAGAGGAAAGAGTGGAAGAAAGCGGCGGAAACGGAGGTCCAAAGAATGAGTGTGGAGGTGTGGATGGATGAGTGATTTTTCTCTCTCTCTCTCGTGCGTTGTAAAAGAAGCAATGAATAAAAAGGTTGAAACTATGTAAGCGGAGCGGAAGTCCGCAATGTACTCCGCAAGGAATAAAGTACCTACTACTATATAGATTTTTAAGATTTTATTTTTATAAAAATTGACAAGGTAATATAGAATGTGATATAAGTCATTAATTAAATATGTAAATCATCACAGTTACTAAGTTCCTAATTATTTCTAAGTATTGATTTTTAAATATTTATTTTGTTTTACGAAGTAACTTCATTAAATGCGTGATATTAAATGTGATGAAATCTTTAATTATAAGTTGAAAATTCCTATAAACTTATTATACTGGGAACTACACTGAAATCTCTAAATGTGTGTACAAGGTTCCTCCAACATAATATATTAAATAAAAATAGTGTATTATATATGATCCTATATAGGTTCCTGTTCAAGAATTTTCAATTGTGATGTTTACTTTTAAAAAAATAATTAATTATTAATTAATTACTTTTATTAATTACTTAGTCAGTTTACATAACATAAGAGAGTACATGTATGTAGTTTTTTGAAAATATTAGCGTATTAGCGCTTAAATATCAAAATGTGATAAACATTACTTTGTTAAGATGAATATAATGTGAAGAATATGACACAAAGTTTTTTTAAAATGTTTAACAGTTACGTAAAAATATATCCTTTTAAACTATTCTTTTTTATTTTTATTTCAATTCTAACCTTTATTTATTTTCAGTTTTAATTTTATTCTGACTTCTCAAAACTCATCATAAAATAATAAATTCGATCGTTATATGTGTAATATATACATATATTATTATGTTAAAAGTATTATATATATTTTTTTTAAGTTATTTTATTCACTTGCAAATAAAACTTTGATACATTTAAATTGTTATGTCGTATAATATATTTTTGAATTTGGTTTTGAATTGGCAGCATTACGTATTCAACATCATTGACTTTGAAAGGCGCGCCAGCTGCTAAGAGCCAAAATGGCGAATGCACATTCCCTCTTAATATAGTACCTTAGCCGGAGGGGGAGCGTGGAACGCCACGACGCGTATCGCCGTGTAGTCGCGCCGCGTAATTAGGGTGGCGTCCCATGGCATAGATATTTCGCGTAACGCGTATCGCGTAACCAATCAGAGGCGTTACGCGTTACACGTTACGTAAAACTTATTTCCATATGTCCCATGGTCGGCGCGCGTGTCGCTGCGCAGTTTTTATTACAATTGTATTTTCTATTACAATTATAATTGCCGTTTCTATTACAATTGTATTTTTCTATTACATTTTAACCTATTTTATTACGTCATTACAAAACATTCTAAATTTATTACATTTTCAAGAACTACAATTATGAATTTATTAAAATACCGACATGCGTTCCCTCTAGCGGTGTCAAATGACTTGGTATATCCTGATACGCAACAGCTCACTAAAAGCGTAAGTAACAATTAAAGATGATTGGTTCTTATTTTTAGATCCAACCAATCGTCTGTATGTTACTTATGTCCTAAGAGTGATCGCGCATATGGATGCACCCTAGGTTGCGTTCAACAAACACAATTCGTCACATTCAACAATTAAGATTCAACAATTAAGTGAGTGCTCAGTAATTGTGATTGTACTAGACTTTTAAAGCCATCATAAATCTAGAACCAGTAGCAGCAAGCGCTCACTTAACTATTATATTTTCTAAACGCAACTAATATGAGATACCCGGAATGACACATCAATTCTATTAGGTTATAAATATGAAAATAAAGTGAAACGTGAAAGGTATACGCTTAAGAAAGTGATTTAACAAATAAATTTAAACTTTACACGCATCAGAATATAAATGCAAAATATTGTTTATGTACGATGGGCAAGTAAGTAATTTTTTAATATATTTATATTCTATTCATGTTTGAATTTAATACTGTCCCAATTTAACTGCAATGTACTAAGTAGTTTTGCATATATTTTACAACATATATAATCAATTTCAATTTGAGTTTGTATTTATTTATAATTACACAATAAGAAAACTGCTTATTCAGGTTTGTTATAAAAAAGCAATACCAAAAAACAGTAGAACCTGAGCAAAGGACTAAAATCAATGCTGTTAATGACTGCAGTTTTCCATTTCATGCAAATATAAAATGTACTGATATTGATAGTAGCAAAAGTGAAAGTGATATCAAAATGGTAGAAAAAGAGCAAAACGTCCCAAAAAGAAATATGCTTAAAAATTTAAATTTGAATGGAAGGAGAAGTGGAATTGGCTTCAGAACATAAAAGGAAATTCTTACTGCATCCTGTGTAATAAAACTTTAATAGGTGGAATAACACATTTAAAAAGACATGCAGAAAATAACATGCACAAGAAAAAAAATATGTCAGTCTAAATTACCAATGACAGATTTAAAAACATTATATTCAAAAAATATAGCAGTACAAGCAGCTGAACTGAAACTGTGTATGTTTATAAGTGAGCATAATTTACCATTTAAGATATTAAAACATTTGCCAAAATTGATCAAAAGTACTTTCCCTGATTCAAATATTGCTAAAGAAATTAAATGTAGCAGAACAAAAGGCACACAAATCTTAAAGGAACATAAAACCTTGCAGCTTGATGGTAATATGCAATATTTTAAAAACAACGAACTTTTCAGTAATAATTGATGAGACAACAGATATATTTGTAACAAAAGTTTAGCTGTAGTTGTTCGATATTTTGATCCAATAAAGTTAATTATCATAGTTAGATTCTTAACTTTGTTAGAAGTAAAATCTTGCACAACAGAAGATTTTTACAATTCCATAGTATCTTTCTTTAAAGCAAATGGAATACCTTTTAAAAATATGATTGGTAGGTATAAATGTTTGTTTTAAACAATTCTTATTACATAAATTTTATGTTATAGGATTTGCTGCAGACAATTGTTCTGTCATGATGGGCAATTCTAATGAAGTACAAACTCAATTTAAAAGCAAAATCCCAAATTTATTTGTATTAAGATGTGTCTGCCATTCTATGCATTTATGTTCATCAGCTGCTTGCTTAAAGCTGCCATCAGCTATGGAAGACTTAGCAAGAGATATCTACAGCTATTTTAAAAACAGTTCAAAGCGTTTAACGAATTTGCTAAATTTCAAAATTTTTTGCATTTAAAACCACATAAAATTTTGAAACCTAGCCAAACTAAATGGCTATCAATTGAAGCTGTTGTTAATAGAATTTTAGAACAGTGGACTGCATTGGAATTATTTTTTACACGCGCAGCTTTTAAAGATAATTTACAATCAGCAAAAACAATTCTCAATGCTCGAAAAAATCCCATTTACAAAGTTTATTACAGTTTTTTATCTTTTATTTTAGAAATTATTAATAAAATGAATTTTTTATTCCAAAGCAGGAAACCCCTTATTACTGAATTATTAACTTCAATTAAAAAATATTATAAATTAATTTTAAAATATTATTTAAAGAACGATTATGTCAGTAATACTCCGTTAACTTTGTTAGATCCTGCTAATGCTAGAGAATATTTACATATAAATAAAATGTACTTTGGAGCAAAAACTGAAATATTATATACAACTGTAAGCTCCATAAAACTTCAGTCTTTCAAAGTTAAAGCTTTAGATTTTCTTGTAATTGTATCACAAGAAATTAGAAAAAGATTTGATTTCAAAAATAAAATACTAAAATTGATAAAAATGTTTGACGCAAAAAACGCTTAAAGTGGAAATAATACATTAATTGCTTCTCTTATTAATAAATTTCCTAATTGCGTTACATCAAATGATTTTAAAACCTTTAATTTAGAGTCAAAATGATTGCCAGAACATAAAAAAAAATTGTCACATTTTGAAGAAGCTGAACAATTTTAAAAGTAAGTTTAATAAAAGTAGGAAATAAAATAGTTTTCTCAAAATTATTTAAATTTGCTACAGCAATATTGTCTCTACTCCACAAAGGATTGCCGGAGCAATAGGCAGAAATTCCGGAGCTCGACACTCCCCATCGGGTCGGCGTTCTGAGAAGTTCTCGAGGCGCGAGAGTCTGTTAAGTCGAACAATTGTATCCAGTAAAATAAAGAGTGTCGTTAAGCCATAAATCCTGAGTCGTTCAATAAAAATAAATATCTTACAGTTTCAGAAGTGGGATCAGCCCCATTATCCCGTGTCGTGCCAAAAATAAAATCTTTGCGTCGTACAAAAACCGGGGAATTAAACCGGTGGCGAGTGTCGTGTCGAACTGAGAGTGAGAAACACACTCATACTGTGTTAAGTCGAGAGGAAAATTCCCGTCCGCAAGTGTAAGGAACGAGATATCTCTGATAGATAGATATCTCTGACACCGTAAAAGTGTCAAACATAAAGTTTTCGTCGAGTCAGTCGGGCGCGCAGCGCGGAAAACCCTTACCAACAGTACCGAACGCGCGCGAATTTTTGCCGTGTCGCACGCGCAGGCCGCCTGATAACGGGCGCGGTGCAGTGCAAGAAATCGGATCTGAAGTCGGGCCGAGAGTTGAAGGCACATGTGAGTGCGGCAATTTAAAACGCAATAATAGTATCGAAGGCAGAGACAGCTGGAAGGTGTCTGCCATGAATAGGAAGAAACTAGAAAACGCGTCGATAGAGGCTCTCCAAAAGAAGGCGTGAACGGAATGCCACGTGATCGCATGTGGCATTCCGTTCACGCTGGATAAAATGGCTTTGATAGAAGCGATTCTCTCCTACCAAGAGAGACACAGGCCGCCCGCGCTCAGCGGTGGAGCAAGTAAGGGAGCAGGAAGCTCAGGAGAGTGGGCCGCCACCGAGCAACTACGCCGGTCGATAGAGCTGTTAACGGAGAGCATGAGGCAGCAACAGAGAGAAATGTTACTGCAAAAGCAGCAGTTCATGGCGTTTGTTATTGAGCGCCTGAGTCGTGCCAAGAGACCAGGACAGAACGGTAGGGCGCCCGGTGGTGGCCAATCCGATTCGTCGGATTGGCCACCACCGGGCGCCCCACCGTTGCGAGAAGAGTCGTCCTCCGGGTCCTCCGCGGAGACCCCAAGGGGAGAGTCGGGTGAGCATCTGGACCGTCTCCCGAAGGGTAACATCGTTCAGTGCCTGGTGACTTAGATTCCGGAGTTCTCGGGTACACGGGAGGAGAACGTCGCTGCGTGGATACGGCGCGTTGACCATGTCGAGCGCATACACGGCGCCACGGACGGCATGCTGCTTTTGGCTGCCTCCAGGCAATTTAAGAAGGATGTAAAAGAATGGTACGACACCCTGGAGAGTGAGTCACTCGAGACGTGGGAAGCGTTAAAGAGTTAACTCGCCCGCATGTTCCAAAGCAACGAGATTGCCTACAAAGAGCTCTAAAGGGTCCAAACCAAAATGTGGCTCCACACAAAGGAATCCTTCCACGATTATGCCATGTCAAAGCTGGCGATGATGATCTGGCTTGATCTGTCGACAAGAGAAAAAATACACCTGCTGATTGGCGGAATCACGCTGAGCGCCGTGAAGTCGGCGGCGCTAACTTTGCCCGATGATACAATGAGCCGGTTCCTGCTAAAGATGCGCTGCGTGGCAGAAGAAACGGTGGATCCGGACAAAAGACCGAGTGCGCCAACCAGTGCACCGAAGTCGAAGAACAACGCTTGCCGCAACTGAAGGAAAAAGGGCCACGCACACAAGGAGTGTAGCGACAAACCGCCCTGCTTCTACTGCAAACAAAAGGGCCACCGGTAATTCGATTGCCCTACCCTGAAGCGGAAATAGCAGGGGCAGCCAACGCGCCCGAAGCCGGTGGCATCGATGGCAGTCGTCAGCGAGGAGCCGACAGACGATGATCGCAGCGGTCGAGAGAAAGCCGGGCGATTGCTGCTTACGGATCCCTGCGTAAAGATAAGCTCAATTTCTAGCAAACCTTGTAATCTTCGCGCATTAATTGGCACCGGAAGCCCGGTGTTAATAGTAAAATTCGCAACCTATAAAAAATTTGTCGAACAAGCCAAGTTAAACTTGTTTTTCCCGAGCAAGAAATTGCGGAGCATCTCAAACAATTTGCTAAAAGCAATTGGCGTAGTGTCGGTAGAGATCACGCTCCAGGAGCTCAGACAAAGAAAGTTTATCGTTCAATTATACGTGGTGAAAGATCACGCATTTATGGGCGGCCTGCTCCTCGGACGTGATTTCGTGGCCGGCGAGGGGTTAGCGCTGAAATATAACATTAAAGATCACGAGCCGGAAGAATGTATAGCGAGAGTAAATATTTTCGAAGCGCTGCCTGAGTCGAAAACGCGGATCGCGTCGGAGCCTGAACAAATAATAACAGATGTAGAAATCGATTTCAATGACAAGGTTAAACGAAGATTAACAGAGATGATCACGGATATCGAAAATATGAAAATAGAGCCGATAAAGGACAATTACGCGGTTAAAGTGCCGATCCGTGACAATCCGATATACACCTACGCGGCGGTTCGCGTATGCGGAACGTACAGAAATAAGGAAAATAACGGACGATCTAATAAAAAGAGGGATAATACAGCCAAGTATTTCTCCCTACTGCGCGAGGGTGATTCCGGTGCGGAAGAGAAATACAAACTCAGGCTCTGCGTCAACCTGAGGCCACTAAATAGTCGAGTCAATAAACAAAAATATCCATTTCCGGTAATCGAACACTGCGTATCAAGAACGGGTGGCAATTCAGTTTTTACCCTATTGGATCTCAAAAACGGATTTCACCAGATTAGAGTCTACGCGGAAGATACGAAGTATTTCGCATTCGCAACTCCAGACGGACAACACGAATACAAATACTTACCATTCGGGTACTCGGAGGCACCGGCCGAGTTTAAAAAAAGAATTCTGCAAATTCTAGAGCCACTAATCAGAGCCGAAAAAATTATAGTCTACATTGATGACATATTAATCGCGACAGAAACCGTCGAAGAGAATTTAGAGATCATGAAATCCATAATAATTAAATTGAAAAAATATAACTTTAAAATAAACTTCAAAAAATCTCAGTTTCTAAAGAAACAGATTGAATTCTTGGGATGCGTCATTTTCGCACAAGGGGGACGCTCAGTCCTAGACACACCGAAGCAATAAACGCGTACAATCAACCGGCGAACGTAAACAAAGTACAAAGATTTCTAGGATTAGTAAGCTATTTTTGTACATTCATAAAAAACTTCGCGGTAAAAACCAAACCGTTGCAAAATTTATTGAAAAAAGACGTCGACTTCAAATTCAATAAGCGGTGCTGTAAATCAGTCGAAAACATTAAATCTAAGCTTATTAAATCGCCGGTATTAGCGATTTATTGTCATGAAGCCGAGACACAAGTTCATACGGACGCAAGCGGCATCGGCCTCGGAGCTATTCCTCTCCAAAAACAGAAAGATAATACTTGAGCTGCCATAGCATACTTAAGACGACAAATAAAGCCAAACGTAACTACCACAGTTACAAGCTGGAAATGCTCGCGGTGGTTCGAGCCGTAAACAGGTTTCACCTGTATTTGTACAGGATATTTTTCACGATATTAATAGACTGTAACGCGATTGTCTATGCAATAAACAAGGCGAACTTGAACCCTAGAATAGCTTGGTGGACGCTCGCATTACAAAATTATACATTTAATGTCGTGCATTGCCTAGGATTAAAGATGCGTCATGTTGACGCACTTAGTCGCTGCGTCGGATACGTGGGGGAGCTTTCTTTCGAAAGAGAATTGGAGTTCCATCAATTATCCAACGTCAGAATAAAAAAAATAGCAGACGCGTTAGAATTTGAAGATAACCCTAACTTTGCGTTGATAGACGGGTTGGTATCGAAAACAGGACAAACACTTCGTAGTGCCTGAAATTCGTAGTGCCCGAAGCAATGATTACGTCGATCATACGGTCACACCATGACGAAGTAGCCCACGTCGGGTTTGAGAAAACTTTAAACGGAATAGCGAAGAATTATTGGTTCCCTTCAATGCGGAAGCGCATTCGCGAATATTTGCAAAATTGCCTAACATGCCTTATGGCAAGTGACGCGTCTAACAGATTCAAAAGCGAAACCAGCGTTTATTCCACCCCAACGGCTTCCATGCAAAGAATACACGCAGACCATTTCAGTCCACTACCCGAGACGTCCGACGATTACAGACATCTGTTAATAATGATCGATTTACTCTCTCGTTTCACTTGGATAAATCCCGTGAAATCTACTTTGTCGAAAGAGACAATAAAAGTCATGAAATACATTTTTTCTATGTTTGGAAACCCCGCCGAACTCGTATCGGACAGGGGCACGGCATTTACCTCGCAAGAATTCGCAGAATTCATTTCGGAAAATAAAATAAAGCACCGGAAAATAGACGTCGCCGCGCCATGGGCGAACGGTGCTGTAGAGAGGGTGAACCGATTCATTAAGTCGTTGCTCACCAAGATACTCAGCGAGCAATCGGAATGGAAAAAACACGTGCCAAAATTACAATATGTAGTAAACAATACCTATCATTCGGGAATCGAATAGACACCCGTTAAATTAGTTTTCGACCAAGATCAATTAAACCATTTCGATGCCGCTTTTGCTCAGTTTACGCAGAATTTAACGGACATCGATACAGATATCGAATCCATGCACACGAAAATCATACAGATAGCCCATCAGATCACAAATAAGCTAAAGCAATATAATAAACTTTACCGAGATAGGCGATTGCAAAAGCCTTCTATTTATAAACAGGGCGAGTATATACTCATAAGGGATACACGGGTACGTCCGCAAAATTGAAAGCTAAATATAAAAGGCTGTATCTCGTCAGCAAAGTCCTCGGCAATAATAGAAACGTAATTAACGACATACCGGGATTCAACTTAGCGTCCCGCCTAATTAACACTATCCACTCATCAGACAGGATCAAACGTTGGGTGAAGCAGAACCCTCCGGCGAGCGAATTAAAACGTAAAACAATGTAAACTTTTTAATTAAGGAAAGTATGGTACTTTTTCGAGTCTTAAGATTAAGGTAAATTAGAGGTAGGATTATAGAAACATCGCAAAGGATAAAAAGCAAAATTATGTAAACTTTTTATTTAACAGATATTCATTTGATTATGGTAGGCTAGAATTAAAATTTTTAAAATAAATAAAAACAAATAGTAAAATTAAGATAAATCTAATTGGCGTAAAGACTGGCTTAAAATCTAAGATGAAACTCGATACAAAAGCACCAGATAAAAAGCGCAAGACTGACTATTAATAAGTTATATATAAATAAAGAAACCCTGAAATTAACAATTATACAAAAATATATTCAGTATTGCAGGGTAAACTTCGAGGACTAAGTTAAAAGCAGGATGCCCAAGCTGTAAGCGTTATCTAGCCCACCGTGCGATGGCGCCAAATTACTACGTGCAAAATGTAACTCATGTAAGAAGCGCTCCGATCGGCTCCGATTGCCGGAACAATAGGCAGAGATTCCGGAGCTCGACACTCCCCATCGTGTCGGCGTTCTGAGAAGTTCTCAAGGCGCGAGAGTCTGTTAAGTCGAACAATTGTATCCAGTAAAATAAAGAGTGTCGTTAAGCCATAAATTCTGAGTCGTTCAATAAAAATAAATATCTTACAGTATTTTGTTCTTTGTAATATTTTTAGTATTTTTTATAGCGAAAAACCAAAAGTTAAATAATGTAACTTTGCAAAAATAGCATTACATCTCTGTCTGTCTGTCTGTCTGTCTGTCTCTCTCTCTCTCTCTCTCTCTCTCTCTCTCTCTCTCTCTCTCTCAACGGGGTCCTGCTGTTAAGCCTCGCGCGCCCTTAGCGGCCCCGAGGGATGCGTCTGGGGCTGGGTGCATAGCTGTCGCCGGGCCCTCATCTTTCTCTGCGCTCAATGCCTGATCGGTTGCCTGTCCGACAACGTGGCCTTCTACACCTCCTACTGCAACGGATGCACTCAGCCCCAAGATTAGCTCTGCGATTCCTCTTTTCATTCGCACTTATACTCTTCAGCTTGTATGCTTACTCTTATGCTACTATACTACTCTTATCTTATATTATCTTTTCTTCTTTTCTCTGCGCTTGTATAGCTTTCTCTGTTTAGTTGAGCGGTCAGTAAAAGTGTAATTCTATGTCGCTTTTGTTGCCATTACCTTTAAATTTTGCTTTGTATATTTTACTTTTATTTCGTTTACATAGCATAGTATTATTTATGCTTTTGTTGTCTATCTCTATCTCTCCGTAGGCTTGTCTCAGTTCTATTTTTCTTTACCTGTACCTCTACTGCGTTATTAGTTTGTAAGACTCCAATTTTCTTTGCTGTTGTCGTATTTCATTACCGTATTCTGCAATTAGTTATTAAGTGAACATTTGTACTTTCTTAATCTGCTTATATATGTTTGTCTTTAGAGGGCTTGCCCTAGGAAAAGACTGCTGAGGCGATCGAGTCTAATCAGGAGCGCCTCGCTGGTGTCGCGTCTGTTGGAGAAGTTGGAGGCGTGGTGGATTTGTATCACGTCCGTGTGCTCGTGATCCATATCGATGAGGCTGTTCAATAGGACCTGTCCCGCTTCGCGGCTCATCTTGAGTCCGTGCTCGCATACGTAAAAACGTACGTACCGCATGGCGCAGTGCGTACGCAAGTCCGTCCGTTGAAGCACGGCGGAGAACAAACTCGCAAACTGCTCCCAGTCTGCCTGGTACACGCGATATCTGCGGTTCGTCGCGTATGTCATATGCTTGGCACCGTCGCGTGCTGTGTTGCAGCTGTGGGGCAGTTTGTTGAACGCGGGCTGAAGCGTCAACGCTACAAACGCCTCCGTAATCTTTCGAAGGCGCCCAGCGTTCTCCGTGCCTTCGAAGACATCCGAGTCCGCGTCCATCACGAAGAGCACCTACAGGCTCCTCTCGTCGACGGTCCCCAGGCAGAACTCGTGCCACGTCTCGTTTTCACCTATTGTCTCGCGGTGTCCGTGTTTAAATGTTCGTTGGCGCGGTTCCCGCAGGCGAGTGCCTAAGAAGCGGTGCCTATGCCTCAGGTAATTAGTAAGCTTGTGTTTCTGCACACCGTTATCGTCCTCGGCTTCGTGTAAATCGTTGCCCCCCATTGGCAGCGAAAGGGCTCCAACGAAACGCCGCACGCCAAGATGGAATCGATATCTAACGTGTAGCACACGTTATCGCCAATGACGACGGGCTCGCCCTCCGGTGCCGGTATTATTGGCTCCTCTGTCTCTCGGCGTGGCGTTTCGCACGTTTCCACGCGCGGTGCGACGTGGACCGGCGACGCGGAGCCGTCCGTACGCACAGGTACGTCCTTGTTTTTGCTTGCGCAACGTCGTGGAGCGACGAAGCCGTCGTCGTTGCACCTCCGGTGAAGCCGTCGTCGTGGTCGCCTCCTTTGGCGGAGTTTGCACTCCTTGCACAAAGGTAACCCGTCGTGGTCCCAGTCTCCTGGGACGCGCGACGGGCTTCGGCGACGCGTCCTTGCGCCCAGACATGTCACGGATCACGCGTGTGCTTACGCTGAAACGAATAAATGCGATATCTTAGTACAATGCTCATTGGTAATGTAAAATTGTGTAATGCGATAACCACTGGGTACTACAATACTTACCAGTAGCGAATCCCAGTAGCTCTACGTAGCTCTGAAAAGGGCTGTTTCGTTATTGTATTAGCTCGCGCTGAATCTGAAAAAAGAAAAATTACTATCAATACGATTTCCGTGTACTGCGAAACCTTACTGCAGTAATACTCACCGGCAGCGAGTGCCGCTAATTTCGCAGTAGCACTTACAAGTGCTACACTACACAAAAGAAAATAGGGAACACTTTCCAGACACCAAAAATTAGGCTATTTTCAAATGACTGTAACTCGGTGAAAAATCATCGTAGATAAAAAATAAAAAAAGCATTTTGAAGCTTGAAGATCCAACTTTAACGCTCTATCAGCAGATTTTCAAAATTCTTTTAACTTCCTTGTCTTATGCAGTAAAAAAGCACACCCTGTTTTGTTCCTTAAAATTTCGTATTTTTGACACTTTGCAGCTCGACCAACAAATTTTTTTCGAACAATTCAAGTAAAGCTTCATAAACTACAACATTTTGCCTACAAAATGCTTTTTTTAAAATTTCTCTACGATTTTTTTTGACCGAGTTACGCTACTTTGAAGCTAAACCTGCATTTTTTACAAATGATATCCGTACTCCGTGAAAAATCATCGTAGACAAAAAATCAAAAAACCATTTTAAAGCTCGAAGTTCCAGCTTTAACATGCTGTTAATGGTTTTCAAAAATTTTCTCAATTTCTTAGTACTATGCCCCAAAAAAGATACACTGTTTTTTCCTTAAAATAACGTATTTTTAACAGCCTGTAGCTCAATAAAAAAATTTTTCTCGACAAATCCAATGCAAGTGCCATAAAGTATGACATTTTCTCTACAAAATGCTTTTTTTAAAGTTTTCTCTACGATTTTTTTTGACCGAGTTACAAGACTTTGAAGATATAGATTTTTTACAGTACATTTTTCCGAAAAATGACGTCTACCGCCGACATTAGCATTACCCAATGTGCACCACGTGGAGGTTGTCGGTCGGATTTTTGCACATCGTGTGTGTGTGTGTGAGAGTGTGTGTGTGTGTGTGTGTGTGTGTGTGTGTGTGTGTGTGTGTGTGTGTGTGTGTGTGTGTGTATGTATGTATCACAGCAGAGATAAGGACCCCGCAGTTCGTCACTTCTGCAGTATTTAATGACTCCAAACCCTCTCTGCTGTGTGTGTATGCGCTCGCGCGCATGAGAGTTCAATAGTGTGTATTTCCTCCTCTCTGATCAATTACTGCTTGCAAGCGTTCTCGCATATTTATACATCTTGCAATACGATCTTGCGGAATGTTGTGCCAAATTTCCGTTAAAATTTCTCCCAATTCTTCTAAATTTCGCGGCTGTTCCTCGCGACGCCTTAATCGTCGTTCCATTTCATCCCAAATGTGCTCGATTGGATTTAAGTCTGGGCTATTGGCGGGATGATTTAACAGTCTAATTGCGTGTCGTTGAAAAAAACGTCGCGTTATATTCGCCGTATGAGGTCGAGCGTTGTCCTGCATAAAAATAAAGTTCCGACAGGTTCGATTTAATAGCAAAACGTGTGGTCGTAGAATATCGTTGATATAACGAACACCCGTCATTGCCGGAGGTGGCAGGATCACTAGATCACTTCGTCTTGTAAGTGATATACACCCCCACACCATCACGGAACCGCCGTTGTAGGATCGTATTGGCATAACGCAACGTCGATCATAGCGTTCATTTCGTCGATGCCAAGTACGTATACGAGCATCATTGCCATAAAGGCAAAAACGTGATTCGTCGGAGAAATATACATTTCTCCAATCCCTAGCGGTCCAATTTATGTGATCGCGCGCAAATTGATAACGTACTTGGCGATGTACGAGTGTGAGTCTTGGTACTTGTGCACGAACACGAGAACGAAGACCGGCTTCTCTCAAACGGTTGCGAATTGTTTGTTCGCACACATGGCGCAAATGAATGTCATTACGAATGTTTCTTGCGGTAATTATTCGTCTTTCTAATTCATAACGAACAATGGCTCGATCTTGTCTATTTGTCGTTAATCGAGAACGATCACTACCTTCACGTCTCGTGTAATTTCCCGTGTCTTGATATCGTAACCAAACTCTACTCACTACGGACACAGATGCACCAATATCTTGCGCCACATAACGCATACTAAAACCTTGTTGCAAAAGCGCAATTATGCGTGCAACTTCTACGGCCGATAAATGTCTACGCGGCATTTTGAAAATTCCGTGTCGCTTATCACACTGCGAGAATCGCCGGCGTACTAAACAAAATTTTATTGTATTGAGCATGCAATGTTTACATATGGTCATCTTTGTCTAAAAAGAGATTTTTTTTAGACTAAGACGACTACATGTTTACAGTTCACAGGATTGGAGAAATGTATATTTCTCCGACGAATCATGTTTTTGCCTTTATGGCAATGATGCTCGTATACGTACTTGGCATCGACGAAATGAACGCTATGATCGACGTTGCGTTATGCCAATACGATCCTACAACGGCGGTTCCGTGATGGTGTGGGGGTGTATATCACTTACAAGACGAAGTGATCTAGTGATCCTGCCACCTCCGGCAATGACGGATGTTCGTTATATCAACGATATTCTACGACCACACGTTTTGCTATTAAATCGAACCTGTCGGAACTTTATTTTTATGCAGGACAACGCTCGACCTCATACGGCGAATATAACGCGACGTTTTTTTCAACGACACGCAATTAGACTGTTAAATCATCCTGCCAATAGCCCGGACTTAAATCCAATCGAGCACATTTGGGATGAAATGGAACGACGATGAAGGCGTCGCGAGGAACAGCCGCGAAATTTAGAAGAATTGGGAGAAATTTTAACGGAAATTTGGCACAACATTCCGCAAGATCGTATTGCAAGATGTATAAATATGCGAGAACGCTTGCAAGCAGTAATTGATCAGAGAGGAGGAAATACACACTATTGAACTCTCATGCGCGCGAGCGCATACACACACAGCAGAGAGGGTTTGGAGTCATTAAATACTGCAGAAGTGACGAACTGCGGGGTCCTTATCTCTGCTGTGATACATACATCACACACACACACACACACACACACACACACACACACACTCTCACACACACACACACACGATGTGCAAAAATCCGACCGACAACCTCCACGTGGTGCACATTGGGTAATGCTAATGTCGGCGGTAGACGTCATTTTTCGGAAAAATGTACTGTAAAAAATCTATATCTTCAAAGTCTTGTAACTCGGTCAAAAAAAATCGTAGAGAAAACTTTAAAAAAAGCATTTTGTAGAGAAAATGTCATACTTTATGGCACTTGCATTGGATTTGTCGAGAAAAATTTTTTTATTGAGCTACAGGCTGTTAAAAATACGTTATTTTAAGGAAAAAACAGTGTATCTTTTTTGGGGCATAGTACTAAGAAATTGAGAAAATTTTTGAAAACCATTAACAGCATGTTAAAGCTGGAACTTCGAGCTTTAAAATGGTTTTTTGATTTTTTGTCTACGATGATTTTTCACGGAGTACGGATATCATTTGTAAAAAATGCAGGTTTAGCTTCAAAGTAGCGTAACTCGGTCAAAAAAAATCGTAGAGAAATTTTAAAAAAAGCATTTTGTAGGCAAAATGTTGTAGTTTATGAAGCTTTACTTGAATTGTTCGAAAAAAATTTGTTGGTCGAGCTGCAAAGTGTCAAAAATACGAAATTTTAAGGAACAAAACAGGGTGTGCTTTTTTACTGCATAAGACAAGGAAGTTAAAAGAATTTTGAAAATCTGCTGATAGAGCGTCAAAGTTGGATCTTCAAGCTTCAAAATGCTTTTTTTATTTTTTATCTACGATGATTTTTCACCGAGTTACAGTCATTTGAAAATAGCCTAATTTTTGGTGTCTGGAAAGTGTTCCCTATTTTCTTTTGAGTAGTGTATTTGCACCGGTGTAGATCTGTAAAAAAATGAGAAAAGAAACATCGCTTAAACGATACAATTATACGCGTGTCATTTCATTCGTATCGATGTAACATATGCATTAGCTGCGCAGATACGCCGCTACTGGTGGTAGCTTTGAAAAAAGCTTTTTGTAGCTTTGAAAAAAGCTGATTTAGATAAAAGAATATCGCCACTTTGGACACTAAACTCTCGCCACAATCTGCAAAAAAATAGAAAATAAATATCTCCGCATCTCGAATCGGCCGTTCCTCCGAAACGGATGGAGCCACGGGGTCCACGATGGTTGGGCTAGAAAGATCTTTCTAAGACCCTTCGAGGTTGGACCCTGTAGCTCCAACCGTTCGGGAGCTGTAGCCGGGATTTGTCGACAAATGTATTTCAGCTGTAACTCCCGAACCGTTGGACCTACACACTTCTACCATAGGTCGTTCGAAAGCATTTTTTCAGCCCTTTCGGACGGCGTAAGGCCCAAGTCCGTAGCGCCAACCGTTCGGGACTTATGACTGAAAATGTATGAAAACTATTTTCGGTCGCAACTCCCGAACCGTTGTAGCTAGCGACTTCGACCATAGCTCGTTTTAAAGCATTTTTCCAGCCCTTTAAAACGGCATAAAGCCGAAGTCTGCAGCTCCAACCGTTCCGGACTTATGACAAAAAATGTCTAAAAGCTTGATTCGACCGTAACTTCCGAACCGTTGGGCGTACAGACTTCCACTGTAGCTCGTTGGAAAGCATTTTTCCAGCCCTTTTGAATGCCGCAAGGTTTTGTAATGTAATTGTAATTGTGTTTAACTGGTTACAGAACATTTAAAATGCCTCGCAACGTAGACGTCTCATCGGACAGCGAATCGGAGGAGGCCCGCTCTGATTCGGTGACTGCGAATGACGTGAGGGAGTTTCTCAATGAGCGGCCTGGGAAGCGAGGCCGAGGTCGCCGCCGATCATGTATTGGATCCACCGGGGTAAGGTGTGGGCCGCCACATACGAGAACCGTGCAGAACATAGACGGAGATGGCTTGGGAATAAAGCAGAGAAGGACGGTCTTTGGTACACCTTGATGAAATAACTGCAGCAGCAGCAGCAACAACTGCAGCAGCAGCAGCAGCAACAACTGCAGCAGCAGCAGCAGCAACAACTGCAGCAGCGGGAGCAGCAACAAACTGCAACAGCAGCAGCAAGAAATGCAGCAGCAGCTGCAGCAACTGTTGCAGCAGCAGCAACAGGTGCAGGAGCAGGACGCTGTAGTTAGGTTATATTAAATAAAAAGAAATTGTTCAATAATACTCATCATGGGTATTTTTCATACGTTATGTTAGCGGAATGGGAAACGAGACTTGTCCGAAATTGTAACATAGTATTTTCTTTCTTTTTTTACAGAAAAGAGACGAATATAGTCGAAGTAACTCTAAGCAGCGAGGAGGAGGACGAGCCTCAGGAAAAAAAAATAAAAAAATAATAAAGTTTTTTTTTTTAGAACATAGAAATGTAATAATAAATTTTTGTTTTGTCAACTTTGTACCTTTGTAATATAATAAAAAAATTTGGTAATATATTTATTTTTTATTTACTTATACCTATTACCGATTTTTTACTAAGAACGTGTTTCTTTTTTTTTGGTATGTAATATTTTTTATTTTATAAGGTTCGGTTATGTTAGTGTATATACATATAACTTTATCGACTTCGTAGACGTTTAATCGGGAGGTTTTCGTCGCTCTCGTCGTCGGCGTCGCCGCTGTCCTTCATCTCATTCCCTTTTCCTTTTTTGCGCGGATCTTTGTCGTCGTTGTTACCCTCCACGACGTTCGACAATTGCTCTTCTGCCGGCAGGTCCGAAATGTTGGACGTATCGGACGATACCGATAAGGTGTTTTTTGTAATTTTTTGAAAACTCATTTCAACGCTAACTCTTGAACGCTTGCACCTAGAGACTTGGACCTTATTAGGTTGACGAAAGCGTACCTCGAGCCCTTCCGAACGCCGCGAGGCTCATGTCCGTAGCTCAATCCGTTCGGGAGTTACAATGGAAAACGTTGAAAAAACTTTTCGGCCGTAACTCCCGAACCGTTGGGCTTAGAGATTTCGACCGTAGGTCGTTGGAAAGCATTTCTCCAGCCCTTCAAAACGGCATAAGGCTGAAGTCTGTACGCCCAACCGTTCCGGACTTACGACTAAAAATGTCCAAAAATTTGATTCGACCGTAACTCCGGAACCGTTGGACCTACAGACTTCAGCGGTAGCTCATTGAAAAACATTTTTCTAGCTCTTTCGAATGCCGCAAGGTTCAAGTCCGTAGCTGTAACCGTTCCGGAGTTATCGGTGAAAGAAGTTGAAAACAATTTTCAAAAAATTTTTTTACAATCCCTGTCCATAGATCTCGACGAGAGAAAACGATTTTGTTCTTTGTCATTTTTCGCTAGAACGCACCGTTTTCGAGTTATTGCGATTCGAAAATCGAGGGGGGGGGATGAACCCCCCCCACCAACATGGTACTAGCGTTGGAAGTTTTCCCCTAGGTCCTCCCGTTCGGAACTTATAAATTTTACAAGTTTTAGGCGGTCTCTCTTCATGGTCCGCGCTTAGTCTATACGCTGGATGAAGACGCACGTCGGGTCTGTTGTTGTTCATGGACCTTCTCCACGTGAGTACCGTTCGACATTTCGTTAAAGGTTAAGGGAAGTCGGCCGTAACTCCCGAACCGTTGGGCTTACAGACTTCGACAATAGCTCGTTCGAAAGCATTTTTCCAGTCCTTTAAAACGGCATAAGGCTCAAGTCTGTACGCCCAACCGTTCGTGACTGAAAATGTATGAAAACTATTTTCGGTCGCAACTCCTGAACCGTTGTAGCTAGCGACTTCGACCATAGCTCGTTTTAAAGCATTTTTCCAGCCCTTTAAAACGGCATAAAGCCGAAGTCGGTAGCTCCAACCGTTCCGGACTTATAGCCGAAAATGTATAAAAACTATTTTCGGCCGTAACTTCCGAACCGTTGGAGGTACAGACTTCGACCTTAGCTCGTTTTAAAGCTTTTTTCAAGCCCTTTAAAACGGCATAAGGTTCAAGTCGGTAGCTCAAACTGTTCGGGACTTATAGCCGAAAATGTGGAAAAACTTGTTTTGGCCGTAACTCCCGAACCGATGGACCTAGAGACTTCCACAATAGCTCGTTCGAAAGCATTTTTCCAGCCTTTTAAAACGGCATAAAGCCGAAGTCCGTAGCTCCAACCGTTCGGGACTTATGACAAAAAATGTCTAAAAGCTTGATTCGACCGTAACTTCCGAACCGTTGGACCTACAGACTTCCACCATAGCTCGTTGGAAAGCATTTTTCCAGCCCTTTTGAATGCCACAAGGTTCTGTAATGTAATTGTAATTGTGTTTAACTGGTTACAGAACATTTAGAATGCCTCGCTACGTATTTCTACCAGAAGTCTCTTCGGACAGCAAACCGGAGGAGCCCCGCTCCGGTTTGGAGAGCCGGAGGGACATCAAGGAGTTTTATGCTGAGCGGGCCGGGCGAGGGTGGCGCCGACCTCGCCGGCTCCGCCCAATATCGTACTGGATCCACCGGGCCAATGTCTGGTCCAGTATGTACGAGCGGCGCCAACAGAATAGGAGAAGAGCTCGGGCGCAAGTTATAGACGAGCGCGATATTTTAGATCGCATGCAGCAGGAGGTGCATACGCACCAGGAACAGCTGCAGCAGCAGCAGCAGCAACAACTGCAAGAGCAGCAGCAACAAATGCAGCAGCAACAACTGCAACAGCAGCAGCAACAAATGCAGCAGCAGCAACAACTGCAGGAGCAGCACGCTATCAAGTGAGTAGTTAGGTTATATTAAATAAAAAGAAATTGTTCAATAATATTTTTCCTGGGTATTTTTCATACGTTATGTTAGCGGAACAGGAAACGAGACTTGTCCGAAATTGTAACATAGTATTTTCTTTCTTTTTTTACAGAAAAGAGACGAACATTATTCAAGTAACTTTGAGCAGCGACGAGGAGGAGGACGAGCCTCGGGCAAAAAAAGTAAAAAAATAAAAAAATTAGTTTTACGTATTAATGTAATACATTTTATTTTTTTTTGTGTGCCTTACGAACATTTTTGATATAATAAAAAAATTTTTTAAATATTTTTTTATTTATTTATACCTATTACAGATTTTTTACAAAGTACGTGTTTTTTTTTTTTCTTTTTTAATACTACGTAGTTAGGTTAGGATAGGTTAGGTTAGGTGTTTCTTTTCATCTTCCCGTAGGGGTCTGGAGTCGTTTCGGGGCCTCCCGAGGCTCTGCAACGACTCCAGATACAGGAATTGGCGTTCCTGCGGTTCCCGAGCTCGCTAGGGGGTCTGCGGTCTCTCGTAGGCCGTAGATTCAGGGATCTCAGCGACCCTGGCGCCCGAGCTGGTATACCGTAATCCGTCACGTGCTGAAATTACGTGCGGGACGGACCGGTGGCCTGGGTCTCACCGCCCGGGCTGCGAGGAGTAAACCTCTATAAAAAATCCAAGGGTGGCGTCCGTGGCGCGGGGTGTCGTTCCGTGTAACAGCGGGGCGATGCTTTGTGTCTCGGACGCCAACGATTTTAGTTGGTCGGCAGTTATGCTGCCGGGGTGGGGGTGCCGGTCCGGGGTGGTCCTGGGCGGGTGCTTGCGCCCGTCTGTGGCCTCGCCGGGCCGTTTCCCCCGCCTTGGTGGATCCGTCTGCCCATGGCGCCTCGGGCCGATGGTCCCCGGACATCGGCCTGAGTAGGCTCCGGGGCGAGGGTGGGGTTCCCCTCGTTAAATAAGACCCCTCTAATGGATCAATACATGGGCAGACGAAAAAAGAAGTTACCGCTCAGGGGTGAACGGACACCCCAGGGCCGGCACGGGGGGGCTATTGTCCCGGGTCCCCCCCTGTCGTCATCGAACGACGGGCGGTCGAGCGGAGTGCCCGCAGGCTCCGCCGACCATAGGGCGACTGTGGGTGTAGGGGAGGATGATCCTCGCGATTCCTCTTCGAGGTCGTACTCTGATTATCTCCGGAGGTTCTACTGGAGATTGTTCGGCGACGACTTCGAGGAGCCGGACGCTAGGGATCTTCAGCACATGGCAGAGATGGATGCTGCGTGGAGGCAATCCGCCGGCATGGAGCCATGGTGCTCTGAGGAGGAGCTCGACTGGTCGGGGGTGTCCGACACAGACGACGAGGAGGACGACTCCACGAGGGAGCACAGGCGCAGGGCCGAGAAGGAGATGGCCCGGCGTCAGTTGAGGTTGGTGGTACCCCGCGCACCGGTTGCGGGGGAGGGAGAGAATCCGCTGCCTGGTGGGCGGCCCGGGGTGGAGCCGGCCGATAAGGCCGAGGCCCCCGTGCCTCCCGCTGGGGAGACGTCGGCCCTGTCACCCGATCGAAGCCGCGAGGCGGAAGTCGGTGGACGGGGCCCGGTTTGCGGGGCGCGTCGGGCGCGCTCCCTGTCTCCGGGCCGGCTGCTCGGCGGACGCCGCGAGGCGGATGCCGATCAGCCTGGCGGAGGCGGGGGGCGACGTCGGTCGCGCTCGCGCTCGCCGATCCGCATCCGCGGGGGTGGCCGGGGGAGCGAGGGTGAGCCTAGCTCACCCGATGAGTCTCTGCCGGGCACCACCGTGGAGGTGGATCGGCCAGAGGGGGAGGAGGCTGTACAAACCTCCAGGGGCGCGGTGGAGGCGGTTTCCCCTCCCGCGCCTGAGTCACCGGTGGAGGTAGTGGTGACCCCGGATATTCCGGGTGTGCCCGCCGAATCCGGGACTCAGCGTGCGAGGAAGCGGGCACGTGGCCGTCCCCGGCTCGATGGGAGCGGGCCTTTCAGGTCTCCGTCTCCCCTCTCGGACGGGGCGGACATTGAGGACCGCCTCCACGGAGTGCCCATGGAGGGTTTCAGAGCACGGCGGCTTAGAGCCAATGTGCTACGAGACTCTTCGGAGGATGACGACATGTCGGGGGGGTCCGATTCGCGGCCTAGGCAGCGAATAAGGATACCCCCGACATTATTTACACCGGAACAGCGCCGAGAGCTGGACCGGGAAATAGGTGTAATCTCCCGTAGCACCACAACCGACTTGGCTTGGCCGACGGTTGGCTACGCGAGGTAGAAACTGCCCGGTCAAAGTGCACCAATCTCGGAATGCACGGAGCCTTGTCCGGGCGGATGAAAAAGTTCACTCACCTCGCCCGGGAGGCGTTGATGACCCTGGCCTATCGGGCCATGGGCCGCCTCGGGCGAGATGAGGCTGGACACGAGGACGCGTCGGCCGCGGCGCGCGAGGAGGAAATAAGAACCCTCCGCGCCGAGGTCGACGATTTACGGGGCCAGCTCGGGGTCGCGAGGAGAGCACTCGTGCTCGAATCGGGGTCCTCGGGTGCGTCCCGGGACAGGGGGGGGCTTCCTCCCGTCCCTCACCGGCCCCGGCGGTTGCTCCGGTCACCGACCCGTCCACTTTCGAGGAGACGGTGCTCGAGATGCTGGAGCGACTGTCGGGGACGGTGGGGGAGATTGAGAGACGCCTGGTGCGGGTCGAGGTGGGGGTTGAGTCGGCGCCCGCTTTGGCCGGCACCGGAGCGAGACGCGCTAGGGGTGGCCGTCGGGGGGACAGGGCTCCGCGGGAGGAGCCCCCTTCCCCCGAGCCACCCAGCGGCCCTGCGGACTCGCCCGCTCGTGCTCCGTCCACGGACGGACCGAGTTGGGCGACCGTGGTGGGCCGCAAGGAGAAGAGGAGGGCTGGCGGGGGGGGCGCCGACGAAGAAGTCGGCTCCCGCCCCCGCGCCCTCGAAGATCGGCCGTGGGCGCTCCCTTCCGCGGCCGGGCGTTGCCGGTGCTGGTGCCTCGGCGGGGGGTGCGGCATCGCCGTCCCCTCCTCCCCCGGGCTCGCGGCCCGGCAAGAAGAAAAAGAAGGGGCCGAAGGGGGGAAGGCTGGGGGGTGACGTCCCGTGCGGCGTCCGCTGCCCCGCGTGCGGTGGGGAGGCGGATCCCGCGCTCCTCCGTGGTGGCAATCACGGTGGAGCCGGGGTGTGCCTCCTACACCGAGATTATTAAGAGGTCCAGGGCGGCGATAAACCTGGGGGACATACTCCCTCAGCCCGCCCTGGGCCTCAAATTCAGGGTGTCACAAGCCGGGGGTGTCCTTTTGGAGATCCCCGGCTCGAGAGTCGGCCGGCGGCGGAGCGCCTCGCGGCCGAAATGAGGCGGGTGGCTGGGGGCCCGGGGATCCGGATAACCTGCCCTATGCGTAGGGTGGGGGTCCGGGTGTCCGGGTTCCTGGACTCCACCGAGCCGGAGGAGGTGGCGGTGGCGCTGGCATGCGCTGGAGCATGCAGCGCCACCGACATTGTAGTCGGTCGAGTTACTCGCGGCCGCCGGGGCATGGGCTCTGTAATTGCGCAGTGCCCGGTCGCGGCGGCGGCGAGGCTCGCCAAGGTGGGGAAAGTGGCCCTGGGCTGGGCGGCTGCGCGCGTGGAGGCGCTTAAGGCGCCTCCACAGCGATGCTATCGCTGCCTGGCTCAGGGCCACATGCAGCACCGGTGCCCCGGTTACTTTGACCGGTCCCGGTGCTGCTTCAACTGCGGCGGGGAGGGTCACACTCGGGCTCAGTGCGCGAATCCGCCGTTCTGTCCCGAGTGTGCCTCCCGCAACAGGGCAGCCGGCCACCGACCGGGTGGCGCGGGCTGCCCCAAAATACCCCCCATGCCTCGGAGGGCTGGGGGGCCTCCTCCCTCCTCCCCGGATCCGGGGAGAGAGGAGGATATGGAAATGGAGCGGCCTCCGTCGCCGCCGGACGCTGACGCTGCCCGCGGCGCTCAGGCCGTTGGGGGCGACGGTCCGGCGGCGGCCGAGGCCGCCAAGGGGGGTGCGTCTCCCGCGGGCGGGGTCCCAGTTGATGGGCCCCCGGCTGCGGTGGATGCTCGGCTGCCGGGGTCCACCTCGGACACTTCGGAGTCCGGGGAGGAGCCCCCGCCGCCAAAGACGCGCGCGGTCGAGGAGACCGACGCGTGTGACGCCGCCAGCGTGGTGAGCCACGCTTCTGGGGATAACCTCCCCGTGGCCCGGGTGGTTCTGTCCCCCCTCCCCCCCCAACTCCCGCAGAGGGAGCGGAGGGGGAGTAAGGCCACGAGGGAGGCGAGGCCCAAGGGAGGCGCGCCCAGTGCGCCCTCCCCGGGGCCGCCCGTCCTCGGCAAGGGGAAGCGGCGATAGTGCCGCTCCTCGGGTGCCCGCCCCTAGCTGCCCCTAGCGCTCGGGGGATGCGACGGGACGGGGCCCAGGCCGATGGGGCCCTGCGCCAGGCGAGATGTCTTCCCTCCCCTGGCGCCCAGCCCGGCCACGCGAGCGCCGTGGAGGGAGGAGGCGGGGCGGGCGGCGGCGACCGCTCGTCCCTGGGCGTGGGGCTCGCACCGGCGATATGTCGGGAGCGGCCCCATGGCCCTAAATGGGCGCGGGGGTGCGTGATGCTTCGCTCCGCATCCCCGGGGTCGGGCTAGGCCCTACTGGCTGACGTATCTCGGCTGGGCCAGCAAAGCCCGACTCCCAACCCGACGAACTGGCGCGTCGGGGAGCTTCATGCTCCGATCCCCAGTGGAGGGATGATGGAGAGTGCTATAGCAATCCCGGTCCCTCCACGCAACGGGGCGAGATGGGCTCGGTGGGTTTTTAGTGGGTAGGCGGGCCGGGCCTCGCCAACTTTCTGCCGCGCAAGCGGTCTGTGCCGGCGAGGGGTACCGCGTCCCGAGTCCCACACTCCCGTGGTCTAGCCAACCCGGGGTACTATGAGTATTTTCCCCCCGTAAAAAAAAAAAAAGGGTGTTTCTTTTCAGACTTATCGATGGACGAGTTTCTGGGCGGCAGCGGCGGCGGCTTCGTTACGGACTTCGAGTTGTGGTAATTCTCTATCGGTAATTCCTCCGTCGGTAATTCCGCTGTCGGGAATATTTCTCTGTCGGTAACACCGCTGTCGGTAATTACTCCGTCAGTAAGTATTGTCTTTCTTTAGGGCGGGAAAGTTTGGATTTTTCGGTAGTTGCAAAGTTTGCCGCTAGGCGTCGCATGACTGAGTTTCTCGCAAGCGCCCGAGGTGACACCGCTTTGTATATATAAGGACTCCAAATATTATACCTCAATAGTGGAAGATTAGCGGACTGGCTACAAGTCCGTTCATCTCCCGCTCCTTCCCGCAAAACCGAAGAGTCTAACGAATCTTCTCTCTTCTTTGTTACAGACGATGAATCGCAAAAGGCGAGTCGCCACGATCGGCCCGAGGGCATTGTCATGGACCAGGAGAACTTTGCGGACACCACGGAGTACGAGACGTTCGTGGACGACGGCCACTCCAGGCCTGGACTACTCCTGATCGATCCACGATGGACAAGAACTTTTATTAACATCTCGAAGGAGGAAGGGGACGATGGAGGAGTGCCCATCAAGGAGGAGAAGGAAGAAGAAGGGGACGACGATGGAGGAGCGTCCGTGAAGGAGGAGGAAGAGGAGGAGGAATGGGACGAAGGTGTGTCCGATCGGATCAAGTCCCCCACGTCGGACTGGTCCGACCTTTCAGACAATGAGGACGAAAAACAAACAAGATGATATGTATATACAAGACGAAATATGTATATGTTAGATAAAAAATTTTTTTTTTTTTTATTGGGTGCTATTGTTTTGCATTTTATGTCTTGTTTGTAATTATGTCTTGTGTCTTACGTCTTGTTTGTGATTATGTCTTGTGTTTTATGTCTTGTGCGTGGTTATGTCTTGTGTTTTATGTCTTGTGCGTGGTTATGTCTTGTGTTTTATGTCTTGTGCGCGGTTATGTTTTTTGTTTTATGTCTTGTGCGTGGTTATGTCTTGTGTTTTATGTTTTGTGCGCGGTTATGTCTTGTGTTTTATGTCTTGTGCGCGGTTAGGTTTATATAAAACATGTCCGTATGCGTTATTTTTTGACAAACCGTGACCGTCCCCGTTTTGCGTTTTTCTTGTTTTCCGTTTTTTTTTCGCTAAACTGATCGTTTTACCGACCGACCGAGACCGTAAACCGATAAACCGTGATCGTCTTTGCCAAAAACCGTGATCACGAACACACCAGAGCCAGAACGCTGCAGCCAACAACGAACGTACCGAGGATACTCGACCGAGTCCGAGCACACCTGGGGTACTGTCCCGATCAAACCTACGCCGAGCCTGACGTCATCGGAGCAGAAGGCTCCAGGACACATGCTGCGAAAGATGAAGCGGCAAATTTTAACCGAGGCAATGACCTTGCTAAAAAGCAGACCGCGTAAACATTACGCGTTCAGGATATACCACCTCCAAAAGAAAGGGACATCTCTCCCGGTCGTATCCGGGTAAATAAGGAGCCTTCCGCAAGATCGAAAATTGCAGAAAGATTCAAGAACAGAATGGACTTCAATCTGGACGCACTCCTCTCATCGCCCGCTAACGACCGGGAGTTTGAACTCTTCTGGGAGAAGGCAATGACGGTACCACTCGCCAAACTGGACCTGTTTCCGGCTCTGCCGCACCCGGAAGCCTCGAACCTGGGGGCAACGTCGACCAGTTCGTCGACCTGCCGATCAGTCCAGCCGTACTACGCCCTAGGCTCCCCCGTAGAGCACCCGTTCGCGCTCCAGCTCAGGAGCTCATCAAGAGCGCTGTCAAAACAGCCGCCGCATTGCCACCCAGGGCACCTACTCGGCCACCGCCCCTGACTACAGGGAAGAGGAAGCCACCGGCCTTAGGCTGCGCCGTACAACGATCCTCTGCAACCACCGCGAGGAAATGGCAAAGCCTCCTGGAGACCTTACAGTCCCAGTCGAAAAACCACAGGCAGCGAACCAGTCTAGTCCGCATCAAACTCTCCGATCTCTTCGGAGACTTATCCAATCTAAACGACGACGACGCGACCAAGCACACCGTGGCAGCAGCAACTCCAAGCCGACCCACGTGCCATGAAAGCACGACCAAAGGGACGGCCAGCCTTACCGAACAATTACCCGCAAGCTCTGTAATTCTAAACCAAGCAGAGAAACCCGCCACACTAACCCGACCGGCATCACCGGTTGCCATAACCGACGGCCAGACAACCGAAAACACCGCACCAAGGACATCCCGCACCGAAACCAGTAGCTGCACCACCGTCCGAGCCTGCCACCGAAGCCACGACGACACGACCCGCAGTGATGGTGCAAGTGCGCGAAAACCTAGACATTTCCGTGCCGTACTACGCCGCACACATCACGCGGAAATATAAAGCGCGCATCAGTGGCATGCGCTACACCCTCCGTTTTGGCCGTGACGGACAGTGCCACTACGTGCGGGAATTCCCGGCGTAGTGGCCAATGTTCGCCACTCTAAACGGAAGGGATGGGTGGTCACAGTTTTCGGCAAAGGAATATTATTTTAATGATTCTCAGATATTGTATATAATAAAGGAATGCTAAGGTATAATTGACTGTTAGGAATACGAATAAGCCAACACTTTCCTTATATCAGACAGCTCAAGAATATTCTTTTTAATAGATAAGCACGAAATTTTCGTGATATCAGAAGAAGGTAGAGGATAATTATAATAATCTTTGGCTTGAAGATACTTCTACCTACTATACACACGAAATTGTCATTCCTGTGAATAATATTTTTTATAATCACAGTATCACCATTTAATGTTTTTACACAAGAATTTCGTTGTCTCAGTTGAAATGTGATATTATTCATAATCATCTTCTTATGGAATACCAAGAATTCTCTCATTTGGATTAGTGTACCTCTGAGAATGAAATATGTAGGTTTTTTCAGGAGATAAATGAACAATTCGATCTTTTTTCCAAATCTTGCTTTGCAACTTGTTCTAGCGGTTTATAAAAGGATCGAAGAGACTCTTTGATTGATTTCAGTCAATTCTCAAAAAAAACCCCACACTAAAGCTATCTATTTCACCATGTCCATTGTATTCCTTTGCTAAATGGAAAATGGAATGTACGTTATAAACAATAAATTTTTCTCCATATATTATTGCAGAATGATTGATAAACGTTCTAAACAAATTATTAGCATAGTCACACATTGTAGGAACTAAAACTGGGCTGCCTAAGATATAAATAGCAGCCTGAAGAAGGAGAAAATGTTTATAAATGTTTGGATCCAAAGGTCCACAAAAGACGAAGATGCCATCATAAATATACATTCTTCCTAACTCTGTACTTTTGTAAAAATGTGCTCTTGAAAAATCATGACGCTTTCTATTAAAATCATTTGGACAATATTTAAGACAAATTTCAAGTTTGTTAGAGATAGCTGTAATGGCATCTAAATTGAGTCTGAAGTAGCCTTTCCACTCAAACCATGCTTTAAAAAGTCTTTCAAATACTTCAGAATACACAAGATGCATCGCATCTAAACAAAACTGTGATACCATTTTAGTTTCCACAGCAATAAGAGGAGAATGATCTTCATGATAAATTGGTTTATCTTAATCTAGAAAGGATTTGTCAGTGCGAAGTAATTTATCAAAATCAGCAAAAGTTATTCTATTCGCAATCCATTCACCAGTAACTGAACATTTTTCACAAGCTCCATAATCATTATGAGCAATAATGCACTTTACAAAAAAACATGCAGGAGCATTAAGAATATAATGGCGTATACTAAATTTAAACTGTAAGTCATCATATTCAAATCCATTTTCAAAAAGATCACTTAATTCATGAGTGAAATTCTTTAAGTACTCATAAACATTTTGAGGATCTTTATAGCCTATATAAAGTCCTATAATGAATAGTTTTGCGCTCGAACTAATTTATCTAAAATAGGCCAAAATTTTAAAGTTGAACTGTTTGAAACTGGGAGTCCATCCACATTGACGTCAATTATTATTTCGCCATAACGTAATAAATATTTGCTAACATCAAGTACATGCAAGTTTTGTTTGATTCCTTTATACCAAAATTGACCACCACTTTCAAAATCAATTACAAGAATATTAGAGGGTATATTTAATAGGGTTTAATAACTGTTTGGACAATTGGAAAAAACAGGATGTAATCTAGACAAAAGACTATCAAATTTTTTCATAGATAAATCTCCACTTTCTAAGTCCCGTTCTCTAAGAAACTCAATTACATATTGCTCTTTTTCTTTTTCAAGTATGTATTGAATTGTCGTCGTTCATTTTCAAGGTGTATTGAATTGTCGTCATTGAAACTGGAATTTCGTGTGTCATTTGGATAATATTTAACTAGAAAATTTTCATTTAAAGAGTCATTTAATTGAAGTACATCTCTCTGAAAACAATCAATAGTTGAACTACCAACATTGTTATTTTCAACGTTAACATTTTCTTTTACTAATGATGCTCCTTCTTCAACTAAATTGATGTATTCTTCATCCCTAACGCTACTTCGCTTTCACTTTGATTATTCTCACAGAGAACATCTTGATATTCGATCAATGTTTTAATATTTTTCAATTTCATGCGTTTAGCCTCTTCACGTATTTTCTTTTTATGTAGCTTGCGCTTAAAAGATTGATAAAATTTTCTGACTACCTAATTTAAATAAATGCCACAATACAATATCCTTGTCTTGCTCCTCTCAATTTTTATCCCGCACTCCTCCCCTCACCGTTCACTTAAATTCGACTCCCATTACCTCCCCCCCCCCTCTATCAAAATCCTGGTCCTGCACGTGGATCCTCGTGGTCTTTTGAAATCCATGTTAAGATCAAGTGCAGAACTGCGTACTTTCGTCTTCGTCTACTATATCCTTTACGAAATATCTTATCTGTTTCGCAGAAACTCCTTGTCTCCCAACTTCTCGTCCTGTCTCTATTCGATTAAGCAGATGTTGTGTACATTCCCGCATTAACCAAAAACCTCTTACGCAGAATGCAACTTATACAAAACTCCTGTTTGCGTTTTGCGCACAGCTCCAGAAAATTCGATCACATTACGCCTCTTTTTGCAGCCTCCGGATGGTTAAATACCTACCAGAAATATGTGCTTCATTTGTGCTACCTCGTTTTCAATGTACTACATAACAACACTCCTCGATATCTTCGTGAGTAGTTACATTTTTGCAGTGAATTTCATTCTGGCTCGTCCTCTAGTAAAAGATTTCAATCTCTCCTGTCCTATCCTGTTCACAGATCGTCCAGGTTCCAATCTGCGTTTTCATATGCTGCTGTCAAGCACTACAATTCCCTGCCACCACTGCATATACATTCTTCCTCTTTTCTCCAAGCATTTAAAACTGCCGCTTCTAAGCATATTTTACTGCACTATTAGCAAGCCACTATTCTGTATAGCATTATTAATATTTCTGCGTTCTTTGATTTGCGTTTTGTACTTTTACTCTTATACTTAATCTTTACACCGTTATTACTCTATTATTATGTATACTATTAGCATTATTAGCAAACTATTATTCTGTATAGCGTTATTAATATTTCTGTGCTCTTTGATTACTCTATTATTATGCATACCACTATTATTACTTTGTATATTGCTATTATTATTATTTGTGCGTACTTCGACTTGTGCTTCGTATCAACATTACATTACTTTATACTTTTCGTTGTAACAATAATTCCTCGCGTCTAGGCTTATTTCGTGTGCCATTATCACTATTCTGCATGCCTTTAATATTGCTTCAACGCTCCTTGAATTGTGCTTTATACTTTTACTTGCTTGCTTTCTATGTAGCTACTATTTCGTACACAATTACTATTATTATTTTTGTGCTCTTCGTTTTACGCTTTATACTTTTATATTACATTACATTCCTTGAATTGCGTCTTGCACTTGTACAGTACTCTTAGTGTCATTAGTGTCTTGAAGGCTCCAGTTTTTATACAGCAGTCTTGCTGATACCTCGCCTTTTGATGTGTCTGTAACTCTTTTTTTTCAAATTTGCCATGCCTCTGCTATTGTACACGCACCGGCATAAATGGTGTCTCTCCACACTGACGCTCGGCTGCCGCACACACGCGAGCTACGCGAGGCGCGCACGAACGTGTTTCGTGGCAGCGCGGCGGAGGTCGGAGTGCCAGCAGGAAGTAGTGGGGGGTGTTTCGATACCGCATCTTTGCTCGACGCTGGATCGAGAGAAAAGACACGGAATCGAGGCGTTCGAGAAACTGACAGAAATGGTATCCCTTGCGCCTATAAGGCCGGTATACGGGATACCGCGGTTTGCCGCGCGCTGTTGTGATTTTTAATTGCATAAAGAAGTTTACTTGGATACGAGTATTTGTTTGAAAAATAATGTAAATAGAATTACGATTCTCAATAATAAATTAAAGTTATGTCATTGCGGTAATACAGCACTTACACAAAGAAAAAAATTTTCTTTATCTAAGCAAATTATGTTTGTTTAAGATCATAAATTCTTCCAAGATTTTATATTGTTGCTTATATATGAAACAATGAATTGTTGAGTTAACATTTAATTTTTTTCTGTACAGTAATAAATTAAAATTATGTCATCACGGCAATATATTTTAGCTTCAATTTGTGGGACTATTACTTTACATAGAGGCATAATTTTAATTAATTAATTAATGTAAATCTCTTTAATTACTTATTAAAATAATAATTATAAAATAATTTTAATTCGACTAATTTATAGATATGTTAACATTATCAAGCAAGCCAGTTTACTTTGTAATTGAGGTAAAACAATACTCGGAGAAGTGACAAACTTCTCCATATTTTGACGTTACAAATTACTGTACGAAATTTAAGAAAAATCAGAATCAGACGTTTATTCAGGTCCTTTCTCAGAGTATTAATTTACCTCAGTTACAAAGTAAACTGGTCCGATAATGTTAACATATCCATAAATTAATCAAATTAAAATTATTTTCTAATACAGATTATTTTAATAAGTAATTAAAGAGGTTTACATTCAGTAATTAATTAAAATTATGTCTCTATGTAAAGTAATAGTCCCACAAATTGAACCTAAAATACATTGCCGTGATAACATAATTTTAATTTATTATTGTACAGAAAAAAATTAAATGTTAACTCAACAATTTATTGTTTCATATATAAGCAACAATATAAAATCTTCTTGGAAGATTTTATGACCTTAAACAGACATAATTTGCTTAGATGAAAAAAATTTTTCTCTTCGTGTAAGTGCTGTATCGCCGTGATGACATAATTTTAATTTATTATTAAAAATCGTAATTCTACACTACTAAAAAAAAATAGGGAACATTTCCCAGACACCAAAAATTCGGGTTATTTTCAAATGACTGTAACTCGGTGAAAAATCATCGTAGATAAAAAATAAAAAAGGCATATTGAAGCTTGAAAATCCAACTTTAACGCTCTACCAACAGATTTTTAAAATTCTTTTAACTTCCTTGTCTTATGCAGTAAAAAAGCACACCTTGTTTTGTTCGTGAAAATTTCGTATTTTTTACATTTTGCAGTTCGACCAACAAATTTTTTGAATAATTCAAGTAAAGCTTCATAAACTACAACATTTTGCCTACAAAATGCTTTTCTTAAAATTTCTCTATGATTTTTTTTGACCGAGTTACGCAACTTTGAAACTAAACCTGCATTTTTTACAAATGATATCTGTACTCCGTGAAAAATCATCGTAGAAAAAAAATCAAAAAACCATTTTAGAGCTCGAAGTTTCAGCTTTAACACGCTATTAATGGTTTTCAAAAATTTTCTCAATTTCTCAATACTATGCCCAAAGAAAGATATACTGTTTTTCCTTAAAATTATGTATTTTTAACAGCCTGTAGTTCAATAAAAAATTTTTTCTCGACAAACCCAGTGCAAGTGCCATAAAGTATGACATTTTCTCTATAAAATGCTTTTTTTTAATTTTTTTTACGATTTTTTTTTACCAAGTTACAAGACATCAAAGAAACACATTTTTTACAGCACATTTTTTCGATAAATAACGTCTACCACCGACATTAGCATTACCCAATGTGCACCACGTAGAGGTCGGATTTTTGCACATTGTGTGTGTGCGTGCGTGCGTGTGTGCGTGCTTGCGTGCGCGGGCGCGCGTGTGTGTGTGTCACAGCAGAGATAAAGACCCCACAGTCACTTCTGCAGTATTTAATGACTCCAAATCTTTTGCTGCTGCTGCTACTGAGTGTGTGTGTGTGTGTGTGTGTGTGTGTGTGTGTGTGTGTGGTGAGTGTAAATGTGTGTGGTGAGTGTAAGTGTGTGTGTGTGTGTGTGTGTGTGTGTGTGCGCGCGTGTGTGTGTGTGCGTGCGTGTGTGTGTGTGCGTGTGTGTGTGTGCGCGTGAGGGGGATTGTAAGTGTGTGTGTGTGTGTGTGTAAGTTATAGCAGAGGTAAGGACCCCGCAGTTCGTCACTTCTGCAGTATTTAATGACTCCAAACTCTCTCTGCTATGTGTGTGTGTGTGTATGCGCGCACGCGCATGAGTATTCAATAGTTTGTATTTCCTCCTCTCTGATCAAGTACTGCTTGCAAGCGTTTTCGCATATTTATACATCTTGCAATACGATCTTGCGGAATGTTGTGTTAAATTTCCATTAAAATTTCTCTAATTTTTCTAAATTTCGCGGCTGTTCTTCGCGACGCTTTAATCGTCGTTTTATTTCATCCCAAATGTGCTTGATTGGATTTAAGTCCGGGCTATTGGCGAGATGATTTAACAGTCTAATTGCGTGTCGTTCAAAAAAATGTCGCCTTATATTCGCCGTATGAGGTCGAGCCTTGTCCTGCATGAAAATGAAGTTTCGACAGGTTCGATTTAATGGCAAAACGTGTGGTCGTAGAATATCGTTGATTTAACGAACACCCGTCATTGTCGAAGGTGGCAGGATCACTAGATTACTTCGTCATGTATGTGATATATATACACCTCCACACCATCACGGAACCGCCGTTGTAAGATCGTACTGGCATAACGCAACGTCGATCATAGCGTTCATTTCGTCGACGCCAAGTATACGTATACGAGCATCATTGCCATAAAGGCAAAAACGTGATTCGTCGGAGAAATATACATTTCTCCAATCTCTTGCGGTCCAATTTATGTGATCGCGCGTAAATTGATAACGTACTTGGCGATGTATGAGTGTGAGTCTTGGTACTTGCGCGAGTCTTGGTACGAACACGAGAACGAAAACCGGCCTCTCTCAAATGGTTGCAAATTGTTTGTTCGCACACATGGCGCAAATAAATGTCATCGCGAATGTTTCTTGCGGTAATTATTCGTCTTTCTAATGCATAACGAACAATTGCTCGATCTTGTCTATCTGTCATTATTCGAGATCGACCACTACCTTCACGTCTCGTGTAATTTTCCGTGTCTTGATATCGTGACAAAGCTCTACTTACTACAGACACGGATGCACCAATATCTTGCGCCACATAACGCATACTAAAACCTTGTTGCAAAAGCGCGATTATGCATGCAACTTCTACGGCCGATAAATGTCTACGCAGCATTTTGAAAATTCCGTGTCGCTTATCACACTGCGAAAATCGCCGGCGTACTAAACAAAATTTTATTGTATTGAGCATGCAATGTTTACATATAGTCATTTTTGTCTAAAAAGAGATTTTCTTTAGACAGTTTGGAGTCATTAAATACTGCACAAGTGACGAACTGTGGTGTCTTTATCTCTGCTGTGACACATACACACACACACACACACACACACGCGCGCGCGCGCGCGCGCGCGCAGCAGAGAGGGTTTAGTGTCATTAAATACTGCAGAAGTGACGAACTGTGGGGTTCTTATCTCTGCTGTGATACACACACACACACACACACACACACACACACACACACACACACACACACACACACACGATGTGCAAAAATCCGACGGCAACCTCCACGTGGTGCACATTGGGTAATGCTAATGTCGGCGGTAGACGTCATTTTTCGGAAAAATGTACTACACAGTAAAAAATTTTGTGTATTTGTGTTAAAATAAATCCTTGTTAAAACTTTTGTGTTGAATTTGTAACATATCCAAGTGTTCTTTTAACATAATATGATTATGTTATTTGAAAATTGTGTTAAATTGATGTTCAACATTTCTTAGTGTTTAAATAACACAATTAATAGGTAAGTAAATAAATAACATAAAAATAATGTAGTTTTAAAACAAATTTTTTTTACATAAGTGAAGAACATGTACGTGTTATTTTAAGATATTATAAATGTTAATTTTACTGAAGAAGTATGTTCTGTGCCAATTAGTTACACATTTCATATGTTAAACTGTACAAATAATTTGTGTTATTTTCTTTCTGCAGCAGTTACCATCTGTTAAATAGACATATTTCATATGTTAAATATCACAGAGATGTCGCTTCTTTTATTCTCGATCTTTCGGCTTTCGCTACATGTTTACGCCTGTATGTCGTGAGATTTGGTCACACCGTGTGCTGCATATTGAAGGTAAGGCTATAAAAGCTGTGGCCACATTATAAGTTCAAGCCTCAATTTATAACAAATGTTATAAGCTTTTAGTTCTCTTTTACTTAGAATTTCCATAACGTTTGGCCATTCCGGAACATTTGTTTTTTATCGGCACGTCTGGAGACATCCGACCAAGTGTTCAGCGTATCCAAGGTATACTTTTTCAAATTTCTTTAATAAGTACACCCTGGACACGTTGAAAATCCGACCGGATATCTCGAAACAAAGAGTGCATGCTCATTCAGGAAAAATCGGACTTTATAACCTTACTTTTGCTTTTTACAACTGAAATATTCGCTTAAAGTTTGATTATGGCTTAAAGCTTAAAATAGTGCGCTGAAAACGTTTTTTGCCGGAAAAAAAGTCAGAGGGTACATTTCGTTTCACGCATGATGTATATAATTCATTTATCCTTGTTTAACATTTGGTAACTAGAATAAATGCATCACATGCATCATGCGTAAAAAGGATAACACCTACAGTTCAAAGAGAACTTAAATATCCGTTTTGAAAACTTACGAATGCTTCGCAATTGAATTGTCCTACTTATAGTATGTCTTACGACTATAGAAATTCGTGTGTAATAGTCTCTACAAATACCTTAACTACAAATACATTGATGTATAAAATAAATTAATTTGATTGATTCGTGTAAAGCTTTTTAAAGTATTTATAACAAAGTAGTTATAAAATAAAAAATCCTAATTTATGCCATCTAATGTTATCAATAAATATTTGAAGAATTTCTTATATTTTGTATGTGTATGTGTGGATATATATTTTATTGTATTACACGTAACTTTTATTGTTTTTACTTGTTTTTAGCCTTTTATTATATTATGGCGTTCTTACATTTGCCAGAAAGTATGAACGATGTATCAATACCACAATTAACAAATGTTTTGTTTTGCATTCTGCAATATAAAAATGAAAAAGTATGGATAAAATTGGATGAACTCTATATTTATGAAGATTTAATTCGAAAAGGTGATTTTCAATACATTTTTTGGACAAATACATTAAAATTGTCTAAAAATTTAATTTGAATCTTTACATTATTTAACAGCTCAAAATACTTTTCCATCATTAAATGAAAGAGATTTCATATACACGGATGAGAATGACGCTAGACTTGAAGCGGATGTTTTATTCGAATTTATTCGAATAAATCCACGAGGTGTTGTCATTAAAATTAAAACTGTAGCAACAGACATTATTGATATTTGTAAGATTTAAAAATATATTTTATTACATTATAACACTTTAAATGTTTTGTTTCTGAAAGAGGATTATTTCGTTTACAGCAAATTTCTCATCGACTTTCTCAGAAACATTAAAAGATCAATAAAATACAAACTTAGATGATTCTTCACATACAATATCAGATACTTCTGATAATTTTTATGTAGAACATACATCATCTCCTAAAAAAATGAAACTAAATACTTCAGTTACCGAAAGAAATAAAATTATATCGGAAGAGGTTAATCTTTTTTTCTATTACACAAAATTTAAACAGTAAATATAAAAAATATATTTATAAAATCCTTTTCTTTCTAGAATTGACTTAACATTATAAAAAAATCTCCGTGTGGAGAAGAAATACTCGAAGATTATAAAAAAAATAAATATTTATCTGAAAAATATAGGAAGCTTTTGATAAAAATTGTCGTTCAACATTTATTGCAGTATAAACAAAAAATAAATAGGCAAATCTTAGCTTCTGTAAAGTGTCAATATGCCGAAGCAGTTATAAAACTTTTTCCAAATTTAAAAAATTCTGATGGTGATTTAGGTTATGTAAGTTTTTATATTTTAATTGTAAAATATATTTTTTTATATATGATATTTTATTATTTCAGATAAAATTATTTTTATTATTTTACTATTAAATTTTAATATAAATGTTTTCAGTAAGCAATTCAGAATATACAATTTACTCAATCTAAGTCAAATATCACTCGAACTTGAATAACTCTGTTGTTAGGCAGTTGTAAAATTTTTCTAAATTTAAATAATATATATCATTAAATAGTAGAGTAGTAAAAATATATTATCATTAACTAGTAGACTAGTAAACATATATTATCATTAAATAGTAGAATAGTAAAAATATATTATACATGTATTTTTGTGTAATGTACATATCAACATTAAAATTATTTATATAATTAATATCTTTTTATTAATATATTTTTATAGGAACACTTTTATAATCCTAAAACTGGGACTGGATACATTGCTTCACGTTTATCAAACGTACAACGAAAAGGAAGTACATCGAGAATAACACTGGAAAAAAAACAAAAAGAAAATATCAAGGATAATATAACAGTTGAGCAAATTGATGAATCAGATATTATTAAAGATTCAATAAATTTTATGAAACATGCAACATTTGAGCAAAAGGATATAATAATAGAAAAAATTAAAGAAACTTTTAAAGTTAGAAGATATTTATATCTAAATGAACACTTTTTTGATGTATTTCCTAGATTTTTGGATATTCCTGAACTAGTAAGTATTATAAATTAATCATTAAAAAATCAAGTTTTAATCTTTAAAATTATATGGAAAAAAAGATCCACTTAGGTTTCATTATGTCAAATAGAATTACATACAGAGAATTGTATAATGTATCATATTCAATTGCAACAATTAATATACAAAGTATTAAGGTGATAGTTAATCATTCGAAAGATAATAGGAAATAAAAAAAAAATTAGTATGAACAAGTCCAAAAATGCGTTTTCGAATAAATGTTGTCAATTTTGCAACAATTGACCTCCACTTTTGAAACAATCTGTATATTTTTCTTAAATCAAGTTTTACGATATTACTATAGTTTATTAATAATTTTTTCAATCTTAATGATCTTTTTCTTTTACTTTCTTGATATTTTTTTCATTCGTATTATAAGTATGATGTACTTAGATTGGATTTTATAAAACTTTCAATTTAATAAAATGGCTTCTGATTATTATTGTTATTAATATATAATAGATTTATTAAGTTCTGAAAAATTATTTCTGCAATTATAAGAATTCAGATTAAAAATTTAATATTTTTTAGATTCACGTAGAATTTGAACTACTTTTTCCTGAAATTGATCAAGAAGGATTTTGCAAATTATACCCAGAATATATCAACGCTATTTTGTCAGTGTACGAAACAGAAAAGAACAATGAGATTCCGTTTGGTATATTTATTTTTTATATTTATTTATATTGCACTTCAATTACATTTTAATTTATAGTTTTAAAATTTTTTAATATTTTATTTTTCAGAATGGGATCGTATTGTTAATTCATTTATTGCTTTGATACAATTAGTGCCACCCACAGCAAAAGGCAAGAAATTCGCTACAAGAGAAAAAGCAAAGAATCTAATAAATAAGTTAATAGTTTTCACACAGGTATAGGACAACTACTTTTTTAAACTTAACGATACAAAGACACCCACCCACATATCCATCCATCCCCCCCTCCCACACACACGTGTAAATACGTACCTATATACATAATCAAAGTAACATTAATTAATAATTTTATAATCTTTTTAGAATGGTACACCCTTGCATTCTAATGAAAGTATAAATCAACCAAGAATTATTGCTGTTGGTCCTAATAAAAAACCCGGGTAGAACTTTAAAAGGGGGCCTGTAAAGGCTGTAGACAGTTTTTCCCCATTTCTGTCTAGGCCCTATCAAGGAAGCCTGATTAGGACCTGCACAGAGATGTAACGCTTGTGTAAGTCAGAGCCTGATTTGTATATCTGACTAGGCTCTATTCTAGCACGCCTAACTAGGCCCTATCCAGACATGCCCAACTTGGCAAGTCCAATTTTGGCACGCTAAAAGAGGCCCTATCCTGGTACGCCTAAGTAGGCCCTATTTGGACATACTCAACTGGCCCTATTGTAACACGTCGAACTAGGCCCTATCCTGGCACAACTAACAAGGCCCTATCCTGGCACAACTAACAAGGCCCTATCCTGGCACAATTAACAAGGCCCTATCCTGGCACAACTAACAAGGCCCTATCCTGGCACAACTAACAAGACCCTATCCTGCTAAGTTTAATTATTGGCATACACCACTAGACCCTATTATGGAACGCCTCTTTAGATCCTATCTTGGTATGTCTAACTAAGCCCTTTCTTGTTATACCTAACAAGGCATTACATTGGATTGCCCGACTAGACTCTATAATAAATGCAATCTTTTGTTAATGTATGTGCTTATCAAGAGTATTGTAATTCAGGCATTGGAATACCATGATAAATTGTATTATGCGAACAATTTTCTGGAAAAATAAAATGAAAAATAAAAGATACAAATACATGTATATATATATATATATATATATATATTTATTTATTTATTAGAGAAAGAGAACGAAAAAATATTATAAACTATATAAAAAATATGAACCATGTTATAAAATACAATATAAATCAATCGTTTGGTTTTGTTTTTCTATCTCTTCGATGACCTTCCCAGTCTTTCGCTCCACTGATGACTGTTCCTAGGGATTTGCCAAACAAAATTTCTGTAATTTTACTGTCATCGTTGCGCATTTTAGTAAAAAAATCTGTAAAAATATAAAAAATATATTTTTACTATATTAATAATAACTTATAATGTTATAAAACTAATTTAAAAATATTCTTACTATATAAAGTTGAGTACAAGTTATTATGTATTTCTTTGAATACTCTCTTTCCAATTACTTTTTTTGTTGCAGTATAGGTCATCAATACGAGGTGTGTTCAAAAAGTATCGCGAATTTTGTGTTTTTTCAAAAATTATTTATTTATTCATGAATATCTATTTTGTCCCCTTCAAAGTAATCCCCATGAGATATTATACACTTGTGCCAACGGTTTTTCCAATCTTCGAAGCACTTCAAAAAATCATTTTTTTTTTATCTTGTTCAGCTCCTCCTTCGATGCCGTCTTTATCTCGTCAAGCGTAGCGTAACGTCGTCCTTTCATGGGCCTCTTCAGTTTAGGGAACAAGAAAAAGTCACAGGGGGCCAGATCTGGGGAATACGGTGGCTGCGGCATCATTAGTGTGTTGTTTTTGGCCAAAAAGTCGCGCACAAGCAACGATGTGTGAGCAGGGGCGTTTGGTACGAATTTCGCGGCGACCCGTCTCATGTCCAAATCATTGATAAAAATCGAATGGCACGAGCCAATCGATATGTTTAGGTCCTCAGCAACTTCTCTAACGGTGATTCGACGATTGGCCAATACCATTTTCTCCACTTCATTAATTTTTTCGTCTGTTATTGAAGTGCTCGGGCGTCCGGCACGCTCTTCGTCGTTCACATCTTCTCGGCCTTCTGAGAACATTTTGTACCACCGATAAACGTTGCTTCGGTCCAAGGTAGCTTCTCCGTATGCCACAGTCAACATTCGGAATGCATCCGCGCACTTAATTTCGTTTTTCACACAAAATTTGATACAGGTTCTTTGATCCATTTTTTTGAATAGGTAAAAATCGAAGACGATCCAAAACACGTGCAAGCAAAGCAGCTGTCAACAATTAAGTGAACATTCAAAATGGCCGAGCTTGTCGGCATAAGTGAGAGACATGAGTACCAACATAACGCCACAAAAAGATCGAAATTCGAATATACGTAACCCGCGAAAATTCAAAATTCGCGATACTTTTTGAACACACCTCGTACATATCGTGTTACACTTTCAAAATATTAGTCAAATTTTTCGTGAGAGTTACATTTTCCACATAAATGCTATGCAGCGCAGTATTCTGTTAGTAAAAATTAATAAAATTATATTTTGTAAAAATTTTTTAAAATATTTATTTTAAATTAAAGATGTAAAATGAAGACATATTCAATATATGACTGGAAACACTGGGGATCCTCGAAAAGATACAATCCTTACCAGATTATAAGCCTGCTTTTGTCCCAAGTCTAGTTTTTAAATTATAAAAAAAAATAGTTTTCTTATCAAGGAATAAATATAGGAGATAAATAGTAACGGTACAATTCACTGTTAGAAACAACAGCTGACAGTCGCCTCACATAAGCGCTCATGTTTGTCAGCGAACTGTGCTGTGTCCATATTTCCTGTATTCATCCCGTAATACGAGAATTATTACTTTTTATAACAGAAAAACTAAACTTTGGACAAAATTAAAAGACGAAGTCATCTCAGTAAAGATTGTCTCTTCAAGAATGAGGTTTAATAAATGGAGTTACTTCCAATCACCTTAAATATTAATTAAATTTAAATATTAAACATACGAAATCTGCGGCAAATTCAGCATCGTCTTCTATTTTATTATCCAATGTTTCTATTTCCTCTAGTTCTGATATAGGAATGTTAAGTGCATATTTTGATTTCAACATATACATGTTGGCCACTAGTGCACCTTCCGTTTGTCGAGGAGCGACATTTAAGGATAGTTTTATGTCCTTTATCTCAGTTCTTATGAAGATAATGTCAGCTTTTATTTCGTTAATACCACTATGCATTGATTTTAAAACTGAAAAAATATTGATATCCATTAATATATGTTTAACATTTGCTATTAATATAAAAATTATTAAATTAGTTAATAATGGATTTAGTACATAACATTTTTTATAACAGCTTTATTATATCAACAAATTGACTAATTTTTTTGTTTGTAGAATTTTGAATACCTTTTTTAATAGTGTTCAAGCTTATTTCGTCACTTACAACTGGATTGGAATTCTCTTTTACTGTCTCTTGCGAATGCATTTCTTGTTTTTTTTTAAAGTCAATTTTTCGTTTTGAACCTTGAGGGATTGTTTCAGTTGCATTACTTTCTGCAAAATATAACACCTATTAGGCCCGGTTATATCAATGTTACTTCGACAATAAGTGAGATGTGTGTCTTTATTTATTTAGAAAGAAAGATGAAGATAAACACATATTTAAGTCTCGTTTAAAGCCAAAATAACATTGGTGCAACCGGGCCTTAATGTAATATACTTCATAATATTGTACAGTACAATATAAACATATATTTCATACTTTTCGTGTTTTTGGCTGACAATTTTTTCTTTTTTTTTTTCTCATCAGTTGTATCTGTAAAAATTATTAAGTAAGTAATCACAAAATAGAAATCATAATTAAAATATATTTTTTTGTTTAGTTAATCAGTCTAAAATTTTTTTACATTATGTAAAGAGTAAAATACTTTAAATATATTTTATTAATATTAAATTTTATTTATATACAATATATTATTACGACACCTTTCTCATTATCATCCTCACTTAATGATGGTACTTCAGAATCGCTTGATTTATAATGATCTTTAATTTCTTGCATTATTGCATTTGATACTTGGTCAGGATTTTCCTCATCTGTGAACGTGTAGGGTTTCTCTTTAAGTTCGTTTAGCTTAAGTGAAGCCTCGTCATATGAACCTGTATATATAAAATAAATAGAAAAAATATTTGCTATACTTTTACTATAAAATAATAAACAATTATTATCTCATTTACTTACTTGCATGGCCTACAACAATTATCGGATACATTGACCATTTTTGGTCAGCTTCTTGAAGATTTATAACTTTGTAATGTAAATCTTTTATTTTTTGATATGTATACGGCGGAAAAGGAAAAGGAGTAACTAACTTATTAATTTGTTTATTATAACGTAGCCAAGCTTTGGGAACAACATCTACGGTTTCTGATTCGTCTGATATACATTTCAAATCTTCTTCAATAAATTTTACGAGAACATAGTCACGCATTTTTTTTCCTGCCATTCTATAAGTAAATACATTTTTTAATAATAAAAACAATTAATATAAACTTTGTACAATTTATTTATAAATATAATTTCAAGTAAAATTAAAATCGTTTTTTTTTGTCATTAATTAATTTCGTTGTTTTTATCGTTAATTAAAATCATTATTTTTAGTGCTATTTGAAAATTATCAAACTTATATTATTGTATAAAAAATAGAACAAATATATACATATGAGATTTGGAAAACGAATTATTAAATTGCGAGCTGCTTGTTGTCTGGCATTGTGTCTGAGTCCTTAATATTATGGCTAAAACTGTGTTACGTGTAAAGACTATTTTTTTTCTAATGTGGAAAACAGTATCTTTTACTTTTTGAAATACAGCATATATGTATCTATGTATAATAAATAATCACTCTAGTCTGACATAAAAACTATGTGCGTGATGATTTTTGCAAATAGAGTCTTAATAAAATCTTTATAACATATCTGTTAAATGTAGATCTTGCATAACCTCATTTTTCTTATGTAAAACCTAGTATAATTGTTGTCACAATAATGTATTATAATAGAAATATGCCTGTCGTAAGATAAGTTTGTTTTGTCACGCATATAGGTTTTATCTGTGAGATTAGAATAATTACATACTTCACTCAAAGAAAGCAATATCTTGTATGAATGCTTGTTTAAATTCTACGTACAATTTGATTGATATAATTGATATTACATACTTTGCACGAGAACTCTATTTCGTATATGTTTAATGCCGGGCAAAAGCAACATCGCTTAATCATTTATTTTGAATAATTATCTCTCTCTCTCTTTCTCTCTCTCTCTCTCTAAAATTTGGATATCAATCTATTAAACGGTAATTTTAGTCAGTGCTTATTCTTTTGAAAAGTGTGATCGGTGAAATCGCTTGTGAAGTTTCTTAACAGTTTATTAAACTTTTATTCCTCTTTGTGGCGTACAGAGGATATGAGAAAAATCATTCAAATAATTTTCTACATTTTATGATCTTTAAATTTTTGTTTATTATTTAATTTTTATCCAATAGATCTCCGCTTGTTGCGGAAAAGACAAACTAATCAATTTTCGCGTGCATTGATTCATCATTCGACTCGCGGCGATGTAAGCGTGTTTGGAAAAGAATGCAATACCGGTCGAGGTAGGAGATAAAAAAAAATGATTAAAGACGCATCAATCAACTATAAACGAAATTTATTTTAATGTGGAACACAAGTAAAAAAGAAAACTATATTGTAATTTTGACTGGAATTTAACGATCTTTCTCTAGGCTTGAAAAAAGCAACGCAAATAAAAGAGAAATAAACAATACGTACACATATAGGTGCGAACCGAAACGACAATTGGTCGTTTCGGTTCGCACCGTCTTCGCGCGAACCGAAACGTCCAATTGCCTGCGGCGAGTGCACTCAGTGCGCACTAGTTTTCCCAATGAAAAACGCTAATAGAGAAATAAACAATACGGACGTACAAAGCCTTTCGAGGATAACACTTTAAACTGATCTCAAGTAGCATTGTTAATCTCACATAAGACAAAAACCACTAGAGAGAGAAAGCAAGATTCACTATGGAGAGAGAGTGAGTGAGTGAGTGAGTGAGAGAGAGAGAGAGAGAGAGAGAGAGAGAGAGAGACCGAAATCGAGAGAATGTTCGAGATAATCATTTATGGGATGTCCGAGGATCGGTCAGTGAGGCTAAAGAAAAGGCCTGCACCGGACGAGAATACGCCCAGATCCTCAGACGAGAACACACCTGATTTCGGACTTGTAAAGTATGAGATGTTCACCGCGTAGAAAGCGAGCCTTTGAGTCAGGCTAACCAAGCAGGAAGTCGAACAGGTCTCTTGCGCTTTCGTGATTCTCAAGATTCTCGGAGACGAACCTCTAGAGGACAATCCGTCCTTCTTTAGAAATCGGTAGCAGGCCAACGAACACAGTTCACAAATACTTCTCGTTTTATCCGAAGATGCTTCTAATCGTGGATTACAATGGCCGCGAAACGGCGAGAGAGCCCACTAGTCACTACGCCGTGCAACGGCAAGAGAGAGAGAGCGAGCACTACCTCAGCGCCACGTAATGGCAGTCACGTGAGGGGTCTGATTAGACTTTTCGGCGTCCGTAAGGCGCCAAATGAAGTTTTTCAACAGAGTGAGCTTCTCTTAGTCAAACTGAACTATACTGAATTCTGGTGAAAATAAAATTTGGAGCATAAGTCGAATGTAAGGAAAGGGTGATAGAAACGTGAACAAAACGTCTAGGAGGCGAAAATTGAAACACCGAAGCCTAAAAGAAGCGTAAAAAAATTTTAACGCTTCTTTTACACTCCGATGTTTCAATTTTCGCTCCGAGACGGCGACCAACAGGTCAAGGCCGTCATACTACTCTACAATGTCACACTTTGTAAAGACAGAGATCGAAGTCATGTACGACTCATGCGAAAACGAAACGAAAAATAACATATAACATGTACGCGCATACACACACACACACACACACACACACACACACACACACACACACACACACACACACACACACACACACACACACACACACCATATACGAGCCCGCCGTAATCGTTGCCAAATGTCGAGTCGAATACTATAGAAAGGATGACGATATATAAAGCGTTGCAATTCTTGACCCGCCCTCATTTTAGTGTCTGAAACTAGTATTCATCCCGCATAGTTCAGTTCGACTAACAGAAGCTCGTATAGAAAGGTGATCCTGGGTGATTCTTACGTGCGTAGCTATCGACTAAGAATCTGATACTTCTACGCGTTGTCGCCATCACAAATTTGTGGACATTGCATGGTAAACATTATGAACATTAAGAATAAACTACGGTGTGAACCTTGAAGACATAGAAAGGGTAAGAGAAAAATCATTCAAATAATTTTCTAGATTTTATGTTGATTGGATTTTTGTTCATTATTTAATTTTTACTCAATAGATCTCCGCTTAAACAAAAAGAATTAAAAATACAGATAACGACATATCACATTTTATCTATTACAATTAATCTGTGAAAAATGTATAAAAGGAAATTAACACGACTTCGTGTTCATAAGTATAGAGTAAAAAAAAGATATTTAGAAACATTTGAAGATGAAAATGAACGCAAAGCAGGTAAAGATTTCCACATCATCTTACATCTCTATTTTTATTTAAAAAATAAAATTAGTATGGTTTTTGTTGTAAGTAAAATTAAGTAATTAATAAATACAGTGACTATAATGGTTATTGTGACTATAATGTTTATTGTTATTAATAACATTACACAGATTTTGTTTTATTTGATATAAATTTTATAATTACTTTATATTTTACATAAGATAAATTTTAATATATTATATAATAATTATATAATATATACTTTTTCATTATTTTTATTAAGAAATGAAAAAATAGGATATTTATAAAAATATTTCTAAAAAAAACAAGATTTTGATAAATTTGCAGAACACATGGTGGCAGAACATATGGTGGAAGAACAATTAAAAAATAATTCGAGTGATACATCCAATAATTCTGAACGAGAACAGAATAATGAATTAATGGAACATAACATTTATACAAGCAATATTGAATGTGAACAACATTTTGCAGACGTGTCTGACATTGATAATGACAACAGTAATATATATAGTTATAATGTGAGTTAAATGTATAAAATAATGTAATTTGTTTGTAGAGATTTCAAATTTTATCATTGCTATCAAATACTTTAAGTATCAATTTATTGTTAATATCATCCCTGGTAGAAACTCGATCGGGCATTCCCTGTTCCCAACCAGAGCCCGGTCAGGAATAATCGGGCAATCCCGATTCAGCGAGCCCCGATCGGGAGCCCGGTTAGCACAAATCAGGCGATCCCGAGTTGAGAAGCCCGATCGGGAGCCCGGTTAGCACAAATTAGGCGATCCCGAGTTGAGAAGCCCGATCGGGAGCCCGGATAGCACAAATCAGGCGATCCCGAAATGAAAAGTCCGATCGGGAGCCCGGATAGTACAAATCAGGCGATCCCGAATTGAAAAGCCCGATCGGGATCCCGGATAGCACAAATCAGGCGATCCCGAATTGAGAAGCTCGATCAGGAGTCTGGCCTGTACAAACCAAATGAGTCGATCTGGTGTCTCAGCGGGAGAAATAATAATAGTCCGATAATGAATATATTCAAAATCTTATCTATTGAGTTATAAAATATAGACAGAAAATAAATCGATATAATGACGACAGACGACAGATAACAGATTGGTAGAAGTGTAGTTACGAGCTCGTTATTTTGTATACTTTTTAGCAGTATATATATTTTTATGTATGTGCGTTTTACCATCAACTTGATCGGGATTGTCGGCCTGGGCCTCGATTGAGTTTATATGCTGGAACCTGACCGGGTTCTTGACTAGACACGATAGGGCTTTTGAATCACGAAACGATAATAAATATTGCGAAATAATTTTTTTAAAAACATACAATTTTGAAATGTAAGATAATGAATTATATTTATTTTTTATATGTATACCTTTACATATTTATAAAAAATAAGAGACAACGTGACATTATAAAATAAACTAAAGTTTTAACATATTTATGATATTAATGTTTTTGAAATTCTTAATAATTATTATTAATATTACTAATTATATTTTTATTAATTATATATATATATTTTATTATTAATTATTTAATTGTCTCTTCATCATCGCTATTGGCATCATCGCTATTGGCATCATCGCTATTGGCATCATCGTTATTGACATCATCGTTATTAGCATCATCGTTATTGGCTTTATTTTGCCTTTTCTTACGGAAACCATCCCAATCTTTGGCATTGCTTAAAACGTCACCAATTGCTTTGATGATTGAATTACTCTACGTTATCTCTTTATAAATAATTCTCAAAGTATCTGGAAAGAATAGTAAATTGTTTAAAGTTGATAAATTTATAAATCAATTATAGTTTAATAGAGTAATAAGAGAGTAAGTTATTTTTAATAGTTTCAATTACTTTGTAAAATGGAACAAAATGGCATTCCTTTTATTAATGTTTTTCCAGGAACTTGTTTTTGTGCAGTAAGCTTCATTGCCAAATCTCTGCTTAAACATTGTTTAATCATTCGCGTAGTTGATTTCCCGAGTCCTCCCGTTTGATCAACACCAAATTGCAGAAGATTACTCTGGAAATTATGGAATTATACATAGCAAATTTGTTTGTACAATATATTCGAGTTTGTTACACAATGTTTGCTTACGAACTGTTCCTGGCATCTTTTATCACTTGTCAATGCTTCATTGAGAGCTTTTAATTGTTCAAGTGTTTGACATGGTAAAGTTAAATTATATTTTACTGTGAAAGCAAGTTCTGTCGTTCCATTGGCATGTAAATTTTCACTTTTTTGGCGCAACAGCGTCACAACTTCTGCCAATTGATCATGGATTACTTTTAATGTGGATTCCATATCACCCACTTTTTGTTTAAGTATCTGTAGATCTGTAATTTGTAAATATATTATATATTTTTATTAATATTATATATTGTCTAATATTAATACGTCATGGACCATTCTCTATAAATTAAGATATCTATTTTAAAATGTACCATTCTCTGGTAGAACTTTGTCCTTGCATTCACAATTACTTTTGAATGCGTCTAAAGCATCTGAGCGATTCAAATTTATATTCGCATTATCCGATTGGAATAGAGATTCTTTGGTAAAAAATAAAAAATTAGTAAAGGATTATTAAAAAGAAGAAAAAATGGAAATAATAAACATTAATCCACTGAAAAATGTTATCTTTTTATATATACACACGTGATTTTTTAGGTGGTTGATTTTCTTTACCAAATTCTTTATTCGGCCTAATATTTTCGACTTCGCAGTCATCCTCGATAGAAATTACTTATAAAGAAAAAAATCTTTAGGCATCAAAAATTGTTGTAACGATTAATTCGTATTTTATATAATTATATACTTGTAATTACATACTTAATCTTCTCTTCCGTGGCGTTTTCTTTTCAGACATAATAGGAGTATGAGAATGAGAATGAGTTTTCAGTTTCTTTGCGGAGTTACTTAAAGACGTTTCTACAAAAACACAAATTAAAAAATATTTGACATAATAATGACGATTCCGTGTCATAGGAAATAGGTTTACTGATACAATTATAATCTATATACCGTGAATATTAGTTACTGATTTGGGCGTATTCATTAACATTGTTGTCTCATTCATTTTTCTTTTAAGACATTTTATTTTAAAGTCCTTCTCGAAGCGTGCTGCCTGTTCTTCTGCTTCCATATTGGAATCAGATGTAAACGCATATTCTTTTTTCTGCAGAATATGCAACTTTTCCACTGCATCTGAATATGTTTCTAGATTATAAAATAATTTTTATAGTTTTATTTTTTGTTCAATAAAATATTTGACCGATTAGATTTCTAACTTATAACTGACCTGCAACGCCTTTTATGGAACAGGGATATTCCGACCAACTTTCAGGAGCATCAGCATTGCATTTAGCCATTCGAATTATTAATTCAAAATCCTCTTCGTTATAAGGCGGTGCCATAAATTTTGTCATCAGCTTTCCTTTTTTTTATTGAAAGACACCCATTTGCTGAGAACAATGTCTATTGATTTTCGTGATTTTGGACCACGTTTTGTAAATTCAATTATAATAAATTTTCCATCTTTCTTATTATTGTCTTTGATTAACTAAAAAAAGAAATTATTAAATATAAATAAAATAATTAAAAACGTTTATAATTTTATAAAATGTATTATTTATTTAAGGTTATGACTAATGTAAAACGTTATTCGCAGCTTAATAAAACAGGATTTGACACTACGTAGTATCTATATATAATACTTGCCGGATTTTGAGAGTCACTCATTTTTATAATTGTTTTTTCCGTGACCAATTTATTCCAGTCCGTATCTTGATTAATTGTGATATTTAATTTCGTTGTGTAGCAACGGGATAACAAAAACTCTAAATCTTCCTTCTGCTTGAAAGTTCAGACACAACTTTATAGCTTTGTTGGCAACTTCATTAACGGACACATAGAATAATGAAAAGAAGAATGGAAAGTTTGCGACCCGTTTAACTGCGCGTCATCTAACATTTCAGATGTTAACTATTTGATCGGCCATCTTGGATATGAGGCGTAAGAGGAGAGAGCGGAGAGAGTTGCTAACACAGAAAATGGTTGCTAAACAACCATGAAACTCATTGAGTTCGACATTTTTTGACATTTCAGATGTTAAGTTTTAGCCTAAAATGAGGGTCGTTTTTTAACATACGTTTCATATGGAGCCTTCCATTCTTCTTCTCATTATTCTTTGTAACGGACATTTGAACAGGCGATGATGCATGATTATGGCATATCTCCCACATTCTAAAGTAAAATGAATCATAAAAAGAATAAGAGTGTAACCTTAAATCGTCTTAGGTTACGGAAATATCGTGCTGTGATGAAGTTAAAAAAAGAAAATCAGGATATTACAGTGAAAATCAACAGTCGTGCTCTCACAGTAACATTTCCATTTATACGTCAAGTACGGAATCTTCCGATTATCTGGAAGAAAATGAAACTAAAGAAGAAGCAAGTTATAAATCTGATACGGATCGATCTTCCAATTATTTGGAAGAAAATGAAATTGAAGAAAAAATAGATGATGACCAAGATGAAGAAAGGTACGACGACGGACAAGACGTTGATGTTGAAAATTTAATAAAATGGGCATTAGAAAATAAAATTAATCATACTGCTCTGACGCAACTACTCTTAATATTGAGAAAAAGTTGGAAACCAAATTTGCCAAAATCAGCCAAAACGTTTTTAGGTACGACAAATGCGAAATATAATATTCAGAAAATAGAAGATGCGGATGGTTCAATTGGAGAATTTGTATATATTGGGATTGCTCAAGGTTTACAAAAGTGCGTAAATATTGATATAACTGACGAGAGAAAATTAGATTTCTTTGTAAACATTGACGGTGTTCAACTTTTTAAATCTAGCTCGCAATGCTTTTGGCCCATCTTAGGTATAATACATTCGACTCATATACTTTATGAACCTTTTGTAATTGCTTTATATTCGGGTAATTCTAAAGCGAAAAAATCTCATGAGTATTTACGTGAATTTGTCGCCGAGCTTAATAGAATACAAGAAGATGGTATTATCATATCCAAAATACGTTTCGAATTATGCTTTAAAGGTTTTATTTGCGATACATTAGCTCGAGCATATATAAAATCAACAGTTAGCCACACAGCATTCAAGGCAAGTGAACGTTGCAATATCACAGGTGTAAAAGTTGAACGAACAACAGTTTATTTACAATCCAACTGTGATCTGCGATCTGATCAATCGTTTAGAAACTTTGAAGATCCCGATCATCATTTAGGCGCATCACCATTATTATTAATAATGCCACGTATAAATATGATTTCATCGTTTATATTAGATTACATGCATCTTGGATTTCTCGGAGTAATGAAAAAATTAATAGAATTATTCTTTGATAAATTAAGTCACTCAAGCAAAAATGAAATTTCTCGACGCCTACAATATCTAAAGCAACAAATACCTGATGAGTTTCCCAGAAAGTGTCGACCATTAAAAGATTTTCCCCGCTACAAAGCTACAGAATATAAATTAATTGCACTTTATCTCGGTAGCATCATATTCAAGAAAATTTTAAATGAACAAATGTACAATCATTTTATATTATTTTGCATCGGCTCACGATTATTATGGTCAAAAGAAACAGCATTTAATCACACAGAAATAGCTAAAGAATATCTCAAGGAGTTTGTTATTCAATTATCATCTCTATACGGACGTAAAACTGTGGTACTGAATATGCATCAATTAATCCATGTATCTGAAGATGTTCTTAATACAGGTTGCAGTTTAAGTGAGATTACTGCTTTCCCATTTGAAAATTATTTGGGCAAAATAAAGTATTTGATTCGTTCACCAAATCGGCCGTTGGCTCAATTTTGTAGACGACTTCATGAGCAGTCATATGTTGTAAAAGCAGTTCCTTTGATAAGTACATGGAAAATTATAAAAATAAAGAATAATGAAATTATAAAATTACAATACAAACAATCATTATTGTCAATAAAACCACCAAATAATGTCGTCATTCTGCAAGATAACAGTACAGTGGAAATACGCCGAATCATTTACCATGAACAATCGATAATGATTGAAGGTTGTGTTTGGAATGTAAAAAAACCGTATTTACTGTTCCAATTAATTCATCGGTTTTAAGAATGTGGGAGATGCATAATCATGCATCATCGTATGTTCAAATTTCCGTTAATGAAGTTGCCAACAAAGCTATGAAGTTGTGTCTGAACTTTCAAGCAGAAGAAAGATTACGAGTTTTTGTTATCCCGTTGCTACACGAATAAATTAAATATCACAATTAATCAAGATGCGGACTGCAAAAAATTGGTCACGGAAAAAATAATTATAAACATGAGTAATTCTCAAAATCCGGCAAGTATTATACATAGACATTACGTAGTGTCAAATCCTTTTTTATCAAAAGCTGCGAATAACGGTTTACATTTTAGTCATAACATATATAATTTACATAAATAACACATTTCTTAAAATTATAAACGTTTTTAATTATTTTATTTATATTTAATAATTTCTTTTTTTAGTTAATCAAAGACAATAATAAGAAAGATGGAAAATTTATTATAATTGAATTTACAAAACGTGGTCCAAAATCACGAAAATCAATAGACATTGTTCTCAGCAAATGGGTGTCTTTCAATAAAAAAAAGGAAAGCTGATGACAAAATTTATGGCACCGCCTTATAACGAAGAGGATTTTGAATTAATAATTCGAATGGCTAAATGCAATGCTGATGCTCCTGAAAGTTGGTCGGAATATCCCTGTTCCATAAAAGGCGTTGCAGGTCAGTTATAAGTTAGAAATCTAATCGGTCAAATATTTTATTGAACAAAAAATAAAACTATAAAAATTATTTTATAATCTAGAAACATATTCAGATGCAGTGGAAAAGTTGCATATTCTGCAGAAAAAAGAATATGCGTTTACATCTGATTCCAATATGGAAGCAGAAGAACAGGCAGCACGCTTCGAGAAGGACTTTAAAATAAAATGTCTTAAAAGAAAAATGAATGAGACAACAATGTTAATGAATACGCCCAAATCAGTAACTAATATTCACGGTATATAGATTATAATTGTATCAGTAAACCTATTTCCTATGACACGGAATCGTCATTATTATGTCAAATATTTTTTAATTTGTGTTTTTGTAGAAACGTCTTTAAGTAACTCCGCAAAGAAACTGAAAACTCATTCTCATTCTCATACTCCTATTATGTCTGAAAAGAAAACGCCACGGAAGAGAAGATTAAGTATGTAATTACAAGTACATAATTATATAAAATACGAATTAATCGTTACAACAATTTTTGATGCCTAAAGATTTTTTTCTTTATAAGTAATTTCTATCGAGGATGACTGCGAAGTCGAAAATATTAGGCCGAATAAAGAATTTGGTAAAGAAAATCAACCACCTAAAAAATCACGTGTGTATATATAAAAAGATAACATTTTTCAGTGGATTAATGTTTATTATTTCCATTTTTTCTTCTTTTTAATAATCCTTTACTAATTTTTTATTTTTTACCAAAGAATCTCTATTCCAATCGGATAATGCGAATATAAATTTGAATCGCTCAGATGCTTTAGACGCATTCAAAAGTAATTGTGAATGCAAGGACAAAGTTCTACCAGAGAATGGTACATTTTAAAATAGATATCTTAATTTATAGAGAATGGTCCATGACGTATTAATATTAGACAATATATAATATTAATAAAAATATATAATATATTTACAAATTACAGATCTACAGATACTTAAACAAAAAGTGGGTGATATGGAATCCACATTAAAAGTAATCCATGATCAATTGGCAGAAGTTGTGACGCTGTTGCGCCAAAAAAGTGAAAATTTACATGCCAATGGAACGACAGAACTTGCTTTCACAGTAAAATATAATTTAACTTTACCATGTCAAACACTTGAACAATTAAAAGCTCTCAATGAAGCATTGACAAGTGATAAAAGATGCCAGGAACAGTTCGTAAGCAAACATTGTGTAACAAACTCGAATATATTGTACAAACAAATTTGCTATGTATAATTCCATAATTTCCAGAGTAATCTTCTGCAATTTGGTGTTGATCAAACGGGAGGACTCGGGAAATCAACTACGCGAATGATTAAACAATGTTTAAGCAGAGATTTGGCAATGAAGCTTACTGCACAAAAACAAGTTCCTGGAAAAACATTAATAAAAGGAATGCCATTTTGTTCCATTTTACAAAGTAATTGAAACTATTAAAAATAACTTACTCTCTTATTACTCTATTAAACTATAATTGATTTATAAATTTATCAACTTTAAACAATTTACTATTCTTTCCAGATACTTTGAGAATTATTTATAAAGAGATAACGTAGAGTAATTCAATCATCAAAGCAATTGGTGACGTTTTAAGCAATGCCAAAGATTGGGATGGTTTCCGTAAGAAAAGGCAAAAGAAAGCCTTTAACGATGATGCCAATAGCGATGATGAAGAGACAATTGAATAATTAATAATAATATATATATATATATATATATATATATATATATATAATATAATTAATAAAAATATAATTAGTAATAATAATAATAATAATTATTAAGAATTTCAAAAACATTAATATCATAAATATGTTAAAACTTTATGTTTATTTCATAATGTTATTCCTTATTTTTTATAATATGTATATATTAAAAGTACAAAAAATAAACATATTTCATACATTCAAAATTTTATGTCTTTAAAAAAATTATTTTGCAATATTTATTATTGTTTCATGATTCAAAAGCCCGATCGAGTCTTGTCAAGAACCCGGTCAGGTTCCAGCACACAAACACAATCGGGCCCCGGCCAAAAACTCCGATCAGGTTCCTGGTTAGGAACCGCAGTCGGGGCCTGACCGGGCTCTCTAGTTAGGAACCCAACTTGGCGAATCATTACATCCCCGGCCGGGTCCAGACCGGGCTTGTTGGCCAGGGCCCGATTTCAAATCGGGAAAAGCAGCCAGGAACCCGGTCGGGGCCCGATTTCAATTTCTACCAGGGATGATAAAGAATTAAAATAGAAAAATTTGTTTCATATAAATTACAAATAAAAATTTACATTTGATATGCTCTTTCAAATATTTTGTAATATATACGAGTATATAAATCTAACTTACAGGAGAAAACTCTCCTTAATATAAATAAATATATATATAATGTTCATTGATATGATTGTATTTTCGAAGCATTAAAAAGTACTTACTACGTTATTTCTACATTGTTTTATGCATTAACAAGTTTCTTTTATATTTCTTTTAAATTCCAATTAAAATTTTTCTTTTGTAGGATAACGATGAATCTGATGAACACAACAATGCTGACGAAATAGATATTGAATATTCTCAAGCTGACTGCGACAATAACAAAGAATTGGTTGAAATTAGTGAGCTTCGTACATGGGCTGTTGATTGCAATATTCGAGCAACACATTTAGATAAACTATTGCATATTTTAAGGCGACGTTTAATTCCACAATTGCCAAACTCATCTAAAACATTTCTTGGTACAAAAACGGCACAATATGAAATTCAACGCTTAGGAGACGAAGAATTCGTTTATTTTGGTATAAAAAAAGGAATTGAGAACATAAACTTTGAACTTCATAATGAAGAGATTTATTTAATATTAAACGTAGATGGAATGCCATTATTTCGTTCTAGTTTAAAACAATTATGGATAATTTTAGCAAAAATTGATTATTCTCCAGACATTTATAAACCATTTCCTGTTGCTATATATTGTGGTGATCAAAAGCCAGGTACTATAGAACTATTTTTTAAGGAATTTATAAATGAAATAAATACATTAAATAGCGGTACAGAAATTAATGGTAAACACTTTAAAGTTCTTATAAAATGTTTTACATGCGATACACCAGCCAGATCTTTTTTAAAACAGTGCAAAAGTCACGCTGCTTATTTTGCATGTGAACGATGTCTTATACGAGGTGAAAGATTTGAGAGAAGAATGATATTCACTTCTGATAGTTGTGATGAAAGAACAGACAGGAGTTTTCGAATGCAAGAGCAACCTGAGCATCACACTGGAGTTTCACCGCTTTTAGAAATTAAGCCTCCAATAGACATGATACATAAATTTGTACTCGACTTTATGCATTTGTGCTGTATTGGAATTATGAAAAAATTACTTGAATTTTGGCTTGAAAATTCAGCATTCAAGTTTAATTATCGCCAAAAACAAATTTTAACAGAAAGATCGGTAAAAATGTCAGAACAAATACCTTGTGAATATCAACGTAAAACGAGATCATTAGTGAAATATTTTGCTAAATTAAAAGCGACTGAACTCAGATTTATCCTCCTTTATAGTGGACCTTTGCTTTTTAAGAAATTATTAAAACCGAAACTTTTTAAACATTTTCTTTTATTTCATGCTGCATGTCGCATATTATCAAATGATGAATATGCTTTGAGATATTCCGAAAAAGCAAAAATATATCTTCACAAATTTGTTAAATTAGCCCAAATATATTATGGAAAAAAATCACAATCAATAAATATGCACAATTTGATACATTTGGCTGATGATGTTACAAATCTAAAATGTAATTTAAGTAAAATAACTTGTTTTCCTTTTGAAAGTGTACTGGGTAATATTAAACAACTTGTTCGTTCAGGAAACCATGTTCTGGCTCAAATATGTCGCAGACTTCATGAAAAGTATCTTGTAAACAGAGAAATACCTAATATTCCACCTGTTATACAGATAATTAAAGAAAAATTGTTACATAATACTTTTAATATTAAGTCACTAAAATATAAAGAATTTACAATAAAAAATACTTATCCTGATAACGTATTACTATTAGAAGATGAAACATGCGTAATGGTAGAATTATTGTCAAGACCGATTAATTCGTTAAACATTATGATAACAGGTAAAGAATTGAAGAAAGAAAGAGCTATGTATATGTATCCATTTAGATCAGATCGTATGAATATATGGAGAATTAAAGACGAAGATCCTATTAGAGAAATTAATGTACCAATAGAACATGTAAAATGTAAATTAGTTACTTTATTTACACAATCAGATCAGCTGAATGAAGATAAAACTATTTGTGTTATACCTTTACTTCACACATAATATATAATAATGTAAATATAAAAATTTTTAATATATTTATTTCGAAATTTCTTTATTTCTTTTCTTCTTATTTACTTATTTCTATTTTTTGATTCAAAATTACAAAAAATTTGTAAAATACTTCATGCATTTAAAATACGGTGTCTTACATCAAAATATCTTACAATTATGTGTTACTTATCTATTTGTTGATAAATAATCGTTTCTTTTTATTTAAAATTTTCAAAATAATCTCTTTATAACAAAATTAAAATGTAGACTTGTAGTCTATTTGTGTGAATCTTTCTATTTAAATATTATTTTTAAGAAGCAAAATCATAGTTATTCTGATGTTATTTCAAATTTATTTTATGATAAATTTTACTTAAGACTTCAAAATAAAATTCTTTAAGAGTTTAAACAAATTGAATTAAATAAACTAAACAGTAAATAGATCCTATGAATACATAGACTTTTGCACATGCTTTGTACGGACATCCATATCTATTTATAAATTTTTATTCAGAATTTTCCTTGCTTGGTCATATCTAAGCTCAATGGCAGACCTTATTAGAAATATCCATATTTGCGCATATTAAAGCACTATTTATGATATTCCATTCAGAGACATTATTTAGTATAGAAGAATTATTTCCGACCAACTTGAACTTGACATATATTGTCAAGATCATAACTCTAAGTGCAGACTTTCAAGAGATATTAGCCGCTGCTCGTTACTCGTTAAAATGTTATTAACAAAAAATGTTTCACAAACCGAACGAAAAAGATTTTCAACTTTCCATGCAAGATGAAGATTACCCCACACTCTGCTCTTGTTTACGATGCAAAGTGAAGCTAGGCCCAACGTTAGCAGACCTTGATAGTGGCATCTATGCCAGTGCCTATTCTAGACCCATTAAAGAAATTCTATCCAGAATTTGCCTTTCTAGTCCCTTTCTAGGCCCGACGTTAGCAGACCTTGATACTGGCATCCATGCCAGTGCCTATTCTGGGCCTATTAAAAAAATTCTATCCAGAATTTGCCTTTCTAATCCCTTTCTAGGCCCGACGTTAGCAGACCTTGATAGTGGCATCCACGCCAGTGCCTATTCTGGGCCTATTAAGGAAATTCTATCCAGAATTTGCCTTTCTAGTCCCTTTCTAGGCCCGACGTTAGCAGACCTTGATACTGGCATCCATGCCAGTGCCTATTCTGGGCCTATTAAAAAAATTCTATCCAGAATTTGCCTTTCTAATCCCTTTCTAAGCCCGACGTTAGCAGACCTTGATAGTGGCATCCACGCCAGTGCTTATTCTGGGCCTATTAAGGAAATTCTATCCAGAATTTGCCTTTCTAGTCCCTTTCTAGGCCCGACGTTAGCAGACCTTGATACTGGCATCCATGCCAGTGCCTATTCTGGGCCTATTAAAAAAATTCTATCCAGAATTTGCCTTTCTAATCCCTTTCTAGGCCCGACGTTAGCAGACCTTGATAGTGGCATCCACGCCAGTGCCTATTCTGGGCCTATTAAGGAAATTCTATCCAGAATTTGCCTTTCTAGCCCCTTTCTAGGTCCGACAATGGTATGCCTATTTTACGACATGCCTATAATATATAAAAGGAACATTAATATCTTTAGCTTGTGATAATTTAGCTGGTGCTATGTTGCTTGGCATGAATGAATCTTTTAATTCCCATTATTATTGTAAAATTTGTACAATGCATAAACAAGATGCTGAAAAAGCATGTGTTGCAGATCCAAATTTGTTAAGAACAACAGAAAGTTTTCGTTACTTATCAAATCAACGAAACTATGCTAATAACGATACGTTAAATTTTTTTGGAATAAAACACAAGTGCTCTATTTAATTTAGCTTATTTTAAAGTTTGCGAAAATTTGAATGTTGATGTGATGCATGACTTTTTAGAGGGTATTTGTCACAGAGATTTAAAATTATTTATAGATTTTTGTAACAAATCTGGACTTATTACTTTAAGTGATTTAAATGATAAAATACAAGCGTTTGATTATGGTATATGTAATAAAGCAAATCTTCCAAACTGTATACGTTTCAGTAAAAATTCAAATTCAGTTGGACAACGTGCAGGGCAAATTCTTTGTTTAATAACATTTTTACCTTTAATTCTACAAGATTTAATTTCTAAACTTGGCGAAAATTTTACAAAATGGAAAATAATACTACTGCTCATGAAAATGTTGAAAATTGTTTTATCACCAACAATTACGTTTAATATGCTAAGTGAATTAGAAATTATAATAAAAGAACATCATGAACTTTTAATTAAAGAATATTCTGTTCGTTTAACACCTAAAGATCACTTAATTACTCATTATCCTATAATAATAAAGAAAATGGGTCCTGTACGAGCTTACTGGACAATGCGGTTTGAAAGCAAAAATGGTTTTTTTAAAGATTTATCTTATAAAATAAAAAATTTTAAAGATATTGCATTTACGTTATCAGTACGTCACCAAAAATATATGTTCTCTCAATGGGAAAATACAACTGATCTTTTAAAAAATCAACCAGTGCTACAAAATTTTAAAAGGCAACAATTAAAATGTACAGACTATGCAAAAATAATTGCAAAATTTTTAAATATTACATTTGATACATTTATTTACATTGGAAAAAGCGTAGCATTTAGAGGTACAAAGTTATTATTAAATAAATTTATATGTACATCTTTTTCTGAAAAATTCCCTAACTTTAGTCAAATAAAAGTTTTGTTTTCCGTAAATTCGAAAGTATTTACTTTGTGTGAAAGTTGGACTACTATAGGTATATCCCCATTAAATCTGGGATACGTTATTGCTAATAAATGTACATTATTTGTAATGGATGTAGCCAATTTACCATACACAAAAAGTTGGGAAATTTATGAAACATCAGAAAAAGATAATATTATTATGACTGAATATTTTCTGTAATATTAAAATATGTAATAAAAATATCAAATAAAAATTTTTTTATTTATTAATGTGTTATTTTTTAATAATATTTATAATAATGTAGTATTAATAATATTTGACATTTAAAGAAAATAACATTAACATTTCTTCTATGTAAAAGTATTTAATTCTTAACATTTAAGTAGCTTCAATTTTACATTTTAATTTCATCAATATATTGAATAATTACTTTCAGAATATGTAACAGTAACATCTCGTTTTATTAAAATTTAACATTATGAATATGTTAATTTACAAAAAAAAAAAAAATTTTAAATAGTATCAAATGTTATATTTTTGTGTCAAATTTTTACGTAATATTTGTGTTAATTTTACATTTTGATTTTATCAATATATAGAACAACTACTTTCATAAAATGTAAAAACAACATACTATTTCAGTTAAACTTTACATTATAAATGTGTTTATGTGACATTAAATATGTTTATAAAATTATGTCATAGTGTTACATTTTTTGTGTTAATTTATTACATAATATTTACGTGATTGACTAACATATTTGCCTTGCGTGAAATTAACTTAAAAATTTGGGTGGACCGTTTGGGACATGCAAAATGTGTTAAATTTAACACAAATTTTTTTACTGTTTATAAAAAATGTGTTTCTTTGAAGTCTTGTAACTCGGTCAAAAATAATCGTAGAAAAAATTTAAAAAAAAGCATTTTGTAGAGAAAATGTCATACTTTATGGCATTTGTATTGGATTTGTCGAGAAAAAATTTTTTATTGAGCTATAGGCTGTTAAAAATACGTAATTTCAAGGAAAAAACAGTGTATCTTTCTTGGGACATAGTAGAGAAATTGAGAAAATTTTTGAAAACCATTAATAACATGTTAAAGCTGAAACTTCGAGCTTTAAAATAATTTTTTGATTTTTTGTCTGCGATGATTTTTCACGGAGTACGGACGGATATCATTTGTAAAAAATGTAGATTTAGCTTCAAACTTGCGTAACTCGATTAAAAAAAAATCGTAGAGAAATTTAAAAAAAACCATTTTGTAGGCAAAATGTTGTAGTTTATGAAGCTTTACTTGAATTATTCAAAAAAAATTTGTTGGTTGAGCTGCAAAGTGTCAAAAGTATGAAATTTTAAGGAACAAAACAAGATGTGCTTTTTTACTGCATAAGACAAGTTAAAAAAATTTTGAAAATCTGCTGTTAGAGCGTTAAAGTTGGATTTTTAAGCTTTAAAATGCTTTTTTTATTTTTTATCTACGATAATTTTTCACCGAGTTACAGTCATTTGAAAATAGCCTAATTTTTAGTGTTTGGAAAGTGTTCTGTATTTTTTTTTTTGAGTAGTGTATTAACATTATTTTTCAAACGAATATTCGTATCCGAATAAATTTCTTTATGCAATTAAAAATTATAACAGCGCGCGACGAATCGCGATATCCCGTATACCGGCCGTATAGGCACAAGGGACAGCATTTATGTCAGTTTCTCGAGCGCCTCGATTCCGTGTCTTCTCTCGTCGAGTGAGGAAGATGCGGTATCGAAACGCCCCCCCTCCCAACCCACTACTTTCTGCCGGGACCCCGACCTCCGCCGCGCTGCCACGAAACACGTACGTGCACGCCTCGCGTAGCTCGCGTGTGTGCGGCAGCCGAGCGTCAGCGCGGAGAGACATCATTTCTGCCGGTGCGTGTACAATGATGTCTTGAATTGGTAACGCTGAGAAAGGCTAAATCGACTGCACGAGTCGCTCAATGTCCATACGTTTCTGGAACAGTACTGTCCACGTTGCATGAGATAAGATTATTTGATTGCCGCGGTTGTCACCAATAAGTATCTCCACAAACGGTGTATGTCCCACGCTGATTCCTATGTCAAGATATTTATATGCTGTGGACGTCAATGCCAATCTCCTCCCTAAATTGTGAGGTGTATACCGTGGCGATGTTTCAGTAAATAAAAATATGGATAAGTGAGCGGAAAAAAATATAAAAAGTGTAGAAAGGATATTTACGAATATAAAGGATATTTCTCACTTGCTCCGATCTGGATTGGAACGTAATAGTTTACTATTTTTCCTCTTGTATTTTTGTGAGTTATTCATAGAGCGACTAATGCCGTAACATTTTTAGAGTTCTTTTTATTTTGCAATCACCGCCAACGTATCGACTATTAAATGAAGAAATTATATATATTTTGTGAGGTCATACAAAACGCAATTCAAAATTATTCAAAACGCAAATCATGCAAGCTCTGACAGATGAGATCACAGAATGGTATAATTCAATTTTGACATGTCTAAATATAATTTGATACCACGATGAAATCATGTAGTAAGTACTGTAGTTTTGTATTTTTAATGTAATAACGTAACACAATGTAAACTATATGTTTTATACATCACTTATGCAAACAGTATTCTATGGCGCATATAGAAAATTCAGATTTCATCAGAAACGGTGAAAAATATATTTTGTCTCTTTATTTTTAATATTATTATTTATATTTTACCCTCTTCACGTTCTATAAGGCAAAACCAATTTGTCACGGTTGTCGTCAAGCATTAATGCCACGTCATCTAATTTTTTTTTTAATAGTTTGCAAACGTCAATTAAAGGATACTTTTGTGAAAGCACAGCTTGAAATCACTTTTGTCGTAATACTGATATGAAGATTAATGTATACATATACATGTTCAATGCAATGGTCAAACAAAGAAAAGTACAATTTTTTACCTCAAATACATTCAAGTATTGCGTAATATTAATTTTCGCAAGAATACCGTTTTTGTAAACATTTATTATATCATCACTTATTCTAGTACACGCTATGTATTGCAAAATATGCAAAATTAGAGGCTTCTTACAGCGGCTTATGAATTTATAATTGGTTTTAAACGTCAAAATTTTCAACAATATAAAATATGCAAAGTGTGGACGACACTATTGAATGAGGTCATTACACAAGTTGTTCCAACGTACAATGTTTCATCACCCCAATGGCTATAGAGGAGAAGAGGGTAATATGACACCCATTTAGATTTTATTAAATAACTTTGTTTATAATTAATATTTTCTATTGAAACTTGAACGCTTACATTCGTCAAAGTATTGTTTGACAGATTCTAGACTGAAAATAATAAAATACTTATTATTTGGTACGTGATTTATAAAAATCTAATGCACTGTATAATTGGTGGAAGAAGAAAAGTGGTTATAAAACGGCTATTCAGTAAGAATACTAGGCGGGTTATAACTTAGGGGAAATAAGGGGAGGGGCGAGAGGGGGAAATGTAGGTGCGGGGTACTTACCGCGGAATGGGTGGTGATCCGCGAGGCCTGACCTGGGAGGTGGGAGTCAGCCCGCTGTATTGACCGTGCGTGGGAGTCAGCCCGCGGTCCTACCCGGAAGTAGGGGGAGTGGGTAGTGATCCTCATGGTGTAATGGGTGGTGTCATCTACTGACCTAGAGGTGAGACTGAAAGGATGGAAGGTTACACGTGCGGTATGTAACCGTCGAGGTGGGGGAAGCCCGTAGTTAGAACCGGCGCGTAATATATTTTTGTAACAAGGCGGCGAATTTCCGCGACAATTTCCATGGCGCTATTTTCGCGGCACTTTTTACCGCGGCGTATTTTGCGGGTTCTAACGCGGTCATTTCCACGGTGCACAATTTCGCGGCTATTTCTGCGGACCCCGCCGCCCCCGCCGCCGCCGCCGCCGCGCTAGCGCTCGCGCGCAAAATCGGCGGACAGAGAAAATAAAAAACGTTCGAAAGTTATAGAATATTATTCATTTAAATTATATTTGCTGATGCAGCTCTCAAGCATGGCCTTGACAATGCTCGAATCACCGATTCTTGCCTGTGGAATGTTATCGTCCGCGTGACGCAATCACTGTCAAGCTATTCTATAAGAAACTGCGCAACTTGTAACACTAATATGCATTGTAACGTGGGAAAGGTTTATAACGAGATAAACTCTTTTTTCATACGTTTCAAAATACATTTTTTTATTGAGTATGTAATACATCGTGTACAATCATTCTATTAAGTAGTTAATGCATCGTATATAATAGTATCAATAGCGTAGGCTATTAATTCACACTCGATCTGCGAACTCTTATCGTAAGATTTGCGCAATAATTCTGTCGCGTCTGGTTTGTTCATGGCAAAGTTTTGACGCAAAAAAGTTACAAAATATTTAAATTTCTCAGTCGCGGTTGCAATGCTTTGATGCAGCATATAATATATGTGCTCCATACAGTGCTCTAGTTCAAACATGAATAGCATAGTTGTAGGCTTGAGGTAAATACATGCATCGAGTAAAGATAACTTAACGATACTTTCATCACGCAATTTCACGAGTTGCACATTAAGGTCGTGAATCGTTATCGATGGTGCTTCGGTTGACTGGACGAATCGTTCAAAATCCGCACGTTTCTCTAACAGAGTTCTCCACGTTCTGTATGGTAGTCCGGTTGCTGCGTGTATCGACGAACGATATCTCCACGGAGCAGGAAACAGATCCCACGTTGATTGCTATATCAATCCATTTGTAGGAAGTTGAAGTTAGCGCAAACCTTCTGTCCAGTATGCGTGGCGTATATTGTTTATTCGAAGACGCTCTGAAAAAAAAAACAGAGATGAGTGAAATAAATGAATAAAATGTAACGTTTTATATCGTATAACAAAAGGATACTTACAACTTTTCACGCGCCTCGGTCGGAACATAATAGTTTGCCATTGTACGTATTTTAAGAGCGATGCCAAAAATTGTTCAAACGAGCGGTTGATGCAATACTGATCGACAAATGGTGATGTTTGCAGTTATTAATGTTATATTGGAAACGTATAGATGGAGAGGGGATAATTTCCCCACTCTTTTCAACAATTTAACTGGTAGCCTTGAACATGTCTCGACACGTTTATGCTTCTGCATTTTTTTATAGGAGAGGGGAGGCTTTTCCCTCTTTTTAATAATTGCATCATCATTGTTATCGCATGTCACGACATGTTTTCGCGGCAACGTTGTACAAGAACGAAACGTTAAACATAACGTACATGGTGTACGTAAAACGTGAAACACTAAATGAAACATGTATAAGCACGTTAAACAAAATATGAACAACCTATATGAAACATGAAAAAACGTTGGAGAAACGTCGATGTAATGGAGGGGAAAGGAATAAAAAAACGTATCGTATATTACGAATGTTTATTTGTGGTTATCTGGCCCACCAATTGTAAAGTTTGAATACATTTTGTAAAGCACAATGTTTGTTTGTACGGTGTTGTCCACATTGAAAAGTATTAGCATCATTTAGATTATTGAGAGAATCCACGTCTGAGTGTGTGAAGTTAGCCACCCTTTTTTTGAAAATTACTATTTTGAAAATTGTTCCAGATTGTTTTAACTTTGTTCCACATTGTTCCAAAGCGATAATATTTTATTCCTAATGGTACTCTAATAAAACAAAAAAAACTATTTTTTTAGCTGGCCCCCCTTTTTTTGAAAACTACTATTTTGAAAGTTGTTCCAGGTTGTTCTAGTTGTTCCAAACATTGTTCCAAAAGAACAATTCTAAAGGTGATATAAAAGTCGCAAAAAAAATTTTTTTCTTAGCTGGCTCCCCTGTTTTGAAAATTATTATTTTAAAAGTTGTTCCAGGTTGTTCTAGTTATTCCAAACATTGCTCCAAAAGAACATTTCTATAAGTCGACAGAAATCGAGGAAAATAAAAAAAAAAACGTTTTCTGACAAACAAATTCCTGGACGAAGAGTAAACATATCTTCTCTTTCTTGTTCCAATGGGGACCTTTTTATTCTAAATAGTTTTAGGTCTGTGAAACATAGTTCTGCAATATGAATCTTGCATCACAATCAGTTCTCTTATAATGTTATAAAGTTTAATTTCTTTATCTTAAAACTCGGGTATTTTAGAAGGATCAACTACAGTACACCTTCAGTCACTGCTTCAGTCACTGAATAAAACTCTAGCTAGTTCTTGTCCGTAGGTAATATTGTTACAATGAGTATTCAATAATACCAGACAACAACTAAGAATACTGCATACATTTCTACCAAGGTAAATTAAAGCATTAAATAAAAAAAGATAAAAAATTTATTTAATATATATTTTATTCTGTATATAATCGTTATATATTATTTCACGTAACCGTTAAAAATATAAAAATATAAAAATATTTTATGTTTCTACATAAATACATAAATTTACATTATATTTTGTTTTATTACATACCTTTTTTGGCTTACGTAACAAATTATCATATTCTATCCAATTGGTACCATTACGTATAAACGCAGTGTAATGACCAACCGACGTATGGGATTGTTGTCCATAGTACACAACGCATCCAACATGAGTGTAATTTTGTTTATTTAATTGAATGGATACTGGAACATCGTTCAAAGCAGTTATGACTGAAGATTCGATAAACAGTTGTGCACCGTATGATACGCTCATAGAACGTTCCTTATCACATTTACTACACGTAAGTTTTAAAACTTTTCCCTCCATTATTGCATCAACAACTTTTGCATAACCGTATTTGTTTAATATCTCTTCATTTATCGGTAAAATACATTTCTTAACAATTTTTATATTCCCACATATTTGACATGTACATATTTCGACATAACTATAATTTTCTTGGAATACATATTCACATAAATTTACAATGTTCGATAAAGCGTCTATTGTTACAATGTCAGGAGTTGTGATATCTTGTATGAAACATGTCACATCTTTTAAAAGTTCAGCTCGCATTTTGTAAATCGTTTTAGTCGCACCTAATTGTACAAAAGATTTTATAAATTTAAAAGCATCTGTTGAGGCTGTATCTACAATATTTTTAAATTTATCGTACACGCATGCCGCGGCGAGAATTTGCATAACGCTATCAAAACCACATGTATTTTTAACAATTATTTTAATAGATCCTATTTTTAAAATAGGAGAAATATTGCCATTTTTTAATTGACCTAGTGTAACATGTTTTTTTACTAATATTAAACGTGTCCCAACCAGGACATTCATCTAGATAAATACGTTTAGTTTTTTTATTATCATTCTTATTTCGCCAGTTTTGTTCTGCCGCTAATTCACAAGATTCTTCATCTGATTTGTCAGAATTTATTGATGGTTTTATATCTATTTTCGAGCATGTGACAATTTCTGTTGAAACTTGCTTTGCCGTTTCATAATGCATATTAATATTTGACGTAGATGATAATATTGGTTTGTTAATTTCTGACATAGCTAACTTTGCTTTACCGGAAAAAGACCGAATATGTACTGTTAAAAATTTATCTATTCGCATTGATTGCGAACTGTATTGTAATAATCTGTGTTTGATATCATTAAATTCTGACTCAACTGCAGATGAACTTGCATTAATTTTGCCAAATCCAAATTGTGATATCATTACTCCGGAGTATATTGGGAAATATGGTAGCAAGTACTTAACTTTTTGTGCCATTGCTGGACAATAATATGGATTTATATCTACACCCTCAAGAGCATTACGCAAGTCATTAGTGCAACTGTCGAAAAACGTATTGACCCAGGTAATCATTGCATTATTACTAGTAAAATTAATTTTTTCGCTATTTTGGTGTGTATCTCCCTGATTAAGGTCTGTCAATAACAAATCCGATTCGTCTACATTGCGACCAATCTCAGTACCCCGATCAGCAATTTCATCTATATCGGGAACTCCTTTAATTTTATTACACAACAAAATTCGAGATTCTTCAGCTAAAGTATCTTGCTGATTCTTATCTTTTCCAACATTTTCACTAGAACAGAGAATAATCGTTGCTCGCACAATTTGTTGTAGGTTAGTAAAATCTGTTGTTTTTGTTAATAAACACATTATCATTGTGTAAAATGTTTTTACTTTAGGATGGACAGATGTAAAAATTTTCCATCTAGTTATAAAACTAACATAATGCGAAATATCTAAACGCAAAAAACACGTTGGTATGTTCTCGCTCTTATTTGCAATTAATAAAAAACATCTTGATAAATATTCTTTTAAGTCATTACAATCACCAAATGCTCTTACAATAGCACCCATTAATGCTCTATCAAAATCACAAACTATCTGTTGTGGACGTGGAAAACTTGTTTTATGCAAACTACCGATTCGACGTATTTCCAATAATCAATAAAGAATTGCATTTGTGTGCTGCGCAGCGCTTAACATTTGAAATACAGGCATTTTTGCAGTTGGAGTTTCGCATACAATTTGATACAAGTATTAAAATAAACTAAAGAAAACAGTAGTTCTTCGTTGATTTAGTTCAAACTTAGTTCAAACAGTTAATATTTCATTCATATTCATTCATATTCATATTCTATGTATTAGAACATGTATATGAATGAAAAATAGTCGCTTTTATGCCTATTTCTATCAACGCAGATTAACTTTAACCTTAGTTCAACTTACTCTTTATTCCTTCTCAATTTTTAGAACTAAAGAAAGATAAACAGTAAGTTAAACTAAAATTAAAGTTAATTTGCGTTGATAGAAATAGACATTAAGCAGATAAAAAGTTATAAAGCATTAAACAATGGCGCTTATAGATTAGGAATTTTTTCGACAGTACCTCGGTGATTACCATATAGCGTAAAGTTTCATCACAAATTATTATTGAAGTATTTCGAAATCTATCTGAACGTATGTATAGCTATCCTTTGACGTCTATTATTCTATTATTTTTTATTATCTCTGTGACATTATTCTTATTCTCGCATATCATGTTACAATAATATGGCCAAAAACGTTGAAAGTTTGTTAGATGTTATTCTATCATCAGATTATAAAGATTTGTTAGACGAGCATGGCGAACCAGTCGTACCGAGTAATAAAATATACGAAAAGATATGCTCTATAAAGCTGGCCACCAACACCAACATGGGCACAATCATGTGAAACTCACAAAGAATTTAGTGCTCTTTATGTGCTAATTTATTGCTCTAATCGCGATTTTTGTGCTCCAGCCGTTTAGATAGAAATCACATTTTTGCTAACTTTTAAAAAAATTAGAATGCCCATTAAGAGAAAAAAAAATTAAAAATAAAATAATTACGTTAAAATTTAGTGCTCTTTATGTGCTAATTTATTGCTCTAATCACAATTTTTGTGCTACAGCCGTTTAGCCAGAAATCATTTTTCTGCTAACTTTTAAGAAAGTTAGAATGTCCGTTAAGAGAAAATAAATAAATAAATAAAATAAATACGTTAAAATTTAGTGCTAATTATGTGCTTTCAGTATATATACCACGAAATTTTTGTGCTCATCCCCTTTGACCAAAAAACCGCCCCCGACGTGGACATTCAAGAAAGTCAGAATGCTTATTAATTCTTTCCAGATGGTTATATTAAATAGATGGTACACATGTGTGTCTCAAAAGGGTTAAAAGAAAAAAAATGACTTTGGTGTAATAATGAGAATAAATTTTTTATTATTTATTGTACATATTTTGTATATAATACTAAATGGGGTTGTACTTCATATGTTTCCTGCATTAGTGTAATTTTCGGTGTCATATCATTAATTCATCTTGTTTGAATATTAGGTCCTATATAATTAATTAGTCCTATTAATTTATATGTTTCATTATCAGGACTTATAAATTCTTTAGGTATGTCCTGTAATTTTATTAACGTATCATAAACATCAAATAATATAGTAATTCCTGAAAAAAATTAAAGTTATACATAATATTTAACATCATCAATTATAAATACACATTTATTTCTATTCACATTTAATTCCACAAATAAAGTAAAAAATCTCTAATGAAATATAACGTATTATAGCATATCCTATAAGTTTTAATAGATTGTGAGCTAAGAATATACCTGGTAAAGATATTTTTGATTGTTCTGTACCATTGCAATGTTTCTTGCAACACTTAATTCCTTCAGGCAGCATTACATGTTGTTTTATCACGTCTTTAAATAACGTATCATTGGATAAAACATTGCTTCTTATCTGGATTACAATTAATTTTTTCTGGCGTGGTGGACAGCCTTTATTGCAAGAAGATATTTCTTCGAAGCTAGGAGTTTTTTCAAATGGCGTACTGGATAAATGACTTATGCTGGTTTCACAATTAATTATGCTACATTTTATATCTGCTGCTTGTTTTATAGAAAATATTTTAGACAAAATTTGTGTGCGTAGACGGTATGTATGCATCCTCATACCTTTGTTTATAGTATCTAATACTATATCAAACATTGGTACAGTATCTTGTAGTTCATTTATCTATAATTGCAAAGCATAAATATAGTAAAAAGAGCTTATCATAAATAAGAAAAAATATATATAAATTATATAGATATAAAAGTATATATAAATAATCAAGAGTTGTATAAAATAATCAAGCTTGAGTAGTGCATATTTAAAAAAAATTTTAATATTTAATTATAGCAGAATAGAAATAGTAGAATAAAAATTATAATAATTCAAAATTTTTGACAATTATAATGAGTTAATTAATTTATAAGTTAATAATATACTAAATATAAAAATCATCATGAATGAGATGTTAACTTAAATTTGGTAACATACTTTTTCTCGTAATGAAGGATAATTAAGAGATGCAGCCAACATTATTTGAAAAATGCTATCAAAAGCACATGTATCAACAACAGAAATAATTTGTTTGTATTCAATGTAGCAGGACGTAAGGACATATTGCTTCCATTTTTTAAAATAGGTATATTATTATTTTTTGGACATGACAAAAAATCCTGAATAAATTGTATATTATGTTTTAAATACTTTGCGGTACGTTTCTTTTCTTTCTATTTTGCCAATCCTCGCCAGTTTTCAACTTCATTACAAGCTAATATATCTGGCGTACTTTTTTTTGCAGAACATTTTTTGCAAATTCTTTGTTCACCATAACCTTCTTCATCACCGAATGGTAACGAACATCCATCTATTATATGTACTGGATTTTTGCATATACCCTATGATCAGAGAGTACCGGGAATTTTTAAATAAAACAAAATAGAGTTAAATTTCAGGCAAATTTATTTTATCTCCTTCAAAATATGATCCATCTGAAGCAACACACATGTGCCAACGCTTGACCCAGTCCTCCATGCATCCCTGGTAGGCCGACGAAGGGATGGCCTTTAGTTCCCTCGTCGCATTCTCTTTGATCTCCTCGATCGACTGAAATCTCTTTCCACGAAGTGGCAACTTCAACTTGGGGAACAAAAAAAAGTCGCACGGGGCCATCTCAGGTGAATACGGTGCTTGCTTGATGGTATTTACTTGATGTTTGGTCAAATAATTCAGTACAATTCGGGCTCGGTGCGATGGTGCGTTATCATCATGCAAAATCCAAGAATTGTCGGTCCACATTTCCGGCCGTTTGCGACGTACAGCATCTCTCAAACGCTTCAAAACGGATAAATAATATTCTTTGTTGACTGTCTGGCCCGGTGGAAGGTACTCATAGTGCACAACGCCTTGGCAATCGAAGTAAACAGTCAACATCACCTTCACTTTTGAGCGACTTTGACGCGGTTTTTTCGGTTTCGGCTCGTCTTCGAAGCGCCACTCGGACGATTGTTGCTTTGTTTCCATGTCAAATTCATAGACCCATGTCTCGTCGCCCGTAATTATCCGTTTCATGAAGGTTGGATCACTTTGGGCTTCAGAAATCATCTCTTCAGCAACTGTCTTTCGGTGGTGTTTTTGCAAGAAATTCAGATCCTTCGGAACGAGCCTGGCTGCCACGCGTCTCATACCCAAAACATCAACCACAATATGCTGTGCCGTTCCATATGCAATGCCAAGTTCACTAGACATCTTTCTTAAGCTGGTATGACGATTTTCAAGCACCATTTCTTTCACTTTCTTCACGTTTTCATCGGTCTTCGACGTCGATGGACGTCCGGAACGAGGGAAATCTTCCACCACTGTACGACCACTTTTAAAGTCTTTATACCACTCGTATGCTCTTGTTTGTGATAGAGCAGATTCACAAAATGCTTTTTGCAACATTTTCAGTGCATCAGCACACGAAATTTCGTTCGCAACAAAAAATTTCAAACAAACTCTTTGTTCAACAAAATTATTCATGGTAAAATGCGGCAAAATGAAAAAAGTTGACTGATGTAAACAAACGCCAGGCAGACACTAATGATCGGATGGCACTAAAACCTTACAGATGTGCGTCTTAAGGTCGTACCAACATAAGAAAAAAAAATAAACCGCTTCCCGCATGCGCGGTACTTTTAAATAAAAAATTCCCGGTACTTTCTGATCATAGGGTAAATATGCACCAGTTGGTGTGTTACTACAGGCTTGATAAGTTGTTTAAATCTCGATTTATTATAATTTTGTCATTAATTTTTGCCGTTTTGTCTTGAGCATCTACCGTTTGAAAAATGTTATTCGAAGGAGAAGAACCAAGTGATTCAGTCTGTATACGTATATTTTCTTCTACGTCAAATTCAACAGATTCCACAGATTCCATCACATTACGTTGAGTTGCATCAACAATTTTTATTTTGCCATTAATATAATTTAAATGCATTTTGATGAATTTGTCGACTTTTAATTGTTGTTTACAATTTTTCAATAAATTATTTTTAATTTTGTTAAATTCTCCTTTAACTGCCGCATTGGAAGCTGTTCGACCGTAACCAAATTGATTTCTATTGATGCAAAACCAAAGTGAAAGAAACTGAATATCCTTAAGCAGACGTTTCGCTAATTGAGGGTAATAGTGAGCATTTTCATGATCACCACATTCAGTTGAAGATAGTATTTCCGCATTAATTTCTGCTTCCCATGCTGCCCATGCATTACGAAAAGTCGTTATATCGATATTGTCATTTACCTCATCAGTATCGGTATACTCTTTTACATGTTCATAATTTTCTTCGACATTATCAACTTTATATTCATGAACAATATCTGTTTCATATAAATTAAAAAAATATGAATTTTTTATTATGTTTTGCGTAATCAGTATGCTCAAAAACTTATATACTACATTTGAACGCATCTATGCAGATAGATTTAATTTTTTAGTATTTTATCATATTAGATCTAACATTCCGAATACAAAATTTTAACAAAAAATTTGGAATTGTCATTGCCAAAAACATTTGTACATAAATATGCAACGCATAAACTTTTTAAATTAAAGCAAAATTACATTTATTTGTAAAAACGTACACTTTTTTAATTTTGTGTTGTAAAGAGTTTAAAATCAAACCTGTACAAAATCAGCGAACAATGATATTTTGTCCTAATAAATATCTATTTAATCTACTTTAAAAAAAAGATATATTTATTCTACTAATTTAATTAATATATTAAAAAATTATTTTTAAATATAATGTAGAATAATTTGTAATTTTATTACAAATTTTTCTTTTATGTTGAAAATATGTAATATATCTTTAATCTTGAAATACTTTATATATGTAGAAAATCAAATGTCTTTCTTAAATATCTTTTAAGGAGTTTTAACTATTCCTCATTATTAGCGCAAAGACTATTAAGAATAAAAATTAAAAACATTAAAAATTAAAAATGAAAAGAACTAGAGGCTCACATTGCCTAAAAATTAGAAAGATGATAAAAATAAACTTTGTTACACAGAAATTAGAAATCTATATAGAATGATGATATTGATAATATATCAACTTTTACTTCAAATCATGTATTCTATTGTTTACATACCTACTATCATTTCTTTTAATCGCATTTTTACTTTTCCACACTGTGATATTTCTCCAGATGATATAAGCCCCTTTTGTTTCACTTTGTGCTACAGTTAAAATGTCTTTTATAATTTCGCGAGCATTTGCAATATCAGAACATTTTATTAATTGTCCTATTATAGCAAGATAAAAAACTTTCATCCGTTTTGATAAATTTTTTAAAAATGTAGCATACAATTTGATGAATGTGCCACATCTATTCGAATGTAGCAACGAGGTAGTAATTGATTTCTATAATAATCTGCATATTCTTCAACAGTTTCCCAAGTTATAAAGCATCGTACAATCGCTGTTAATAGTGCTCTACTAGAATTCGTAACAACTTTTTTTGGATATGGCGCCCCACTTCTTAGCCATTCCATAAGCCAAAACTGAATTAAGTTAGTGTGATGGCTTTCAGAGAGCATTTGAGCAACGCTAAATTGTTCTCCATCACAGTTGACTACAATTTGGTATAAAAAAATATGTTTGGATAAATAATTTCCGTATTTCTGTATTTTTTTAATTATACTGCCTATTGCGTCTATACAAACACAGCTTGGATGTTTTTTAGAGTAATCACGAAAAATGTGTATTTGATGGTTTGTTCAGTAATGAACAAAACAAGGATCCAATCCAATATTATGAATGCTGTTTTTAAATATTCCCTGTTTCATCATGCATAGTGCTATTATGGGATCTTTATGTAAATATTTGGTATTATTAAATTCAGTTTCAGTTGTATGTAAAACTGATGATGTATACACACGAGGAGGCTCAGGATCTCCTTCCTTCATCAGTTCGTCTGCTTTCTCAGTACGACATACATCGACAGATTTAGTTTGTAACTGTTTAGCAACAGTTTGCCTTATTGGTGCTCTAAGATAGCGTTTTCCACATTCTGCTTCTCCGTTTGCTAACGTCTCTTTTACTGTGCAATTAAAATATACGATTTTTAAATCCATATTAACATTTATAGTACAATACAAATGCCGACCACAGTTACAGGTACCCGTATAAAATGTAAATAATATATTTAAAATTATAATTTTAAAATAAGTTCTAATGTATATAACATAATGTATATATTCTAATGTATATAATTTTGCCTTAATCTAATTGAAGATTAAAGACTTAATAAAATTTTTAATATAACATAAATTGTTATCATGAAGCCAACTCGTGGACGTCCTACGAACATTTCGTTCCTTTCTAACTTCTTCCAATAATTCAGTACAAATATTGTATCGATTACATGTTACGAAGATATACAACGAAGTAGGTGACATTTTTCCTTTTAATTCACTTGATACAGTTAACCAAACTGAACACAATTTAGATACTATTTTTTTATTGCACGTTATTATATCGTCTTTGTATTTTTTTAATATGCGAATTACATCGACATGAGAAATGCCATTCTAACTTTCTTAAAAGTTAGTAGAAAAATGATTTCTGGCTAAACGGCTGGAGCACAAAAATCGCGATTAGAGCAATAAATTAGCACATAAAAAGCACTAAATCTTCTGTACCTTTTATGTGATTGTGCCCATTATGGTGTGCTAACTTTATAGACACGAAAAGATAAGTATAGCATTAAAAAACAAAATTAAACCAAAATATATTTATATGATGATAAAATATCGATATGGAATTCTAGATAAAATAAGAAAATTTCACAATGTAGATGTTTCACAATCCTTACTTTTACAAAAGAGTACATCTTCTTTTGATAATTCTACACAAGATAAAACTCTCGAATTTAACATCACATTTGCATATAAAGATTGGGTTAGCATGTCTCCTGAAGATGTATCGTATTTTAATAAAAAACATGGTTCTCGTAATTATTGCGTATTACAACGTAAAATTTGGACAGATAAAATATATGCATCTGTTCATAAAGCGACAAAACTGCCGTGCGCGTTGGTTTTTAAACATTTTAAAATTTCAGAAACTGGCATATATCTTACCATTAAGGGATTATGTAAAGAATGCAATAATACATTTTTAGGTCATGTTGTTAACAAGCCTCCACCTAAAACCGATGTTATTATGGAATGCAAGATTAGTAATTTTGATGAATCCTAAGACATGAAAAAAAATGTCAGCTCAAAGGGCAGAGGAGAGTAAAAGTATCCAAAATATTGGCAGAAAATCATCAATTACCCTGTCAGTGGCGCAGAACGGAAGCAGACAAACTTATGGATTTAGGCGATTCGGAACCTCCACATTTATCTGTTAATAGCGTATTGCGAAAAGCTAAACAAGAGAAACAAGATATTCAGTTAGGTGCGAATAACGAAATAGACCCCATAAAAGATATTCTTAAAATGAAATATGAATTACACGTTGGTATAATACATTCTATTTCGTTAGACCCGTTTTTCGTTCATTATTGGACTTTAGAACAAATAGCAATATATATGCAATATCCAAATTATATTTCAATAGATGCGACTGGATCCTTGGTAAAAAAATTAAAATTGCCAAATGGAGAATTATCAAGTCATATATACTTGTATCAAATTGTATGCGAAACTCCAACTGCAAAAATGCCTGTATTTCAAATGTTAAGCGCTGCGCAGCACACAAATGCAATTCTTTATTGATTATTGGAAATACGTCGAATCGGTAGTTTGCATAAAACAAGTTTTCCACGTCCACAACAGATAGTTTGTGATTTTGATAGAGCATTAATGGGTGCTATTGTAAGAGCATTTGGTGATTGTAATGACTTAAAAGAATATTTATCAAGATGTTTTTTATTAATTGCAAATAAGAGCGAGAACATACCAACGTGTTTTTTGCGTTTAGATATTTCGCATTATGTTAGTTTTATAACTAGATGGAAAATTTTTACATCTGTCCATCCTAAAGTAAAAACATTTTACACAATGATAATGTGTTTATTAACAAAAACAACAGATTTTACTAACCTACAACAAATTGTGCGAGCAACGATTATTCTCTGTTCTAGTGAAAATGTTGGAAAAGATAAGAATCAGCAAGATACTTTAGCTGAAGAATCTCGAATTTTGTTGTGTAATAAAATTAAAGGAGTTCCCGATATAGATGAAATTGCTGATCGGGGTACTGAGATTGGTCGCAATGTAGACGAATCGGATTTGTTATTGACAGACCTTAATCAGGGAGATACACACCAAAATAGCGAAAAAATTAATTTTACTAGTAATAATGCAATGATTACCTGGGTCAATACGTTTTTCGACAGTTGCACTAATGACTTGCGTAATGCTCTTGAGGGTGTAGATATAAATCCATATTATTGTCCAGCAATGGCACAAAAAGTTAAGTACTTGCTACCATATTTCCCAATATACTCCGGAGTAATGATATCACAATTTGGATTTGGCAAAATTAATGCAAGTTCATCTGCAGTTGAGTCAGAATTTAATGATATCAAACACAGATTATTACAATACAGTTCGCAATCAATGCGAATAGATAAATTTTTAACAGTACATATTCGGTCTTTTTCCGGTAAAGCAAAGTTAGCTATGTCAGAAATTAACAAACCAATATTATCATCTACGTCAAATATTAATATGCATTATGAAACGGCAAAGCAAGTTTCAACAGAAATTGTCACATGCTCGAAAATAGATATAAAACCATCAATAAATTCTGACAAATCAGATGAAGAATCTTGTGAATTAGCGGCAGAACAAAACTGGCGAAATAAGAATGATAATAAAAAAACTAAACGTATTTATCTAGATGAATGTCCTGGTTGGGACACGTTTAATATTAGTAAAAAAACATGTTACACTAGGTCAATTAAAAAATGGCAATATTTCTCCTATTTTAAAAATAGGATCTATTAAAATAATTGTTAAAAATACATGTGGTTTTGATAGCGTTATGCAAATTCTCGCCGCGGCATGCGTGTACGATAAATTTAAAAATATTGTAGATACAGCCTCAACAGATGCTTTTAAATTTATAAAATCTTTTGTACAATTAGGTGCGACTAAAACGATTTACAAAATGCGAGCTGAACTTTTAAAAGATGTGACATGTTTCATACAAGATATCACAACTCCTGACATTGTAACAATAGACGCTTTATCGAACATTGTAAATTTATGTGAATATGTATTCCAAGAAAATTATAGTTATGTCGAAATATGTACATGTCAAATATGTGGGAATATAAAAATTGTTAAGAAATGTATTTTACCGATAAATGAAGAGATATTAAACAAATACGGTTATGCAAAAGTTGTTGATGCAATAATGGAGGGAAAAGTTTTAAAACTTACGTGTAGTAAATGTGATAAGGAACGTTCTATGAGCGTATCATACGGTGCACAACTGTTTATCGAATCTTCAGTCATAACTGCTTTGAACGATGTTCCAGTATCCATTCAATTAAATAAACAAAATTACACTCATGTTGGATGCGTTGTGTACTATGGACAACAATCCCATACGTCGGTTGGTCATTACACTGCGTTTATACGTAATGGTACCAATTGGATAGAATATGATAATTTGTTACGTAAGCCAAAAAAGGTATGTAATAAAACAAAATATAATGTAAATTTATGTATTTATGTAGAAACATAAAATATTTTTATATTTTTATATTTATAACGGTTACGTGAAACAATATATATAACGATTATATATAAAATAAAATATATATTTAATAAAATTTTTATCTTTTCTTATTTAATGCTTTAATTGGTAGAAATGTATGCAGTATTCTTAGTTGTTGTCTAGTATTATTGAATACTCATTGTAACAATATTACATACGGACAAGAACTAGGTAGAGTTTTATTCAGTGACTGAAACAGTGACTGAAGGTGTACTGTAGTTGATCCTTCTAAAATACCCGAGTTTTAAGATAAAGAAATTAAACTTTATAACATTATAACAGAACTGATTGTGATGTAAGATTCATATTGCAGAACTATGTTTCACAGACCTAAAACTATTTAGAATAAAAAGGTCCACATTGGAACAAGAAAAAGAAGATATGTTTACTCTTCGTCCAGGAATTTGTTCGTCAGAAAACGTTTTTTTTTTTATTTTCCTCGATTTCTGTCGACTTATAGAAATGTTCTTTTGGAGCAATGTTTGGAATAACTAGAACAACCTGGAACAACTTTTAAAATAATAATTTTCAAAACAGGGGAGCCAGCTAAGAAAAAAATTTTTTTTGCGACTTTTATATCACCTTTAGAATTGTTCTTTTAGAACAATGTTTGGAACAACTAGAACAACCTGGAACAACTTTCAAAATAGTAGTTTTTAAAAAAAAGGGGGCCAGCTAAAAAAAAATTTTTTTTTTGCGACTTTTATATCACCTTTAGAATTGTTCTTTTGGAACAATGTTTGGAACAACTAGAACAACCTGGAACAACTTTCAAAATAATAGTTTTTAAAAAAAGGGGGGCCAGCTAAAAAAAATTTTTTTTTGCGACTTTTATATCACCTTTAGAATTGTTCTTTTGGAACAATGTTTGGAACAACTAGAACAACCTGGAACAACTTTCAAAATAGTAGTTTTCAAAAAAAGGGGGGCCAGCTAAAAAAATAGTTTTTTTTGTTTTATTAGAGTACCATTAGGAATAAAATATTATCGCTTTGGAACAATGTGGAACAAAGTTAGAACAATCTGGAACAATTTTCAAAATAGTGATTTTCAAAAAAAGGGTGGCTAATTTCACACACTCTCCACGTCTTCGTAATTTACATCCAGACTTTCGATGCGTGCATATTCTCGCCGATCGTTCAGAATTAAATCCCTCAGCTATTCTCGTTTCTCGACGAGAGTCTTGACGTATACAATCTCCTTGTTGTCATAATTTTTACCCAATACTGCAGTTGTAATCACTTGTCTCGCGTTCCGGTACGGAACCACTCCGTCCGTGCCCCATGTTAGCCCATGATGCATAGCAGTCAGCTAAGAGACGCAGGATTTTTCGGATTTCATCAACCAATTCCATGGCTGGGGACTGTCAAAGATAAAATGCGCGAGAACGTTTTCCCCTCTAAGAAGAGCGAATTCTTTTACGACGAAACCACTTAATCGTCCGAGGGAGAAACTTTGCAAGTCCACGAACGTCGGCACGGACATGATGCGGTCGAAACAAAGACTGTGGTTCACGTCGATGTATTATAAAATATATATGCGTGTAATTAAGTGATTTTGCGCGCAATGTTTGTCAACAGGTTATACTAAATCATGCGATCGTGTATTATAAAGCAATAGGTGCTACTATTTGCCGGCACGTTAGTATTAGTCTCCAATTCCAATCGCACGTCGATGGTTGCGCTTTTAATTGATTCGCTTTGTCGACAGCAGTCGATCACGGTGAATGGACCGTTGTTTAGAAACTCCGTTATGGAGAGACTCAGCTGGAGATCTCGTATCCGAGGTAGGCTCTGCATAAACGCGCGTACATGTCGTAGAATAGCCCATCTGTTTTTACCAAAATCCAAATTCATATCCTCTCTCGGATAACACTCAGAGTTCAAATAGACTTTCACATTAGTCAAATTGCAATGATCGAATCGGCTCGTGTCCTCGGCCATGATATTTTTTCGACCGATTTGCAGAGCGAAGAGACGTATCGCGGCTTCTCGAGCTAAGAAGCGGTCTTGATTGCCCACGAATGCTTAGTCGTGCGTTGCAAAGGCGGATACTCGTACAAATCCCACGAGCAAAAAGCCATGCTCAGGTAACGTCCACTCTCCTGTGCGGAGCATCGAAATTTTATTTATCTCGCTCAATGACACATGTGGCATGCGCCATTGAATCCTAAACAACTGGAGCAAGGGCTCCAACGTCGAATTGCTCGTCAGACAATTGTTATCGTTGCGCGCTTATATCAAGATCAACTCGTGACGCGCGTTGATCACTATGCGTTTATAATCCTTGCAGAATTCTGATAGCACGTTGAGCGGAATGCAAAAGTTGAAGAATCCATCATTGGTAGTTATTCGTTCTTCCCAGCCGGCATTTCGCAGAGTCACGTTTTTATCGGATGTCAGCGTTACATAGTTTTTGAGCGTGCTGGTTATGCACGTTTCTATTTTGATCGATCTCGACACCGTCCAGTTCATAGCAAATCTCATCGAACATAAATGCCACGCAATTATTTCCCGATACCACGTCGGCGCCCTCCTCAGTCGGTCTTGTCATGGTCAACTGCCCCTCGATGTACAGAAAGCTTTCACACGGCAACGTATACAAATCTTGTTGCTGTATAGGTATTCTTATCTCGTCGCTGTGTAGGTCCGAAGGTAGTGTTTGCGTACGGTGAATATGCATGAGTCTCAATCTTGACGATTCGATCGTCAAAAATTGGTTCGTCGCCAATGTTCAGGATATCGGATATTTTCGAACTGCAAATCCTAGCAAATGTAAATATTTAACGTTTGATGCGTTGAGCCTCTTCTTCTTTTCAGCTGATCTATTATCGATCGATAAAGTCGATTGCCCGGTAAATGATGCGTTATCTCTCTGCGCTCGCTCGGCTCCGTTTATTACCAGCATTATGCACGTCTTCGAACGTGCAGCCTAACCGTGATTTCCTCCCCTCGAAAGTCCAGCAATCCTCCGTTTTGATCGACAACGCGTACGGTGATATCACTAATGCTCCGTATGACACTGGCAAGTAAATGGGTGGGTCCCGATAGCGCACAAACCACTCACAATGCCTAGAGATTTTCCGTAGGTTGGGTTAGATAAGTCAATATGATTGGTTGGTGGGCTATCGGGATGTGCGCTATCGGCACCCACCCCAAGTAAATGACTTGACAAGGTTTTTCACTGACTTTATATCCCGGTGCAATGCTCGGTAAAAATTCGTAGAACGTGTGCACTCGCGCATCATTGCTGTAAGCTCCCTAGATCAAGTTGCATTCTATGCGTATAATGTTCACATTCATGATTTTTATCGACACGCCCGATCTTCGTACCATCTTCGCGGTCGCAGTATACACATCGATGAGAATCCTAGCAGCGATCATATGCTGTTTGAGTTGCTAAAGTTTATTCTGTAGGCACATTTAATCTCGCACCGCATCGTGTTATGGTTTGCGCGGATCACTATCGGGAACTCTGTTTCCTCGTGATCATCGTCGTTGTTGCCGCGGACAGTGGCATTGGCAATCCTGCTATCTGCATGGGGTGCATTGCGTCGTGGACGTTTCTGCGAAATTGCACGTTTCAAATATTCGTTTATGGTCGGTATTTCATACGATCTTTCGGATATCGTTAGTTCCGTGTCGTCCTTGCCAAAATAGAATTTATTATTGGAGGCGTTCACGTTCGATATTGTGTGATAAGTCTCGAAAAGTGTCAAACCGAGCTCATAGTCTCCATCGATCAAATCTATTGGCGGTGAATAATTTGCAGCAAAAACGCCGCTTGTTCCGCTGAGCGTTAGTGTTAACATGACGTTCGGTCTATCGTAACATTGTTTCCAAAATAACGCACGAGATCTCGAGGCGGTCGCAGATTGCCAAAACTATCAAAATATTTGACGCGGTTGCTCCTCTTTGCAAACGCTACCCAGTGAGTACCAGGCCCCGTAGTATCGTCTAGATTAACGATGGCGCTCTTATTTAGACGCACGCCGTTCGACGGTAAAGCATCGAGCATGAAAACACCTCTAAAACACGATATGCGCATACGTCTCGCCAGCTGGTTCAATTGTACATCACGGTGGTCACGCCTGTGGGCATTTTTATCGTCTTTTCGGCGTTTTTTTTTTACTTCACTGATACACCTCGTCCATTTTTGTATAGGCCCAGGTATAATCCTCGTCCGTCTTTATATGGAGCTAAATGTAGACCGTGACCCTGTTCCATCGCGCGATTGTGACGTTGCAGCTCCTCGAGCTAGCGTTGCACGGCTTTGTTGGCGTTTATCGCTTTCGCTACACCGGCTGCTCCTCCGACTAATGATCCGATTACGCCCAAGATTGGTAGAATCGACAACAGGCTACCTCGCTTCGCCGACGGAAGTATTCGTTTTTTCGTCGTTGTTGTTTTCCTCTTTTTCACCTTCATACCCATGCCGATCTTGGTCTTGGCCTTCATCGTTGCCCAAACGGCTGCAGCGGCAGCTCTCTCACCGATAGTCGAATCTTTTGCGATGACGCGTCCCAGCGCTTTATTGGCGAGCACCTTGTCGGCCGCGTGTTCATTACTAAGAGAGTACTCAATATCGTGTTCGCGGCACGCCGTTCAATGGATTTACGCCTCTGTCGCGTCTGGCCAATCGTTTCTTTAACCGAGTGTCCGGACCGCAAAACTGATAGTCGGGAATATGTAATTCGAAAGAAAGCGCGTTTATGGCTCGATTCAACAGACCTCCAACGCGACCTTCGCTCGACGCTGACATTCTTCGCAATCCTTAATCCTCTCGGCACGGGACCGTTGATGTGCGTCCGCTGCCACGGATGGTTGTGATGCTCTTTGCAGTGACGATACGTTTGAACCTCCGGGTCCGTCTGTATATGTTTCAGAAGTCGTGGCCAAAGGTGATCGATGTAGTTGCCGCACACGCATTAAAGTACGATCTTTGGTATATATTCCAACTGCTCAGTGCTCAGATCAAGAACATGGCAGGGAGATGACAACGCGAGAAACATTTTTTCGCTAATGAGCGCTTCAAGATTTCGCGCGTCTATATATAGGCGCTCGAGGTGTCACGCGAGTTTAGTGTTAAACATGAAATTCGTGCGGCAGTCACGTACGATACGCGTCACAAACTGCGACGAGAAATTGCAAATAATGGGGGAAAGCGCGCAGTTGCGAAAACACGGTAAAATGCTGCCGAGTACCATCCGCGCCATAATTGCGGGCCCATCTTCGTGCGGCAAAACTAACGTTCTTATAAGTCTGCTCGAGAGGCCGCACGGTGTACGTTTCGAGAATGTTTACGTATATTCGAAGTCGCTACAGCAGCCAAAATATCGATATCTCGAAAATCTGTTGACATCAATCGGCGATATTGGATACTTTACGTTCTCAAATAATAGCGGTGCCGTTCCGCCGAGGAAGGCTCGTCCGAATTCTATCTTCGTTTTTGACGACGTTGTTTGCGATAAGCAAGATGCGATCAGAGAATACTTTTCAATGGGCCGCCACTCTTCATTCGACTGCTTTTACCTTTGTCAAACGTACGCGAGGATATCAAAACGTCTGATTCGCGATAATGCCAATCTCCTAATTCTGTTAAAACAAGATAGTACCAACCTGAGACACATTTACAACGACCACGTGAACACCGACATGTCGTACGACGAATTTTGCGTATTGTGCCATGCTTGTTGGCAGCGCAAATACGGTTTTCTAGTGATAGACAAAGATAGCTCGCTCACTAATGGACGATACAGAAGAGGATTTAACGAGTTCGCGGTACCGCGAAACAATTAGTCGTTTTCGATACCTTAAACAGAGACGTTCATCATGGCTAATATACGTAATCGCGAGAAACTCGCGAAAGAAATTGAAAAGACGAGCCAGGCAATCCGCAAAAAGCATCGCGCCCTAAAATATAAATTCGATAAAATCGAAGAGGATATCGCGATGGAGAGACGTTTCAAGCCTATCATCAAACCTCTGAAACAGATTATCGAGGAATCCCAGCCGATTAAGAAAGAGGTTAAAGATATCAAGGCAGAAGAGTCAAAACATACTACGAAAAAACACAAAGATAGCGACGACGACCACGACGATGGAGCATCTCACGAATATTCAAAATTAACATCGGGAAAAAGGAAACTTTCGAACGTCGCGTTGGATTCACCTGTGCTTCATTCTACAATGATAAAATCGCCAGGACCGTCAATGTTTTCGTCGACGTGTAAGATTGCACTCTTAATTTCTTTTGTCTGTTATTTAAAAATCTGTACATCTACGCTTGCTTTAATTCCTTTCTCCTTTCTATTTTATTCCTATTTTACACTGTCACAATTATTCCTCCTTCCTTCTTACATTATATCATTCCTCTTCGTTTCTCTACCTTTATTGCACTTTCTTAAAATCTGTACTAAAAGAGATAATGTTCGGTTAAAGAAATTTTCATTTTTATAATATAAAATTATAAAATATCGAAATATCATGTAATACTCCCCCTCTTATTAAAAAAAGACCATCAAATTCGAATTCAATTGCATTCTTAATTTCTTTTGTTCTTCATTTAAAAATCTTTACCCTTTCCGCCTTCTTTAATTCTTTTCTCCTTTCTATTTTTTTTCTATTTTACTCTTTCACAATTCTTCTTCCTTCCTTTTTACATTATTTCATTTCTCTTCTTTTCTAAAAGAGATAATTTTCGATTAAATAAATTGTCCTTTCTATTACAGAAAATCTGAAAACATATATGATATGATATTTACCAATTATTAAAAATAACCTTCAAACCCATGTTCAATTGCACTTGTAATTTCTTTTATACTTTATTTAAAAATGTTTACTTTTTCCGTCTTCTTTATTTCCTTTTTTTCCCTTTTATTTTATTCCTATTTTATGGTCCTATTATGGTCCTTCAATCTCTCTTTCTCTTTCTAATTTTTAGACTCCTTTTTTGTCCCCGTTCTTCTTTCTTTCCTTCTATCCGTATATTAAAATCTTTCTTTCACCTTCCATTTCTCTGACCATTTCCTGTAAATGAAATGTAACACAAAGTATTCACGTACTTGGTTCTCTATATGAGAAATAAAAATGTGTTTAATTTGAAACTTATTTGGGACACATTCGTTGACAGCAACACCAGCAATTATACATATTACTAATTTATTAGTACGCACGACGCGATACGCCTCCCAAGCGTTGCAAACTTCTAAGATTTGCACAAAGATAGAATTAATAACGCGCATTCCATCTAATTAGCTTTGTTTCGTTACAAGATTCATATGCACTTTGTCAATCATGTGTTATAACACTTGGAAAATTTGATGCGCAACCCCAAGTGTTATAATATACAACATATGATTGACATAATAATATACAATATCTCATTTTCAATTTTTACAATACATACAGATTTATTCCAACAAATATAACCTAATATACAAGATATTAAACTACATGAATCAAACATTCTAATAACATTCTGTTTTTTTTTATATTTACAAGTGAAACGACCTGGCTTTTCCATGCACGGGGCGGCGTGAGTTCGGCGGGTGAGGACGCGGATGAGGTCGCCAAAAGAACTAGACGTGGATGGTTGATAAATAAAATAGACTTTATTTCGCGTCTGTCGGTACCGTACAATATCGGAGCGTTCTAGACGCGGCGCGCGGACAGACGAATGACGATGACGCTCGGACGGACGTAACAAAAGCTTAGAATTACGCGCGAACGGACAAACGGAGAATCAGAACGCGCGGACGGAAAAACGGAACGTATGACGCAATAGTCGGAACGGCCGGGTTTAAACGCGGTATCTACAGGCGGTATTTACAGGCGCGAGATTCAGAGCCGAGATTCTCGGAATTCGGAATCCCTATTGACGCGTTGGTGCCGTGGCCTTGCCGAAGGCCGTGGCCACGGCCGGAGACGTCGCGCGCGCGGTACAGCTGTACTTTTCAAACCCGATCGCGACGCGCTGTGGTTAGTAGCGCGATGTTATGCGGCGGTGGTAATTAACTCACGCCAAGATCACTTGGTGGAGACGCGGAACTCCACACCCCGAGTCGTGAATCGATACTGGAACAGGACGGCGGATCGGGAAAGTGCCGGCTACCAGGATCTCCTGGTGGAGCCCAAGATGGACTTGAGCCCGTGAACCGGCGGTCTAGGAGACAGATGGCTCGTGTCAAGATCACTTAACTGAAGCTAAGTTCGCTTAATTCCACTGAGCGCTCGGGATACACTTCTTTCTCGGACGGAAGGCGGACGGAAAAAAAGTCTCGACTATAGGAGCGGCGGCGCTGATATAGTCGAGTCTCGAGGGCAGGGACGGTGCGGGGGTACGGAACGGTACGCTATCGGAGGGGGAATCCCTGCCGCTCGAGATCAGTCCAGCGGCCGCCGGTCGAGCGCGTGCCCGCGGAGATCTTTCGACGCGCGGATGCGTATACGCGCGTCGGTTTTACAATCTTATTGGCGCTGTGCGTCAGTTTCTCTCTATCCGGCGGTTGTTCGGCCGGACAGCCTGGAACGGTGGACGATCTAAGGGGGGCGCGGAAAGGCGGTTTGTTACACAAGAAGTAAATTGATTAGCAAATAACTTATATGACGTATAACTTACCCGCGACCTTCTATATTGATGAATAGACTCAATCAATTCGGCGCGTTTTTACACGAAACAGACGAATTTAATTGAAAAAGTGTTGGACTGCCCCGCGAACCAAGATTATTGTTAACGATTGACGAATAAATATCGGGTTAAAGAACCTGTCACGGCGGCTATGATGATCAAGAAGTACTGCACCACATACACCACAAGTACACCACAAGTCGCCTACGGCTGACTGAAGTATGCCAGCGCCACTCGTGTCGAAAATATGAAAGGCAGAATTCCTGAAAGGCGACGACAATGACGACGTATCTTACATATGTAAACGTCGAAATTTAGACTTTGCGTCGCGATATCTTCGTTCCTAGGGCACGGAGAGAAAAAATAAAAACACTTTTATTATACAATTCGTCCCTAAGCTATCGATTAAGACTTCAGAACTTGATCATTCCAGCCGTTACTGAGATCTGATAACCTCATATGTGTGGAATTCGCTGACTCGCGGAAAAGAGGTCGGTCTCTCACTGGCACGTCTACTTTGGCGCAATGCTCGACCGAGCTTCTTGATTTATTTTTGATTATTGTTATACTTTACGTTTATTACAGTATTGCATAAAACTGCGTTTATGTTAGTAAGACTTTAATTGTATGCTGTTCAATGATTAATAAATTTTGTCATTTTAAAATATATGTTATTAATATCCAAATTTTATGTTATTAAGATAACTGTACCAATTCAGCTACTTTATTTATTCTCGACAAATATGAAACATACTTACCCGATATTGGTCCAATGAAAAAATTTAAAACGAAGAAACTCATGTGGTTAAAAATATCTGCAGACATGATGAAAATATTAAATAATTCAAAAACTCCTCTACAAATTGAAAATCGGTACAAAACTGTCTTAAAAAGAAAGAAAAAAGCAGTAGAAAATAACAATAAGTCGGATAATTCTAAAGAAGAGATACCATTTGAAGAAGAATTACGCAAAATTGCACGTGTAGATGACAGCATTGAACCTGAGGTATTGCAAAGTGCTAGAGGTGTGAAATATCCTAAGTTAAAAACGTGAAAAAGATTCGGAAGGAATCTGCAACAGTGGTCTCGCCAAACATGCCATTGATGGGTCACCAAAAGCAAGAAGATTGAAGCGGAGCAATCAAGAGATAAGGATAGAATTGTTTGAAAAAAAAAGAAGCTTCAACAAAAAAAGCGACATCAGGAGAAGTTAAATTTGATACGTGAGTTGTTTGCCAAACAGAATACAGAGTGATAAAATAATGCAGACTAGTCAAGAAAGAAAAACCAAATATATTAATAGATATAACATAGAACTATGAAATATGGCTGCTTTTCTTTTAATTTTTTTGTAGTCAATTAGTAACAAAGATAGAATACACTTGTGTCGTCTAGTTCATTAAAAGGAAAACAACCTATATAAATATAAAGACTGACTTTATAAAATATTTTTTTATTAATAATTTTTTTATTAATAATTTTGTTTTTTATATATTATGTTCCATTAATTATTTTATGTTTGCTTTTTACATAATTTTTTTTTTTCATTACTTTTTTTTCTTTATCGACGTTAATATTTTGAATTGTTGACTCTCCTAACTCTTTGATGAGATATAAGGAGTCAATAGCCGCGTGTGACACAAATACAATTATTAATAAATTTTTTAATTTCCTTATTTTTTATACTAGCATTAAATTATTTTATATTAATTCAAATTGTTAATATAAAATAATATTTTCTTATAATCAAGCAAAATATCTTATATTTTCGTATATAAACGTTATTGCGAAAAGAACTAAAACTAGGATTTGTCATAAAAATATAGTAAGTCATTTTAAACACAGTATTTTTTTAATACACATTTTCGAGAGCAAATAGTACAGCAAATAACAATATATATTTGATATATGATCAGATTCTGTGATACTTTTGCTATATGTATTAAATGTATGCAATTATTTGCATGTTTGATAAATTGAATGATAACATCAGTGTTATGCGAAATATTAATATTCCTATCTTATTGTTAAAAAAAATAAGTATTATCTTGTTTCATGAAAACATTATAGTTATATACATAAATCTTATGAATTGTTTTCTACCTACCCAGATAGTACACAGAATTAAAAAAGGAATTCAGGTTTATGTCATCAAATCGGAGTTTACTTGAGATGCAAAAAAAATTTTTCTGACTTTTCAGAAAAAAAATTCTTTTTGCGTCTCAAAATGAACTCAAAATTGATGACATAACATGAATTTTTTTTATTTCTTTTGACTTCTCTGTGCTATCTGAGTATATTACTAAGTTAAATAATAATTATATTGTCGCGAATGTACTATCTCTTTTTTCATAAATACAGTATTACTATTTCTTTTTTTTTTTCATACGTAGAATATTACTACCAATATTATTACTAGATATAACATTACTTTTATTATTAGCTAAAAAGTGGTTTTTTTATACTAAATGTTTACGAACAAAAATGTATATTATTTATAGTTTATAAACAAGAAATATGGTTTACAAACAACAACAAAATATGCAGTATGTAATTATTATTATTATTGTATTAAACCTTTTTATACTAAATGTTTACGAACAAAAATGTTTATTATTTATAGTTTATAAACAACAAATATGGTTTACAAACAACAAAGAAATATGCAATATGTAATTATTGTTATTATTGTATTAAATCTTATTTTATGGGAAAAGTATATTTAATAAATGATCTCTTTTAATTTCTCCTAATTTCCGGAGTAGAGTTTCTTGCTCTCCTGCACCTTCATCATTACATTCTTTATTGTCTAAAATGATATTAACATCAAAAGTAAATTCATCGTCGTTGTCAATACATAAATTGTGCAAGACACAACAACAAATTATGAATTTCGATATCTTATCAACATTATGGAGATCCAATTCAATGAGTTGTCGAAAACAATTTTTCAAGAGCCCGAATGCATTCTCGATCAATACTCGAGTAGCACAGAACTGTTTGTTAAATTGTCGCTGTTTATCGGATAGATTTCCATAATCTTTGTAAGGAATCACTAGCCATTCTTTTATAGGTGTGTATAGTATGCTGCGCCTCCCAATATATGAAATTTTTCCCCACAAATTCGTGGTAATTCATTATTAATATCCGACAGTTTCAGAACTCTTAAATCATGCATCTTTGCTGGAATCCCAGTAAAGACATCAATAAACCTTTTTCGAGCATCACATATGTCCTATAATGTGACTGCAGGAATATCATGTCTGTTTACGTATGTTACGTCCAGAATTCTCAAAATAAGTCTCTCGGCAGGTCTCGATTAGCAGGTAAAAACTTATGGAAATAATTTGAGTGAGATAGGAAGAACGGAACAGGCCTAATCTCGCGCACACATGTTTCCGGGCGAGTGCGACGAGTCGAATGCGTCAGGTGAGTCAGAATGTAGGTCAGGTGTCGAGAATGACGACCTATGACTCATTCAAACTTTTGCATTCGTGTAGTCCTTATTTTGCGTAAGCGAATTAAATCGCTTTTACGCGGGATCGGAGCGGGAATTAGAGGTGATTGAAATAAAAGAAAATGGTTAAAATTAAAGATTACAATTTATTTTAACATAATAAAAGAAATAAACGATTACAATGATAGGTGGTAACTATTAAAATAATAATAATTAATTTACGAATAACATTTTTGTTAGCAGAGAACATGTATGATAAAAGAAAGAAAAATCTTATGATTGATTTAAGAAATCTTAACAGAAAATGCAATTATAAACTTAAATTCTAATTTGTGCTTAACGAGATATAAATGTGCGTGTGTGGGTGTGTATTGTGATCAGGGGATTTTAGTTATCCAGGTAGTTTTGGACCGAGTCGAAGATTTCTTCCAATTCGTTGGCTGCTCTTTGATTCGTTTTGATATTTTCGTTTACGATATTTTCTATTTCTTCGGGAGTAAATAATGAGTAGGAATGCGGGTTTTCTTGAGGTTCAGGGGAGTAAGAAGGGGAGGGATGATGAGGTTCAGGGGAGTAAGAGGGGGAAAGAGAGAATGATTCGGCGGACAGATTTGAGACTGGTGGAGACGAATCGGTCGGTTCGTCGGAAGTTCTTAAATTAATTAGAGCGCTAGGCAAAACAGAATTTTCTCCTCGCAAATTGTTGAATTTTTTGGAGAGCGATAACGATGCGCCAAGCTTCCGGACTTTCTTATTTTGACGATTCCGACAGTTCTTAATGCCTCTTCGAGATTCATGTTCAGGGACTCGCTTACGCACTAGAATGAATTTGAGAATTAAGGCTACGTTCTCTCTTTCTAATAAAGGAAAATAAAATCTAGATTGTAACTTCTTGAAAGAAAGAAAAGGAAAGAGTTTGAATTAATAAAAGGAAAGGAATTCTTTGTTTTTGATGGAAGCAAAGAAAGCTGCGAATTCAATCGAACGAGAGTTCGATTGTATCCAGCAGGGATTAAAAGGTAGTTGCGGATTCAATCGAAAGAGAATTCGATTGTATCCTGCGGGAAGTAAAGAGAGTTGCGGATTCAATCGAAAAAGGATTCGATTGTATCCTGCAGGAAGTAAAAGAATTGCGGATTCAATCGAAAAAGAATTCGATTGTATCCTGCGGAAGGTAAAGAGAGGTGCGGACCCAATCGAAAGAGCTCGATTGTATCCTGCAGAAAATAAAGAGAGTCGCGGATCCAATCGAAAGAGCTCGATTGTATCCTGCAGAAAGTAAAGAGAGTCGCGGACCCAATCGAAAGAGCTCGATTGTATCCTGCAGAAAATAAAGAGAGTCGCAGACCCAATCGAAAGAGCTCGATTGTATCCTGCAGAGAGTAAAGAGAGTCGCGGACCCAATCGAAAGAGCTTGATTGTATCCTGCGGAAAGTAAAGAGAGTCGCGGACCCAATCGAAAGAGCTCGATTGTATCCTGCAGAAAGTAAAGAGAGTCGCGGACCCAATCGAAAGAGCTCAATTGTATCCTGCAGAGAGTAAAGAGAGTCGCGGACCCAATCGAAAGAGCTCGATTGTATCCTGCAGAAAGTAAAGAGAGTCGCGGATCCAATCGAAAGAGCTCGATTGTATCCTGCAGAAAGTAAAAGAATTGCGGATTCAATCGAAAGAGAATTCGATTGTATCCTGCAGGAAGTAAAAGAATTGTGGATTCAATCGAAAGAGAATTCGATTGTATCCTGCGGAAAGTAAAGAGAGTAATAGAGGGAGGAAAAGAAGGGTAGTAAAATAGTACTGGGTATATAAGTATTTTAAAAAATATAATAAATATCTTACTAGAGAGAGAAGGTAGTCTTATGGAGAGTAAAAAAAAATAATAATGGATGGCTAAGACTTACTGTTGGTTGAAATTTATGAAGGTGCGAACGATTTGGCGTTTGGCGGAGCGGATTCAGCTTACAACGGCGGACGGCTGGTCGACGATTGCCACTCAGAGTGTTCGGAAGTTGCAAAAGAACTTGTTGACTAATTCTCACAATGCCGCGTCAAATTTAAGTATGACGAGTACGAATCCGAACGTCACAAACTCGGACATATAATGTCACGGAATGTGCGACGGATCGAACTGGAGTGAATCGCGGACAATGAATGACGAAAATGAGCGATTGAGCAGAATGAAAAAAGTGCTGTAAGTACTCGCGAGCTCCGGAGCTCTTTCCTTTTATACCTGATTCTGCCTATGATTCCTATGGGATTTTAATCCGCAGGTGTACTATCTCTTATTATTGCCCACGCGTTACCTATTAATTGCGCGACAAGTGTTTCCTATCGATGGGGTCAATCATCCGCGTTTCAACGCTTGCTTCTGCCAAAATCGCTACGTGTCAAGGGTAGACCAACCGTATTGAGTCGACCGGACAATTTTAGCGTATCTGCGCGGTTAAGATAGACCATCTTTTCGTAATTTTCGGTTGCTTGGCTGCATCGATTTCGAAAGAAAAGAATTGTTACTCTGCAGGACGTAACACGTATCTTAATTTTATTTTATGTGCTGATGTTTGCACATTAATTGATGTCCCATCAATGCAACCGAGTAAGTTAGGAAAACCCGAAATCTAAAAGTTATATACACTTTAATCAATTAATTGTTATATTAATGCTTTCTTGTATTAACAATTTTGCTATACACACACACACGCACGCGCGCGCGCGCGCGCGCACACACACACACACACACACACACACACACAGAGACACACAGAGACACGCGCGCGCGCACGCACGCACGCACATGTCAAGAGAAAGAGAGAGAGAAAGAAAGTCATACACTACATTATTAATTATCTTTACTACAATATTAATTAGCTTTAGATTAACATACTTGTAAAAACTTGTTTGCAGAGGTTTCATTGTCTTCAAATTTTATAATCCTAGGAGCCATATATATAATTAAAAAATTAATTACGGGTCGTTTTGTCTAAAAGTTGTTGCATGACAAATTCCAAATCTCTATGAAACATCTCTGAGACAGACTTTATTCCCAGCAAACATAAATATGGAATATACAGTTACTATCAACGCAGAAATTAATGGTAATTCAGTACAAATATAAATACCAACTTACCACAAAAATGATAAAATATCTATTTCTGCAATAGTACGCTTGCTACTTCCGTGTCTCGAATCAGACGGGTAAAATCCGCAATGTTCATGCAGCTCTGTTAATCTGTAGACTGTTGTTCTTGCAACACGGAAATGACTTTTAAACTGTAATAATTTGATTTAAAATAAAATTAATTGGTAAGTACCACAGACTCCATTAGATTAAAAATAATTAATAATAATAATGTAATATAATAATGTGATATAATAATAATAATAGTAATAGTAATAATAGTAATATTAATAATAATAATATTAGGAGTACAAATTGAAAACCGCCGTTTTTTGTCAAAATTTGAGGATTGATTGTTGAAAAATGGTTACATACTTATTCTTGGAAGTATTGTCCATCGCTGGCCACTACTTTCTCCCACCTTTCGGGCAGCATACGAATCCCGCGTCGAAAAAACTGCTCGTCTTTTGCGGCGATCCACGAATCGACCCAGTGTTTGGCCTCTTCGTAATAATGGAAGTGCTGCTCAGCCAGGCCATGCGCCATTGATCGGAACAAGTGGTAATCTGAAGGGGCGATGTCAGGAGAATACGGCGGATGAGGTAAGACGTCCCATTTCAATGTTTCCAGATAGGTTTTAACGACCTGAGCAACATGTGGCCGAGCGTTGTCGTGCAGCAACATTACTTTTTCGTGTCTTTACTCGTATTGTGGCCGTTTTTCCTGCAATGCTCGGCTCAAACGCATTAGTTGTGTTTGGTAGCGAGCTCCTGTGATGGTTTCACCCGGTTGCAACAGCTCATAATAAATCACGCCGAGCTGGTCCCACCAAATACACAGCATGAGCTTCGAGCCATGGATGTTTGGCTTGGCCGTCGATGTTGATGCATGGCCGCGGTAGCCCCACGATTTTTTTCGCTTTGGATTATCATAATGGATCCACTTTTCATCGCCGGTTACAATACGATGCAGAAAACCCTTCCGTTTTTGCCGTTGGAGCAGCTGTTCGCACGCGAAAAAACGCCGTTCGACGTCTCTCGGCTTTAATTCGTATGGCACCCAGTGTCCATGCTTTTGGATCATTCCCATGGTTTTCAAACGATGTGAAATAGCTTGTTGAGTCACGCCCAATGAATCTGCAAGCTCTTGTTGCGTTTGAGATGAATCTTCATTCAGTAATGTTTCCAATTGTGCGTCTTCAAACTTTTTCACCTGTCCGGGACGCTCCTTGTCTTCTACGCCGAAATCACCACTTTTGAAGCGTTGGAACCATTCTCGACACGTTCTTTCACTAATGGAAGCCTCACCATAAGTTTTTACAATCATTCGACGCGCCTCAGCCGCAGATTTTTTCGAATTGAAGGCAAAAAGCAAAACTTTCCGCAAATGACGCTTATTGGGCACAAATTTCGACATTTTCGATCACAAAAAAATATATAACGCCGATAAAAATTCACAACTGCAATGATAAGGAATTGTTGCCAGATGCCCAACCTTACATTTAAAATTTTTGATCTAACGTTTGGCGCCAGCATTTACCGCTGGCGCCATCTACTGGAAAACGGCGGTTTTCAATTTGTACTCCTAATAATTAATATTACAATTATTAATAATATAATTATTTGTATTAAAGAATAAAACGTTAGAAATACGAATCAAACGCAGTAGTTGGTGCGTCAATATAATAGTACATGCATTTCGCTATCAGTACATAAATATGAATACAAATAACGGACGCATTTCGACTTTCCTTGAAGTCATTCTCAACGATAATTTTAAATTAACAACATCATATATGCTAATTGTTAATTTAAAATTATAGTTGAGAATGACTTTAAGGAAAGTTGAAACGCGTCCGTTATTTGTATTCACATTTATATACTGATAGCGAAAAATATGTACTATTATTATTGACGCACCAACTACCGCGTTTGACTCGCATTTCCTACGTTTTATTCTCTAATTTTAATACTAGCAAGTCTATCTTAAATATTTTGATAATTATTTGTAGTATTGATACTATATTTATACAATAGAGGAGAAAAGGGTATTATGGCTACTGTTGACAATATAGTTACCCCTATTATCTCCATTATTAGATGACGTATTCTAACAATTGCTTATGGAGTTATTCATTTAGTAGCCCCCCGTTTTTTAGTGATATTAATATGACAATACATAATAAGGTACAATTGTTATAAAGCATTTTTACTTTTGAGCACTTCTAAACTTTTTCAAGGTTTTTCACTTTTTCACCTTTAATCTTTAATTACTTATACTTTTTCATTATTCTTAAACTTTAGTGTATTATCACATGAATGTACATACACTTGAGTGTTTTTTTTTATTATTTACATTTTATTCAGCTATACACATTTTGAGTTATACAAAGTTAAAACAATAACATGGAATTTCATTAATATAGCCTTTTAGGCGAAATTTTTATATTGAAATATTTCTTCAATAAATCGATCGTCATTCTAGAGAACGGTGTTTAGAACATAGACTAAGGTAGACGGAGCCTTTTTACGAGGGGTAGCTGAGATTAGCAGTAAGGGGGAGCTACCAACTCTTCGGCTATTTCCGCAGCGTTCGGCTATGTTCGGGTTTACATAAAGCCAGAAGAATGTAATTACTCGGGATATGCCAGAAGAATGTAATTACTCGGAGCTATATTCAAAACTGAGTAATAATTGAATAAGGAATAAATGTAATAAAGGAATACATGAAATAAAATATATGTTTATTATTGATTTTTATTGGCCTTTAAATATAATTAATTTGTTTAATGTATGTCTGTCACTTAAATTTTCGTTTTTTATATAATGAGTTAACCTTATTTTAGCATATAATTCTATAATGCATCGCAATAAATGATTTAAATGATTACTAAAGAAACATTGATCATTAATATGCTCCTTTAATTGAATAAATATATTTTTATTGTAAGATATATTTTCCATTACGTTATATATAAAAGCATTCATATTAAAATTATTTAGAGCTTTATTTGTTCTTATGTACGTAAGTATTGCATTTTCAACTCTTTTGCATATATAAATCATATCTTCTGATGGAAATATTAAAGAACCTTTATTTTTTAAATGTATTAAATTCTGATTTATTCCTACATCATTCGCGATTAAAACATCAATACATTCAGCACAGTGTAAAGTCTTCTTTAATTTTTTAACTATATATCCTGCTATATATGTAATTATTTCGTTTTTATATTCGGTTGTACTTAGGGGTAATTGAGTGTGTAACAAATAATCATGATCTGTTTCTTCTGTATGCAAAATATCTAACCATTGGCTATTTGAATTTTTATATGTTGTAGCATTAATGATATTCAATGAATTCTGTGATGATGAAATATGCAATATGGGTATATTCTCCAAGGGTATGCAATTACCGGAATCTTTCTCGCGTATTTCTACATGTACAATTAATTTCTTTAAAGCAGATTTGAATTGTTTAACAGTTGGATTATTATTATGTCCGCCATGGGATCTTATACTACCAAATATTAACTCTAAATGGTCTTGGCTGACTTTGTACATTGGTAAATAGTCCAAGAAATTGTTGTCAATACAAGTAAACTTATATAGATGTAACATACTTTCAATATTGATTAAAAAACCGAGGAAACCTGTTTTTAGTTTAGACTGTAGTATGCTTTGATGTCTGTTTTCTTGTAATAATGACAATTTTTTAATATAGTTAGCACACTCTTCGACTTTTTTAGTTATTTCCGATAAATTTGTTACGCTTATCGGCTTTTTAAATTCATATTGTCTTTGGTTTTTAGAATTCAAAATATCAAATAGATCATTGAACATTGATGTAAACTTAATTGTTTCGGAACAATGTTGAAATTGTGATAATTTTAATACATTTTTACAAAATTCGAACGAAGTTGCAACTGATGCGCTTAATAATTGTGATGCTAATTTAACTTTCATTTTATTTTTATGAAATTTTATGTGCATGCGTCTAAGTTTATTTGCTAAATGTAAACCTTCGGCTTCTTGTAATTTATGCAATTCTTCAAAATACTTCCATTCAATTGTATCCTTGTTGTTAGCATAAAGAATCTTCAGTTTAGCCAATGTATTCCGTATCAATTTCAACATATGGCTAGGATCCAAAAATACATAAACGTTGAAATCATTAGATGGATGTTTGAACCATGTCTGAAAATTTTCAGAAAAATTTAAATTGCATCCTAAACTCTGGAACATTGTTAAATTAGAGCATAAACCATCACACGTGAGTGACACAATTAACATTCCAGCTTCTTGAAGTGCAATCAGGCATTGAATAGTTAAATTTTTCTTCTGTTCAGTATTTATGCCATTTATTAGATAATATGCAATTGGCAATTTCCAAGAGTCATTGATGCATACCACACAAAAAACCAACGCTTCTTTAGCCAGTTTTGTTGAATCACATTCTACATTACTACCGCAGTCAACGTAACCGACAAATTTATCTTTGCAGTAATCCACATGCTGACGTATAGCGACCTCGTCAAAAATTAAAGCACCTATCAATTTATATGAAACAGAACGTGCATGCAATTTTATAGCCTCTAAAGCTTCAAAGTTAATACCAGGTTCTCCATCAACTGAACGATACCACTTTGAAATGGTTTTAGGATGAGGTAAAGCATTATAGAATTTACAGCGAACAAAATTATATGCTCTAGGTGAATAATAGTGTAAAGATAAAGCAAACTGACGTAATTTAGGAGCATATTTTTTGGCTATAGGTAAGAGTTTCTTTTTTCTTATATCACGTTTTACTAATTCTTTCGTACCTTCATTTAAATGTTGCAATATGTCACCTTCATCTTCTGTTATTAGGTTTCGTTTCTGTAATTCCTTTAAGACAGTTTTTAAATCACGAATTTTCTTCTTGCTTTCTTGTGGGTATAATTTATGACATCAAGCTTTCTTTTAAGAGATTTTACTTCTTCTCTATGAATTTTTCGCATTAGAACTTTGATAGGAGAATTAAAAATCCTATCAGGGGAGATGCTTGTTGAACGATGTACTTGAGAATTTACATTATGCACTGCAGCACATGTTTCATTATTTACAACATCTGTCCCAGGCAACTGACAAGAAATATTTTGTTAGTCATCACATTGTGTATATGTTAAATATATATATATATATATATATATATATATATATATATATATATATATATAACATTATTTCTTACATTAACATGTGGGAAAGCATCTATCTTTAATTTTTTTAATGTTATATGTGATTCATAATCTTGTTTTTCAAAATGCGCAGAACAAACAGCTGCTTTTTTCGGTGGACACCAATATTTTAAGTTTAATGCTTCAAGCCATTTATTTTTTCTATTAATATCTTTTGGTAATTTAAAAATTACGAATTATTTAAATACCTTATTATTATTATTATTTAAATACGTATAAACATAATTTTTTAATTAAATAATAAATTTCTTGCAAAAATTAACCAATAGATATATTCTAACTTACAAATGAAATGAAAATTTTTCTGTTTCTTTTTCTTTTTCTTGCTGCTCCCAATTTTTTCTATTGCAGTTATTCCGATTACTGCACCCAGATACAATGCAATAACTCATTGTAAAATATTCAAAGAAGCATGAAAGTGTATAATTGAATAATCGCAAAATGCAATGAAGCTGTAAGCAGGTTGAAGTGACAGCTAAGAGCCGAATGATTCCGAACAATTCCGAATCAAACCGATGTGCTGGTGGTCGCCCCTTACGGCTAATCTCAGCGCCACCCCTGTCCTATCTAACAGTATAAGCTCCGTCTACCTTAGTCTATGGTTTAGAAACATTAAAAACATTATTTTATGCTTGTTGTTTAATGTTAAACAGGGATAAAATGATATTTCTAACTAAATTTCTAATGGTATTTTTAAAGTTACTGAACGCAAGAAAATTCTATATTAGGAAAATTCTAAACAATGGAAAATTAAAAATACATAATTTTGTAACAAGATACTGTGTTTTTTCTAAACTAAACAAACTTTTTTAAATTATTCTTATAGATAGCTATATAACAACCTTTTTTTTCTGTCACCGATTATGCAGAACATTAGATTTTTATAAATCACGTCCTAAATAATAAATATCTCATTATTTTGAGCCTAGAATCTATCAAAAATTATTTAATAAAATGAAAATGGGTGCCATATTACCCTCTTCTCCTCTATATATTATTGCTTCACGTGTAATAGAATATAATCTGCAGAAACAATGAAAACAAATGTACTTACATCTTGATCCGTTAAGTTATGCACCACCTGAACAAAATTTTTTATTTTTGGAATTTTCCGCGGATTTTTTAATACTTCTTCTTCATCACTGCTGATGATGATGATGATAAAGAAAGCAAATCTAGTAATGCAATTGCTAATCGTGCATCCCGCGCAGCCATGTTGCACTGAACTGGCACCGTCTCTGGGAGCTCGTGCCGAAATCTTGCAGGAAAGGGCAAAAATTCGGCACTAGTCTTCCCAGTGAAACAACGCGCACCGGTTTCGTGCGCACCGAAACGATCAGTGAAACACGTTGCCCGTAGCGAGTGCGCACCAGTTCTCCCAGTGAAAAATGCTATAAGACACGCGCTTTTTATTTTGTCCTTAGCGGCATCGCAAAGAGGGGTGTTCAAAACCTTGCAGTGCCAATTTTCTTTTTTTTTTTTTTTTTAAATAAAAGCTACATTTATCAATTGTAATTAATTTTTATTATTTTTAGCAAGATATTAATCATTATAAATTATTCGTTACATGTGTTACGTCCTGCGGAGTAACGATTCTTCTCCTTCGCAACCAGCGAATATTCCAATTAACGGGGGCCGAGCGACGGTGATCTCACCCTGATTCCAAGAATATGGTGACTCTCACGGCAATAATTAGATGTCGTGAATTAAGTAGAGATAAATTCACCAATCATGGAGATTTGAGATGACACTGTCGCTTGACGCCCAAGACATCAAAGGTAATGAAATCAAGGAGCTGGAAGACGCACGTGTGCACCCCTTTGAACTCTGAACGTCCGGCACCCACATAGCAATAAATCGAAAATTTTTGACATTTAATGCTTTCAGGAGTTCAATTGTCAAACCTGCCGCTTTCTCGGATAACAATTACCGAGAAATATAAAAAAGTCATAAAAACAAATATTGCACGTGGGCGCATTAATGAATAAAGTGGTGCACACGGCCCTCGATGGGACAAAGGGAATCATAGACGAAAATTTGTATAAATAGGCGCGTTTTCCAGCGGAGCGCGCAGTCTAGTCCTGATCATTCCGAGTCGCAGTTCCGTGGCATCTTGTATGCTCGAGTTCTCTGACTCTCGGATCGCGGCCTTTAAACTCGTGCGGAGCGTACGTCTCGGTCGAAAGAAAAAGTGCCATTCGAAACGTGCCTGGTTGGGGTCTGCAGACCATTGCCCATCGCACGCGGAATCCCTCCGACCGGACCATCTCCCGCTGAGTACGGCCCAGTTTGGAGGCCTGCGACTCCGAGAGTATTCCATTCACTATTATCAACACTCACACATTCAGCAAGTAGTAAGTCCAGAATTAATCACCTAGTTTACTTCCGCTCTTGTTCTTTTTCTCGAACACCTTTTCTCTCTTTGCGAAGGATTTTTTTTTTGTATAAACATAATATATTCACTAAATTTATTACTCACCCATACTCTCTCTCTCTCCCTCTCTCTCTAATTTTCCATTCTTCTTGGGATTTACTCACAAGAGTCAATCCGGAAGAATCTTTTTATTATTAATTTTCCTCTTTCTTAGGATTTACTCACAAGAGTCAATCCGGAGGAATCTTTTTATTATTAATTTTCCGCTTTCTTAGGATTTACTCACAAGAGTCAATCCGGAGGAATCTTTTATTATTAAATTTCCTCTTTCTTAGGATTTACTCACAAGAGTCAATCCGGAGGAATCTCTTTATTATTAATTTTCCTCTTTCTTAGGATTTACTCACAAGAGTCAATCCGGAGGAATCTTTTTATTATTAAATTTCCTCTTTCTTAGGATTTACTCACAAGAGTCAATCCGGAGGAATCTCTTTATTATTAATTTTCCTCTTTCTTAGGATTTACTCACAAGAGTCAATCCGGAGGAATCTTTTTATTATTAATTTTCCTCTTTCTCAGGGTTTACTCACAAGAGTCAATCCGGAGGAATCTTTTATTTACTAATTTTCCATTCTTCTTGGGATTTACTCACAAGAGTCAATCCGGAAGAATCTCTTTATTTCTTCTCTTCAATCGCAAAAATTTCTTTCCTCCTCTTCCTCTCTTTAGATTTAGCCGAACCCTTTTTACCTTCAATCTCCTCTGGTTTCACTCGAACCCTGTTCGGGTTAACCCGAAGGAGTGTTTAAACTCCAACCTTTCGATAAACATAGAGAGAAACGGAGTTTCGTTTTTTTTTAGTGAATAATGATAATATTCCCCGAATCCACGAATATAAGTCCCGAGCAGCCGTGAAGCGGCACCGGAATCGCCACAATCGCCGAATCCGCCGCCTCAAAGCCATTGAGGAGGAAATCCACCAGATCGCCGCCCAAGTCAATCGACTTTGCCCCCCTGTCTCGTACTCGCCGGTCGCACCGGAAGAAGAGCGACTTCCCCCATTCGCATTTTTCCCCCACTCCCCCGTAGATAATTTTCCCCACGCCTACTCCCCAGTAGATAGTTTTTATCGCGCCGACTCCCCCTTAGATAATTCTCCGCGCCCCGACTCCCCCGTAGAAAATCTTCGCGCTGACTCCCCCGTAGAAAATCTTCGCGCTGACTCCCCCATAGATAATTTTCTTCGCGCCGACTCCCCCGATTCTCAATTAACTTATAGGATCTTCCCGGATTCTCCTGTTTCACTCTCTCCTCCTGGAACTCCGATCCCTGTTGTCTACGATCCGGTGGAAGACCAACTTCCTGCGGATTCTCCTAGTGTAGGGGCCCGCGATCTCGAAGAGGAGGAGAAAACTTTCTCAACTCCTTCGATCCTCGGATCTCACGATCTCGAGGATGAGAATCGTTCTCCTAGCCCCGCGCTTAGTGTGGAATTCGTAGAGGAGCTGCCACCCCTCCCCCCACGTTGCTATTTTGCCCCTGGTCCCCTTCAGTCATTGGAATCTGTTTTGTCGGTACTTCCAATGTCCTCTGCCCCACTCCCTCCTGGCGCGTTCTCGCTCGGGCCCAAAGAATTTGATCTCGAAGCGGTCCGTGCCTTCCTTTCCCGTTCTCCCCCCGATGCGCTCGTTCCTGTGTATCTTCCCCATATATACCCAAGGTATTATTTAGTCCCCAAGCTAATATTCTTAAATCATTTCCGCCCCAACACCGCTGTGTTAAAAGAACTTCCAATGTAAATCGCACACCTACATCCACACATACATACACATATATATTGTGACGTGGCAGTTTTATCTGCCTCGCCACTTCGTCCTCCGCCTGAGCATAGCGCAAGGAGGCGCGTAAGACCGGGTCGGGCACTCAGCGAGAGAGCGAAATCTCCGGCGGGACTGCGGCGCGTATTGATTTCATTTATTTATTCGCGGCTTATTTCATGTATCCGCGGGCACCTCGACAAACGTCGCCTAAGGACCAGCAGCAGCGAGGAGGATGGGCAGCAGCAGGACAAGGAGAAAGCGATCGTCCAGGGTCGGCGCACGGAAAACCGACGGCGGAGAGAAGGACGAGACTCGACGTGGTGACAGATATGCGCCACGCAAAAGAGGCTCGCAATTGGCGCAGCCGAGGGACAGGCCAGGGCGGACGAACGGCCAGGACAAGGGCCTTCGAATGCCGGCTGTCCGTCGAGAAGGGTAGCGGCGAAGAATCGTCGCGGGAAATCTCTGCTGCTGTCGTCCGCGAGGACGACGAGAGCGACGAGGATATCGGATGCCGACGGGGACCGCACGACACCTGCGGAGACCCGACACTGCGCTGCCGTGACGTCACGGCTAGATAAGGGCGGCCGCTGATAGGCCGCGCCGCTAGGCGCAAGGATATCGCGCACCCTGTAGGAGGGGTAGCGCTCATCGATCGCGCATCGAGCGCGATCCTTTCGGCTTTTGCGTGCGACCCGGCGATCCCTGCGGTGCGAAGCGTGAACGAGCGTGCGAGATATCGGTGGAGATATCGTGAGCGGCTATCGTCGAGTGTGCCAGGCCCGGACAAGCCCCGCGGATCGAGGAGCGGAGGAAGAACCGTGCTGAAGTCGAGGTGACCCGTCTAACCGCTGTGTAAAGCCACGAGCTGTCGGTGTCGACCGGCTCGCGTTCTGAGGTGGAGCCATTGGGTTCGTGTGTGAGTGCGTCCGCCGCGTGGCGATTGAACGCACCTTCCTTTTTAGTATTTGGTCGGCCCTCCACCTCAAGCGTGAGACCTTGTCGAGGCACCCAGCTGTCGGCTGCCGCGTGTACGTTGTCTGTCCCGCCGTAGAAGCTCGCGGACGACCGGCTTCCCGGGAAGCCGCAAAGCCCTCGCACGTGTTACGGCCGTGATCACACGACCGTCCGCGTTATCGGTGCGTTGTCGTGTCGCGCGTCTTCGCGAGAATTGTGCATTGTGACCGCGACGACGGCATTGCCGTCACCGGGTATCTTGGATCGCATTGCGTTTGAATTAATTGCGGTCCGTTAGCGAAAGTTCGCCGAGTATGTTCTCGCCGCGCTGTTCCGAGCGCGCGTGATTGGCTGTCTCGTTCCGCGCGGGACCAACCGTCGTGGTTCGCGCCGCTAGCGTGAGCATTGTAGTATTTAAGAACCTTTTCGCGTTCCGCTTATTCGTTTTCGTTAACTCTCTTTATCTTTTCCGTTCTTTGCTTGCGTCGACTGATGATTTCGTTGCGTTTGATTCTACTCTGTCTCCGTCCTATGCTACAATACATGTTATTTCTCTCTGTTATATCGGCCTGATCGTGCTTACTTTCTCGCCTACCCGTCTCCTCCAGTAAGAGAGCCGCTTCGTCCCTGTCTCCGCTTTCCCGCCCCTCTACCGGTTAGAGGAGCTAGCTGGCCGCGTGCGAGCGACGATTCCGCTTTTGTGTAACGAGTTATCGCGTGATACGAATTGGCGTTTAGCGTGGAAAAGTGAACCCGGCGACGCGACCGGCGTAATCGCGTCTGGCGCCCAATTTCGCGATCTGGTTGGAATCTAGCTGTCGGTATTCTTGTCGCTCTCGCGCGCGCTTTGTGTAGCGTCTCCGCTACCTTGTTTGATCGCGCACTTCGCCGTTGCTCTCCGGCGTCCGAAAAGTGCGTGACAAAATTTGGCGCCCAACGTGGGGCGCGCCAGTACAAATTTCTTTCTACGGTCTTCAGGAGACACGGGCGTAGCAACTAAACATTTTTTTTCTGCGTGTTATCGGAGGAATTTCGGGCCGGCGAGAGATTCTATGTTGAGTGTGAGTAATTTTTTTTGTTTTTCCTGAGTAAGTGTTGTGTGCGTCCTGCCTGAGTTTTTTTTGCTTTCCGGTTCTCGCTGGAATTTTGATAACTTATTGCAGGCCAATTTCAACTTTCAATTGTTTGACACCGCTAACCCTTGACGAATAATAGCAAAATTTCTCGAGACCATATTAACCGTCTTTTGTAATTAATTTTTGTTCGCTTCTGGTATCGTCTTGATTCTTGCGTGTGAATGTTGCTTCTCAAGCTGTGAGTTGCGATTTTGAGAATTCGCAATTGACATTATTATTTGCGATTTTGTGACTTGATATCGGCAAGCAAGACCATAAGCAGTCCGTCTTGTTTGATCGGTGAAAATTTGCGAATATTATTTCGCGACGGTGGAATTTGCTGCTCAGTGCCGATTATAGTGCTTGGCGTCGAGGTAAACACGCCGAGGAATTTAGGAGGAGGGCGTGCTGTTGAAGTATCGTGCCGTGTTTGCGCGTTCGAGTGTCGCAAATATTTTGGGATCTTAGAATACGCTTTGAGTGACCGTTAATTTTCGCTTCGGCTATCGTTATCGTTTTCATGGGATATCGTCGTGCCATTGCGCGCGTGGAAATCGGTTGGTCGCGCGGGGAAATAACGTCGCGTAAAAATGAATTCGACTAGATACGACGACGAGTGGATTTTTACCGCCACCCTCGAACAACTAATTGCCGCGCTGGAAGAGCAGGGGCTCTCAACCGAGGGTTCTCAATCCGCGCTCGCGTTGAGATTATTGCGCCACATGCGGGCGACGCGTGTAGGCGAATCGTTCGGTGGCGCGGACGGCGCGCGAGGGTTACCGGATTACGGACAGTTGAATCTCCCCGAGGAGGGGGTACCGCGACCAGACAGTCCCTTCGAGGCCGCGATGAGGCCGCTGGCGAGCGTTCACGCGTCCGGGGGAGGCGGGGGACGTCGACCACCGGGATCGAGCGACGCGGCCGCCGCTTACAACATCATGCGGCGTTGGAATCTAAAGTTTTCCGGCGCGCGAGGGGAAGACGCGGAAACTTTTTTGTTACGAATTGAGGAGGGTCGCGAGTTGATACCAGTCGAGGATACCGACATCTTGCGATGCCTACCGTTCTTCCTATCGGGTGTCGCGCTTCACTGGTTCTGTGCTAAGCGCACGAAGTTAACGACGTGGGTTACGTTCAAGGCGGCGTGGCGTGCACGATTCGGGGATCCCGACTTCCAGTTCGCCTTGCGGGATGAAATTATGCGGCGTACCCAGGGCGAGCGCGAAACAGTCGTGGACTACTTAACGTGTCTAAATGCGCTTTTCGACCGTCTCTCACCCCCGTGGGGTGAGGAAGAGAAAATCGGTTACGCACACCGCCACATGTTGCCGCGCTTGCAGACTATGGTGCCGCGCGATTCGGTCACCGATTTGGATTCCCTCGAGTTATTGGCGGCGCGAGCGGAAAGTTGTTGTCGGGCAGCCTTAAGTTATCGAGCACCTCCGCCGCCGGAGCGATCGCTATTCCCCGATCTAGCCTATCGTCCTTCAAAGGAGGGGGGACGCGGCGGAAAATTGAATGACACTCTCGCGGCATTAGAGATATCGGGTTTAGGTGAGAACGAGGGAGCGCCGCGCGCGGGGAGGGGGAAAAAGGCGAAGGCTCGCAGCGACGCTGCGACAACCGCGCCGTCAACCACCGCCGTGGCTGGTTCCTCGACCGCCACCCCGTCTACCAGCGTGCCCCGTAACAATCCCGGCAAATGTTGGAATTGCGATCAGACGGGCCACTTTGCGCGTGACTGCAAATCCGCTCCGCGCACTCATTGCTATCGGTGCGGCAAGGCGGGAGTGACGTTGCGTACGTGCCCAGATTGTGCGGGAAACGCCTAAGGAAGTCGGAGAAGGGGGAAAACGCGACTCCTGGCAATGCATCCCCCAATAATGTATTGATACCGGTATGCGCAGATTTCGTTTGTAATTCATTCGGGGCGAGGGAATCATGCCTCTCCTTTATTCGTGTTAAGATATCGGGTAATGAGATTTGCGCTCTATTGGATTCCGGGTCGAGTCGTACGTTTTTAGGTCCGGCCGCTATTGAATTAGTGCAATCGTTGGGATATCGGTTTCGTCGGGCTAGGGACCGCCGCGTGACGACTGCGACCAGCCAGACGACGCGAGTGAGGGGGGAGGTCGAGGTACCTCTTGAAATTGAAAACCGCACGCGTACCTTGAGCGTGTACGCGTTGCAGACGTTAGCGTTACCGTGTATATTGGGTATGGACTTTTTGACAGCTTTCGGTATTATGGTTAATTTTGCGGGAAGTACCTGGGGATTCGCGGATGATATCACGCGACAATATCCCCTGGAAATTGAAACCACGAGTTCGCTCTCGGCCGCGCTCGCGCGCGGAGACTCTGTGCCGGAACGGGGGACGAAAGGGGACCCCACCGATCGAGAGGGGAGCTCGCGAGATTCGGCGCCTGAAGAAGCGACCGATATCGTTGGACCCTCTTCAAGCGAGGGGGAGACGCCAACCGTCCGCGCCGATACAGCGCAGCCAGGCGGCTTGAAAGAGCTATCGGCCGAGGAGAGCGCGCGGTTATCGGAATTTTTAGCGTCGGAGATACCGGGGGTGCCCGCGAAACTCGGAGCGACGTCGCTGACGGAACACCGTATAGATGTGGGCGGGCATGCGCCCATTAAACAGCGTTATTATCCCGTGTCGCCTAGGGTACAGGAAGCGATCTATGCGGAGGTCGATTCGATGCTTGAGTCCGGTATTATCGAGCCCTCGAATAGCGCATGGTCGACGCCCATCGTCATGATTAAGAAACCGAACAACACGTACCGCTTTTGTTTGGATTTTCGCCGGTTAAACGAGGTATCGAAGAAAGACGCGTACCCCTTACCATATATAAACGCGATTTTGGATAAACTTCGACCGGCCGGTTACATTTCGACCATCGACCTTAGCCAAGCTTACTTACAGATCCCGTTAGAGAGAGGTAGTAAAGAGTACACCGCGTTTACGGTACCGGGTAAGGGACTTTTTCAATTTACGCGGATACCGTACGGCCTAACGAGAGCGCCCGCAACGTTTCAGAGGCTTTTAGATCGTTTAATAGGTCCGGAGATGGAACCGCACGCCTTCGCGTATCTCGACGATATCGTTGTCGTGACGCGGACTTTTGAAGAACATCTTACGTGGTTGGGCAAAGTATTTGCGCGTATTAGAGACGCGGGGCTCACGATTAACCCGGAGAAAAGTAAGTTCTGTCGATCTCAAGTAACGTATCTTGGTTTTCTCGTGCAAAGCGAAGGGTTAACGTTCGATCCAGAGAAGACCGCCGCTATTGTTCAGTATCCTCCGCCGCGAAACGTTAAACAATTACGTCGTTTCATAGGAATGGCGTCCTGGTATAGGCGCTTTATACCGCAGTGCGCGACGCGGATGGAACCGCTTACAAGTCTTTTGAAGAAGAATCGCTCTTGGGTGTGGGGGGAGACTCAAAAGCAAGCTTTTGAGTCAATTAAATTCTGTTTGACCACCCCACCCACGCTATCGTGTCCGGATTTCGATTTACCATTTTTGCTGCAAACAGATGCAAGTTCAGTAGGATTAGGCGCGGTATTGGCGCAGAAAAACGGGGACGCGGAACATGTAATTGCCTACGCAAGCCGCGCGTTATCGGACGCGGAAAGAAAATATTCCACCACGGAATTGGAATGTCTGGCTATCGTGTGGGCTGTCAAAAAGTTCCGTCCCTATTATAGAAGGATATCGGTTTACGATTATAACAGATCATAGTAGTCTCCGGTGGCTACACAATTTAAAAAACCCGACTGGTCGTCTAGCGCGGTGGGCACTCGAGCTCCTCGAATATGATTACGTGATCGAACATAGAAAGGGTGCGATGCACCATGTACCGGACGCGCTGTCACGACTTTACGAGGATGAGGACACCGACTTTTGTGCCGCTATCGTGACGAATGACGCGTGGTATAACTCGAGGGTCGAGGAAATAACACGCCACCCGCGGCGTTACCCGGAATGGCGAATATTTAACGGCGAGATGTACTTTAGAAAAGCGCGCTTTATGTCGGAGGTCGTGGAAGATCGAGATAGATGGAAGCGTGTGTTGCCTCGGGAATCGCGCCGCGCCGTCATTCGGGAAAATCACGATCCACCGCATGCCGGTCACTTGGGGGTAGAAAAAACGTACCAGCGTATCGCGACACGGTACCATTGGCCGCGCATGCTAAGGGATATCGCAAATTACGTTAAACATTGCGGCGTATGTCAGAGGGTCAAGGTTGAACAAGACGTACCGGCCGGATTAATGGGGCAGCGCGTGATAGAGTCGCCGTGGACGGTGGTCGCCGCGGACATTATGGGACCGTTGCCGACGAGTAAGTCCGGTCACGCGTATTTATTCGTCGTACAGGATTTATTCACGAAGTGGATAGAGTGCTGTCGCAAAGCTACCGGTCGCAAGATTAGGGAGGCGATCGAGGAGATGGTGATATTTCGTTGGGGCGCGCCGCGCGTATTACTAACTGACAACGGGACAGAGTTCCTAAATCGGGATTTGCGCGCAATGTCGGAACAGTATGGGATCTACCATACGACGGTGCCGCCTTATCACCCGCAAGCGAACCCAGTCGAACGGGTGAACCGCATTTTGAAAACCATGATCACCGCTTTTGTAGAGCGAGATCACCGCGAGTGGGACGTGCACATTAACGAGTTTCGATTTGCGTACAATTCCGCACACCATACGTCTCTACAAGCTACCCCCGCCTTCCTTAATTACGGTCGAGAACCGCTACCGGTCGGCTTGCATCGCGAACCGGACGACGCCGGGGTCGAGATAGAGGAAGCGAACCCCGCCGAGTGGCGCGAACATATGGGAAAGATGGGAGCGTTACGGGAGTGGGTCGTTGAAAACTTGGAAGCCGCGCAAGAGCGGCAATCTAAGTATTATAATCGGCATAGGCGCGAAGTCACATTTAACGTAGGCGAACAGGTACTCAAGAGGTACCACGTGTTATCGGCCGGCGCACAACACTTCTCAGCGAAGCTGGCCAAGAAGTTCCATGGCCCGTTCATTGTTCGAAGAATTCTCTCACCAGTAGTCTACGAGTTGGCTGATCTAACGGGTGGGATTGTTGGAAAGGTCCACGTGGAAGACCTCAAGACTTACCATGAGCCTTTGGATGTCTAGGAGGATGGACGCGCCGACGTCTGCCCTGTCTTCTCGCGTCTTCTGCTGTCGGGGGAAGCTTAGGCTTACCTAGTCACACATATTTTTTTCTTTTGTTTGCGCTTGACTCGCCTTTTGTTTTTTTTGTTTGAGGGAAAGCCAGTCGGACCCCTTCCTTTCTCTTGCCGCGGCTATCGGCCGCCCGGACCCAAATGAATATCGTTATATTTTTGTTGTCTGTTTTGTTTTTTTGACGGTTGGTGAGGGACGCCTTAATAAAAGCCTCTTTTGTATACGTTACTGTCTTCGGTTTTGGTGTGAATGCGCCCTGCTCCGTCTCCGTTCCCCATATCCCCTCCGGTCGCCGACGCGAAAGCGCACGCTAGACTTAGGAGCGCGTTGGAGCCGATCGTCCGGGACCGGAAGCGGCGGGACCGCGAGAGGAAAGAGCGAATAGCCAGGGAATGACCATGTCCCCCTGGTCGCGTCCTAACAGTTACGATTTTTTGTTGTTGTTTGGTATGGTCATCTGGACCGTTTTGGGTTGGTTAACCATTTTCTTTTCTTTGCGAATCGGTAAGAATTTTTTTTTTGGTGTTGTGCCGTTTGATTTTTTTTTGGTGATATCGCAGCCGACAGACTGGAGATTTCGGTCGCTCTGAGGCGCCTTCCTCGGTAGCTCGTGGCTGCAGAGGGGCATCTGGACCGGCACGGTCCCGCTTGGCATGGGGGGGTTGTGACGTGGCAGTTTTATCTGCCTCGCCACTTCGTCCTCCGCCTGAGCATAGCGCAGGGAGGCGCGTGGGACCGGGTCGGGCACTCAGCGAAAGAGCGAGATCTCCGGCGGGACTGCGGCGCGTATTGGTTTTATTTATTTATTCGCGGCTCATTTCATGTATCCGCGGGCACCTCGACAAACGTCGCCTAAGGACCAGCCGCAGCGACGAGGATGGGCCGCCGCAGGACAAGGAGAAGGCGATCGTCCAGGGCCGGCGCACGGAAAACCGACGGCGGAGAGAAGGACGAGACTCGACGTGGTGACAGCGATGCGCCACGCAAAAGAGGCTCGCAATTGGCGCAGCCGAGGGACAGGCCAGGGCGGACGAACGGCCAGGAGTAGGGTCGTCGAATGCCGACTGTCCGTCGAGAATGGTAGCGGCGAAGAATCGTCGCGGGGAAATTCTGTTGCGATCGTCCGCAGGGACGACGAGAACAACGAGGATGTCGGATGCCGACGGGGACCGCACGACACCTGCGGAGACCCGACACTGCGCTGCCGTGACGTCACGGCTAGATAAGGGCGGCCGCTGATAGGCCGCGCCGCTAGACGCAAGGATATCGCGCATCCTGTAGGAGGGGTAGCGCTCATCGATCGCGCATCGAGCGCGATCCTCTCGGCTTTTGCGTGCGACCCGGCGATCCCTGCGGTGCGAAGCGTGAACGAGCGTGCGAGATATCGATGGAGATATCGTGAGCGGCTATCGTCGAGTGTGCCAGGCCCGGACAAGCCCCGCGGATCGAGGAGCGGAGGAAGAACCGTGCTGAAGTCGAGGTGACCCGTCTAACCGCTGTGTAAAGCCACGAGCTGTCGGTGTCGACCGGCTCGCGTTCTGAGGTGGAGCCATTGGGTTCGTGTGTGAGTGCGTCCGCCGCGTGGCGATTGAACGCACCTTCCTTTTTAGTATTTGGTCGGCCCTCCACCTCAAGCGTGAGACCTTGTCGAGGCACCCAGCTGTCGGCTGCCGCGTGTACGTTGGCTGTCCCGCCGTAGAAGCTCGCGGACGACCGGCTTCCCGGGAAGCCGCAAAGCCCTCGCGCACGTGCGCGAGTCGTGTTACGGCCGTGATCACACGACCGTCCGCGTTATCGGTGCGTTGTCGTGTCGCGCGTCTTCGCGAGAATTGTGCATTGTGACCGCGACGACGGCATTGCCGTCACCGGGTATCTTGGATCGCATTGCGTTTGAATTAATTGCGGTCCGTTAGCGAAAGTTCGCCGAGTATGTTCTCGCCGCGCTGTTCCGAGCGCGCGTGATTGGCTGTCTCGTTCCGCGCGGGACCAACCGTCGTGGTTCGCGCCGCTAGCGTGAGCATTGTAGTATTTAAGAACCTTTTCGCGTTCCGCTTATTCGTTTTCGTTAACTCTCTTTATCTTTTCCGTTCTTTGCTTGCGTCGACTGATGATTTCGTTGCGTTTGATTCTACTCTGTCTCCGTCCTATGCTACAATACATGTTATTTCTCTCTGTTATATCGGCCTGATCGTGCTTAATTTCTCGCCTACCCGTCTCCTCCAGTAAGAGAGCCGCTTCGTCCCTGTCTCCGCTACCCCGCCCCTCTACCGGTTAGAGCAGCTAGCTGGCCGCGTGCGAGCGACGATTCCGCTTTTGTGTAACGAGTTATCGCGTGATACGAATTGGCGTTTAGCGTGGAAAAGTGAACCCGGCGACGCGGCCGGCGTAATCGCGTCTGGCGCCCAATTTTGCGATCTGGTTGGAATCTAGCTGTCGGTATTCTTGTCGCTCTCGCGCGCGCTTTGTGTAGCGTCTCCGCTACCTTGTTTGATCGCGCACTTCGCCGTTGCTCTCCGGCGTCCGAAAAGTGCGTGACAATATACACAGTAAAAAAATTTGTGTTGAATTTAACACATTTTGCATGTCCCAAATGGTCCACCCAAATTTTTAAGTTAATTTTACACAAGGCAAATATATTAGTCAATTACATAAATATTATGTAATAAATTAACACAAAAAATGTAACACTATCACATAATTTTGTAAACATATTTAATGTCACACAGACACATTTATAATGTTAAATTCAACTGAAATAGTATGTTGTAGATCTCAGTGATATTTAACATATGAAATACGCAATAAAAACAAAATGTGTCACTTTAACAAATTTTACGTGTGTAATCCTTGTAATCACTTTTTTCACATCTACATGCGTGTAAATGCACATTTTCACACATAAAGTATGTAAATTTTCAAGAAACGTATAGGTAAACCAAAAATAAAAAAAAATTTTTTTACAGAGCTTATTATTCTTATAGCTTATATTTGTATTCACTGTTTCGCATATAAGATTCTTTTATTTTATTAATTTCAATTACGCATTGTTTTACAATTTTTAAAAACCCATCGACACGGCGGGTTTTGAACCTAAGATCTTTGGAACAATAATTTAATACGTTAACACTAAGCTAATCATACGCTTGTGATGCTTTTAATAAAAAGTTATATTCAAAGTAAAATTGATTTGAATAAGAAAAAACTTGCGTTTTGAATATCGCGCGAATACTCTTACTAGTCCTTTGATTATTTAGTCTTATTGTTAGATATTTTTTATATAAATTATATAAATAATTAAAACCTGTTGCTGCTCATGACCAGACCAATAAAGATAGTAAAAAAATAACAATTACCAGAAATAGTACCAAAGCATAAAAAAACATTATTGTAAAAAACACGTTGCAAAAATCGACTTTGCAATTAATTGTTATAAACAAATTGTTAAAAATTGACTGTAGAGGAAAACTGATTGCGCCAATCGATTGAAAGAACAAAAAATTCCTAGTCAAATAAATATAAAAATATACTTTTACCAATAACAACTACTTATTCATTTTTTTCAATGTTGAGAAGCTTCATGTGTAATTTCTGTGTGTAATCTTAGTGATGTGTTGTTTTTTTCTAAATGTGTTATTCAACGATTCGTGCATTAATTATACACATATTATATGCGTTTGATTTAATATAATACACTTAATAACACATCTGTTTTTACAGTGTATGTCTATTTAACAGATGGCAACTGCTGAAGAAAGAAAATAACACAAATTATTTGTATAGTTTAACATATAAAATGTGTAATTAATGGCATGGAACATATTTCTTCAGTAAAATTAACATTACGTACATGTTTCTTACTTATTTAAAAAAAATTTGTTTTAAAACTACATTATTTTTATGTCATTTACTCTTTTTATCTATAAATTGTGTTATTTATACACCAAAAAATGTTGAATCAATTCAACACAAAATTTTCAAATAACATAATCATATTATGTTAAAAGAACACTTGGATATGTTACAAATTCAACACAAAAGTTTTAACTAGGATTTATTTTAACACAAATACACAAATTTTTTTATTGTGTATATATATACACTCCCAAAATATCTCCTCGTACCTGCATAAACGAATTGTCGTGTATCGGGGCACATTACCGCACGATTCCGAGCCACGACTGGTGACAACTGCTTATATCTCAGAAGAAAAATCCAACCAAAACTAACAAAAGAGCAAGATTTACGTCCCGGATTGCAACCTCGCAAATCCGCGTAACGTAACAGAAACATACCAAAAAATAAAAGTCAAATACGTTGTCTTAAATATATAATAAAGTCGGACATATGGCAAAATTTTTCAAAAAAGAATATAGAAAAATAAGTCGGTAATGAATTTTGTATGTTCCTAAGCTCAGTTCAAACTTACTTTCAGTTAATTCAAATAATAGAAAATAGAGAAAAAGTTAATATTTTCAAATGATAAAGTAACTATCAACAATAAAGCTAATAATAAAATTGTCATAAAATAAATCATTTTTAACAAGTTTTTCATTTTCAGAAGGAATAAATTTGAAATCAAATCACTTGAATTACAAATAATTCATACAGATTTTTACGGTCCAATAGAACCAATGACTTAAAACGGAAAGAAATATATTATGATTATACAATAGCATAACTTATAGAATGGAAGTTTGAAGCCAAAGATATATTAAAAGAATATGTGCAACGTGTTGAAGCTCATTGAAATTAAAAAGTTTATAAAATAAAATGCGATAATAGAAAAGAGTATATGAATAAAGATATTCAGTTTTGATGCAAAAAGAAAAGAACGCATCAATTACATGGAAAAGCTGAGAGAGTAAAAGGAACAATTATGGATAAAATTCGAACATTATTGATCAATTCAAATTTTAACAAATAATTATAGGTAAAAGCTTTATATACCTCAGTATATATCTTGAATAGAATATCTCAACAGATACAATACAATGTACTCCATATGAAATGTAGATAAAGAATTTACAAATTCTTTAAAAGTATAGTTTACGCTAAAAAGTTAGGCCTATTGAAGAAGCTTGATGAGAGAAATAAAAAATTATTTTTTGCAGGATATACTTCAAATGACTACAGGTTATGAAACTTTAACAGAACTTTATCTCAAGAAAATAGAAGAAGACATAAATGTAGAAGAGATCAAGAAAGGAGAGACAAGAAAAAAGAATAAGAAAGTAGAAAAGAAAAAAATAGTACAGTCGTGACAGTTGTCAAGATTAAACAAATGTTAAGAAGATTTAAAATTAACAAATGTTAAGAAGATTTAATAGATATTAACAATTTAAATATTTTCAAAAAAAAATATAAAGAATTAATTTAAGGAATGTATGTAGATAATGGAATATTAATAGGAACAAGATTTATAAAAAATAGAAGATTCAAAAATCCTGGTATATCTTATGCAGTTAGACATAGTAGTAGATATATTAAAAATTATTCACAACATAATATAAATAAATATGTAACAGCTGCAGAATGTTGTAAAGAGTTGTATTTAAAAACTTTATTGGAAGAATTGCTAAAAAAATTGATATAAATAGAAAATTACTAATTACTAAAAGTAATTACCTTCTTACGAATTTAACTCTTGGGAGAAATTTCCAATAATAATTTTAAAATTCCAATAGTGCACTCAGTATTTAATCAGTATAAATAATCTGTAAAGAAAGGCAATATAATACATTAATTTAGTAAAATAACGTCATTAGTATTAAAATAAACCAAAAGTTTTTGTAGGATTAAAAATTAAACTAAAGCAAGAAGAAAGTTTCATTAATAACAAATGGAATAATTATTAATAATAAAACAAAATATTTACCTTCGTAGATAGTTTTCTCTTGAGGGAAACTGTTGGATCAACAGTTACTTATGCACTAGTTATTACACGTCTATGTAGTGCAGTCAGTATAAAAATTTATAAAGGCAATATAATACATTAGTAAAATAATATCATTAGTAGAAGATAGAGTTAATTAAAAATATCTGGAAAAATGTGAATAAATTCAAATCATTAAATGAAGATATAACAATTATTTTTCTTTCCGGTTTCAAAAATTTGTAATTAGATTAATTAATAAATAAAGTAAGTACATTTTAAATCCAGTTTATTAAAGTTAATGAAGTTAACTGTAACTTTACAATGTATATAAAATTCACTGAAGAACTAGTAAAATAATATATAATGATATTGTTACGTCCAGTCTTTAAGGAAAGATTGTTAAAAAAGGGCCATCTGGAATTTTGGGAAGGCGGGAAAGGACGCAACAGAATCTTTAAACTCGTACTAGACGGATGTATGACACGAGGGCGAAGGCACTTTTATGACTCTGAAAATTGGGTCACCGTGCCACGACACGCTTTGACGCCCTTCCAAGAGTCGTGCGATCGTCCTTATTTGAGTCAGAGAATCGAATCTCTTTAACTCGGGATCGGACCTCGCGTAATCCTTTACTAGGAGAAGGCGTTCAACCAGACGGGTTAATTTGAAGAAGAAATGTAATAAATTTTAACAATTAAATTTCTTTATAAAACTAACATAACATATATTTAAAAACTAACGTACATAATGATATAATTATTATATATCAATAAAAGAGAAAAGAAGATTTTACAGTTTTGACAATTTGATTTGCCGCATTTATTTATTACTAGGGATGTATTGGTTTAACGTTAATTTTTCTCATTGAGTTATAAATAAAAGAGATGATTAATTGCGAACGTTACATATTTGACGGTTCATAATCTAAGCATATAATCTGAATAATATTATTCGATTATTACAACATTACTCAAATAGTTATAATTTAGAGATTATTAAACAGTTGTTACAAAATATACATAAATAAGCGTATGTATAATTATGACACATTTTGGAGAGCGATTTAACCAGATTACAATTAATTCGATACATCAGAAAAAGACGAGATATTAACTTCTGTGATTATTCTTTAGTAATCGATTTTTGGTTAATAAAAAAAGGGGGGAGGGGAGAAAGAAAGAAGGAAAGAATGAATAGTTACTATTTATCGTGTAGCGGGGAAATCTTGTCCACTAAAATAAATATTAGCAATGAGAAACCGTTTCTCTCTGGTTGTTTGGATAAAAAAGTATAGTTAACATTTTAAGGTTTACCGGAGAAGAGAAAGGAGTGAAAAAAATTTGTTTGAATCGGATCGTAATAATTCGATCTAATCCAAAAAAGAGAAGGGATAAAAAAGGAACTCTTTAGAATCGAATTGAATAAATTCAATTCAATCCGGATAAGAGGAGAAATAGAAGTAGAAAGTCTTAAGAATCGAATTGAAATATTATAAATTCAATTCAATCCGGATAAGAGGAGAAATAAAAGAAAAACTCTTATAAATCAAATTGAAATATTATAAATTCAATTCGATCCGGATAAGAGGAAAAATAAGAAAGAAAATAGTAAAGAAAATGGGCTGAGGGGAGTGGGTACTAATTCGTGTTACTCATAAGTGTACTAATATATGGGAGGAAAATCTTTGTGAGAGAGTAAAGATTGGTACCCTTATAACAGGGTAAATGGAGGGAAAAAGCGGAGTGTAGACTTTCTGCTTGGTGGTAGTGATAAACAAGTTGCTGGTGGTCCATCGTGTGGAGGATGTCTAGCCCCATGATACTTGCGAGAAGAGGTTACTTGTAAAAATTTCTCATAAATCTCTTGGCACTTAGCACTGGCAGAACTTGTTGCCAACCAAATAACTGACAATGAGTGTTAATGAAGATCTGATCGCACAGACTCGAGCATGTAAGATGCCACGGACTGTGCGACGGATTAGAGTTGATGAGATGGAAGGAAAGAATGAATCCGAGAATCACAGACTCGAGCATACAAGATGCCACGGACTGTGCGACGGATGAAATAAAATGAAAGTATGACTCTCCTACTTAGGAAGGCTGCTTATTTATACTAGTTTTGGCCGATGATTCTTGGGGTCGTGCGCACCGATTTTATTTATTGTAACGCCTACGCGCTCTTCTACGAGTTTCCGTTTAATAACGCTCTTTGTCTCTAATGCTTCGCCGACCGAATACGTGTCAGGCGTCAAAAAACGCCGTCTACTTAAGTAGACTTCTCGGTAAAAACGCAAATGACTCATTAGCGAACAGTGGGAAATGACAATTTTTAAAGCAATTTATTGTGGTGTGGGTGTTGAGTTTCTGGGAGCCGAAAAAGCTGCGTAATCGTATTTATTGACTTCCTGGCTCTAACGTTTGACGGGGGAGCTTATGCGTATCTTTCTGTCGAACAACGGTGTATCCGCTCGAAAGAAAAGAATTGTTACTACGCAGGACGTAACAATATTAAATAGGCTCGCTGTGTTACAAAAAAATAAATGTTAACAGTTTTTTAAAAAGTACGTTAATCTAACTGTGTTACCTCATATTTAATAAATAATAAATAATGTTTGTGAGTTTGTTAGATCTCTCATAAGACATTAACATCTGTCAGATTAACATTCTCTCAACAGAACATAACACAGCGAACATATTTAATATCATGATATTATTTTAATAACTAATTCAATGAACTCTGTACATTATAAAAGGTACACTTTATTAACTTTAATAAACAGGGTTCAAAATGTTCGAACCTTACTTATTAATCCAGTTACAAATATCTGAAAAAGATCACACAACGCTGAGGCTTCTAAAACTCAACTTGTACAATTGAACGTTCAATAGGCATTAGAACTCAGAAAAATGAAACACGTATTGTAGGAAAGGTGTACGAGAAGTAAAGCAAGTAATATATAATTATTAAATATAGATTGTTAATGTAACTCACCTTTGATAGACTCAATTTGACGCGTTTTTACGCAAAACGAACGAAGCCGGTAATAAACCCTGCGAAGTGAGATCACTTTGCTCAAACTGGCGCGAAACGCTTTCGTGCCAGTGCCTCTTAATAATGGTCAATTTCATTTGCACTTGGCGCCAAATGTAACCACGCCTTTTAATATTGACGATTATTCAGATTTTAAGATTATGACAGGTTATGATTAATATCGATAGGACAATATAAATTAGCGAGCTGCGTGAAGTTGGCCCCCCCCACTATTAAAAATTTAGTAACGATTATTACTATTCGATTGGTCGTTTGGTGGTGTTTAGTAGTCCATTCCCGACGATTGGTAGTCGAAATTTTAATTAATAATACAAAAAAAAGACATACTCGCGTGAAGTTGGCCCCCCCCTTTTATAAAATTCGGCTTTCCAAACTGCATAAGAAATTATAACAGTAAGCATTTGCTTGGTGGTCGCTTACTGACGTTTGGTAGTCCATTCTTGATGATTGCTAATTAAAATTGTAATTAATAGTACCAAAAAAGAACAAATTTGCGCGTGAAGTTAGCTCCGCCTTCATATAATTCGGCTTTCAGACTGTATAAAAAATTATAATAGTAAGCATCGGTTTGGCGGTTGCTTACTGACGTTTGGTCCATTCTTGATTATTAGTAATTAAAACTGTAATTAATAATGCGAAGAAAACATACTTGTGTGAAATTGGCCCTACTTTCATAAAATGCGGCTTTTCAAACTGCATTTGAAATTATAACAATACGCATTCGTTTAGTGGTCGCTTACTGACATTTGGTAATTAGAACTGTAATTCATAATGCGAAAGAAAGGTATGTGATATCTAATTTTTAATGTTTATTATATTAATGTGATCCAAGAAGTTATGTGATCTTACTTTTGTTAAAATTGTTATTTTTTCTTATATTTCCGGTCCGTCTTATGGACCGAAATGTAAAGAGCTATGGACTCAAAAAGATACGTGGTGAGTTAGGTTAAAAAATTTATTTACCGTAGAACACGGTGACCTTGGTACGTGAGATCACCATAGTACAGTAACACCTTTTAATTTAAAATTTTATACTCATATTTTCTATTGTCACAAAAAAACGTGATCTAAACTTAACAAAGCAAGTTTCTTCGTTTCAGCAGTTAATATTACCCCTCTCTAAAATTTTAAAATTTAAAAAGTTTTATATCAAAGTGTTGAGTAAGAGCTTTGAACGAGCGATACGCTCCCACCCCTAGAGATGGCAGCTGCGGTGGCTCGTGTGAGTCGAGCGCCTCTCACGTCTGTGCACAAGCTATATGTATGTGTGCGATCGGCATTCGGACGAACGTCTTGAGCGAGTCAAGAGCTTCTATACTAAACCGTGAATAAAGAGTTATAACTATACAGAACATTTGTGTCTTCAGTGTTTCTGCGTACCAAATAGTGTCCCCGGCATCCCTACTATTCCATCAGGTTACGGGCCCAGTGCACGTGGTCACTGCGCGAGAAGCGAGACACACAAAAATCCGAACGGAAGGTTCGTGAGACGCTGGCGAAGAGATAGAGTAGAGATAAGAGAAACTTTGAAGACTAGAGGGTGAGTAAATATCTCTCGATGCTGGCGAGCGAAACGAGAGAAATCTCAGCTAATAAGAACGTTCGATATATATTGCTAAACGAGGATAGAAGAATGTTTTACCTGTAAGAGATAGAGATAGAGTACAGTATAGAAGTAGAAATTCCCAGCTAATAAGAACGTTCGAGAAATGCTGTTAGAAGTTAGAAGGAGACAATTTTTTTGTCTTTTTGATAGAAGTAGAGAAAGATGAAATTGAAAGAGAATATGTACAATAGAAAGAAGCCACTTGGAAACGAGTCGGCGACGTGCGCGTGCAAGTCCAAGCGTGTATGGCGAGAGCCTTTTGTTTACGCGCGAATCTTGTTGCTGGGTGAGCACTAAAACATAACCGAGTTCGATCAACAATATGACACCGGTGTTAGATGGTTAGATGGTTAAATGGCTAGATGGTTAGAAAACGATATATGTGTAAACATGATATGCGTATGTATAAAACTTGGTATGTGTAAATCGGGTCAGTGATCGAGCAGGACTTGCTGTGCGGTGTAGCTTGATTACTGTTCAGGGAGGCCGCGTAAATTCGTATGGGCCCCGTGCGCGTGCGTGATCAACCCGAGCTCCCATAGATTTTTTTCAGCAGTGCTGGGAATCGCAACGGACAGTGGTGTGCGTGTGCGGATAGCCCTGCGGAGGCACACGGTTTTCCCGCTTTGAGATTGTTGTGAATTGCAGTGCGTTCTATACGACCTCACAAGCACAATTTTTTTGTAACATTAGAGAGTTGATGATAATACTGAAAATCAATATCTAACTGTAAATTGGCTTGTCTTACTAAAAGAAAAAATGCTAATGTTTAATTGACAGTTAAATCCCGATTAGAGAAAGAGGATGGACAAAGAGCAAGAGAACATTCTTTTAGAGGAGGAAGAGAATCTAAATGCGCTGGTGGACTACGATAGCGACAGCAGCATGGTCACAGTCATAGAGAAAGAGAGTGACAACGCAGATAGAGAAGAGAAAGAGACAAAGAAGAAGACGGAGAGAAAAGGAGCAATCCCGAAGAAGAAGTTGCCCGTAGTCACAGAAAACATCGAAGTGACCAAAGCGTGGATAGAGAATCGTCCGATGCTACCAATCGGAAGCAGAATCATCTACGAAAAGCAAGAGAAATTGGTCGCAAAAATGGAGAGTTCAATGCAGATGTTGGACAAAATTATGTTAAAGGCCACCGAGATGATGGAGAATATGGTAGAAGTCTCCCGAATAAATTTAGAGAAAGAGAGAATCAAACTTAGATGCTTAGAGGTAAATAATAAGAGTATACAAAGTTCAGTAAAGAATGACATAACAACGGGTAAAGAATTAGAAGTAGAATCCGAAAGGAGAAAATTAGATGAAATAAAAGTCTGTTCCGCCGGTAAAGATAGAGTTTAGAAAAAATTAAAAATACAATAGAGATAGAGTTAAACAATCAAAGATTGCATATTAAAAGAGAATACAAGCTGACGCAAAAATACAACTTTGATCTTTGGATGGATTATTTAAAATCTGAGTTAACAAATAATGACTTATTAGATGTGATAGATTCGAGTATTAAAAGTCCTGAAAATCTTTCCGAGTCAAAAATTGCTAAAAGAAAAAGTTTAGTTAGAGATATCATAATTAATCACTTAGATGAAAGCTATCATAAGAGAATTTTGCATGAAAAAGAGCCGATAGAAATTCTAAAGAAATTAAGAGGATATAAGAAGAGCGAAATAAACGTTACTCATACATCAGTTAGAGCTAAACTTTATCAAATTAAAATGAGAAGAGATGAAAAAGTGAGTGATTTTTGCGAACGCTTTGACTCAATAATTAAAGAATATGAGTCGTGTGAGGATGCGGTGCCAGAACAAGAGATTAGATTCGCATTTTATCAGGTCGTGTCAATTAATGTACCGGAGCTGAGAAATGTAGATCTAATTAGAAGACAATCAAATCTTAAAGAGATGAACGTAGATGAAATAAAATCTTTTATGATGCAGTTGGAGGCAGAAAAGAAGAGTGAAAAGCTAGAGAAAATAGAGAAACCCGAAATTAGAGTACAGAGGGCTACCGCAGAGGAGACAAAATGTTTTAGATGCAACCGGATGGGCCATATGGCAAAAGACTGCTCGTTAGCGGAACTAGGGGCCTGGTTCTGTTATTATTGCCAGGAAATACGAGGTCACAAAGGGGATAGCTGTCCCAATGCCAGAAATCAGGCGAACAGACTTAGAGGAAAGAGGTATTTAGATAAAACTGTTGATAAAAATATAAAGAAAAAGGGTAAATTTGAACATAGAGGTACTAAAAGAGTTAACGAAAAAGGGAAGATAACAAAGATACAAAATGCCAAGAAAACTACAACGAAGACAGCAAAAGAAGAAAAATCAAAAGAAGGTAAAATGTGTATGGTTAGACTAGAGAAAGATAGAAATAGAGCGAAAGAGTTGATTAACTTTGTTGCAGACTCAGGTGCAACAGATCATATTGTGAATAAAAGTATAATTCTGTCAAATTTTGAAAGGTGTAAAGATAGAGTCATTAAATGTGCAAATAAAAATGAGTTTGCAGATATTTCAATAGATGGTAAAGGAGACCTTCTATTAATAACAAATGCCAAAGAGAATAGAGTCATTAAATTAACAAATGTTATAGCAACGAAAGAAATATCTGAAAACTTACTATCTTTAAGAAAATTGGCTGATGCGGGATTCAGTATTTATTTAGATGATAAATTGCTTAGAGTTTATAATAAATTAACAAATAAAACAGTTTTTGAAGGAAAATATGAAAAGCCAAATTGGATTATACAATTTAAAGTCAAAAATAAAAATAAAGAAGATAAAGATATTGTAGAGTGTGCTGTATATAAATGTAGAGCAGAAATTGTTCCACATGGTGAGCTTCTTGAACAATCGCGAGCAAGCATTCAAAATTATGAGTTATCAATTTCGGAGGGAGAAATAGACGAGAGAAATAATGCTGACTCTGCGATTGGGAGGGAGAATGAAGGAGAGCTCACAAATGTGAACAACAACAATACTGAATCTGAACAAGTCATTAAGCTAGAGGATATACAAACAATAGAGAATATAGAAGAAATGTTTGAAAGCTCGGTAATTGAAGAAGTAAAGGAATTAGAGAAAATAAATGAGGCAATGTTATGGCATGTTAGATTAGGTCATGCATCGCTAAATTATTTAAAACAATTACAAAAGATAGAAAAGAGATTAGAGAATGTCAAGTTTGATAATTTTATATTAGAGTGTGAAGTCTGTATAATGGCAAAGATGACAAAACTGCCATTCAAAGAGAATAGAAATAGAGCTCAGAGACCACTACAGGTAATACATACGGATATAATGGGACCAATCAAACCTACATCATATCCAGGACAAAAGAGATTTATAATAACATTTATAGATGATTATTCTAGACTAGCGAAAGCTTACTCTTTGAAGACGAAAGATGAATCGGGAGAGGCTCTAGAGAAATATCTGGTATCCGCCAGAAATCTACTTGGAAAAGATGAAAAGCTGTGTTACGTGAAGTCAAACCAAGGCAAGGAATTCACGGGAGGTACATTTAGAGAAGTGCTGAAAAGAGAAAAGATAGAAGCCATATTTGCACCACCGTACACTCTGGAACATAATGGAGTTGCAGAAAGATTTAATAGAACACTACAAGAGAAAGTGAGAACATATATGTTTGACTCGGGATTACCAAAGAGTATGTGGGAGTTGGCGGTTGACGCTGCTGTGCATGCGTATAACAGAACTCCACACAAAACTATAGAGTATGAGATCCCATTGAAGAAGTTTTCACCAAAAACAAGTTGTCATTTTGAGCAAATAAAGAGATTCGGATATACTAGATATGCAAGAGTACCAAAGTCTACATCGAAATTCGATAAGAGAGCTATTAGAGGCGTGCTGGTGGGATACACCGAAACTGGATATATACTTTGGCATCCAAGCACGAGAAAATTCATAGAGTCCCGACATATTCGGTTTAATGAAAAGGTAACATATAAAAATATATACCGAAATAGTCAAATAGAAAAAGAGAAAGACTCAGATTGGATGAAAGAATTTGTAGAAGATGATAAAGAGGAAAAACAAAAATTAGAGATTCCAGAGAAAAAGAAAAGAGGAAGACCGAGAAAACAAACAACTCGACTAGAAGAACAGAAACAGAAGATCGAACAAAGAAAGAGCGAAACTCCGATAACTAGAATTAAAACCAAAAGAAAACTAGAAGATAAAGGAGACATTAATGTGCAGAGGCTAATAGAGGATATCAGTTTCATTAATCATATTACTGTTAAAAATATTGGACAGAATATAGAGATTGAAGATGAACTGAGTCGATGTCTTTTGGCATCATTACATAGAGAACCATCGACATATGAAGAAGCAATGATGAGCAGCGAAAGAGAGAATTGAAAAAATGCTGTAATAGAAGAACTTGAATCTATGCAAATCAATCAAGTATGGAGGCTTGTTGATAGACCAAGAGAGACGATGGACGGTAAACGAGCCAATGTTATAGATTCAAGATAGGTATTTAAGAGAAAATTAGAAGCAGATGGATCGACCAGATATAAAGCGAGACTGGTGATAAGAGGATGTAAAGACAAGAATGTGTACGATCTAAAAGAGACATATGCACCGGTTTCAAGATTGTCTTTGGTCAGATCTATATTGGCAATAATAAACAAATATAAGTTATACACCTATCAACTGGATGTGAAAACTGCGTTCCTGAATGGAACAATAGAAGAAGATATATATATATGGAAATTCCAGACGGAATAGAAGTAGATAAAAACACTAAAAAGACAAAGATGTGTAAATTAAATAGAGCTTTATATGGATTGAAAATAAGTTCGAAAAGATGGAATAAGAGGTTTTCAGAAGAAGCCAAGAAACTTGGATTAGAGAATGATCTACATGAACCATGCTTGTTCACATGGAGGAAAGAAGGCAAAATGGTGATTATATTACTTTATGTAGATGACATGTTAGTTGCAAGTAACGATCAGAAGAAATTAGAGGAAATCACAGAGAAGTTGAGTGAAATCTTCGAGACGAAGAATCTTGGAGAACCCAAGAACTTTCTGGGAATAACAATAGAACGAAACAAAGAAGAAAGGTACATGAGTATTCCCCAAATTCAATAAACGGAGAGAGTACTTGAAAAATTCCATATGAGTGAATGCAAGCCCTAAAGTACTCCTATGGTCACTAGAAGATTGAGTAACAGAAACAAAAGGAGTAAATTAGAAGAAAAGAATATTGGAAAAGAAGTCACTAGAGTACCCTATAGAGAAGCAATAGGAAGCCTAATGTACCTGGCTAATGCTACACGACCTGATATAGTGTTTGCGGTGAACTACTTAGCAAGAAAACAGCTAGAGCCTACGGAAGAAGACTGGCAAGATGTAAAAAGAGTCTTTAGATATCTTAGAGGAACCGCAAATAGAGGATTAACATATAGAGGTAAAACAGACGAGTTAGAGTCATTGACAGATGCTAGTTTTAGAGATTGCATTGATTCTACATCCACTGGAGGATATATAATCAAACTGTATGGAGATGTGATAGCATGGAGAAGTTATAAGCAGACTTATGTTACACTCTCTACTTGTCAAGCAGAATATCTAGCGATGAGCGAGGCCTGTCAAGAAGTAATCTCGTTGGACAAATCACTCAGATATGTTGTTGGAAGAACATTCTTGCTTGTAACAATCTGGTGTGACAATAGAGCAGCAGGAAACTGCACTAAGAAGGATGGAAGTCACAAATTTAAAACATTTGATGACGACTTAGATGAAATACATAGAAATTTGAGAGAAAGAGAAGAGACTAGAAACAGAAAGCACATGGCCGATACTCATGGAGATTTTGTCAAACAATGTGTTGACCAAGGGAAGGTGAAAGTCGAATGGATAGAAACCAAAGAGAATTTAGCAGATATCATGACAAAACCGTTACCTTTAGAAGCATTTACATATCTAAAAGATAAGATAATGAATGTAGAGTGTAAACAAATTTAGAGATCAATTTTACTAGATGACTAATCCTTGTTGTATTTCAGATAGAGACTAGAGCTGGATGTCCAGGATCGCCCGTACAAAGGGAAGGAGTGTTGAGTAAGAGCTTTGAACGAGCGATACGCTCCCACTCCTAGAGATGGCAGCTGCGGTGGCTCGTGTGAGTCGAGCGCCTCTCACGTCTGTGCACAAGCTATATGTATGTGTGCGATCGGACGAACGTCTTGAGCGAGTCAAGAGCTTCTATACTGAACCGTGAATAAAGTGTTATAACTATACAGAACATTTGTGTCTTCAGTGTTTCTGCGTACCAAATAGTGTCCCCGGCATCCCTACTATTCCATCACAAAGTCATCTGTTTTATAATTAAAACATTTTGATAACATTGTATACCTTCCATTGCAGAATGTATATATTGTAATTCTTTGAAGGGTATTGTTTAACGTTTCTGACGAAAGTCGAAAAGACGTTATCAAATCATAAAGATATTTTTTACATATATTTGAACGTCTTTGAAATCTGTCATCTTTCAGATTTTTATATATGTCTGGAATATAGTATATTAACTTTATTTAATTTAAGTTAAATGCATGCAACCATCTTCTTTACAAAAAGAAGCTAATGTTTTACTATCACACGTAAATACTTCAAATGAATTTTTGTACCATTGGAAAAAAAGCAAAAAAGTTCACGGAAGAATTGAAAAAAATCAATTTTTTTCCAAACTTTTAAAACTATAATTTTGTCGTATATTTTTTTTGATAAATAAAAAATCTTTATGTGCGTGTATGTAAAATTCATTATTTATTTTTTGTTTGTTATAAAATAAATTTTGTATACTTATAAAATTTTTGAATGCGTTTTAATAAAACTGTACTTGTTATATATATATATATATATATATATATATATATATATATATATGTTTATTTTTTTAAATTTATATATAATACTCCATGCGATTCTATCTTACAGTCTTCATGACAGTATTGCACTGAGTTTACTAGATCATTAGATATATTCCATGTGCCGTGTATTCTTCTTGCATATGCAATATAATGCTGATTAGTATATGCTATTATTCCAGCTAACCTATAAATTCAATATAAAGCGATGAATTATAAATATATTATGAGCAATTGCGAAAAGAAATTACAAAATTATATAGCCATATTTTAAAAACAATTATGATTGCTAAAGCTACAATGTATTATCAATAAATTTAAAAATACGAAAAGCATAGAATATATTTTTTATATTAAATAGAGAACTGCAACTGTAAAAACACAATATAAATGAAATGCTTTATTGGTTATTGCTAAATCTTAGTGTTGATCTTTATTATGTTATTTATATACATTTTCAAGTTCACGAAATTGCATGCCGGATAAATTTTTGGTCTTAAAATACAATTCTAAGTTAAACAAGAAACAATTATATCACGTTATTAAATTGGAAGTCAGTTTAATAATAATTGATGCTAAGCATATAAATGTAAGAAATCTTTCCTTCTAAAAAATTATAAAGAATTTGTTGCGAAGAATAACATCCCAGATAGAAATCGAACTTGGGATCTTTCAATTTTTCGGGGCGGATATCTTAGTCTACTTGATCATTGAAGCGAAATGTATTTTTTATTATAAAATGTATACGTCCACGTATATAAATAATTTTCATGTATTTAATGCTTTTTATATATTATTTATATATATATATATATATATATATATATATATATATATATATATATATATATATGCATACATACATACATATATATACTAATATAAGTTATGAATTTGTTACGGTAATTCCTACTGTTACATTCTTCCAAAACTGAAACTAAAGCATTGCACTCATAACGTGTAGTAAACGCAATTCTTCTTCTTTTATTTTCAAAATATTTGTTACAACTTAAATTCAATCATTTATTTTCAAAAAACTTGCAAGAAAATGTCTTACTTGTATTCTTGTTTTAAAATATTTATTGTTAGAGAAAAATCTTTTAATTGACAATTCATGTCTGTCTTAGCATCCAAAGATTCTCAACTGTCAAGTATCAATATATAGATGTGCATTAAATTGAACATATTCAGTGCGACAAGCCGAATTATATGAAGGCGGAGCTAACTTTACGCGCGAGTTTGTCCTTTTTTGGTATTATTAATTACAGTTTTAATTACCAATCATCAAGAATGGACTACCAAACGTCAGTAAGCGACCACCAAACAAATGCTTACTGTTATAATTTCTTATGCAGTCTGGAAAACCGAATTTTATAAAAGGGGGGGCCAACTTCACGCGAGTATGTCTTTTTTTTGTATTATTAATTAAAATTTCGACTACCAATCGTCGGGAATGGACTACCAAACACCACCAAACGACCACCAATCGAATAGTAATAATCGTTACTAAATTTTTAATAGTGAGGGGGGGGCCAACTTCACGCAGCTAAATTAGCGACCTCCCACGGTGTAAAACTTTACCGAGTCAATAATGTATATTAATCAATCCAATCGATAATATAAATCAATGACTCTCCACGGTGTAAAACTTTATACACGGGGGTCTCGCAGTTGAATGTAATTGGTTCTTACTTTTAAATCCAACCAATCACATTAAATTGCTGCTTAACCGCTCAGTAAGCTGCACTAACTATATACCTAAAGAAAACACTTGATCTATTTTTCATGTACTAATGGACCAATGGATTTTTGCGCTACGAGACGCTGGTCTAATCTTTTTCATGTTCATGTTCCGTGACCATAATTGACCGCACTTCTTGATAGAGACATTTTCATTGCAAGTCTAGCGTGTTCGGACGTGTTTGTCCATTACCAAAATATTTTTTCTAACCGTCGATTGCATCACAATCGGCCGCCGGGACAACGTTGCTGTCCTCGTGCTTTGCATTCCCGTACTGATTTTGAATACTGGTCGTATCACTCTCGTCTAACCAATATCCAGGGAGTAGGTACCGTTAGGCAAGGCCTGATAGAGATGCCATTGCGTACCATAGAAAAAACAACGAAAAACAACTCATTAATGGATGATGAAGTCGATGTAAGTATTAAAAAAATAAAATTAAGTATTATAATATGAAAAGCCAGGGTATCAATCATGTAACTTTTTCCTAGGACGAGAAGGTGAAAAGTGAATCGCCATTAACTTCAATGGCAAAAGATTTCACTTTTCACCTTTCCGCCATAAGAAAAAAGTTACTGATAATTTATCGATACTAAGTTATGTTTATATTAAGATTTATAATAATCTTATTTCCAGATCAAAATGCGAGACCTAAGTCTCGATATCGATAAATTTTCGAACCTTTCTCGTGTCGTCGATGGCGGTCCTCGCAACGCCGCACAGTGGTCCGGATTGGGCTAAAATGCGCGCATGAGATAAAAAACTTTTTATAAAAAATCATAATATTAATATTTCTTGAAGAAAACATCCTGAAATAGAAGTAATAGGTATGTTGTGTTAGCAATCCTGGGGCCGTGCTCTTGAAAAATAACGTATACGAAAATGTACGAAAATACTATAATACGCGTTACATATATTACAGAGTTCTCTAGTATTTTCATATACGTTATTTTTCAAGAATACCGCCCCTGTGATTTTACAAATGTGTCGTTCAATACATAAAACTCGATTTTTTAATTACACATTGGTATGTACGTAATAAAAAAATGTATGTCCACATGAATAAGGTAAGTACTTTATTCTTCTGCAAAATGTTCATTACTTTTATTATATATTACAAGTATAAATACAAGTATAAATACAAGTATATTTAATGTAAAACATTTTGTTACGCTTAATTAATAAGTTTTGATTTTTTTTAAATAATGTAACTTTTTAGGGTTACGTTAGGTTAAAATAAGTTAAGGTTTATACTGTTATGCGTAATTTCAACAATTAATCGCTATAAGATTAAATTGCTACTTGTTGCAACTTTCTGTGTAATATTTGTTTAAAGTCATGCGTGAAGTTGAAGGTTAGGTTGGTATCATGGTGGAAGTAAGAATGGTGTGCGTGATACTCGGAAACCACGCCCCTTTTTCCCTTCGAGGTACCGTTCAGATCCCAGGTCTGCCAACTTTGAAAAACTAAATGTTTGATGATATCAGGTTGCTACAACTGTTTTAATTGTATCTTTGTCAAAACCTAATACATATATGACGCTCGGAAACTGCACACACCATCTCTACTTCCACCATGGGTTTGTATGGTATTTTTCATTAACCTTTTAAAACATGCATTTTTCTACAAGGTCAATTTTTTTGAAAATGAGCATGCAGAAATTTTTGTGATTGCTGATTCTAAATCTGTTATCAGAATTCATAACTCGAAAAAGGCTAATCCTCTATGAATGATATTTTCATAGAGGAAATGTAACTTTCAGGGCTAAATTTTTCAATGTTTTCGACAATCAATAGCAAACAATTAATCTTAAAGAAATCTTCAAAAAATTGTAAAAGATAATGTAGAATGTCTTAATTATTGCAATTTAAATTATAGGTTTCACGATGCTTCAAAGGGATAAGATAAAACTATTAAGATTTAAGTTTACATAGCTGATTTTTATTAGAAGGATATTGCTTGATTATTTTAGATGAAACAGTTTATTTTACAAGACGTTTTTTATATAAAAATTTTTTACATTCAACAAATAGTTCGGAAGCAATTCAAAAAGTTGAGATTTACATCAAGCAACATCTTGGCGAAATACCGGATCATTGGGACATTTCCGATTTTGTAAAAAATTGAAAAAAAAAATGGGTTGAATGTCATCGTATTCATACTAGGTTTGAAGCAAAATATAAAAATTGGCTCAATGTTTCTATAATAAAAACGTCTATATCAGATGTGATAAAAGAGCCTCGAATTCATAAAAGATCACTTGAAGAGTTCGGTTCCTTAAGTGAATCTCAGAAAAGGCGAAGAACCTGTGGTTATTGGCTATATTATATGTTTATTTTCCCAACATAATCTAAAAATGTTTATTGAACCTTAAACGTGCATGTAATACATTTTAGTTTACAATTTTTTCTTTAAGTGTATTTATTGTTGTATGATTGTTGCATGTTGTATTATTTTATGTAATTGCATTGCATGCAGAAGTGCGTAAAAAGAATACCGATGAATTATTATTCGCATGTGCATCGTCTTTGAGATCGCATGGTAATATTTGCGCCTCAAAATTGCTTAAAGAGCTGCATTTAGCGCCAGTAATAGCACCGAAAATGCTTAAAGCATGCAAAGAAGCTTCAAGTAAACCTTTAGTAAATCGACATACAGATAATGAAGCTCTGTCTATTATTGCAGATGCGTAACTATCGAAAGGCCAATATAACATAATATCAGCAGCAGCGAGACATAAAAGTATAATTTTTTATAAATCTCTTGAATTATGAATTTGTTGTTAAAATAAATTTAATATAAGCATATAATTTTATTTTAGTAAATTTATATCCTAATTACGGGCATAATATTATTGAAGCCGAAAAACAATGCTACCCTGAAAATGTAAAAATAACAGAATTGGAAGCTATTGTCGATCTACAGAGCCTTGTTGACCATACGATATCACGACTATTTCTCACTATACAAACGGTTCGTAAACCGAAGAAATGTTTAATTTTCTTTAAGTGGGGCTTTGATAGTAGTTCCGGACATTCCAATTATAAGCAATTGTTTCAATCTCCGGAAGCTAGCGATTCAACGTTGGTCAGTACAACAATGGTACCGATTCGAATAATAACCGATGATGAAAGTCGTATTATTTGGCAAAATTCGGTTCCATCATCAACCAGGTTCCATGTTTTTTTATGATACTAAGTTATAATAATTATCTTTTTGGTCTTTAAAGTATTATGTACAAATCAATGTAGATAAAGAAAAATATCAAATTTATAATTTAGATATGGCCGACCGATCAGAATGGCATTTGAAAAAGAAACAAATGAAATGATAAAACGGGAACATATCAGAATGATGGACGAAATACGCAATTTATCTGACACTGTGATTAATTATAATGATAAGACTACGACAATTATTAGACACGAGTTCATGCTAACAATGATTTATGGAAAAGTCATTAGTACTGTAGTAGGGAATAAAGTTTCATCGGTAAGGTGTACAGATTTAGTTAAAAAAATTTCATTTGCTACTTTAAATAATACAATTATTTATTATGAACCAATTACAATACAATTCGTACTTTCTTTTCCTTATTTAGAGGTGTTATATTTGTAAATGCGGTCCTAAAGAAATGAACAATTTAGAAAATATGAAAAAATCATTATCTACCGAAGATCGCGTTAAACTGAAGTACGGAATCTCACCTCTTCATGCCAGAATTAAGTTTTTCGAATGTCTGCTGCGTCTCAGTTATAGGTACTTGTTTTTTATATACAAATGCTTGTGTGGTTGCGAGTGTTTTTCGAATATTTTTAGACACGACAACAAATAGCTGTAATGTAATTGAATCAATACATAAATAATATGTGATATCATTTTTTAGACTTGATCTACCATCACAAGTTCTTAAAAAAGGAAGTCGAAAATCAGAAGAACAAAAAAAAATATTAAACGAACGAAAGAAAAATATTCAATATAAATTTAAAACTAAAATGGGCCTAACAGTTGACGTACCAAAGCCAGGTTAATAAATATTATATTCTACGTATTTGTGCCAGTAACCAGTATTTTTAACCGGTATTTTTAACTAGTCTGTTTAAATATAATTTACTAGGATTTGGTTCATCAAACGATGGCAATACTTCTTGACGGTTTTTTGCGAACCCGAAATTATCATCAGAAATCACAGGAGTCGATGAAGTTCTAATTGAACGTTTCGGAAATATACTTATCGCGTTAAATTATAATGAAGCTATATCTTATGTTAAATTCGGTGAATATGCACATGAAAGTGCAAAAATGTTTGTGGAACTGTATCCTTGGTACGATATGCACCTTCAGTGCATAAAGTTTTGATCCACGGGCCTGACTTTATTAAATATTCTTTACTTCCATTAGGTATGGTACTCACATTATTGTTTTTAAATAGTATTATGTTAACCTGTATTCTTAATACGTAATGCATTTATTAATGTACGTAATACATATTGTTTAATTATTATAAAGGACAACTTTCTGAAGAAAGCTAAGAAGCCAGGAATAAAGATTTTAAAAATTACAGAATCCGTTTTGCTAGAAAATTTTCAAGAGTTCAAACAATGATTGATATATTCAATAGATTTTTATTAACTTCTGATCGATATATAACGCATCTTGGCCACAGTCGCCATTGTCAAAAAGTTCGGAAAGATATTCCCGATAAAATTAAATGCTTATTTATTGAATCGGAAATTAAAGAAGAAAACCAAAGTGAAGGAGAAAGTGAAGAAGACAGCAAAGATGAAGGCAAAGATAAAGAAGAAGCAAAAGATTAAATACATTAATTACTTTTAAATTTCCTATCTTATTGTATACTTATAATACAGAAAATTATTATATGGATATAAATCCAATAATCATTATTTGAAAACCTAGTAATATTTTATTTCTTATTAAATTTGTTATCCATCGAATTACGTAAATTGTATTCTAACTAATTTTTCAGAACTCTGCTAAAAAATTTTGGGAAGATTTTTAATGTTTTTTTATACGTTATTTTAAAATCAAAATAAAAACACGGAAATATAAATTCTAACCCGCCATTTTAAAAATGAAAAAGTGTACTTTACTTTTTAAGAATAAAGTACTTACCAGTACTTACCTTATTCATGTGGACAGATATTTTTTCATTACGCACATACAAATATGTAATTAAAAAATCGGGTCTCATGTATTGAACGACACATTTGCAAAATCATAAAGGCCGTATTCTTGAAAAATAACGTATACGAATACTAGGGAACTCTATAATATATGTAACACATACAATAGTATTTTCGTACATTTTCGTATACGTTATTTTTCAAGAATACGACTCTAGGACTCGATTGCTAATACAACATACCTATTATTTCTATTTCAGGATGTTTTCTGCAAGGAATATTAATATTATGATTATTTATAAAAAGTTTTTTGTCTCATGCGCGCATTTTAGCCCGATCCGGACCACTGTGCGCCGCTGCCATCGAGGCCGGCCCTCGAAACAACGCTGCCGTCGATGCCGGCCCTTGTAACGCCGCTGCCGTCGAGGTCGGCTCTTGAAACAATGCTGCCGTCGATGCCGGCCCTCAAAATAACGCTGCCGGTCAATGCGTCGTCGATGCCGGCCATCGCGAAGCCGGTCAATGCAACGTTGTCGCCGTTGATGCCGGCCATCGCGAAGCCTGCTGTCAATGGTGGTCCTCCCCGCAACGCCGCCGCCACTGTTCCAACTCAACGTAAGTATTTTCTTCGCTCAGACTTTGGTACAAGACGCAATCAGATCCCTTAATATTAATCTAATCCAATAGGTCTAATAGACTTCTTAATTTTTTATTTTTATAGGAAGACCAAGAGGAACGAAAGGCGGCAGAGGACGGGCAAATAAAGGTACCTTTTTCAATTTCCTCTTTAACATGTCAGATCAATACAATAATCGATACGGAAGAGGTAGACGAGGAAAAGGAGGAAGAGGAAATATTTTGTAAACTTTTCGTTTATAAATTAAGATCTATTTTTAATTTTAGATTTAATTTTAATTTTTTTTTATAATTATATTATATAATATTATAGTATATAAAATTTTCTTTACATCTTGATGATAATTAGTAAATAAACGCCTCTTGAAATAAGTATAATTCAATAAATGTTATCATTTCAGTAAAATTTTAGTCATCTAAAGAGCACAATATGATTATTTTAATAATAATAATTCCCATTAATCACTTGTATAGTAACTGTAGTAACTGGCTTGTGTACATTTAAACAAGATTAAATTTAAATTTCTTCCCATTAATCACTTGTATGATAATTGTAGTAACTGGTTTGTGTAAATTTTATATATTTCTTTTGTAACAATACGATGAAAAAAAGTGAGTAATATCTTTTATTGTTCAATATAAACATCTATCAGAGTTACATTTTACAAATTGTGCTGTTAGAAAAAAGTGTATAAATTACAGAATAATAGATTATTATATTAAACAATAAAAGATATTACATCTTTTTTTTCCATCAAATTGTTGAAAAAGTATTCAAATATATCTTCAAATAAATATGGCTTGAAGTTTCCAGCAGTTTCTCCGATTACACTTATCACATAGCGAACAAACCATGCTGACTGTGACATGCAATGAGCGGGTGAACCTTGTTTCCAACCTAATTTTTTGTATATCTAAAAATTAAAAAAGCAACATCATACATTATAATAGTAAAATACAGAGTTGGATAATGGATAATAATAAAAAAAAAAGAAAATATATTTAATTTTTAATTCAAGGTATAATTTAAAAAGTAACAATTTATATCATTTAATGTCCAATTTATTTCTCCAAAACTACTTTCACTTCCGTCTCTTGTTTCTGACTCTTAATCACCTTTGTCCAGGTGGCCTCTCCCAGTACACAAAAATAAAAAAAATAAATAGCTCAAAATTAAGAGCTATTTATGAGCTCTCAAACTCCGCAAAAAAAAAATTTTTGAGCTCGTTCCTATTAGCAGGAATATCGATTTAAGGTTGGGGGGGGCTGAGTGGACGTCCACTAGGCCCCCCCACACGTTAAAATTAACAACATGGAATCGCGCAAGGGCGCATAATTAGGAGCTCTTTATGAGCTCTTCATTCAATGCGGTTTCGATTTTTGAGCTCCATCCCTTATCCTCAAAACAATCTCAAAAGTAATTTATACTGAAGAGGTAAGTCATAGAAAAATACAATAAATCTAAAATAAACGCATAAAGTTACACTATTAATGTGCATCAAATATACAAACATTACATTTTACAACTGCAACCCCTTAGCAGAAAAACCACCCCGTGTGTTAGACGCGCAAGAGAGAACTACCTTTAACAATCGCAAAATTAACAATTTTACAGCGATAAATTATCTTCCGATTTATAAGCTCTTCGGATACGCATTCAGAGATTTTTGAACTGCGACCCCTTAGCAGGAAAACCACCCTGCGTGTTAGACGCGCAAGAGAGAACTACCTTTAACAATCGCAAAATTAACAATTTTACAGCGGTAAATTATCTCCCGATTTATAAGCTTTTCGGATACGCATTCAGAGATTTTTGAGCTGCGACCCCTTAGCAAGAAAACCACCCCGTGTGTTAGACGCGCAAGAGAGAACTACCTAGAAAGAAATGGAGAAATACGTCTTAACTAATACAAACGCATGCTACATTATAAAAAATGGAGAAATACTGACTAACACATACGCATACAGATGACAGAACAGTAACACATAAAAAATTTATATATATATTATTATACTTTAATACATTTGTTATTATTATATTCATATATTATTGTTATATTTTATACATATATTATTATATTAGTATTATATTTAGTCAATGAATATTTTTCAGATTTTTTGTTCTTTTTTTTATATAAAACCTGAAATTTTTAAATATTTAGTATTAATTTACATGATTTATTTCATGAAGCAGTTGCAATAATTAAGTTACTACTATACTATACTTTAGAGCAGATTGCGCTACATACTTGCGTGTAATAATTTTATATATATATTTATAAATCGTTTTAATTGGTCAATTTCTTACAGATTTCGACATAAGTTAGCGGTTACGGTTTGCATAAATTAGGCTTTACTTCTCGTCTGTGAGGGAGCAAGAAAGTGATGGCGCTGCAAACACTAGTACCGAGGAAAGCGCAAAAGTTTGCTATCCCTGGTCTATAGATCTTATACCTATGGTTCAGAACCGTTAACATTCAAACGTTGCAGTTTAATGACGTTTTTGTGTGAAAATAAGTTATCAGTGAATTATAGTTATCAGTCAATTATTACAATGTGTGACGACAAAGATATCGAAGTAAGTTGTTTTTAGTATTTTTATTACTTGGCACGAGATATGGTTATGTTTTTTAATAATAAAACATGTATTTTTATTTTTTTTTTCAGATTGATATGGATCTAGAGCTGGATTTAGATAACAACGCTACCGTCGATGGCGTCGACTGTGATGCTATTCGTCGCGACGTCGCCACAGTATATACAGTAGCGACAGTGCGAGAAAAGTATGGGTCAAATTTCTTCTGCGCATGCGATGGCTATAAAATCAAGAATATGGCGGACTGTCATAACAATATCACATGATATCACATATGTAGTCAACCTGCACTAAACTGCGACGATATACCGGCAAATAAAATAAGTGTAAAAATTAATAAAGCTGAGGAAAATTTTATATTATAATTATAATTTGATTATTATTATTTAAAATAAATGCAATAGGAGGCTATTCTTGTGTTTTTGCTACATGCAAAAATATTTCTGGACGAACAGAAAATAAAATAAGTTTCTTTCGATTAAAAATTTATTAACAGAAATTTTAAATCTCAACCAGGTCAAAAATTTATAATTTTAAACCACAATTAAAGATGTTTTCATTTTCTATTTTATTTATTTGCTGTTTTATTTTATTTACTCGTTTGGTTTTAATATTTTTATTGTAATAAACAAAAATATCTAATTTTGTGATTATGTTTTTTAAAATTATCTGTAACATTGTTTTAATATTTTTATTAATTTTATATCATTATTTTGAATAAACTTCTTTACATATAATATTAATATTTTGTCCATTTCAATTATTGCAATATCTAATAACTTATAATACTTATTGCATTTTTATATATTCATAATCTTACTACAATTTTTATTGTACTTTACTTCTTATTTTTTCATTTATTCTGTTTTCAAATTTGTATTAATTAATTAATTTGTTTCTGGGTTTTAACTAATATATGTCAACTGCTAACCCCATTTGCTACATCCTACACTTCCGTGCAATGGGAACTAAATGTTTATTATCAACAATTATTAATTATGATTAATTTATTTAATATTTTTTTAGAATAACACCAAATATCTTGGAATCTTTCAAGATACGTATCATCTATTGCGATGAAAATGCTGCTACATACTGCAAGAGTCAATTTGTAAATAATTTCATACAAAAAAATGTGAAAAATATAATATTGGATTTTTTATTACTTCGTAAGTGGGAATTATTTAGACTTTAGGATATTAATGATAATTAAATAAACTTTTATCGTTATTTTATTATTTTCCCTATTCTTATTCTAATACCAGATAGCATAAATTTGTATACACATCTAAAATTGGGATATAAAACATCTTACAGACTACTTAAGTTATGATGTTTTAAAGATGCCTTACATTTCGATTTTAAACTTGTATTGCCTGAGATTGCCATTAAATTGTTAACTTACAATTATCACACTTCACATACTGTGTTATAATGTTATTAATTTATTCCAGAAATACATTAACATAAAAAAAATAAATTTATTTTAGTATATATAGTTGTATATTGAAAATCATTTATAGGATTTATCTGAATTGTAAAAGTAGTTTGCAAAATATTGTAACGTCTCTTATTGTCGTTTAAATTCAGCTCTCCTATACAATCCTCAAAATGGCTGACAATCACGTGATCGAGGACCATTAACATCAAAGAAGCCGACAGCTACTGTCGCTACTTAGGGTTGCCAACCGTCCGGTTTTGACCCAGACTGTCAGGTTTTTAAGAGTATTGTCCGGTGTCCGGTTGATAAGTTAAACCGGACATCATATGTCCGGTTTTTACGTATATTTAAATAATAAAATGGTATTTAGAGCATAAGGAACTATTTAACAGATTTCCCGCTAATTTTCGTGGCACTTAGAATTTGAAATGGAGAGACCATTACTAAAACTGCGTTCGGAAATCTCACCCGATTGTTTGTATGTATCCTTTTTAAACAATATGGAGAAAATCGGCCACTCGGATGATTAGGGTGATGTTTCCGAACGCAGTTTAAGATCTGAACTCTAGTAGCAGACTAGTTTTAGGACAACAGATCTAAAAGAAAACAGTCTTCGATAATAGTTGCTCAATGGTTGCATAATTATTGTTTTGTTACATAAATATTGTAAAGTCTATTGAGCAGTTCATATAATTTATCATAATTTATTTTAATTCGTGACTCAGTGTTTTGATTATTTTACAGTGAAAGGTAATTAAGTATTATTTACATTCAGAGACACATTGATGACTTTGCCCAGTTAAAAATAATAATAAAATCAATGTCGATTCCATTATTATTATGGATATATAACAATGGATAGCTATATTCAAGAAATGTAATATTACTACAAATAACTTATTAAAAATAGTACAGGCTGTACTTTCAATACCAACAAGTAATGCTTTCCCAGAAAGAGTGTTCAGTTCAATGGGACAAATATGGACAAAGTCAAGAAACAGAATGGAAGTTGAATTGGTTAAAGCTGAATTATTTACTCTTATCAATTTTGATATGTCATGTAATGACTTTGTAAATTATGCTAAATCTAAACTCAATCTATTAAAAGCTGTAAGAAATATAGAAAAATATGACTTTAAATAATCGAATGAGCTTTGATATCCAAAAAATTTTTGAATATTTTGTTTTTACTCAAATATTTTTATTACTAAATATTTTTTTATTTTTGTTCAAAAAATCTTTTAAGTTTTAATAAATAAACATATTTTATTTTAATGTTAAACGTGTTAAATGTTTTAACAAAATGTTTATAACAAAATATTAGAAATTAAATATATGCGTATAAGATGTAATAATATTTAATTTTAAGTTTAATAATAAAATTGATCTTCTATTAAATAATAATAATAAATTATTTATTTTATTGATCCAACTTATTTTTTAAATTGTTTAAAAAACAATATTATAAGTAATTTCTTATAAAATTTTGTGTTTACTCTAATTTTATGATTATTATTTATGATTCTTATAATTATTGTTTATGTTCGGTTTTGTCCGGTTCAATTTTGTTTCCGAAGACAAAATATCCGGTAATTTAATCTTTTTGAGTTGGCAACCCTATCGCTACTGTATATACTGTGACGTCGCCGTCAATGTCGCTTGCCATGACGTCGCTGTCGACGCCGTTCGCCGCAACGCCAACGTCGCTCGTCTTGACGCCGCTGTTCATGTCGATCGCCCTGACGTCGCTGTCGATGTCACTCGCCGTAACGCCGCCCTCGCCACGATGCTGCTGTTGCTGCTGCTCGTCGCGATGCTGCCATTGCCGCCGTAGCTGCTGCTTGTCGCGACGCCGCTATTGCTGCTGCTCGTTGCGACGCCGCCATCGCTGCTGCTCGTCGCAAAACTGTCATCGCTGCTGCTCCTGCCGATGTCGCCGTGATCCTGATTATGTCGCCGTCGCTGCTGCTCCTGCTAATGGAGTTCAAGATCTTCTAATTCAAAGTAAGTATTAAAAAAAAATGTTTCTACATTCTATTTTTTCTAATATAAATTTCAATTTATTTATCTAGTTTTTTATTTACAGCAAGAAGAAGAGGTACGAAAGGCGGCAGGAGCAGAAGATTTTTTAATTTTCTATTCAATATGAGCGACACGTATAATTACTATTATACAAGAGGACGAGGAAGGCGAGGACGAGGCGAACGAGGACGAGGAAAACGAAGACAATTTTAATTTTAATTTGTAAAATAATTTGTTTAATTTTAATTTGTTAAATCCCATTTTATAATATTTATATACATAATAATTTATATAAACATCGACAGTGCTCCTCCATAGCCCGCTGTATTTTTTGTGCTCGTTAGGAAATCCTAGGACAGTCGTTAATAGTAAAATACCTGCTTTTACTCGATTGCACTCGCAATGTCGAGGTAATTCGAGCACTGTCGATAAATTATCGAGCTTCCTGGATATATTTGAGTTTGAGGCAAATCCGATAATGTTTGCTTAATTTTCCCTGTCATTTGTAAGTGTAATATTGTTCTGGTATAAAATTGAATAAGTGATAGAACTTTTAAATTCATTAATTTAAAAATAATTAATATATGTATAAACAATCAATGTAAAATTTTAAAGAAAATACAAGTACAATTATAAATGATTGAATTGTTTCTTTTATTAACATGCAGGTGCATTTTATTTATATGTGTATACATTTTCTTTTATTGTCTATAATTTACATCCTACTTTGAATATTCTTCCTTCCTCACAAAGTATAGAAACTTAAGGCACTTTTAAATGGATTGTAATACCATTTAATGATACAGAAGATTCAAAAAGTAGTAATATGGAAAGTATTACAATTATTAAAATAATTTTTATTACTAATACTGTATAATATAAAAGCGTTTTCCGATAAGAGGATTCTTTGGGTAATCAGGTTCATAGAATTAACATAGATTTACATTACAAATGTTTAATTTCCTCTGAAAAGTCCTTGTAATTCGCGTGTAATCTGGTGTGCGAAACCGATTTCTCTCTTGTTGTGGCACACCAGGGAATAGTTTCCTTCGACGTGAGAAAAAAATTAATGTATTTTACATTGCTGTTGAGTCATAATCAATTTTTGATAATTATGATACTATGTAGTAAAATATTTCTGTAAGAAATATCTTACAAAAGTATAATAATACAGCGAATAAAATAATGTTTATATTTGCTATATCATATAATGTCGCAAAAGTAATAAAATTTTATTTTACTGTAGATATTACTAAATAATATTAAAAATCTTTTTTATCGATGCTTTTCACATACTTAAAACATACATTTACAGAGGATTGTGTCTATTAATAGAGAGTACTTATTTTATTGCACTGTTTCACTCTGATTGATATGTTCTTTGAAAAGAATTTGGAAAACGAGTCATTCTCGTGATTGAGGCTACGTTATAAAACACTTATCACACAGCAAATGCAAACAATGCTAATTGTAAAACCTGCAATGAAGGGATGAACGAAGGTTCAAGTTGTTTATTGATTTTGTTATTTAATGTCCCATGTTTTTATAGATTTATTATCTGTAGAGTGCACTTTGTTAATCATATGTTACAACACTAGGAAAATTTGATGCGTAGTATTTGTAAAACTGTAATACATAAAATCTTATTTTCAACATTAAGAATACATGTAGATTCATTAATACAACTAATATACAATTATTAAAGTACATGAATTTGCATAAACATTCTAATATTAAATTACCTTAATAAACTTAAAATTAAAAATATTTTTTTATAATTTTCTTTCTTGTTATTACCTTTTATTATATTACTTTTGAAATATTTTAAATATACTAGAAATTAGATGGGAAACAAAGTCACGTGGTAGTTTTTAACTGAGTATCAAAGAAACTAGCTTGTAAAATAAACGTGATTTATACATGATATTGTATGGTTAAATCAAGAAACTATGTTTGCTGTAACACAGAAGGATTGAGTTTGCGTATATGAGTATCAGGGAATAGAGTTACATTGCTTGAAAAAAATGAAAGCTTTTTGTTCGCTGGTGGATCGAAAGATGATCACCTTTTTTTTTTTTTTTTATTACGGAGGGGAAATGCTTTGCCGCACTTCCTAGGCCTCGGGGGAGGCCTAGGGGAGTGTGGGGCTCCCACCCGCCGTCAGAAAGTGACGGCGGGGGTATACCCACTAAAACCCCTCCGGGTGTCCTGCCCTGGTCTTTTGGCTGGGAGGGCTCCGGGGAAGCGTGCAGCATACTTCCGGAGCCCCCCGGACCAGGTCGGCCAGATGGGCCGACTTGTATCGCTGGAGGGCCATAGCCCTCCAGCCAGGCCTATGTGCCTCAGCCTTAGGTCGGGGGGAGGGAACACCGTCCCCCCCCGCCTCTTCCCCGTAGATGTTGTTGGGGGGGTAAAGACCCGGGAATCCGGCCCCCGCCGGAGGCCCGGGTCTAATTGCGCTCCGCATGAGCGGTAGCGCGTTCTCCCAATGACTCTTCTCGTGGGAGGAAGAGGATAACTTCCTCCCGTAATGACCCCGTTAGTACTAAATTGGGAGGGTCCATCCTGAAATAGGGTGACCCTCCCTTAGTGTCAGGGGGGGATGTCCCCCCCATCAGGGGTGGACGCTTCTATAGCCATCCTCCTTCTGCTTCTGGTCCTATGCGCTGGACCGTCAGCAGAAGGGGCGGAACTCTCGCTCCCTCTCAAGGGGGGAGTGTTGCAGCTGCCCGTTTCCCCCTCGACCTCTTCCTCCACGGTCGAGAGGGAGGGAGGGGCAGCAGCCGTACGACTGGTACGTTTTCGAGGACGGGTCGCCCCGTCACTATGGCGGTGGCGGGGGGAATCCCCATCTCCGTCTCCATCTCCGCTGTGACCAGGGCGGCGACGGCAGTGTCTGTGTCGTCGTCTCCTGCAGTTCCGCTCCGGTCGTCGTCGTCTCTCGGCCTCCTCCTTCTGCAGCATTACCTGCTCGCAGAAGGAGGAGACCGCTTTCCAACAACTCTCCCTGAGGACCATCTTTTCGACAACGGCCCCCAGGGAGAGGTCATCTCCAATTTCAGCTTTTAGGGCTCCGCGCAGCTCTTCCCACGCTGGACAATGTTCCAGCGTGTGCTGCGCGGAGTCCCTTTCTGCCTCGCAGTGGTGACAGTGCGTCGTCGGCTCCTTCCCGATTCGACACAGGTATTCACCGAAACAACCGTGTCCGGTGAACACCTGTGTCATTCTATAGGACAGACCGCCCCAGGGGCGGTCTACTCATTCCTCCAGGTAGGGGAGGACGGCCTCCAAAACCCGGGTACCCACGGTCGGCGGGTTCATGGCAAGTTTGTTTTGCCATTCGTCAAGAACCCGCCGACGAGCTCTCTCTCTCCACAGTGACATGGTCCTCGGGGCGACTATATTGCCCCGGAGGCGGGAGGCTTTGACCCGAGCGTACAACCACGCTCGGGCCTCCGCCAGTAACTCGACAGGAGGAGTTCCCGCCAGGACCAACAAAGCGTCACTGGGAGATGTGCAATAGGCGCGATCAATGCGAAGGGCCAGCAGTCTCTGCACCGCTTGCAATTGCTTGCGTATCTTGTGGCTGGCCCTAGCCGCACCGCACCATACCAGGGCTCCATATAGAGCCCCGGACATGACTGCGTGCATATACGCGCGCCTTGCACCAGTACCCAGGCCTCGGAGATTGGGCATGAGGCCTCTGAGGGCATCAGCCCTCTTGCCCAACCGTGGGGCGAGATCATTGAAATGATCGATAAAGCCCCACCGACCGTCCAAAAGTAACCCCAAGTATTTCAGGGTTACCCCCACCTGGATTGGGGTCCTACCCACGAGGACTGAGGCTCTGGGAGGGGGCCCCCGGAGGCCATCGTGGAAAAAGATGGCCTCCGTTTTGTGTGGGGCCACCCTCAGCCCCAGTTCCTCGATCGCGCCGACGACGCACGCCACCGCCCAATTGGCCTTCGTGATCGCGTCTTCCCAGGAGATCCCCCCAGCCACCACCAGAGTGTCATCGGCGTAGCACACTCTGTGGCAGCCAGGGGGGAGGGCCGTGCGGAGGACATGTTCGTATACGGCGCACCACAGCAGGGGTCCGAGAACCGACCCCTGCGGGACGCCGCACGACATGCCCCTCTGCTGCCGGAGTCCTTCTTTATCGAAGAACTCCAGCGTTCTGTCCCGAAAATAGTCCCGGACCATTTCGACAAGGTAGGGCGGCAGACCGAAGTGATTCGCCAGTGCCGCCACCACCTTGCCCCATAATACCGTGTTGAAGGCGTTGGCGATGTCGAGTGACACCGCCACCGCCACCATTCCCTCCCCGATCATGGACTCCGTGAGGGCGCGGACGTGCTGTATTGCATCGATCGTGGAGCGCTCCTCACGGAATCCGTATTGACCTGGGGATAGGTCCGGACCTACTCGGGACATGTGCTGAACGACGCGGTTGGCAATTATTCTCTCGAATATTTTGCGTCGTCCAGCAGGCAGAGGGGCCGGTAGGCGGATGGGTCCTCCGCAGGCTTGCCCGGTTTTTTGAGCAAGACGAGCCTGGCCCTCTTCCATCTCCTGGGAAAGACGCCCTCCCTTAGACACTGGGTGAGGACCTTTTTAAGGTCCCCACCCACCATGCCAGCCGCCCGGACCCAGACTTTTCCGAAGATACCGTCTGGGCCGGGCGCTCGAGCTCTACCCTTTCTAATTATCCGGGCAAAGGCTTCGCGAAGCTCGTCATCTCGGACCCCCAGTTCCTCGGTCCAGCCCGGGAGGGGACCGGACTTAGCCGGTATGTCTCTGTCCCGGGTGGGAAACAATTGGTCGACTACTCTGCTTAGGAACTGGGGGTCTAACGATTCCGTGAGGGTGGGGGCCCATGGGCGAAGTTTACCTACCGCCATCTTATAGGGCCTCCCCCATGGATCCCTCGTGAGGCCTGAGATGTACTCATCCCAGGCCTCTGCCTTTGCCCGGCGTATGGCGACCCTCAGCGCCTTTTTGGCGTTTCTGAGGGTCGCCCATGTATCTTCGATCTCTTCCTCCATGCCCCGGCGTCGGGCGCGTGTAAGGCCTCTTCTGGCGGTTACTGCGGCTCGCCTTAAGAGAGCGATTTCTTCCGACCACCAGTACGCGGCCCGACACGCCCTAGGCCTACTACGGGGCATAGAGGCATCGCACGCGCGCGACATGGCATCGCACAGCCAGTCTGCCTCCGCCTCTGCTCCGGCGTCTTGTCCTCGGTCAGTCCATGCAGAAATCATGAGGCTGACCTCGAGGGCTTCCTGGTCGAGCTTCCTGAGGACCCATCTTCTCTCCGACCTTTGGCGGCGGACTCTTGCCCGCACCTCCGCGGGTGTGGAGGCCACCTCCATCACTATGAGCTTATGGTCTGTAAACTCCCCGAGGGGAGCAGCCTCCACTCTCCAGGCGGTGAAGGACGCCCGGAGAGGCCCATGAGATATCCACTATGGATTCTCCGCGGCCACCCACGAAAGTGCTGACTCGACCTCGGTTAAGCAATGCAAGGTCGAGTCCCGCCGCCCATTCTAGGGTGCAGCGGCCCCTGGGGTTCGTGGTTGGGGAACCCCACGCAACAGCGTGGGCGTTAAAATCCCCTCCCACGATAACGGGTCTGGGTGAGCGCCTGCGTATGCACTCTCCCGCCCTCCCCAGGGCCGTTTCGAAGTCCCCCAGAGTGAGACTGGGGGGGAAGTAGCACCCCAGAATGTCGATGGGTCCCCATTCCACCAGAACGAAGCCCTCACCGCACTCAACCGGGAGCATCGGCGGGGCGTCGCGCGCGTGCTGGCTGACTATCGCCACTCTGCCCAGGGTGTCCCCGACCCAGTTTGGGTTATTATCGGGGACTCTGTATGGGTCAGCGGCGATAGCCAGCCCTCCACCTTTTTCAGCCAGGGCCTGCACCAGGATATCCTGGGCGGCCCTGGCATGATTCAGATTGGTTTGGAGGAGTCTCTTAGGCATTGTTTGATGCCTTTTGAGGCTCCTCCACCTCCATCATTTCAACGGGAGTGACCCTTACGGTCACTTCCCGTAGTTTCCCCTTCAGGCTCGTGGAGGGGGTCGCGGGAGCAGCCACAATTTCCGTTGCGGCGTCCTCCCATGGTTCGCCCTCCCCGTCAGGTGGGGTGGGCCATACCGAATTGTCCTGCGTAGGGACATGTGTCTCCTTCGGCAGGCTATCCCTCTCCTCTGAGGGAGGGGGAGGAGCCTGAATAGTTGGAGGAGGCTAGTTTTCCTTAGCCCCCTTCTTCTTTTTCTTTTTCTTTTTCTTCTTTCCCTTCTTTCCCGCCTCCGTATTAGTAACGGGAGCGGAGGAGGAGGGCTGGGAGGGTATGTGCGAGGACGACCCTCCTGTATTTTCTTTCGCGCCCGTTTGGGAATCAGGGGTACTCACTGTTCCCCTCTTTTTCCCAATCGGGCAGGCTTTGCCTCCGATACGATGGTCGGCAGGTTTTCCCTTTTCCTGGCACACTGGGCAGTTCGCCCTGCTGGTGCAGGCATTGGCAAAGTGGCCTATGGCTCCGCATCTGTAGCAGCAGCCAGATCTGTCGATCTGGCTGCTGCAGTTCATTTGCGTATGCCCAGCTTCCAGGCATCTGTAACATTGTAGGCCACGCGCAGGCAGAAGGACTGCCCTACAACTAGACCATCCCACGCTGAAGCGTGGGATAGCCAAGATGGCCTTTCCCGCTTTCGCAGGACACTTCACCCAGCATGTGCCCATGCCGCCCGGAGATCGACGAATCTCGCCAACTTTAATCTCCAGGGGAGGGCAATTGCCGATTTTTCCCAGAGTGTCGGCCAGTTCTTCTGCGGTGATCGAGTCGTCCAAGCCGGATATTCTAATCTCGACATTCTTGGTTGGGCGACCGATCCTCACGTCCGTCCTGTGCGCCATGACCTCTCGAAGAACGCTGGCCAGGGCGTCAGCCTTCTCGCCGTTGCCCTCGCCCCACACCTCCAAGATGAGCGCACCAGTGGTTGCTCTGCGTGGTCTTAGGTCTCTTATTTCGAGAGAATTAAGATCGATTTCTGCCCTGGCAAGTCTCATAACTTCGCCATAAGCCTCCCGGTCGGTACAGGTTACCGAGACCGCTGCCGAATTGGGCGGTCTAATTTTGGCAACCCCTTTAGGTCGGGAGGTTACCTCCCTTTTCTTAGGTGTAGAATGTGTTACCACTTTACTGCCCTTCCCCTGCTTTTTGCTTCCTACATCTGTCGCCCTGGACTGTACGGTTGTGCCAGGGGTAGGAGCCGAAGCGGAGCTATTCAAGGGTTTGTTACTTCCTTGGGCAGCTCTCCTTTTGACAGATCTTGACACCACCACGTTCCATGGTTGTTCACCATAGGAGCTTTGTGGTGGCGTCTCTGTTCTTTGCCCGTTGTTGGCATTATTCCCAGACGTCGCTTGAGGCGCGGAGGCCTTCGTTGCTTTGTTCTTGCCGGCTCGAGCTCGAGAGGTCGACCTGGCTCTGGCTCGAGAGTTCGACCTATCTCTGGCTCGAGAAGTTGATCTCTCCCTAACTGTTGGTTTGCTCGTGGGGAGTCCCAATTCCCTTAGGACCTTGGGGAGGACCCTGACCAGTATCTCCTGGATTTTACTCTCCAGGTTTTCTCCAGGAGACTGTTTACTGCTCTTGCTGGGACCATTCTGGTACTTAGAGACCAGAAGTCTCCCAGCAACGACCTTATCCGTGGCGTTGGAGAGAGGGTTCAGCTGGCGCTGAACCCCCCCCCCCAAGGCTGGTCGAAATATCGGTTCCTTAAGAACCTCCTCAGTGATGACGAGCGGCTTCCCTTTGGTCCTTCTCTTGCCTCGAGTGCTGCCGAGGGCAGGGAAGTTTGCCTCCGAAGGTGGGGGTGGAGGTCCCATCACAGTATTTGGGATCTGAGAGGTCCCATCTATCTCCATTGGGAGATTAGCCTCAGCGTGGCTCGTATGGGGAGCATGCTCATCGGCTTTTTCCATATAAGCGGGTGTCTCCGTGATAGGGGTTAGTACTCCCCTGTTGCACGCTTTGACTCTTATTTGGAGCCTTGCGTTTCTGTCCTGAAGGAAGGCAAGCTCACGCTTAAGCGCCTCCTTTTCCGCCTCCCACCTTTGCTGCGCCTCTGATATGCGCTGTTCGATGCTATCCTCCTGACTCTTGATTTTGGAAACCTCTTCCCTGGACAATAGCGAGCTCGTACATGCCGTTATCTTGGCGTACGCGTCCCACAGGTCCCTGCGTATGGGCCCTTGCAGGTTACCAGAGCGCTCAACGGATTTAGCAATCATGGCTAATCCCTGAGTTATCCTGGCGGCGACCGCGTTTACGGGCTCCATATTGTATGTGTTGCATAACTCTTCTGCCCTTTTATTGGCCTTGGCGGCCGGAGCGGATTCAGGTAAGATCATAGGGTCCAATATGGCAAGATGATCCTCCTCTAGTTTCTTAGCTGCTTTCTTAGCAGCTTTTTTGGCTAAGGCCGCAGCGGTAAACTTACCAACGTTATCGGGGTTTACCGCTGGCCTGCCTGGCTTACGTTTATCCTTCTCCTCCTCCGATTCAGAGGTGGAGACAATTATTCTTTTTGCGGAATTAGCCGCTTTGTAGACTCGGGTTGTCCTTTTCCTATCGTTCATCCCGAGATCCTCCTCGACAGAGGAGGAAGGGATGAAGGATGTAGAGGACAAGGTTCTGGTTATGGATGCAGGTGCATTTACCTCTACCATAGTGATCTCGTTGATCCCAGATACACTTGTCTCTTCTGTCTTTGGCTTGTCGTCAGCCCTCGCCTTGCTGCAGGCCGGTCCCGGCTTATAACCGGGAGGGGCCTTGCTAGTACTCGCGCCCTCGGGCGCGTTAGTCGCCTTATCGTAATTAGAAGTTGAGTCTGTCATATTTGAAAATGATCCCACTCCCCGTGACGGCTAGGCCGACCGGCGTATCTCCCACCCCGCCGAAACATGACCGGTACGGGTGCCCCCGGTACTCCGGGGGGGTCGGCCTATGGCGCAGGCCCCGGGGATGTTACATCCGGGCAACGGGCCTCCAGCCCCTTACTCACCGCATGCGGAGGAGCCATCAAGGGCTCACCCCGCATGGGCTTTCAGGGGTCCCCCGCCTCCGACTGCGGGGGCACCGTCACGGGTGGCGCCACCCAGGGGACCCCACGGACGGGTCGGGCAACGGAAGCGACGCCCCTTCCGCACCCTAACCGCCGTGGCGACCAGCACGTCAAACCCCCAGGGGGTGACAGATCCCCTGGGGGGGACACAGAACTCCGGCCCGGCACCCGCTTCGGAAGGGACGCCGTCGCAGAATGCCGGGCCAGCCAAACACCGCCCCGGGCCCCGCCTCGGAATATTTCCGAGAGGCCCCAGGGCCGGTCCATCCCGGTACCTCGGGGAGAGTTTCCCACGAGGCACGCGATGGACCATACACCGCCGCTCCGACCCTGCCCCGGAAAAAACATTCCGGGCGGCCCGAAGACGGCCCAGCCCGCTGGGTCCGATAAACCGGGGTCCCAGCGGCCCGTCACGTCCCAAAGGTAACAGCGGGCGCTCCGTTTCAGGACAAGTCCCTTCACAGAAACGCCCGCCGTCTCGGCACTCGCCCCCGACCCTGCCTCGGAAATGTCCGAGCGGCCCGGGGGCCGTCCCGACCCGGTACATCGGGGAGAGTTTCCCGCGATGCACGCGTCGGGACACCTCCGCCGCCCCGACCCTGCCCTGGAATACGTCCAGGCGGCCCGGAGACGGCCCAGCCCGACGGGATTGGCAGCGCCAGACCCGCCGGCCCGTCCTTCCCGGAGGGACTGGCTCTCCCCGTGCCAGGACGCGAGCCGTGAAAACGACACCGTCCCCAGACACAGGAATTACCAGCCCCTCTTCTTCCCGCGCCCGCCGCGCCGGGAGGCGCCTTGGGCAAGGCATTTGCCTTCGATCTGAAGACAAATGCCTTTCACGTGACCTCTTGACCCCCATCCCCGAAGAAATTCGGGGATGGAGTTCACCCTCTCACCACGTTGAGGTGGGTCACATCGAGAGGGGAAAGATGATCACCTTTTTTTTTTTTTTTTTTTGATTACGGAGGGGAAATGCGTTACCGCACTTCCTAGGCCTCGGGGGAGGCCTAGGGGAGTGTGGGGCTCCCTCCCGCCGGCAAGTATTTGACGGCGGGGGTATACCCACTAAAACCCCTCCGGGTGTCCTGCCCTGGTCTTTTGGCTGAGGGGGGCTCCGGGAAAGCGTGCAGCATACTTCCGGAGCCCCCCAGACCAGGTCGGCCTGTTGGGCCGATTCGTATCGCTGGAGGGCCGTAGCTCTCCAGCCAGGCATATGTGCCTCGGCCTTAGGTCGGGGGGAGGGGACACCGTCCCCCCCCCCGCCTCTTCCCCGTAGATGTTGTTGGGGGGTATAGACCCGGGAATCCGGCCCCCGCCGGAGGCCCGGGTCTAATTGCGCTCCGCACGAAGGGCGGTGGCGCGTTCTCCCAATTGCTCTTCTCGTGGGAGGAAGAAGGATAGCTTCCTCCCGTAAACACCCCGTTGGTACTAAATTGGGAGGGTCTATCCTGGAATAGGGTGACCCTCCCTTAGTGTCATGGGGGAATGTCTCCCCCATCGGGGGTGGGCGCTTCTGCTGCCATCCTCCTTGTGCTTCTGGTCCTGAAAGCTGGACCGTCAGCAGGAGGGGCAGAATTCTCACTCCCTCTCAGAGGGGGAGTGTTGCGGCTGCCCGTTTCCTCCTCAACTTCTTCCTCCACGGTCGAGAGGGGGTGAGGGGGGGCAACAGCCGTGCGGCTGATACGTTTCCGAGGCCGGGTGGCCCCGTCACTACGGCGGTGGCGGGAGGAAGCCCCCTCACCGTCTCCATCTCCGCTATGACCAGGGCGGCGACGGCGGTGTGGGTGTCGTCGTCTTCTTCCGCCATTCCGCTCCGGTCGTCGTTGTCTCTCGGCCTCCTCCTTCTGCAGCATTACCTGCTCGCAGAAGGAGGAGACCGCTTTCCAACAGCTCTCCCTGAGGACCATCTTTTCAACAACGGCCCCCAGGGAGAGGTCGTCTCCAATTTCAGTTTTTAGGACTCCGCGCAGCTCTTCCCACGCTGGACAATGTTCCAGCGTGTGCTGCGCGGAGTCCCTTTCTGCCTCACAGTGGTGACAGTGCGTCGTCGGCTCCTTCCCAATTCGACACAGGTATTCACCGAAACAGCCGTGTCCGGTGAACACCTGTGTCATTCTATAGGACAGACCGCCCCAAGGGCGGTCTACCCATTCCTCCAGGTGGGGGAGGACAGCCTCCAAAACCCGGGTGCCCACGGTCGGCGGGTTCATGGCAAGTTTGTTTTGCCATTCGTCAATAACCCGCCGACGAGCTCTCTCTCTCCACAGTGACATGGTCCTCGGGGCGACTACATTGCCCCGGAGGCGGGAGGCTTTGACCCGAGCGTACAACCACGCTCGGGCCTCCGCCAGTAACTCAACAGGAGGAGTTCCCGCCAGGACCAACAAAGCGTCACTGGGAGATGTGCAATAGGCGCGCGCAATGCGAAGGGCCAGCAGTCTCTGCACAGATAGCAACTGTTTGCGTATCTTGTGGCTGGCCCTAGCTGCACCGCACCATACCGGGGCTCCGTATAGAGCCCCGGACATGACTGCGTGCATATACGCGCGCCTTGCACCAGTACCCGGGCCTCGGAGGTTGGGCATGAGGCCTCTGAGGGCATCAGCCCTCTTGCCCAACCGTGGGGCGAGATCATTGAAATGATCGATGAAGCCCCACCGGCCGTCCAAAAGTAACCCCAAGTATTTCAGGGTTACTCCCACCTGGATTGGGGTCCTACCCACGAGGACTGAGGCTCTGGGAGGGGGCCCCCGGAGGCCATCGTGGAAAAAGATGGCCTCCGTTTTATGTGGGGCCACCCTCAGCCCCAGTTCCTCGATCGCGCCGACGACGCACGCCACCGCCCAATTTGCCTTCATGATCGCGTCTTCCCAGGAGATCCCCCCAGCCACCACCAGAGTGTCATCGGCGTAGCACACTCTGTGGCAGCCAGGGGGGAGGGCCGTACGGAGGACATGTTCGTATACGGCGCACCACAACAGGGGTCCAAGAACAGACCCCTGCGGGACGCCGCACGACATGCCCCTCTGCTGCCGGAGTCCTTCTTTATCGAAGAACTCCAGCGTTCTGTCCCGAAAGTAGTCCCGGACTATTTCGACAAGGTAGGGCGGCAGACCGAAGTGATTCGCCAGTGCCGCCACCACCTTGCCCCACAATACCGTGTTGAAGGCGTTGGCGATGTCGAGTGACACCGCCACCGCCACCCTTCCCTCCCTGATCATGGACCCCGTGAGGGCGCGAACGTGCTGTATTGCATCGATCGTGGAGCGCTCCTCACGGAATCCATATTGACCTGGGGATAGGTCCGGACCTACTCGGGACATGTGCTGAACGACGCGGTTGGCAATTATTCTCTCGAATATTTTGCCCGCGTCGTCCAGCAGGCAGAGGGGCCGGTAGGCGGATGGGTCCTCCGCAGGCTTGCCCGGTTTTTTGAGCAAGACCAACCTGGCCCTCTTCCATCTCCTGGGAAAGACGCCCTCCCTTAAGCACTGGGTGAGGACTCTTTTAAGGTCCCCACCCACCGTGCCAGCCGCCCGGACCCAGACTTTTCCAAAGATTCCGTCTGGGCCGGGCGCTCGAGCTCTACCCTTTTTAATTATCCGGGCAAAGGCTTCGCGAAGCTCGTCATCTCGGACCCCCAGTTCCTCGGACCAGCCCGGGAGGGGACCGGACTTAGCCGGTATGTCCCTGTCCCGGGTGGGAAACAATTGGTCTATTACTCTACTTAGGTACTGGGGGTCTAACGATTCCGTGAGGGGGGGGGCCCATGGGCGGAGTTTACCTACTGCCATCTTATAGGGCCTCCCCCACGGATCCCTCGTGAGACCTGAGATGTACTCATCCCAGGCCTCTGCCTTTGCCCGGCGTATGGCGACTCTCAGCGCCTTCTTGGCGTTTCTGAGGGCCTCCCATGTGTCTTCAATCTCTGCCTCCATGCCCCGGCGTCGGGCGCGTGTGAGGCCTCTTCTGGCGGTCACTGCAGCTCGCCTTAAGAGGGCGAGCTCTTCCGACCACCAGTACGTGGCCCGACACGCCCTAGGCCTGCTACGGGGCATAGAGGCATCGCACGCACGCGACATGGCATCACACAGCCAGTCAGCCTCCGCCTCTGCTCCGGTATCTTGTCCTCGGTCAGCCCATGTGGAAATCATGAGGCTGGCTTCGAGGGCTTCCTGGTCGAGCTTTCTGAGGACCCATCTTCTCTCCGACCTTTGGCGGCGGACTCTTGCCCGCACCTCCGCGGGTGTGGAGGCCACCTCCATCACTATGAGTTTATGATCTGTGAGCTCCCCGAGGGGAGCAGCCTCCACTCTCCAGGCGGTAATCCTGTGAAGGACGCCCGGAGAGGCCCATGAGATATCCACTATGGATTCTCCACGGCCACCCACGAAGGTGCTGACTCGACCTCGGTTGAGCAATGCGAGGTCGAGTCCCGCCGCCCATTCTAGGGTGCAACGGCCCCTGGGGTTCGTGGTTGGGGAGCCCCACGCAGCAGCGTGGGCGTTAAAATCCCCTCCCACGATGACGGGTCTGGGTGAGCGCCTGCGTATGCACTCTCCCGCCCTCCCCAGGGCCGTTTCGAAATCCCTCAGAGTGAGACTGGGGGGGAAGTAGCACCCTAGAATGTCGATGGGTCCCCATTCCACCAGAACGAAGCCCTCGCCGGACTCAACCGGGAGCATCGGCGGGGCGTCGCGCGCGTGCTGGCTGACTATCGCCACTCTGCCCAGAGTGTCCCCGACCCAGTTTGGGTTATTATCGGGGACTCTGTATGGGTCAGCGGCGATAGCCAGCCCTCCACCTTTTTCAGCCAGGGCCTGCACCAGGATATCCTGGGCGGCCCTGGCATGATTCAAATTGGTTTGGAGAAGCCTCTTAGACATTGTTTGATGCCTTTCGAGGCTCCTCCACCTCCATCATTTCAACGGGAGTGACCCTTACGGTCACTTCCCGTAGTTTCCCCTCCAGGCTCGTGGAGGGGGTCGCAGGGGGAGCCGCAATTTCCGCTGTGGCGTCCTCCCATGGTTCGCCCTCCCCATCAGGTGGGGTGGGCCATGCCGAGTTGTCCTGCGTACGGACACGTGTCTCCTTCGGCAGGCTGCCCCTCTCCTCTGAGGGAGGGGGGGGAGCCTGAGTGGTTTGAGGGGGCTGATTTTTCTTGGCCCCCTTCTTCTTTTTCTTCTTCTCTTTCTTCTTTCCCTTCTCTCCCGCCCCCGCATTAGTCACGGGAGCGGAGGAGGAGGGCTGGGAGGGCGTGTGCGAGGACGACCCTCCTGTATTATCTTTGGCGCCAGTTTGGGAAGCAGGGGTACTCGCTGTTCCCCTCTTTTTCCCTATCGGGCAGGCTTTACCTCCAACACGGTGGTCGGCAGGTTTTCCCTTTTCCTGGCACACTGGGCAGTTTGCCTTGCTTGTGCAAGCATTGGCAAAGTGGCCTATGGCTCCGCATCTGTAGCAGCAGCCAGATCTGTCGATCTGGCTGCTGCAATTCATTTGCGTATGCCCAGCTGCCAGGCACCTATAACACTGTAGGCCACGCGTAGGCAGTAGGACTGCCCTGCAACTAGACCATCCCACGCTGAAGCGTGGGATAGCCAAGATGGCCTTTCCCGCTTTCGCAGGACATTTCACCCAGCACGTGCCCATGCCACCCGGAGATCGACGAATCTCGCCAATTTTAATCTCCAGGGGAGGGCAATTGCCGATTCTTCCCAAAGTGTCGGCCAGTTCTTTTGCAGTGATCGAGTCGTCCAAGCCGGATATTCTCATCTCGACGTTTTTGGTTGGGCGACCGATCCTCACGTCCGTCCTGTGCGCCATAACCTCTCGGAGAGCACTTGCCAGGGCGTCAGCTTTCTCACCGTTGCCCTCGCCTCGGACCTCCAAGATGAGCGCACCGGTGGTTGCTCTGCGTGGTCTCAGGTCTCCAATTTCGAGAGAACTAAGGTCTATTTCGGCCCTGGCAAGTCTCATGACTTCTCCGTAAGCCTCCCGGTCGGTACAGGTTACCGAGACCGCTGCCGTATTGGGTGGTCTGATTTTCCTGGCAACCTCTTTAGATCGGGAGGCGGCTTCCCTGTTCTTAGATGCAGGTTGTTTTGCCGCTTTACTGCCCTTCCCCTGCCTTTTGCTTCCTATGTCTGTCGCCCTGGACTGTACTGTTGCGCCAGGGATAGGAGCCAAGGCAGAGCTATTCAAGGGTTTGTTACTTCCTTGAGTAGTTTTTCTTTTAACAGATCTTGCCACCACCACATTCCATGGTTCTTCACCATATGAGCTTTTTGGTGGCGTCTCCGTTCTTTGCCCGTAGTTGGCGTTATTCCCGGAAGCCGCTTGAGGCACGGAGGCCTTCGTTGCGTTATTCTTGCCGGCTCGGGCTCGGGAAGTCGACCTGGCTCTGGCTCGAGCTCTAGATTTCGACCTAGCTCGAGATTTCGATCTATCTCTGGCTCGGGAAATTGATCTCTCCCTGGCTGACGACTTGTTTGTGGAGAGACCTAATTCCTTTAGGACCTTAGGAAGGACCCTGGCCAATATCTCCTGGATTTGGTTCTCCAGGTTCTCTCCAGGAGATTGTTTGTTACTCTTGCTGGGACCATTCTGGTACTTAGAGACCAGGACTGTTCCAGCGACAACCTTGTCCGTGACGTTGGAGAGAGGGTTCAGCTGACGCTGTACCCCTCCCAAGGCTGGTCGAAATATCGGTTCTTTAAGAACCTCCTCAGTAACGACGAGCGGCTTCCCTTTGGCCCTTCTCTTACCTCGGGTGCTGCCGAGGGCGGGGAAAGTTGCCTCTGAAGGCGGAGGTGGCGGTCCCATTACGATGTTTGGGATTTGTGAGGTCCCATCTATCTCCATTGGGAGATTAACCTCAGTATGGCTCGTGTGGGAAACATGCTCATCAGCTATCTCCATGTGAGCGGGTGTCTCTGCGGTAGGGGTTGATATTCCCCTGTTGTACGCTTTGACTCTTATTTGGAGCCTTGCGTTTCTATCCTGAAGGGAGGTAAGCTCTCGCTTAAGTACCTCCCTTTCCGCCTCCCACTTTTGCTGCGCCTCTGATATGCGCTGCTCAATGCGCTGTTCTATGCTATCCTCCTTGTTCTTGATATTGGAAACTTCTTCTCTGGATAAGAGTGAGCTCGTACATGCCGTTATCTTGGCGTACGCGTCCCACAAATCCCTACGTATGGGGCCTTGCAGGTTGCCAGAGCGCTCAACGGATTTGGCAATCATGGCTAACCCTTGAGTCATCCTGGCGGCGACCGCGTTAACAGGCTCCATATTGTACGTATTACACAACTCTTCCGCCCTTTTATTAGCCTTAGCGGCCGGAGCGGATTCGGGTAGGATCATAGGGTCCATTATGGCTAGGTGATCCTCCTCTAATTTTTTGGCTGCTTTCTTAGCAGCTTTTTTGGCAAAGGCCGCAGCGGTAAACTTACCGACGTTATCGGGGTTTATCGCCGGCCTGCCTGGCTTGCGTTTATCGTTCTCCTCCTCCGATTCAGAGGTGGAGACAATTATTCTTTTAGCGGTGTTAGCCGCTTTGTAAGCTCGGGTTGTCCTCTTCCTTTCGTTCGCCTCTAGGTCCTCTTCTTCAGAGGAGGAAGGGATAAAGGATGTAGAGGACAGGGTTCTAGTTATAGGTGCAGGTGCATTTTCCTCCACCGTAGTGATCTCGTTGATCCCCGAGATCCTTGTCTCCTCTGCCTTGGGCTTGTTATCAGCCCTCACCTTACTGCAGGCCGGTCCCGGCTTATAACCGGGAGGGGCCTTACTAGTACTCGCGCCCTCGGGCGCGTTGGTCGCCTTATTGTAGTTAAGATTTGTGTCTGTCATATTTGGAAAGGATCCCTCTCCCCGTGACGGCTAGGCCGACCGGCGTATCTCCCACCCCGCCGAAACATGACCGGTACGGGTGCCCCCGGTACTCCGGGGGGGTCGGCCTATGGCGCAGGCCCCGGGAATGTTACATCCGGGGCACGGGCCTCCAGCCCCTTACACACCACATACGGAGGAGCCATCAAGGGCTCACCCCGTATGGGCTTTCGGGGGTCCCCCGCCTCCGACTGCGGGGGCACCGTCACGGGTGGCGCCACCCGGGGGGCCCCACGGACGGGTCGGGCAACGGAAGCGACGCCCCTTCCGCACCCTAACCGCCGTGGCGACCAGCACGTCAAACCCCCAGGGGGTGACAGATCCCCTGGGGGGGACACAGAACTCCGGCCCGGCACCCGCTTCGGAAGGGACGCCGTCGCAGAGTGCCGGGCCAGCCAAACACCGCCCCGGGCCCCGCCTCGGAATATTTCCGAGAGGCCCCAGGGCCGGTCCATCCCGGTACCTCGGGGAGAGTTTCCCACGAGGCACGCGATGGACCATACACCGCCGCTCCGACCCTGCCCCGGAAAAAACATTCCGGGCGGCCCGAAGACGGCCCAGCCCGCTGGGTCCGATAAACCGGGGTCCCAGCGGCCCGTCACGTCCCAAAGGTAACAGCGGGCGCTCCGTTTCAGGACAAGTCCCTTCACAGAAACGCCCGCCGTCTCGGCACTCGCCCCCGACCCTGCCTCGGAAATGTCCGAGCGGCCCGGGGGCCGTCCCGACCCGGTACATCGGGGAGAGTTTCCCGCGATGCACGCGTCGGGACACCTCCGCCGCCCCGACCCTGCCCTGGAATACGTCCAGGCGGCCCGGAGACGGCCCAGCCCGACGGGATTGGCAGCGCCAGACCCGCCGGCCCGTCCTTCCCGGAGGGACTGGCTCTCCCCGTGCCAGGACGCGAGCCGTGAAAACGACACCGTCCCCAGACACGGGGATTACCAGCCCCTCTTCTACTCGTGCCCGCCGCGCCCGGAGGCGCCTTGGGCAGAGCATCTGCCTTCGGTCTGAAGACAGATGCCCTCCTCGTGACCTCTTGGCCCCCATCCCCGAAGGCATTCGGGGATGGAGTTCACCCTCTCACCACGATGAGGTGGGTCACATCGAGAGGGGAAAGATGATCACCTGTTTTAATTGGATTTATGTATAAGTAACCTAATCACTCGTTATAACTGTAATTTAGGAAGAACATCTATAAGTTTTATAAAAAATTATATTTATTTTCAATTGTTATGCTATATTTTAGATCTTTTTTTTATAATTTACTTTCTTGTCATTATCTATTGTCCAACTTTGTATTTTACTAATGTATTATATTGCTTTTTTTAATACTTTTTTAATTTGTTTTACATATACTAGAATTAAATGGAAAATAAAGTCACGTGGCAGATTTTAACTAAGTGACAAAGAAATTAGCCTGTGATATAAACGTGATCTATACATGTTTTATGATTAAATCTAGAAACTATATTTGCGCTGTAATGCAGAGGAATTGAGTTTGTGTATATGACTATCAGAGAATAGAGTTACATTGCTTGAAAAAAATCTTTGAGAAAAGTGAAAAATATGCATTATAGGAAAATAGGAAAATAAAACTAGATTTAATAACACATATTCAGTCTAACTAGCTTTGTTTGGTTACCATCTTTTGTTTCGTTATTATATTTATATTTATGTGCACTTTGCCAATATATAACACTTAAAACATTTTATGCATACCACCAAGTGTTATAATACATACATACAAACATATATATTGCGACCGCACTCACGAGCGTGGTGCAACTACGTTAACTGCTCGTGACGCTAGTTAGGCAGCCACGGTAATCGCGATGTCGCTCACATCAAATGCGTGAAATTAGCCGGTACGATTGGGCGCCAGGCACGAGCGAGCGTGCCACTCTTAGACCGGGACGTGACCGATCTCTCGATTCATACCGGAAAAGGAAACGCGAAGACGCTCTACCTCGTCACGGGCAATAACGGGCTCTGTTAACCGGTAGCTCAGCCACGGGATTGGCAGAGGGGGGTGGTTCGCGGTGGGCGGGGGGGTAGAGGAGAGCGAGGGAACTTAAAGAAAACACTTCAATTTAATAAAGAAATGGACAATGTATTTCCAAGATCTAACACTACTCACAGGGCTCGGCGACGATGTCTCGCGACCCGGGCGCAGCCGAAAAATATTACGCGGTCGTCGGTACGAGCTCACCGAACGGAGAGAGTCACAATTCCATTCCAAGTAGCGGCGGACAGAATACGCCGTGCACACTCGCAACTCAGCATACGCACTCTCATTTCACGCGAAATTAGGTGGCGATTCGGTACGAAGCAAGCATTCGGAAATACGCGGAACAAAACGGACATCGCCAAACAGGAACGCATACATACGCTATGACAGACGACACACAAGAATGTGACACAATTAACGCGACTTGGCTGTGGTGTCGGCGACGCTCTCAGTAAACGGAACCGGAAGAATCAAGACGCGACTTGATCGGATGAGGCGCACGGCGGCTGAGCACGCGGACAGCACGCGATCTCTGGCGTGTTCCCGGCGGAAGATTTTACGGCGAACGATAACTCTAAATGCAACTCTCGCACACGCGACTCATCCGACCGGCGAAATCGGTGGCTTTACACAAGTCTCGTTCGTCTCACCACTACGCTGGCTTGTCTCGAACTCGTCCTGGAACAGGGGTACGACTCGTCCCTGGGTGACGGCGGCTCCCGTCGTCTCGGCTAAGGGTCAGATCCCGGCGACGATCCACAGCGAAGTAGGGATGGGCGATATTGACCGATTAATCGATACGTCCGATAATTTTTATCGATAAATCGATTATTAATTGCCGATATTTTTGAAAGCCGATATATCGATATTCGATTTTTTTTTGTGAATATCGTATCGAAAGTCTGCCCTATTTACAATAGCAAATTTAAAAAATTAAAATTTTTTTTAATTTTAATGAAGCTTTAAGAAATTATCCAATCATAGTCGATTAATTATTCTTCTCAGTTCTCACATTTGACTGTGAATTGTGATTGCTCAATTTCTTAATTAAGTCTTAAAGCTAATTACATCTATTGTGTATGGGGTCTTATGCTACGCTTCCAACAACTTACGTTCTCTGCGTGCTGAACATACTTTATGACTTATGTTACTATAATGGTTTTGGGTATTGCGTCTTGCGTCAAAGCTATTTTGCGAAAGTTCGAAATAATTTACATTAATACGTATACATATACGAGGATTTGAAGTGAATTTTATAGAAAAACTAGGATACAAATCAAGTGATCAGTTGCAGCATTTTATCAAGACTTAAGATTGAAACAAAGAGGCGAAGAAGCAGTAGTTTCAGGTTAGTTTGCCGAATCAGTCGCGCAAATAAAGTCACAAATATTTTTTAATTTATATTAGCATTTTGTAATTTGTATTATAAAAATATCGTTATTAAAAGACATAAATATTTTTATTACATATAATTTTAATGGTTAGTTCTATCTTAATCTCAATTCCAGTACTTGAAAATGTAAATTTAATTATCTATTTTGTCATACATCTTCTGTTTAAGCGATCTCTGTATGATCAAGGAATGACGGAACGAATAAATTAAATAATCTGATGATATTTTCAGGAATTGGTGCATGAATTAACTGGTCTCTGCTGGGAGATTTAAGCCATTGCCTAGAAAGCATTAAGCATATAACAGTTCGTACATTAAGACATTTATATATCGTTGATAGAGACATATATGTGAAAATGTGTGAAGACGAAGGTAAGATGTGAATTAGTTTTATATTCTTTTTTTAATAGATCTATTGCAAAATAATTTGAAAATTCTAACCTCAATTTATCATCAAACTTATGTCTAGCATTATCGAATTTAATTGAATTTGAAATTTAGTTTTATTTAATTCTTTTTATCTAACAGAGTCTAGTATCATACGTCAAGTACGTACGATTTTTTTTCGTATTAATGAACAGCCTTCCTTCGCTAAAAGAGGATTGACTAAATCTGAATATCTTCAATTAAAATGTATGTATCTTATTCATGAATTTATCAATACAACTGATATAATGTAATCAAATATTTTTAATTGATTATTATGAAATGATAATTTTAGATGATGATAAAGCGACTTGGAAATTTGTTCAAAAAATGTACGATTCGAGAGTTAAAAAGTGGAATCCAGCTGTCGATGTTTTGTATCAATCAATTGATGATGTTGATTAGTAAGTTTATCAGAATAATTACTACAATTGGCATAGGATTTTCAATTTGTATTTCTATAACTTCGAATTCCTTCTCTATTTTATTATAGTACACAAGTTATGATGCCAAAGCAAGTACTTACTGAAAACAGAGATCCTCTGGCATATGATATATCAATAGCAGATCCATCTTCGAGCAAGAATTCTAATCCCACATTTCAAATAGAATCAGCAGACAACAGAACTATACCAACTATCAATCCACAAGTTGACAAATTTCCTGCTTCTAGAGATTGTATGAATGAATTAGTTTCAGTTGCAGAGAAGAATAATTCAAGGTAAAAATTGCAATTAATTCATACTTTATTATTTTTTTCAATTTGATAAGCATAGTTGTATTATTTACAGCATTAGGAAAAAGAGTTCTGTACGGAAATTTTTTGAAAGCAAGGATGCTCAATATGCTGTATGCGTCATTTGCAGTGCTAAAGTTAAGCATTGTGGTGGGACAACGAATTTAAAATCACATTTAGTCAGAAACCATAGATTATTGTGTTCTGACATAATGAATAAAAGAGAAGCATCAAAATCTAGCAGTGAATCGACAGATGGAAATGATCCGCCACTCAAAAAAAAAAATTGTCATCAAAGGTAATATTATCTTTTAATACATGATGAAAAAATATCAGCCTAAAATTCATGATTTGTTTAGGAGAATCAGCTATCTCGAATCGACGAGGCTTTTAAGAAGGAAAAATCTTTCGCAGGTTTGTACGAATTTCAAATAAACAGTAGTTAATAGTTTCAAAGTGCCAACAGCTTTGCTTCGTGTCTTGATATATTCTTAATGTTATGCTAACGTTTCAGTGAACAGCATTGTTTATGAAACATTGGCATAACATTAAGAATGTATCAAGACACGGAAAAAAACCGTAAACCTGTTAGCACTTTTAAAGAGAATACCCGTGAAATCCTTAAGAATGTTAGTTAATAATTGAATGTTCGTTTATTATTTTTTAGAAGGTGGACTACAGTCTGATAAAATTACTGCAGCATTAATGTTTATGATCGCTAAAGATAAAGAACCTTTATCTATAGTTCATAGAGAAGGCTTCAAACATTTAATGAAAATAATAGTCCCACTTTATCGTATACCTGATCGAAGAAAAATTACCAAATTAATGGAGAATCGCTACGTTGAATTAAAAGAATTTTATAAGGCCAATCTCGAAAGAGCTTTGTCCTATACCTTAACATGTGACAATTGGACAGACTGTACTTTCCAAAGTTATTTGGGTGTCACTATTCATTAGCTGTCTCAGGAATTTCAGAATCTTATCATGAAAAACGGATGTTTGGGAGTCTTTCCACTGCATACGAATCATACAGCAGAGTATCTCGCGGAATGTCTTAATTCTGTTATTGACGATTTTAAATTGGATAAAAAAAAGATTATGGCAATTACCAGTGATGGAGCAGCGAATATTAAAGCTGCTATACATAATATTGTGAGCCCTGAAAGACATATCTGGTGTTTTGCACATTTTTTGTCTCACCTTGTACCTAAAGTATTAAAGGATATGCCAGAGATTAACGACATTATTACTATGGTCAAGAAAATTGTCACTCTTATCAGAAGAAGTGTTGTGGCTTCAGACGAGTTAAAACGATTACAAATATATGACGGAAAAACAGAAGGAACTGCGTTAAAATTTATTCTCGACGTTCCGACTCGCTGGAATTCCACTCACTACCACCATATTGGACAGATTTCTCATTTTGGAGAAGTACGTTCATGCAGTTACTTTGAAATGCAAAAGAACAGACATTCCAGATATGCTGACTCGTGGTCAAATTGAAGTTCTGCAGGAAGTCGTGTCTCTCATGAAGCCAATTGAATGTGTCATCAAAGAAATTAGCGGCAGCAACTATCCTACTTGCAGTGTCATAATTCCAATCATTCGTTGTATGACTCTATCTATTGAACAAATTTATCCTTCAACAAACGAAGGAATTCTTTTCCAGACAAACCTCCTTGCATCCATTCAACAGAAGTTTAAAGATGTTGAAAACAATAAGATTCTTTCAATCCCTACAATACTTGATCCGCGATTCAAACGAATCCAAAATGCTCGTGCAGCAGCTGCTGCTGTAGAACAAATCAACAAAGAAATTAAATTGATTGGTGTGGAAAAAACTGAGGAAAAAAGACAAGTTCAACGCAATCCTGAGGAAACCAATGAACATAGTCTCTGGAAGGCTCATGACGATTTGGTGGCAAAATATACTGACGAGAGTACACAAGATGAACATCTTATCTATGAATTAAGACAATATTTAAAGCGGTGATATATTAAAGCTCGTCACCACGATCCATTTCAACATTGGATATCTTTAAAGCACTCGTTTCCAACGCTGTACGAACTGGCAATTAGATACATCAGTATTATTAGTACCTCTATACCATCTGAAAGGAAATTTTCCGAGGCAGGTGACATTAAGAGCAATGAGAGGAATCGTATAACGGGTGAGCACTTGAACCAACTCTTATTTCTCGGATCTCTTTCAAAAGAAGAATGGAAATTGGAATAAAATTATTTTCTAGACTTTCATTCATTGTTTCCAATTTGTTTTTTACTTGTCTTGACTTAACAATACTATTTGTCATTCACGGTTTTTTTTTACTTTGAATATCACATTTGCACATTTGGTTTCTTTAATAAAAACTGTATTGTATTTTGTGTGTGTGTATTGTTAACAAAAACTGTATTGTATTGTGTGTATTGTACTTACTTAATATAAAGAAATATATGCACGATTTTTTTTTCTTTATCCTGCTTTTTATATTGGTGACTTTGGGTCTATTGTTTTATTTCTTTTTAAATCGATGATTTTCTAACTGACAATGAGTCAATCCAGGTATGAATTTTATCATTATATAATTTGTGCATGGGCATGGACCTTAATTATACCTATTTTATTTCAAATGTCTTCAGAAATAATCAACTGTTTTTCTTTGCAGGAACACATTGATTTACAAATGGCAGTCATAAATCATGCAAATTTCAATTATCTAAAGGAACATGGTAAAGGAGTGGAAGAATGAAAATAAAGAAAATTTACATTTTACAACTTTTAAAAGTGTTTGGTAATAAAATAAATTTGATGATATTGAAAAGTTCACTTATTTCTAAATATCATTTTATAAAGGTGCTAATATAAAAAAAATTGTTAATATAAGAAAGTTATAAAAATTATCAGTTTTTTTAAATTAAAAAAATAATATCGATATATCGATTCTTCTACCGATTTTTTTGCAATAATCGATAATTAATATCGATTTTTTTCATTTTTATCGATTCTTTCGATATCAATTTTTTTTTCAATATCGCCATCCCTACAGCGAAGTGATCGATAGCGCGAGGAAATTCGGCAGGCGGCACGCAGGATCTCTCGCCCCACGCACGGGGGTTCGTCGCGCCGCGCTATTGGTTCCGCCTTATAACGCGGTGTTCGCGACCCTCTAATCAGGCTGTCGCACCGCGACGCGCAATTCGAGGTAGGTCGGTGTCTTCGGGCAGCTCGCAACTCTTCCCGTGGTTTTCCCGAGGCCGGACGGCTATCCCTACGGACTCTTCGACGTCCGGTGCCCCCGCGCTCGGGACCACGTCAGGAACTTTCTCTCGCAGCTCCTCGTTCGGGGTCTCCTACGCGATGATCGGCGTGGAGTGTCGACATCCCCTACGCCGGACCTTCCCTCTTTGTGTCCTGCAATTTCAGCGGCTTTACTGTTGCGTACAGGCGCGACGGTAAGAGATAACGTAATTAAATGAAGAGAGATCACCTGTCGTGCGCGCTACTGCGATCCTGCGCACGGTCCGGAAGGTCTCAAGTGGCGGTAGGTCCTCCTTCTTGTAGTCTGCTCACCGGGTGAGATTTCGTCGATACAAAAAAAATGAATATCCGCTAGCCGCCGATCCGCAAAACGTCGCTAAAATTAACGGACGGACACACGCACACAAAATAAAAACGCGGAGTTGTAAGCGCACTCGCCGACACGTCCGTCTCCGAGTCGAGAGGACGTAAAGCAGCAGCGTGCGCTCCTCGTTCGAATCTTACGATCCCTGTGACGGACAGCCAAACGGGATATCACGTCACAATATATATATATATATATATATATATATATATATATATATATACATATATATATATATGTATATATATATATATATATAAATGTTTGTAATCTATCTAATAAATTACCTCCGACTTTCGATATTGATGAATAGTTTTATACATATCTGGTAGAAAGTGTCATATTACTCCACGAACCGAGATTATTATTGCAAATGACAAATATCACACAGTGAATGCTAACAATGCTAACTGTAAGAACTGCAATGAACGGATGAATAAAGGTTCAAGTTGTTCATTGATTTTGTTGTCTAATATTCCACATTTTCATAGATTTATTATCTATAGAACTAGATACTATGTAAGTTTTACATGGATGAATAATTCATCTTGTCTGAGAAGAGCACAGCATTTTTGTCTATAGTTTATAAGAGTTTGGAAACATACCATGTGTATGCATAAGTTTTTTCCGGTTTCACTAAGAGATGGCGCCAGCGAAAAGTACGCAGCGTATTAATTTGACACATACGTCATTTTGTTTGTCTGACATATAACTACAAACACACAAGTTGAATCCGCCAAAAACTAGCGTCTTTGTTTTATTGTTCAGTGATCATGTCGAGTTTTGTGCCTGAAAAACAACATTTGCGGCACGCATTGCTTTTTTTATTTAATCAAAAGAAAAAGGCTGTTGAAAGTCATCGTTTGTTGGTAGAAACATATGGTGAACACGCTCCATCGATTAGAACATGTGAGACATGGTTTTGACAATTTAAAAGTGGTGATTTCAATGTGAAAGGCAGTGAGCGCTCTGGTAGACCACAAAAATGCGAAGACGAGCAATTGCAGGAGTTATTGGATGATGACCCAACTCAAACTCAACGGCAATTAGTAGAAGCATTACATGTATCACAAGAAACAATTAGCAGACGTTTACGAGCAATGGGAAACATCAATAAACTCGGTAAATGGGTCCCACACAATTTGAATGAACGTCAAATGGAAAATCGCAAAGTCATTTGTGAAATGCTGCTTCAACGCCACGAAAGGAAATCATTTTTGTATCGAATTGTGACGGGTGACAAAAAATGGATTTATTTTGAAAACCCGAAGCGGAAAAAATCGTGGCTTTCACCTGGCGAAACCGATCCAACAACACCAAGGCCAAATCGCTTCGGCAAGAAGACCATGCTCTGTGTCTGGTAGGACCAGAGCGGTATTGTGTATTATGAACTCTTGAAGCCCGGCGAAACCGTTAATACACAACGCTATCGCCAACAAATGATTAATTTGAACCACGCATCAATCAATCGCATAATCAAAAGACGACCGGAATGGGCCAGAAGACATGGCAAAGTGATTTTGTTGCGACAATGCGCCGTCTCACACAGCAGAACCAGTGAAAGACACCTTAAAATCTCTTGGATGGGACATCCTTCCGCACCCGCCTCCCCAGACCCTGCGCAATCTGACTATCACCTCTTCATATCAATGGGGCACGCGCTCGCAGAGCAGCACTTCAGCAATTTCGAGGAAGTTGGAAAATGGCTCGACAAATGGTTTGCCGCAAAAGACAAGCAGTTTTTCTGGCATGGTATTCATAAATTACCTGAAAGATGGCGAAATGTGTAGAAGTCGATAGCCAATATTTTGAATAAAAAAAATTAATTTCCCTTGAAAATTACGTGCTTTTTTCACCAAAAAACCAGAAAAAACTTATGCATACACCTGGTAGATATGTAAACTCTGTTCTTCTGCATTACATCAAAGAGTTTCTAGATGTAACTATACAACATTATATATAGATCATGTTTATTTCACAGAGTAGTTTTTTTGTTACTCAATTAAAAGCTGCCGCATGACTTTGTTTCCTATCTAATTTTTAGTACATCTAAAACGAATTAAAAAAGTATTAAAAAAGCAATATAATACATTATTAAAATAAAAAGTTGGATAATAGATAACAAGAAAGAAAATTGTAAAAAAACATCTAAAATATAGCATAAACAATTGAAAATAAATATAAATTTTTTATAAAACTTACAGATGTTCTTCATAAATTAGAGTTATAACGAATGATGACGTTACTTATTATGAATAAATCCAATTAAAACAGGTGATCATCTTTCGATCCACCAAAAAGCATTCATTTTTTTCAAGCAATGTAACTCTATTCCCTGATACTCATATACTCAATCCTTCTACGTTACAGCAAACATAGTTTCTTGATTTAATTATACAACATCATGTACAGATCATGTTTATTTCACAAGCTAGTTTCTTTGTTACTCAGTTAAAAGTTGCTACGTGACTTTGTTTCTCATCTAATTTCTAATATACCTAAAAATTAAAATATTAAAAAAGCAATATAATACATTAGTAAAATACAAAGTTAGAAAATAGATAATAACAAGAAAGAAAAAAATTATATAACACTTGAAAAATTTTATGCGCAGTATCAAAAGTTGTAATGCACACATATAATTTGTAATTTATTTAATAATTCATCTTCGACCTTCGATATTGATGAATAGTTTTATACAAATTTGGTATAGAAAGTGTCGCATAACTTCACGAACTAAGATTATTATTTCAAATAACGAATATACGAATAGTGGTTAGAAAACCACTTAAACCACGAAACTAAATTACAAACGCAGCTATGATAATGCATCTCTCGCAAACATAATGCAGCTAATATATGCGAGCGCCACTCTGTGTCGAAAATGTAAATGTACAGTCATGAACTAAAAGGTTGCAACACTTTTTCCTCGATGATTTTTGGAATGTAGTTTTGCTCATCAAGCGACGAATGTGATTGGTTGCTTTCAGCAAACTCAACAATTGAGTAAGTGCTTGCTGTTACTAGTATATTCTTTTAAATTTGATAGTCTGGTGGAATGAACTAGAAGAATATTTCAACGTGTTGAATCTGCTGAACATAACCATTATTTCTTATTTGTGACTCAAAGCAATTACGTTTGCCGTTGGAAGATCAAGGCTACATTTCAAAAATGTTGCAATTATAATACAAGTGAGAGAGCGAAAGAGAGCCAGAGAGAGAGAAAAAGAGAGAGAGAAAAAAGCGAGAGAGAGCGAGAGAGAGAGAGCGAGAGAGAGAGAGAAAGAGCGAGAGAGAGAGAGAAAGAGCGAGAGAGAGAGCGAGATGGGGAGAGAGAGAGAGCGAAAGAGAGTGAGAGATTTTGATTAATTGATTGATTGACCTTTATTTAGCTTTCACAGCTATTTCTTGTATACAATAATATATTATATGTACATTAACTATATATTAATATTAACTGATATATATTCTTTTAACAGCCTCTTAAACGCTACTAATTCTCTACATTGCTTAATCACAGTGGGTAACGAATTATACATTTTTATACCTTGATAAAAAAGGCTTTTTGAGCACTTCTAGTTCTATGGAAAGTTACTTCTAAGTTTCCCGTTTGCCTTGTTTGCCTATCGCATTCTCCTCCCACTATCTCTATTTTATTATTTAACGCCTCCGAAGCCACGCCATTTAACATTTTAAAGATAAATACATTATAACACGTTATAACATATCCGTTGCCTTACAGACATGAACTGTAAGGCGTGTAGCATGTGTTCAATTTTGGTATATCTATTGCACTGTAAAATTACTCTCATGGCACGGTTTTGAGCTATCTGAATTTTATTCAATCACCCATCCCAACTAATAGAGTGGCACAGTACTCAAATTGAGGTGCTATGATGGACTTGTACACAATACATCTAGTATATGCTGATACAAAGTTACTTATTCTATTTAAAAAGCTAGTCTTTTTTCCTATTTTCTTAAGTATATAATCGCAGTAGTCCTGAAATCTAAGTCTATCGTCTAGCATTACATCTAAATATTTCATGGTTGATACCCGTTCTATTTCAATTCCATCCAGACACTTCACGACAGTAATACCTCTTAATTCTTTTCTAATACTTCTATCATATATTTTGTTTTATCTGCGTTCATTTTTAACTTACTTATATTCATCCAGTGTTCGATTACATTAAACGCCGTATTCATTTTTACCTCTACATCCGCACTACTTTCTCCACTTACATATATAAGCGTGTCATCTGCAAACATTTTTATATTGCACCCTTCTGGACAGACTTCAATTATATCATTTATATATATTATAAATAGCAAAGGTCCTAGTACTGAACCTTGTGGGACTCCATATTCTGTAGGCAATAATATCTGATTGAATCGTACCTGTTGTTTCCTATTATTTAAATATGATTTGAACCACTCTAAGGTCATTCCTCTAATTCCGTATTGATACATTTTTTCTAACAATCTTTCTCTATCTATTGTTTCAAACGCTCTCTTAAGATCCATGAAGATAAGTCCTACCATTTTTCCCTCGCTCACTATTAATTTCCATTCGTCTATGACGGATTGAATCGCTGTTTCACATGAATAACATTTTCTAAATCTCGCCTAATGTTCTGTTATAATACTGTTTGTTTCCAAGTATGTTTCAAGTTGTTTTTTTACTACTAATTCTAGCACTTTTTCATATATTGGTAACATATTAATAGGGGGTAAGGTTAAGTCTTAACCAGCGGCAGGCGTAGCACAATACAGTATTTTAAGGGCCATAGCTTCTCCCTGCTGAGGATCGTGGTGCGGGATGAAGAATCCCACCCTTCTCGAGGTGCCCCTGTCTCACAAAACACCACGGATCTAGACCAGTAAAGATCGAGAAATCATCCCCCGCTCCAAGCCGTCGTGTCGTGGCTAATGAGTATTGCACCGGGGTAAACGACGCCGGGCGGTGTGATTTCCTCTCGCAGGACCACGCCCGTCATACCTCTCGCTGCTGTCTGCGGTCATGTTTCGCGAGCAGAAGGGGGGGGAGGGTCTTAGCTTCAACGCTCGGACCGAGAGAAGACCACCTCTCTAAAAAACCTCAAGCCACTGGTGGAACAGCGTGTGCCGATGGCTGCGTGACCGAGGGGGTGCTCGGCCGCTAACATGCGGACTCTGGAGACGAGGGGACCTCCAGTTTCAATACCCTTACCGCGGCATGCGGGCTCTGCCGTGGCGGACCATCCCTTCCCAGCTTCTCGTGGGATCAAAATAGATTTGCAGAACAAACTCAAAGAGGGGGATGCCACTCCGAGCGCATCAACACACACGGAGACGGTGACGGAAAAAGCAGCAACTGCCCCCGCTGCCGGCTCCGACAACAGCTCTGGCATGGAGGACGCCGTGCAACAGCTCCAACACTCTGTGGAGAAGTTAAAACTGCGCGACAAACGCCTCAGCGGAGCCGCAAGATAAAGACTCAGATGGCTCCTGAAACAGGGGACTCTTGAGAATCAGGCGAGACTACAAGCCATGCAGCCGATGAACACCGAGAGCAAGGGCTCTAAACGGGCCCGGTCCGACGGCTCGACACCTGAAGCGCTGGCGAAGAAAAGGCCAAAGCCCCCCGGGCTCTGAGAAGCCCCAGGATACCTCGACGGCGAAGAAGGCTACATCATCCGTCAGCTTCAAGCAAGCTGTGGAGATTAAGAGAGTGGGGATTCTCTACCACGGATATCCGGAGATAAGCCTCTCAAATAAGGAAATAAAGGCTATCCAGGAAGCGATTCTTCAAAAGATCGAGGACTTGGAAGAAGGCTCCGTAAAGCCCAAATTTCTATATCAAATCGACATCCATTCGACATCGATTTGAAGAGTTATTTCTGTCTGGAACATATTAATTTTATTTTGTCCTAACTTTCAGTATTGTTATTCAATTTATAATAATTTACATAGCTTATCTACTAGTACAAGATTTGTTATAAATGTTGACAAGACGTATACATAACCCTTTCTATCATGAATTATTTCTTTTATTTTCTGAATTATAATACATCCCTAAATTACTATACGCACAACTCTGTCTACTAGAATTACTTAATCAAACAATCAACATTGAATCTATCATTAACTGAGTAGTAAAATATTTATAACTAACCTGCCATATCGTTGTCCGTCGCTGTTGGCTGTCGCAGGAACGTAAACAATGACAGTGGAGACACGGATCATCGATAAACGCGCGTCCACGTGCATTTTTACCAACAATAGTAAGGCGGGCGGAATGTGGTACAACTGAAATATGCTTCAATTGTTTTTCTATGCGCTATGTTCATTGTTATCTGTTAGGTCGCAACATCTTGCTGCTGATCAGAGCTGTCTTCAGTTGGCAAATATTTACGACCAAAAAAGTAAAACGAATTTTTACATAACACACACACACACACACACACACACTACACACACACACACCACACACACACACACACACACACACACACACACACACACACACATACATACACACACACACATATTCGGAAAGAGAATACAATTTAATCAATAAATATTGTGGGAATAACAAACCACAGGATCCTGATCTCTTTTGGTCACACTTATATTTGTAATATTTATATATACTATTTACTTATTTTATACGAAAATGTGTGATAAATCGATCAAAAAAAAGCGAAACTTTTCAGAAGCTTGGCTTTCTGATGATCGATATAAATTTTGGATACACGGAGTACCGTCTGATAATTCTCTCTATCATTGCACTGTATGTAATAAAAATTTGTCATGCTCTTCTGCACATGTTTCCAGACATATGGATTCTGTGGGTCATAAAAATAAACTTAAAAAATTATCAGATAACAATGATAAAACATCCCAAGAAAAAACATAAAACGTTTCAGCCACAATGGTTAGAAATTAATGAATATAAATGTTGGTTACGCAAAGTGGCACATGATAAAAGCTTATTTTTATGTTCAATTTGCGATATATATGGAAGTATATCAGGTGGATTATCGCATATTGAACGACACGCAGAATCCAAAACACATTTAAATAAACTTTTAAATTTTGAAAAGAAACAATCAAGTGAAAAATCATTTATATCAATAAATTGTAACGAAACGCCCCTCCACCTCGCGCGCACTGCCACTCCGCTCCGTCCACCCGAGCAAAACACCGGCAGAACGCCACGTGCGCGCACAGGGCTAACCTGTCGTTGCGATCACGCAGCAGCACGCGCGCCGCCCGTGGCGTTCGGCAACGCTCCCACTCCGGGCCAGCCGACCGAACGCACGGATTGGTCCGCCCAACCGTGCGTTCGGATATATAAGCCGGCAGTGGGAACGCCGAGATCAGATCTTCCCGGTCCGCCGAATCCGACAGGTCGAGTATCCTCGACCGCACTCCGACTCCCGAGAGGACGAGCATACTCGCCTCATCCTGACTCCCCTCGACGAGCATCCTCGTCGCCCCGACTAAGCCGAGCATCCTCGGCAAATCCGATCTTACCGAATACTGTCCACAGCCAATCACGGCGAGCATCCTCACCGTGCTCCGTAGCCGAGTATCCTCGGCGAATCACCGATCACGACGAGCATCCTCGTCGAGTCCGCCGGCTGGGTATCCCTAGCCAATCCCTTCCGTCCTCTCCCACAGGGAAGAATCTCGTGTAACCTAAAGCCTCGTCAGGGCATCCGCGTCCTGGCGAGAACTTCGCCTCATTTTGCACGAGGCGGCTCGGGCGAGACGCGGAATCGTCACCGTCGCTCCGATCCCGCGTTCCGCGGCTCCCCGATCTCCCCGGACACCGAGTCCGTTTCAAACCACGCGATTTAATTTAAGTTAGAGTTATTTTTGTATCCTTATAATTTCATAGTTCTAGTACTCCAGCTCTTATTATGTATCATTCTAAGTTAGAGTTATCTTTTGACACTGTACCGACTCAGCTGTACTCTCGCGGTTATTGATTTTTGTTTCGAACTTCCGTCTTGGCTCTCGCCTAGCGCGCTCGTTAGCCCACGCGTCACCGCGCGCTCATCGTTACCACCGCTCGCGATTCCGACCGCGCAGCGGCAATTGGTCGCCGCGACCACCACGAGCCAATCGCGCCCCCGCTAAGGCTGGGTCCACTTGTCGCGAGGCGTTAGACCCAATCTGCGATTGAGGCTACTTGTAAATACTATATTCAAATAAAGATCTCATATGTTTGTCAGCTAAATACCGAGTGCGATTATTCTACCGAACCCGACCAATCCGGCGAGCTTATCCGCCACCGTGTTCCGACACCTCCCGCACCCGCACGAAAACCACCAGCGTTACAAAATGAATATAGTAACGAATTACCATTTGAAGATCGTAAAAAAGAAGCTGAAATGAGATATGCAACATTAATTGCTACTCTCAATATTCCTTTTGATAATGCAAAATACATTTTAGAATTTTTTCAAAATTTATCTGATGATCCCCATGTCTTGAAAAAAATGACAATGGGTCGTACAAAGTGCAGAAATGTTATTACAAATGCAGTATACCCAATGATGAGAGAAAGTGTCGTGGACAACATTCAGAATCAAAAATTTTGCGTATATAAAAATGAGACGTCTGACATTACAAATGATAAATGGATGACATTTCTCGTAAGATACGTAGATTTTGATACATTAGATATTCGCACGCAGTTAGTAAAGTTGATTGATATAGATGCCAAAGATTCTAGCCATGAAAAGTTAATTAACGCATTCAAATGTGAAATGTGGCGATTAGAGGTACCATTTTTAAATATTGTTGCCTTGTCATGCGACAATGCGTCTGTTATGACTGGGAAACAAAAATCATTTTAAAAAAAATTAGAAGAATTATGTCCAAATTTGATAACGTTTTCGTGCCCTTGTCATTCGACAGCGTTAGCAGCTCGTGCTGCATGTAATAAGATACCAGATGTTTGTGACGATTTTTAAAAAAAAATTGCTAAATATGTTAACAGGAGTCCTAAACGTACTGCTATTTTCCGTGAATTTTCTTTTAGTTTGGAAAATAGATATTTAAAATTAAAAAAATTATGTGAGACACGCTGGCTTTCCCATTATCAATGCGTAGATAGACTTCTGAAATCTTGGCATACAATTGAACTTTTTCTAACTGAGCAAGTTGTCAGTGAAAAAAGTAAGTCTGGAGAGGAATTATTGATTATAATGCGCAAAGTCGATGTAAAAGCGTATTTTTTATTTTTAAAATATATTTTAAATGAATTTAATGCATTCAATGCATTCTTTCAAGAGAAACGCGGATACATATGTTACATTCCAAATCAGTCCAATTTCTTTTTAAAATTTGCAAACATTTTTTGAAAAATGAACTTATGAAATCTTTCACAGAGAACATTATGTACATAGTATTCTCTGAAAAAGAAAATCATAAAATGTTACATGAAATTACTTTTGGACCCGATTGCGATGAATATCTAAATGAAATAATAATGCAAGGTCACGAAAACGATGTTGCAACAGTTCGAGAGAATTGTGTGTCGTTTTATGTGACTGCTGCAGAAGAAATTCGCAAAAGGTTACCCATTAATAATTTATTTTTATCAAAGTTAAATGTTTTCCGACCATATATAACTTTTTATAATACAGATAGAGAAACATCATTTAAAGATGTTTCTTTTGTAGCCAAAACTATCGGTGGTTTTGAAGAAGAAGATTTAATAAATATCTTTCCTAATTATTCCTTTACAAATTTAATTTTGCAAATATATCACTAAAATAATGATTCGCATATTGTTATAGTTTTACCGAAATACTACTTCAAAATTAATTAAACAATTATCAATATTTTATAAAAGGTCAATTCTTCTACATCTATTTTTCTAAATGTACCTACATAATTGCTGATTACAATTTGTATGCAAGATTTCGTCATATAATTTCATAAATGTTGTCCTATCGGGGAATATCGAGTCTCATCGCCATTTCGACAACTCCACTCAAATCACATATAGCTGTTACTATTGCTGTAACATGATTTTCAATCTCGAGATTCTTCAGTCGAATTCTGGCGCAGTATTCATTAACTTAATACGGCAATGAAAATATGTTTAAAAAATTTAAGTCCACTCTTGGCCACCATGCGCGTTTTTATTTAACAAGTATGTAAATATATATATCATAAATATAACTGTTACTTAAATTATTTTTTTACTATAACCTGTTTTCTCACATTTACTTTATTTTATATAAATATTTATTTACTCAAACGTACATAGTGTTGCTCAACGGAAACCGCGAGAAAGTGGTGGTCTCTTCCGTCAGGAGGAAAATGTAAAAAATTCTTATCTATACTTAAAAGTAATACGATTTAGAAGCAATATTTCATCAGCTACATTGTTTTACAATATTAACTAGTCGCATAAAAAATGGAATTAGTTAACATTGCAAAATAATGTAACTGATTAAATATCACTTTCAAAATAAATTTTTTACATTTCCCTCAGTGTGTGTGTGTGTGTGTGTGTGTGTGTGTGTGTGTGTGTGTGTGTGTGTGTGTGTGTGTGCGTGTGTTGCGTGTTTACATGGCCACGCTCGTTCTTGTCGAACGATGTCCTTACGGACAAAATATTTTATACACTCTTTCGAGCGATGTCCTTACGGACAAAATATTTTATACACTCTTTAAAGCGATGTCCTTACGGACAAAATATTCTACACACTCTTTCGAGCGATGTCCTTACGGACAAAATATTTTATACACTCTTTCGAGCGATGTCCTTACGGACAAAATATTTTACACACTCTTTCGAGTGATGTCCTTACGGACAACCCAGATAGAACATAGCATTCAAAAAGACTGCAGATTTATGTCACCAATACTGAGTTCATTTTGAAATGCAAAAAGAATTCTTTTCCTGACTTTTTTTTTAGAAAAAGAATTCTTTTAGTATTTCAAAATAAACTCAGTATTGGTGACATAAACCTGAACTTTTTTTTTAATCTGTTTGAATTCTTTGTGCTATCTGGGAAAATATTCTACACACTCTTTCGAGTGATGTCTTAACGGACAACCCAGATAGCACATAGCATTCAAAAAGACTGCAGGTATATATTACCAATACTGAGTTCATTTTGAAATGCAAAAAGAATTCTTTTCCTGACTTTTTTTTTAGAAAAAGAATTCTTCTCGTATTTCAAAATAAACTCAGTGTTGGTGACATAAACCTGAACTCTTTTTTAATCTTTTTGAATTCTTGGTGCTATCTGGGAAAATATTCTACACACTTTTTCGAGCGATGTCCTTACGGACAAGAAAAAGAACTTTTATATTTTATTTTTAATTTTAATCTGCCCACGAGGGACCAGCAATATCATTAACATCCACTGTATGTAATGTTAAATTATTGTGGTCTATTTTAGCGCTACTTTCATATAATTTGTCTGGCGACATAAGAGATAAATCTTTTTCCGTTATCGTCATGTTCATGCAAGTTTCGTTTCTTGCTTTTAAGAACGACATAATAACGCAAATGGCGTTAATGTTTGCCGACGAAAGTTTATTACGTTTATTCGTTTTGATATCTGTTAAAAGCAAAAACATTCTTTCTGCATCGACATTTGAATTAGGAAGACATCGAAAAGCATTCAGAAGACTTTTTAAGGTTGGATATTTATCTTTATTATAAACGTCGTGACATTGCAAAATTTGTTTCCACATTTTGGAGTCAAACGTTTTTATCGAAAGAGTTTGCTTTTCCTCATTTGTAAAGTCTGATGGCAATGCAATCCATTCTTTCTTTAAATCTTCTTCTTCAAAACCACCGATAGTTTTGGCTACAAAAGAAACATCTTTAAATGATGTTTCTCTATCTGTATTATATAAAGTTATATATGGTCGGAAAACATTTAACTTTGATAAAAATAAATTATTAATTGGTAACCTTTTGCGAATTTCTTCTGCAGCAGTCACATAAAACGACACACAATTCTCTCGAACTGTTGCAACATCGTTTTCGTGACCTTGCATTATTATTTCATTTAGATATTCATCGCAATCGGGTCCAAAAGTAATTTCATGTAACATTTTATGATTTTCTTTTTCAGAGAATACTATGTTCATAATGTTCTCTGTGAAAGATTTCATAAGTTCATTTTTCAAAAAATGTTTGCAAATTTTAAAAAGAAATTGGACTGATTTGGAATGTAACATATGTATCCGCGTTTCTCTTGAAAGAATGCATTGAATGCATTAAATTCATTTAAAATATATTTTAAAAATAAAAAATACGCTTTTACATCGACTTTGCGCATTATAATCAATAATTCCTCTCCAGACTTACTTTTTTCACTGACAACTTGCTCAGTTAGAAAAAGTTCAATTGTATGCCAAGATTTCAGAAGTCTATCTACGCATTGATAATGGGAAAGCCAGCGTGTCTCACATAATTTTTTTAATTTTAAATATCTATTTTCCAAACTAAAAGAAAATTCACGGAAAATAGCAGTACGTTTAGGACTGCTGTTAACATATTTAGCAATTTTTTTTTAAAACTCGTCACAAACATCTGGTATCTTATTACATGCAGCACGAGCTGCTAACGCTGTCGAATGACAAGGGCACGAAAACGTTATCAAATTTGGACATAATTCTTCTAATTTTTTTTTAAATGATTTTTGTTTCCCAGTCATAACAGACGCATTGTCGCATGACAAGGCAACAATATTTAAAAATGGTACCTCTAATCGCCACATTTCACATTTGAATGCGTTAATTAACTTTTCATGGCTAGAATCTTTGGCATCTATATCAATCAACTTTACTAACTGCGTGCGAATATCTAATGTATCAAAATCTACGTATCTTACGAGAAATGTCATCCATTTATCATTTGTAATGTCAGACGTCTCATCTATATATACGCAAAATTTTTGATTCTGAATGTTGTCCACGACACGTTCTCTCATCATTGGGTATACTGCATTTGTAATAACATTTCTGCACTTTGTACGACCCATTGTCATTTTTTTCAAGACATGGGGATCATCAGATAAATTTTGAAAAAATTCTAAAATGTGTTTTGCATTATCAAAAGGAATATTGAGAGTAGCAATTAATGTTGCATATCTCATTTCAGCTTCCTTTTTACGATCTTCAAATGGTAATTCGTTACTATATTCATTTATTGATATAAATGATTTTTCACTTGATTGTTTCTTTTCAAAATTTAAAAGTTTATCTAAATGTGTTTTGGATTCTGCGTGTCGTTCAATATGCGATAATCCACCTGATATACTTCCATATATATCGCAAATTGAACATAAAAATAAGCTTTTATCATGTGCCACTTTGCGTAACCAACATTTATATTCATTAATTTCTAACCATTGTAGCTGAAACGTTTTATGTTTTTTCTTGGGATGTTTTATCATTGTTATCTGATAATTTTTTAAGTTTATTTTTATGACCCACAGAATCCATATGTCTGGAAACATGTGCAGAAGAGCATGACAAATTTTTATTACATACAGTGCAATGATAGAGAGAATTATCAGACGGTACTCCGTGTATCCAAAATTTATATCGATCATCAGAAAGCCAAGCTTCTGAAAAGGTTCGCTTTTTTTCGATCGATTTATCACACATTTTCGTATAAAATAAGTAAATAGTATATATAAATATTACAAATATAAGTGTGACCAAAAGAGATCAGGATCCTGTGGTTTGTTATTCCCACAATATTTATTGATTAAATTGTATTCTCTTTCCGAATATGTGTGTGTGTGTGTGTGTGTGTGTGTGTGTGTGTGTGTGTGTGTGTGTGTGGGTGTGGGTGTGGGTGTGGGTGTGTGTGTGTGTGTGTGTGTGTGTGTGTGTGTGTGTGTGTGTGTGTGTGTGTGTGTGTGTGTTATGTAAAAATTCGTTTTACCTTTTTGGTCGTAAATATTTGCCAACTGAAGACAGCTCTGATCAGCAGCAAGATGTTGCGACCAAACAGATAACAATGAACATAGCGCATAGAAAAACAATTGAAGCATATTTCAGTTGTACCACATTCCGCCCGCCTTACTATTGTTGGTAAAAATGCACGTGGACGCGCGTTTATCGATGATCCGTGTCTCCACTGTCATTGTTTACGTTCCTGCGACAGCCAACAGCGACGGACAACGATATGGCAGGTTAGTTATAAATATTTTATTACTACTCAGTTAATGATAGATTCAATGTTGATTCTTTGATTAAGTAATTCTAGTAGACAGAGTTGTGCGTATAGTAATTTAGGGATGTATTATAATTCAGAAAATAAAAGAAATAATTCATGATAGAAAGGGTTATGTATACGTCTTGTCAACATTTATAACAAATCTTGTACTAGTAGATAAGCTATGTAAATTATTATAAATTGAATAACAATACTGAAAGTTAGGACAAAATAAAATTAATATGTTCCAGACAGAAATAACTCTTCAAATCGATGTCGAATGGATGTCGATTTGATATAAAAATCATCGTTTTGACGTTGACTTCATAATCATTTTTTGCTGAGATGTGGTTTTAATAGTGATAAAATACAAATATATAACATCCTAAAGAATTTCAAAAAAAATTTTTAAATACATGTTTTTGTCAATTCTGAGTTCATTTTCAGATGCAAAGATTCTGTTTCTGACTTTCTAGAAAAAAAATTCTGTGTGCATCTGAAAATGAACTCAAAATTTATGACATCGATTTGATGAAGATTTCTCTTTGGGGTATGTAATAATTTCATTGCGTTATAACTTTCTGTGTATTGTGTTATTCAATTTATAACAATTTACATAACTTGCATTATCTACTTGTAGTATTATGTAAATTAAATGAATTATTTGTATTTCAAACATAAGCTTTTATATTTTACGCACAAATCTTGCTTTTAGAATTACTACATAATATATTTATATATGTTTGTTATTTATTAATATTATATTTGTATTTTTCAGAAAAACAAATAGTGCGCCAAGAATCTGCTATGCTCCAGCAAAGGCTGGAGCAGATGGAAAATGGAATACAGGCCGTGGACATGATGCTGCAGGAGTTGTAGCAACAGCGGCAGCAACCGCAGCAGCAGATTGACCGCTTGGAACAAACAGTCAATCTGCTGTTACAACAACGGCAAATGCCACAACCACAGGAGCAACCACAGCAGGAGCAACTGCTGCAGGAGCAACCGCTGCAGGAGCAATCCCAGCAGCAATTGCAACAGCAGCAAAATAATAGTAATAAAATATTTATATTTAAATGTATATATGCACACACACATACACACACACACGCATATGAAATGATTAATTTTACATCTATTTATATTTATTTCCAGTCCGTCGAAACGGACCAGGGCATGGGCGTTCTCGCGCCCGCTGGTACCGCCAACGCGGAATCCTCGGCGGCAGAGGCGGGAGAGGCAGAGGCGGGAGAGGAAGGGATGGATAGAGAAGAGGAAGGGGTGTAGGCGGTACAACAATCATATATAAATATTATAATACATATAATAAATAAAAAAATATATTTAAAAAAATGTAAATGACTGTCCTTTTATTTTTATCCCGTTAACATACTTGTCCATAATATTATTGAAAGAGTGTATAAAATATTTTGTCCGTAAGGGCATCGTTCGACAAGAACGAGCGTGTCAATGTAAACACGCAACACACACACACACACACACACACACACACACACACACACACTGAGGGAAATGTAAAAAATTTATTTTGAAAGTGATATTTAATCAGTTACATTATTTTGCAATGTTAACTAATTCCATTTTTTATGTGACTAGTTAATATTGTAAAACAATGTAGCTGATGAAATATTGCTTCTAAATCGTATTACTTTTAAGTATAGATAAGAATTTTTTACATTTTCCTCCTGACGGAAGAGACCACCACTTTCTCGCGGTTTCCGTTGAGCAACACTATGTACGTTTGAGTAAATAAATATTTATATAAAATAAAGTAAATGTGAGAAAACAGGTTATAGTAAAAAAATAATTTAAGTAACAGTTATATTTATGATATATATATTTACATACTTGTTAAATAAAAACGCGCATGGTGGCCAAGAGTGGACTTAAATTTTTTAAACATATTTTCATTGCCGTATTAAGTTAATGAATACTGCGCCAGAATTCGACTGAAGAATCTCGAGATTGAAAATCATGTTACAGCAATAGTAACAGCTATATGTGATTTGAGTGGAGTTGTCGAAATGGCGATGAGACTCGATATTCCCCGATAGGACAACATTTATGAAATTATATGACGAAATCTTGCATACAAATTGTAATCAGCAATTATGTAGGTACATTTAGAAAAATAGATGTAGAAGAATTGACCTTTTATAAAATATTGATAATTGTTTAATTAATTTTGAAGTAGTATTTCGGTAAAACTATAACGATATGCGAATCATTATTTTAGTGATATATTTGCAAAATTAAATTTGTAAAGGAATAATTAGGAAAGATATTTATAGTTGTGCTAAACGTAAAATTTTTGTAAAAGAATTAATCCAAATAAATGTTTATCAAAATGCACAATTATTTATATATTATGATGTAGAAATATTGCTGTATGATATATTACACATTCAGCATGGTAATATTTTAATTAAAGAATCAAATGATTTTTCAAATAATTGTGAAACATTTATATCACGATTTCAGACTTATTTCATGTGTGACAAATATTCCTGAGATGTTATTTTGACAAAACTGTTTCTAATTGTAATAATTTATTATCATCTTAGTGAAATTATTCATAATTTTATAATGATTTTGATACCGTTTGATTCTTTATTTAACATGTCACCATGCTGAATATGTGTAATATATTTCATATTGCAATAGTTCTACATTGTAATTTAGAAATAATTAAGATTTTTTTAAACATGTATATGGATTAATTATATTTATAAATGTTCCATGCATAGTACAGCTATATATTTTTTCAATTTCTTTCTAATTTTGTAAATATACTATTAAGATAAAAATATCGATATATATCGTCATAGTTTTGTCGAATACTTTGAAATATTTTGAAATTACATCGGCAGTTATCAATGTCAATATCAGTTATCAATGTCTCAACAACAGGTCAATTCCACATCTATTTTTTTATATACACCTACGTAATTGCCGATTAAAATTTTTATGCAAGATTTTATCGTCATATAATTTAATAAATGTTGTAGAAAAATTAAGATTTTCCTACTAACTTGTACGTATATATATATGTGTGTTGCGCGCGCGCTCGCGCGCTCGACTCTGCGCCCGAAAATCGGAATTCGTAACTGAAAGCAAAGCTATGCCTGTAACAAGAAAGAAAGAGAACGCTCGAGACAGAAGAGGATACAGCGAGAAGGAGAAGAACCGCTCGAGAAAGAAAGAGACAGGAAGACCTCCCCAGTCCCCACTCGTCGCCTTGGCTGCTCGACCGTCGAGCCTCGACGACGCACGCCGAATCAGCCGAATGCCGAGGAGTGGGGAGAGTAGGTCTGTTCCTTCTGGCTGCCGCTGCTGTCCGTGTGCTGCAAATCGGCGCCTCAACGGCATCACTGAACCCAAATCGTTTAGACCTATTAGTCTTACCTCGTTTGTGTTGAAAGGCATGGAGAAAGCGCTGGATCAATACCTGAGAAATGAGGTGCTGACTCATGCCCCTCTCCACAAAAACCAGCATGCCTATCAGAAGGCAAAATAAACCACCACTGCCCTACATCGACTGGTAGGTAACATCGAAAGGGCGCTCGAAGCCAAAGAGATAGCCTTATGGACATAAAAGGTGCTTTTGACAATACATCGTACGACTCAATTGAGGAAGCGGCCAATGGGAAAGGCTTCCATCCTGCAATCATCACATGGATTAAAGCCAGGTTGAGCGAAAGAAGGGTCAAAGCAACAGTGGCAGGGGTATCCGCAACCATCATTACTGAAAAGGGGTGCCCCCAAGGAGGGGTATTATCACCGCTTCTCTGGTCGGTGGTTGTGGACGATCTCCTGGATACACTGACAACAAATGGATACGAGATGCAGGGCTATGCCGATGACATAATCATTACCATCAGAGGACAGCTGGACGCCATTTTTTCACATAGAATGCAAAGGGCCCTTAACATCACGCAACAGTGGTGTAAAAGGAAAGGTCTACGCATCAATCCAGAAAAGACCTGATGCCGTTCACCAATAGAAGGAAGCTGCATCTCACGGCACCCATGGTAGACGGTACTAGAGTCGGTCACACAACAGAAGTGAAATACCTCGGAGTAACCCTTGATCAAAAGCTGACAAGGAACTCACATCTGAAAAAGATCCAGTCAAAAACCTCCTAGGCACTTCACACCTGCCGCAGGCTCTTCGGCAGGAATTGGGGCCCTCTAACGCCAAATATGATCCACTGGTCATACACTGCCATAATCAGACCCATGGTCACCTATGCTGCCGTGGTATGGTTGCCTAAAACTAAACAGAGGACGGCGCAGCAACAACTGCAAAAGATACAGAGGCTTGCCTGCCTTAGTATCACGGGAGCTATAAAAACCTGCCCGACAGCAGCCACGGAGGCCCTACTGGACGTGCTCCCCCTCCATCTACAGGTTCGTAAAGAAGCCATTGGTTCGGCAATCCGAATCTATAATTATCACAAACCTATGCTGCTCAGTCGAACCGGCCATATGAGTATCCTCATGACGGAAGATTTGAACGACATAGCTCTACTCCCTACGGACTCGATGAAGATCATATTCAACCTCGAGCACAACTACGAAGCTGTCTATACAGACAGAGGGACGTGGGCATGGGAAGGGCCCCTTTCAAAAGGGATGCGCTACAGTGGTATACCGACGGATCCAAAGCAGCCACAGGAAATGTGGGAGTCGACATCAGCGGGCCCAATTGCCGCTTATCGATCTCCCTGGGCAAGACGCCTTCTGTCTTCCAAGCAGAAGTGTACGCTATCAACTCCTGCGTCTCTATCAACCTGAACAAAGATCTGAAAGGCGCAACCTTAGATATCCTAACAGATAGCCGAGCAGCGCTAAGGGCCCACACGTGCGACTCTTTTCTGGTCTGGGACTGCATTACTAACCTCATGCACCTGGCCGGAGACAATCAAGTCACACTGTGGTGGATCCCTCGTTATGAGGGCATCAAAGGCAATGTAGAGGCAGACAAACTTGCCAAAAAAGGAGCGAGCACGCTCCCTATAGGGCCGGAGCCCTGGTGTGGAGTGACTGCCAGCTACATCAAAAAACTAATACGTAACTGGGAAGAGAGGCAAAAGTCCTCTTACTGTAGCGGCACGACAGGGCTTGCCCAAGCCAAGAAATTTATTTTATATACGCCGCAAATAACTAGGGACGCACTGTCCTTAACCAAAGGGGACCTAGCTATCCTCGTAGGCCTACTTTCAGGACACTGCCAACACAGATACTACCTCAGCATAATCGGCAAGGCTGAGGACGATGGATGCCGATTCTGTATGGAGTCGGCCAAGATAGCTGAACATATAATGTACAGCTGCCCGGCCATCGGCCACCTCAGACAGAAATTCATGGAAGAGTCACTCGTTACTCCTGATCAAATTAGGGTTCTTGAGCCTAGGCAGGTCGCGTGGCATTCTACAAGAGCTTCGACCTGGTCCGAACCTGAGTAAGGGCATAGTCACAATAGATCTCATAGGTCGCGGTGACGTCTTGGCGGCATTCGCTCGGGCCCTCCTGCCACATATTAATAGGCCTATATTCACTCGCTTTTTTGGCTTTATCTATCTTTGGGATTGGTATTATAGTAGAAGTTTTCCAATCTTCCGGACAATAACCTTCTCTTAAAGAATTATTTATTAAAATCGCAAATTTTTCTTTCATTACAGAAAAAGCTACCTTCAATATATCACTAGTTATTCCCTCTTCCATACCTTTCTTTTTTGGTAATCCCATAACTATTTCTTCTAATTGCTCCAGTGTAACAACCTCAAAACTTTCCATAATTCCTTTGTTCTCGATAGTATAAATAATTTTCTTATTTATATTCATCCAAAATTCAATTATATCACTGCCGGATCTATCTACTTTTATAGAGTTTATTATACTATTAATACTTTGTATATAATATAAATTAAATTTGTCGGCTATATTGCCCTCTTCGATATTGCGTAAGATCTCAAAATCTATATTTCCTATTTCCTTTATAGCGAGAGCGAGATGGAGAGAGAGAGCGAGAGAGAGAGAAAGAGAGAGAGAGAAAGAGCGAGAGAGAGCGAGAGCGAGAAAGAGCGAGAGCGAGAAAGAGCGAGAGCGAGAAAGAGCGAGAGCGAGAAAAAACGAGAGAGAGCAAGAGAGAACGAGAGAGTAAGAGAGAGCAAGAGAGAGCGAGAGAGAGCGAGCGAGCGAAAGCAAGAAAGAGCGAGAGAGAGCGAGCGAGCGAGAGCGAGAAAGAACGAGAGAGAGAGAGAGAGAGAGAGAAGAGAGAGAGACAGCAAGAGAGAGACAGCGAGAGAGAGACAGCGAGAGAAACAGCGGAGAGAGCGAGAGGGGGCAAGAGAGAGCGAGAGAGAGAGCGAGAGAGAGAGAGAGCGAGAGAGAGAAAGAGCAAGCAAGATAGAGCGAGAGAGAGCAAGAGAGAGAGAAACAGGGTATGGACACTTTCATATATTAAAGTCAAGCTGTTTTTCTGCGCCATCTGGGCGAATAGACAAATTTTTGGAACTAAAAGTTTAGGATTTTTACTCGATCGGTTATTTGAGTCTTTTTCAATAAGCTTTGTACTTTTTCCATACCCCAGGATTGAACTTTTATCACCCCTCAGCTTTTCTCTTTTTCTTTTCATATTAAAAGGAAAAAGAGAAAAGGTAAATCGTGCAAATGTTCAGTCCTAGGATATGGAAAAAGAACAAGCTTAATAATTTTATATAATAAATATAATATTTTATATTAATTTATTACATGTAATAAAAGTCAACACTTATATAACTTTAATGTATTTGTATTTAATAAAATATTGTTTGTATACACAAAAAGAGAGATAAAAGAGAACTCATACAACACACTCATATTGTATCAACCTCTCAGCAATATTAAATCGCACGATTGCGAATATTGCAGCAACATTACGAAATATTGATACAATATTGATGAGACATTGCAACAATATCTAATGTCCCTTGAATCTGTATAGGAAAATAATAAATATTATTTTTTGAAGTAATACAACAAGATCAAGTATCATATAAGTAATCAAAATATTAAAGATAAATATAATAGACAAGGGCCGTTTATCAAAAATCACCACTGCGAATTAACGGAACTTACAAGAGCAAAAGTTCAAGAGTCGAAACGACACGAAAATACAAAAATAAATAAATTAAAATAGACGAAATCATTGCAATAAAAGAAAATAAAAAGTAAATAAAATAAATAAATAAATAACATAAAAATTCATCTTGTCAATCAAATAAAAATAAAAATTAAATAAAAAATATAAATCAAGAATAAGAAATGAAAACAAATATATAAAGAAAAAACAAGACGGAAGAATTGTCGTGTCAAAGTTCGAATCAAGAACAGTTTTTGCTTTAACGACTTACTACGAGAAATAGCTCAAATTAACAATATAACTGATTATTTCTTTAATATAAACTATAACGTAAACACATATTTTGATTTTGTATTAAAGTAATGGATTGCTTGTTTTTCTATAATATTGGTTGGTTTTCTGGTATCTTTGTCATTAATTTTTTTATTAATATCACAACACCATTGCGTAATAGTAAAATTTTCTAATATGACTTGTATAAAAGCATCTTCAAAATTATGTTTATGTTGTTCACATTTGAAAAATAAAAAATCTATTTCATCTTTAATAACAGTACTTAATTTTTGACGAACTCCTGTACGAAAACATATTGATGGCATTTTATTTTTATATGTTATACAAGCTTTATGTATGATAAGTTTCATTGTTTGCATCGAAATATTTTCCTTGCAGAAATGACAATCAGAAGATTGCATGTATAATAATTTATCAATAATATGTGTATAAAATAATTCATTGTTAATCAATTCGTCATCATTTAATAATTCTGACATATTGTCAATTTGAGCTATTTCTTCACATATGTTTGTAATTGGATCTGAGGTGTTTAGTGTTTCAATACTATTTTCTACAAAATTTTGTAATGAAAATAAAACTTGTCCATTAGTGTCTTTTTCACAATTGATGCCTATACTATGTTTGCCTGTTAAGTTATTTATTAATAACGTTTTAAAAGATGACTCAAAATTGAAATACGTAGGATTAACATTTCGATGATTATGACTTCTAATCATTGCAAAAAAATTTTCTAATGGATCTTGATTAAAATGATGTGTTTTCAAACTTTTTATTCCGGCTTTGTTTAGCATGGCCCATAATTTTTGAAAGCTTTTAATTGTTGTTATCCAATTATTTAAAGATGGAGTAGATACTGGTTTTCTAGTTTTTTTATCAATAAATTTAATATTTTTTAAGTGTTTAATAGCATCATATCAGAAAGAATGATGTGCACTATTCTTTGTAACAGCAATTTGCAGTGGTGTATTTGATTTAATCTCGTGTGCATTGACAGAATCAAACAATTTGTTGAAAAGATCCAAAATCTTCGCTGTTGCAAATCCTTCTTCCCGTGGAATTTTCAAAAACTGCCTAATGTTTGTAGTAATATAACCTTGAAAAAATTATAGATTTATATAGATGTATGTTTTATTAATTTGTTTTTATATTAATAATTATTAATATTAAATTAGAAATATCTAATAAGTTATACTAAATTATTTATATTAGTTAGTTTATTATTAAAACAACATTTTAAATTACCATCTATTCGGCTATTGTATTCAATAAATGTAGATAGAGTTGCACTAAAAACTTGGGCTGCCAGTTTCACCTTCATATTTTTTATCCTATTCCGTTTAATATGTAGATCTGTTAATTTCCTTAATTGACGATTGAGTGTATTAGTTGTCATATCTAGTTCATAAGCAGTTTCTATTACATTCCAAGTAGCAATTTCTTTCATATTAGATTTATTATCGTTGATCTCAATATCTCTCTGTAGAAAATTATTCCGTATTCCTTTTAACAAATGTGGAGGATCATATAAAATAATAATCTTTTGACCATCCAAAGTAATTGTGTCGTCTGTAAATATAATTTTGTGTTTATATTATTATACATGTGTTACATAATAATAATGTTATATATTACATTTTTACTTACCATATTGTTCTCCAGTTCTTAAACAATTGCTTCTTGTATCATTTAATAATTATTTTAGTGCTGATACATTTGATGCCCCTTGGTCGCATATTATGACAATAATAATAGTAAATCCTGCTTTCCTAACTTCATTAACAATTTCTTTAATGCATCGGATTGTACATTTTTAATTGAACTTTTACAAAAGTTATACGATACAGGTATTTTCCAACCTGTTCTTACACCTCTTAACATAAATACAAGTGCATGATTTGCTATTTCTTGTGTTCTTTTATTCCCTCTATCCTCAAATCCAATTATCTTGTCATTTGTTTGATCATACTGTAAATGGAGTTGTAACGACATTTCATCCCACATGAGGATACACAATTTATCAACGTCTTTCATTAATGGTTGTTGTTCAGAAAGATATGAAAATATTATTTTATTTTTACTTGCGTGTATAGGAACCTTTTCCAATAACCGCCTCAAAGTTCTACTATTAGGTAATGTAAACATTTGCTGTAGAAGTTTATATCCTGTATGAGATTCTTTATACAATGATGCCTGGTATCGGAATGAGCGAGAGGCCTGGGAAACATGGGCCGACTTTACCAGCGCCTTGCAACGACACTATCTGCCGCGGCGGTATCAAGCCAAGCTGATGCGCGAGATACAAAAGCAACGACAACAGCCCAACGAGGCATACGCTAAATACGCGACCACCCTGCTTACCATGATGCAGCGCGCCGGGGGTTTCACCCAGGCGGAAAAAGTGGACCGCCTGTACGAAAACCTGCAGGCGGAATACGAGCTGTACGTGCGCATGAACGACGCTACTGACCTTGCTGATCTAGCCGACCAGGCCGCCGAATTCGAGGATATCTCCAGGGCCCGGGAGAGTGAAGTTCGGATCAAGAGGAAAAAGGTCAACATCGCTACATCCGCCGATACCCGCTCTACGACCGCGCAATCGCTTGCTGGCGTTGCAAGCAACGCGGACACAGCCAGTTCGAGTGCAAAAAACCCGCGCGCAAATTCTGTTCACTATTATTATATTTCTTTGTAATAAATATTAAAAAATTGTAATCTTATAATTTATATTCTACAGACCCGCAACTTTTCTTTGATGCGTCTCCACCCACTCCCCCTCCCCACCCCCGCATCTTGACTGTCTGCCGTCAACAGTTGACAAACGGTAGCAGCGTCCGAGACACGCCAGCGCAACCACGAGGAGTCATTTAGTCACTGGTCACTAACTCGCTAAGTCGCTACTGACAATCATGCTCAGCGGAACGTGCCGAAAAAATGTAAGTAAAAACATACATTTTCTATAAAATAATCTGGCAAGTATTGAGTCACACACAATCCTTGCCAGATTATTTTAAAGAAATATCCAATCGCGCTTCTAAAGATGTTAGGCGCGTGTTTTTGTATCCTTTCGTGTAATGAATACTAAAGCTGACAAAAACACGTTCTAACATTTTATAAGGCATATTATCTGATAACGTAATATGATAAATTATATATATTTACAGATTTATAAATAAAATGTACAACTATTTACAGGTCAGGACGCAAGACGCAAGGAAAAAAAATAAAGAAGACGGAAAGAGATTTAGATGCTGAGTTAGATAAAGAAATACAGGAGAGAATGAGAGGAATAGAGATGAGAACGTGATAGAGAAAGGGGAAGAGACAGAGGAAGAGATAGAAAAGGAGGAAGAGGAGGAAAAGAAAAAAAAGAAAAAGAAAAAGAGGAGAACGTTTGCTAAAAGAAAGAAATGTGATGTAAATATATGTTTTTATAATTAGTAGTAATATAATATTTTTCGGCATATTATAGCAGCTTTTTGATGTTTTACACATTAAGATATATAATATATATATTTTTTCTGTTTGATTTAGATATGGAAAACCACGTGGATATCAGTGGAGAGAGGGATGGACAGGAGGGTGGAGAGAAGTGTCGAAAGGAGGATGGAGAGGAGGGTGGAGAGGAGAGTCGAGAGGAGGATGGATGAGAGGAGGGTGGAGAGGAGAGTTGAGAGGAGGATGGAGAAGAGGGGGGTGGCGAGGAGGCAGAGCTCGGTAAATACATTTTTTTAAATTAAAGTTAATAATTTAAAATTAAGTTAAAAAAAAACTAGGTATTAAGTTAAATTAATAGTTAATTTTGAAAAACATTCATGTTAAATTTAAAAATCGTAAATTTTTATAGTTACAATTCCAAATAATTATAATAAAAATCATCAAATAAATTTAATATCTTACTTGTAAATTAAGTCCCTATAAAATAACAAAGAAATATTGTTCTCTATGTGAAAATGTATTTTTTTTCTTATAAATATTTTGTTTACATACATACATTTTTAATTTATAAAAAGTTGATAAATTAAAATATATGTTTCAAAAATAACGAAAGTTAAAAATTGAAGCTGGAAATTAAATTATTTTAAAATAATTTATTAATTTTAATTAGCTACGATCCAACCTTCAGCGGTGAGGAAAGATGGCAAGCGCAACGGACAGGCGGATGCAACTTTTTTTTTAACTGTTGTTAAAATTATAATATATAAATAAAATTAAACTTATAACTTAATTTAAGTACGATTATTTATCGCCTTACTACTGCGAATATTTTTCTCTCTCTCTCTCTTTTTTTATTTGGTATTTTTTGTTTTGTATATATTATTCACTTTATTACTTTATTATTATATTACTTTTATTTTCTCTTGTGCTTATTTTTTGCTTATTTTTTGTTTCGTTGCTGTATTTTGTTTTAATTTGTTTCTTATTATTATTTTTTGTACAATATTAAATACGCGCATATTATTTCTAAATTATACATATGCGCGCATATGCCATTATAACAAAATATAAAAACATTTATAAAGAGTGGGCGCTTTTCGGCCTTTCTACGTTCCTGCCAGAAATCGCCCGATATCCTCTTTCAGAATTTTACGGCTGAAAATGTAGCGCGGAAAACGAGATGGGTGAGAGGGGGTGAGGAGAGAAGGGTATTCGTAGAGACAACATCGCTCGTTCGGCTCGCTCCGTGTTTACAACCGCAAATGTTTCTCTCTCTCTCTCTCTAGCCGATGGCGAGACAAAGGACGGACAGAGATTGATCGTCGTCCGTCTTTACCTAACTAATGTGTCTTCTCGCTCTTTCATGTACCACGGAAGAGAACCACAAAATTGTCGACATTACCACATAGCACGAAACGAAACCGCAAAATCGTGCACATAACGACGGGAATCGTGCTCATTGGCTTCGTAGTTCATGTGCACGTTTTGTGCACATAGAGGTGCCAGTGGACGGAAAGACCTCAGGCTCGCCATGTCCTCTCTCAGTTTTCTCTGTGCTTTGAAGCATCTTTTAATAGACCAATTTGTAAAATTCTTTATTCTGATTGGTTAATCAAACGCTTCAAAGAATTTATAGCGACCGCAGCCAGGATTTTGTATGAGCAGTAAACTTTTCGTTGATTGGTTGTTCAGTCAAAAAGTTTAGTAATAATTTAGTAATAAATCTAGTAACATCGGACAAAAAAACTATCATTTAAGGAATAATTATTTTAAAAACATCGATGCAATAATCAATTTTGTACACTAAAAATAATCGATGTCAAAATAATCGAGTTGATATCGCCGCATATCTCTACCATATATAGTTCCGAGCTAAAAGGTTGCAACACATTTTCTTCGATTGCTTTTGAAATGTAGACTTGCTCATCAAACGGCGAACGTCATTGGTTCTTACCTGTGGATCCAACCAATTAAGCATCGAACCATCTACCATCAAAGAAAATGTGTTGCAACCTTTTAGCTCACGACTATACGCGCCACGCTCCCGCCGTGCCGCGCAATAAAGCTATTATACGGCCACAACAACAAAGACACCGTCGAGAATCCGTGACGACACGATTCTGAGAAGACGTCTCGACGCCTTTCCGCGAAACGCGTCTCGCGACACTGTAAATAGTTGATTCCGTATTTTTGTTTCCGTTCGCGAATATAAATTGTCACATCCGTCCGTCCACGCGTTTAGATTACCTTGTTAGAGAACCATATTTTCTTATTACCTTGGTATTATCCGTTCGGTTTACTTTCCTTTTAATTTCTTTTCTGTCATCGTCGTATGATCTGTTATTTTTTGTCTTGTTATGCTTTTATTTTTTATTTAATAAACATCTATAGTTATTACTCGCAAACTTAGTCTGATTCCTTTTGTGACCCTTCGCGCCCTCGTTCCCGTCCGACCACCGTTCGTGCGCAAAGTAGAGTCGTTACAACATAATAAATTAACATAGATCTTTAAAAGTAAAACGTCTTTAAGTCGGAAATAAAACTAAATAAATATAATAAATATAATAAATAACAGCACAGATATAGTCGATATTTCTTCGTCAACGGTACAAACACAAATGAGAAAGAAATCATAGCCAATATGTATAAGACAGGTCACAATAACAATTATAACTTGTCTGAGATCGCAGAGTAGGCATGATCAAAAAAATCTGTATCTGTTTGTAAATTCAAACTTTCTCTCTGAGATTTAATGTGTAACATCTCTGAAGTAAGTCGTTTGAAAATATTTTTCTCAACATCGAGAACACATTGTCCCAATCAAAATCATGACTGCAGTGCAACCTATGAACTATAATAACAGAATTAATTGTCATGTTTCTGCGAATACGTTGACGATGTTCAGAGATTCTCGTGTTTAATTGTCTCCCTGTCTAGCCCACATAGAAAGCATTGCAATCATTACATGTTATTTTGTAAATCACATTCCTTTTAGTAGTATCTTAAAGAGGATCTTTATGGATCTTGATAAACATACCGAGTTTGTTGAGATTGTAAAATGCCAATCCAGAATCAATATTATTTGTAATGCCCCTGAATTTATTAGATATTAAATCGAAAAAGAGGGTCGTGAACCAGTTTTTGATATGTTCAGATTCAGAATTTTTTCTGATTGGCATTATGATTGTGAGTTAGATTTTTAAATCTTGTTTTTATAGTTTTAAAAATGAAATTTAACGGATAGTCATTATTCAATAAAATACCACTAACTCTAGATCCTGTTAGTGGAATTCAGGATGTGACAAACAGAGCATTCTATTCACCATGCTCATAATCACATCTCTCTTTTGTGAGAGCGGATGCTGAGACAAAAAATTCAAATATTTTTCTGAAAATGTAGGTTTGTGAAACCAGTCAAATTTAATCTTATTGTCACAAATTAAAATTGTAGTATCTAAAAAATTAATTTTATTACCATCGACCTCAATAGTAAACTTTAATCTCGGATAAATCGCGTTGAAGCTATTCAATAAGGTATCAATATACGGTAGTGGAACTGCTGTTACAATGTCGTCTACATATCGATAATAAAAAGCTACAGAAAAATCAATTGTCTCAAGTATGTCATTCTCCAAATCCTGCATAACTAAATCGGCAATGATAGGCCATAGCGATGAGCCCATCAAAGTCCCAAAATATTGTTTATAAAATTGGTTGTCGAATTTAAAAAAGGTCGAGTCAAAAACAAAACAAACAGCTCTAATGAACTCATTCCGAGGAATATTACAATGTTGCAAGATAAAGTTCCATCTCTTACAAAGACTGTTCACAGCTAATTTCAAAAAAATGTTCGTAAATAATGACACAACGTCCAACGATATCAGTTGGAACTCACTATTAATTTGTACATTATTCATTGAATTTATCAAAAATATTGAATAGAATATAAAAAAATTGAATCAAAAATATTGAATAGAATATAAAAAAATTTCCGTGTCCAGTACAATTGGCGGTCAGAAACCACTCCATTCCTTTACTCAATAATTTTTTATCTTTCTTTCCTCATAGGAATCAATCACAATTTTCAGATTTAGTCAAGATTACAAAAAGTTTTTTAAAAAACAACCCAAATTTGATAATTACAAAAGCTGATGAAGGTAACATTACGGTTGCCTTGAATGAGATAGTCATACAAACAAATTAAACAAAATGCTGTCGGACAATGAGACCTATACTAAGATCAAAAAGATCCTCCAAAAAATTTGACGAGTAAGCTTAGAACATTATTGTCAAGATGGAAAAGTCTAAATTATATTTCAGGCTCTAATACTAAAAAAATTTTTTGTAGCGATAGTTTACTATACTACCTAGAGCCTACGGTCTCCCGAAAGTTCATAAAATGAATTGCTTCTTCAGAATTATTGTTTCGTCAATCAATAGTCCGTTATATGAGTTAGCAAATTTTACATAAGATATTTTTATCCAATATCCCACCAACTCGTGGGCACATTGAACAACTTCGAGTTTGTGAAAAATTTGAATAATGTACAAATTAATAATGAATACCAATTGATATCGTTGGACGTTGTGTTATAGTTTATGAACGTGTCCAGGCTGCGCTTTTTTTCCGAGAAGTTTTGAGCCGGGTTGGAAGAGACTTTTAGAGAGCTTGCGCTAACCTAGTTTCCCAACCTGCACTTTTTTCCTAGCATCTGAGAGGAACTTGTAGGAATTATTTTCCAATAGGAGGATAATAGGTAAATAAATTTTTTGAGAAATTGACTCTAGCTTGAAAATAGCTTTCTTAGTTTATAAGTTCTATAAAAAGATTTTAAGTTTAATATGATGACTTTAAAGAGATCTTAAGAAAGAATTAATTCAGAAACATAAATATCTAAAAAGAAAACAAAATTTTATTTTAAATGGGTTTCGGTGGAACTCTATGATTTCAAAAGAGAATTTTAAATTTCCCGTCCATGATCTCGCTAATAACCTGTATGGTGGTGGGTGCCTTTGACTATATAAATATGGACCGCTAGTTGGCTCTTTTAGGCTGTAAGAAACATCTACAGCGCCCCCATCTCCTAAGCGACGATTTTCAGTATAAAATAACATATGGTGTGGCTTATATACGCGACAGTAATAAACATTTGTGCGATATTCAAGAATTGACACCTATAAAATAGTAACTGTTTGTGAAAAAATTTTTAATTTTTTAAAATTAAAAAATAAATTAAAAATGAGAACTATAATCCCTACAATGATTCAAGAAACATTAAGAAATGTAAGATTAAATGCATTATTTATTAACTTTGACACACATATTAAAGATCTAGAAATATTAGATGACACGTCCGCGACGCTGCGGGCATAATTTTTTCGACACCGATATTGAGCAGACTAGCAAGCCGGAATTCACTAACAAATTCAACTGTCAGGTCACGTTCTTAACATTTCCCAGCGCCGGATAGTCGCGGCAGAGTGATCTGCACACACGGCCAGTAAGTCGTAAAATCATAGACTAATGTCATTCTAACATTTCCCAGCGCCGCATAGTCGCGGCAGAGTGATCTGCACGCACGGCCAGTAAGTCGTAAAATTGTATTTAATATTTTCCAGTGACGTAGGGTCGCTAGAGAAAAGCTGTGCCCACGACACTCGAAAAGTAATAAAATTTCAATCCAACATTTTCCAGCGCCGGATGATTGCGGCGGAGAAGTCCGTTCACACGGCACTTGAAAGCTACCGCGACAGAGAAATCTGTCGCGCGACCGTTAAAGTCATAAAATCGTGAACTGACATTTCCTTGACATTTTTCAGTGCCGGATGGTTGCGGCGGAGAAGTCCGCTCGCACGGCACTTGAGATCCATAAATTTGAGTTTCCTCATTTAAGAAATCCGAGTGGTGGTTGCATCAGCAGCAATCCCCACTAAGAGTACCGACTTGCCGCGCTTTTCTCAGAGCTTTGTCTAAAAATCATATAAATAGGGATGCAGCCCGCGACTCCGGGCAGTTCGAACTCAACAGTTGAGATCAGGGCTAGTGTAGCCGGAACAGTTCTGTGTCGCAATTTTAGCGACTGAGTTTTCCCCGAGCTACTAGTACGCGCTGACCAGTTCAAGCGAGTCTTTCTATTTCCAAGATAAAGTTCAAGATCAAATCCAAATCCAACATTAACCAATCCCATTTCGAGATCCACTCTAATTTTAATTCCAATCCTAATTCGAGATCCACTTTAATTTTAATCCTAGTTCAAAATCCACTTTAAGCTTAATTTTAATGTAGTCGTAGTTTTAAATTGTGTCATTGTAACTCGCTTCTTTTCCCCCCTTCATGCTTATAGTAATAAAAGGGTAGTTTACACACAAACGCTTTCGCTCCTAACCTCCTCCAGTTTCCACGCTTAACCTCCTCCATGCATGCAACACCGCGAGTGTAGTGAACAATCAGAGGCACTACGACCGAGACCTGAGAACAGCCAAGAGGGACGGAGACCTCCATCATCTGACCGACGCAGTCTGCAACCAAGGCAACAGCTTCAGGGCCCATCGTCATTCCAATAACCGAAAGATAAGTCACGACGCCCCATTAAAACAAGCATGACAAACAACCCATACTTCTCAACCCGAACCCCTTACTTCAGCTGGCTTAACTCCGCGCTCTGTAGCCTAGCCACCTTCCACCAGCACCAGATTAACCGCAGCATCGTTTGCGACAGGTGCCAAATTAACTTACCCCCTCGCGACCGCGTATATTACGACTCGATCACGCATCACCGTTTAATTGTCGACGGGAACGAAGAAGCCATACGGTGTTCGTCCTGTAATACTTTGATCTCATACCCGGAGACCGCGGTTGACTGCGTCGAGTGCTACAAAGCACTAAACGATCTCGCGCGTCAAATATATATAACGGAAAATAAACCGTATCTTAAATCCAAGGCCACAGTCATTGAAATCGAGAAAACTTACGCGTGCCCGCTCCCCGAGGAGTAAATCGGAACATGTGCCCTCGCTCGCGCTTTAGCATTAAATCGGATTGCACCCAGCGCGAGGTAGATCGTGTATTCGAGGCATGGTTACGCAGCGCGCGGTGCGTGACCTCGTTATATTTTTACAATCGTGAAACGGCAATAGTGTGTCTCGAGTGCAAGAGTAAACACTCGAGCATTACAAAAAGTGATTACCTCGGGGTAATCACCCACTACATTCATCTCGGGCCCGTATATAGCCCTGAAAGGTGCAATCTTTGTCGCGCATCAGTAGCTGCTCGATGTCACGTTCTCGATTGCGATCGTTGTCCTAGCGAGCTAGAGGAATTCGTCGCACACTTAATTCGAGAAAACGACAAGCCGTGGAATGATTCCAACGCAACCATTTTGGCACTCTCGCGGCATTCTTTCTAAGGCGATATAAAAATCCCCTCTCGATCCCTTATCGCGGAGAAATCGGGCCCGTCCGCCGGTAAATCCGGCCACGCGATCCGCCCCTGGGCTATGGGGTCCCCGAAGCTCGTGCTTCGAAAACAGCCGGCCCCGCCGAAACGCGCGCTCGGCACCGCGCTCAGTCGGGACGTAACATAGAGAATCATAAATATGCAATAATAAAATTAATTATTACGTATTATTTGAACGTTAAATTAGCTTATGAAGGTAAAATAATAATTACGTTGAATGAACACAAAGAGTTCATAAGACGTAATTTAATTAAAACTGTTATTTTCAGCGGACAATAATTTATACTGTGCACTTTATTACTCGAAAATGACGGTTCTCTAATGAGACTTCCTTTTATTTATACGACATCCCTTATTTGTTTTTATTTTTAATTACTTACTTTCTATTTTTTGCTTTATATATTTTATTATTATATATATTAATTATATAATTTTTTTAAATATATCTTCAATAATAAAATGTGTATATTTTACATTTATTTCTTTTTAATTTAATAAAATTAATTCTTAATTTACAGAAATATAATCGCATATTTTGGAGTGAACGTATAAATTCAAAGCGATATATTGTATTCCGTCTTTTTTTTCTGATCTTCTACTATTGCTATCTCGCTTTTTTGTTTCACATTTCTGCCACTTAGGAGATGGAAGCGTTGCAGATCTTTTTTACACGAAAACATAGGAAAAGTAGGGAGGTGCTAGCAGTCCATATTTATATAGTCAAAGGGTGGGCGCCTTACCAATTATTAGTTCGATCTGCTCGGATGATTCCAAAGCAATGAATTTCGCTCCGAGTTCGCCCCGTATTTATACCATCAGCTTGTAGATGAGGTAGTGTTGCCAAGTTGGGGGATTTTCCCCTAAATTTGGAGGTTTTTTATATTCACCGGAGAATTTTTTGGGGGATAAAATGTTTAGGGAAATAATTAAGAGACTTTTTGGGAGAAAAATACAAAGATCAGGGGTCGATTGTGTATCATGTAACTAGAGTAAAAATGACAAAAGTGAACAAATTTACTAGAGTATTTATAATTTCATTGGTTAACACCTAGTGAATTTGCTCACTTTTGTAATTTTCACTCTAGTTACATGATACACAATCGATCCCCTGTAATATCTTTTAAGTTACAGTACCGGTCAAAAGTTTAGACTCACCTATATACTTATGCGTTTTATATCAATAATCAAAATTTTTAGCAACAGATATTAGTAAAAAAATTCGGTTGTAAAGCAAAACGATCGATGAATTAAAAATTACCACAAAAATAATTGAATTATATAAATTTATTTATATTTTACTCTCTTCAAAATAACCTCCTTTAGCCTTCAAAACGCCTGTACATATTCTGAGCATTCTTTCTATCAATTTCTTCAGAGTCAGAGCGGAAATTTCAGTTCAGGATACTTGCAGGAACTCCCACAGTTGGTTTCGATTCATTGATCTCATTTTTCGCACGTCTCATTTTCCTATCCAATTTATCCCACAAAAGTTCTATTGGGTTCAGATCAGGTGATTGAGGGGGCCAATTCGTGTATTTTAATTCTTTTTGCTTTTCTTTGTTGATAATATAGTTTCTGCACAATTTTGATGTGTGTTTAGGGTCATTATCCTGCTGGAAAATAAAACCACGACCAGCTAGTTTTTTTCCACACGGAAAAGCATGGAGTTGTAAAATACTGTGATATTGCCGTTGATCCATAATCCCTTTGATTTTTACAAGATCGTCAACTTTTTCTCCAGTAAAACACTCCCAAACCATAACCGAACCACTTCCATGCTTTACTGTTGGTACTACACACTGCTCTTTCATGCGTTTGCCGACCTGGCGACAAACGTACTGCCTACGTTTTCCCCCAAAAATTTCGAACTTTGATTCGTCTGTAAATAATACTTTTTTCCATTGATTAATCGACCAGTTTTTATGTTTCTTTGCCCATTGCAATCTTTTGACTTTATTTTGTTTACGTAGCAGTGGTTTTCTAGCAGCTATACATCCTTTTAATTCATGATCACGAAGTCGGCGTTGAACAGTCGTTACAGATACTGGCTTCTCTCTGGTAGCATTCAGTTCTTCGCGAATTTCTGGTGCAGTACGAGTTCGCAAACGCTTACTTTGGACACAGATGAACTTATCTTCACTTTTCGAAGTTACTCTGGGTCTTCCAGAACAATGACGGCTCGTGTTTAATCCAGTTTCTTGTTTTTTTCTCAACGTCCTCACAACTGTAGCCTGGGAAACCTTAGTTTTCAATGATATTTGTCGTGTAGAATATCCTTCTTTATGTAGTGCTACAATTACGGCGCGTGTTTCTACGCTTAATTCTTTTCTTCGACCCATTTCGTGCACTATAAACGGAATAAATAGTATATAAATATTTCTTTTGTTCTATGATGTGTATTTACATAGAATATGATTTCTATTGTAAATTTTCACTGGAAATATAACTAAGTTAGCTAAATTTACCTTAGACAAAGAGAATAAAAGAAAATTGGTAATAATAACACTGAGAGAACTGAGCAGTAACGCAGCCAGACTAAAACGACACGCGTAATGTGAACATTCATTTCGAAATAAACACGAAACAAAACAATCATAACAAGTGAACGTGAATACGCAAACAAGTGGCTATCACATAGCATGTATCAATGTTTTGGTTGAAATTCAATGTTTCAATACCGTCAAAGTCAATGTTATTTACAAAAATGTATCATTTCAAAAATGCTGAGTCTAAACTTTTGACCGGTACTGAAAATTGTATTTATTTATAATCCATTAATTTTATATTATATTTATACTTAATATTTACCTTATCACTAAAAAAGCAGTAAAAGTCGTCACGTGATCATTTTTATCGCTTAAATTCTCATGAAAATGCACCTTAATTGCTGTAGCGGTCATTACAAAACAAATCACAAACAATAAATGTTTATACGTGTTGCTGAGCCAAAAGCTTTGATATTTGGAAATATTTGAGCATTGTGCTGTATTAAATAATCTAAATATGAGTCAAAAAAGATATTCGCAATCCTATAATAAAACATGGGAAAAAGATTCAATTTTTAATGCGTACGTAATTAATAAATATCTAAAAGTATTCCTTCACGCATTAATTACATTTTTCATTCAGATTATATGAGTTATTAGTAAATCATATAGTGTAAAATTAAATGTAATAATTATGTATAATTCATTAATTGATCCTATGACATTTAAAAAATATATTTATTGATAATTATAGAAATAATTACCCAAAACTGATCAAAATAGAAAATTGTTATTATTTATTAATGATTCAAACAATGTAAAACTGTCCTTAACTAACAAGGGGAGGACCAAGTGAGAGACCCCTGGATTTTGATCCCAATTTTTTTAGTTATTCTGGAGACGAAAAAAAAGTTTACGTCTCCCGGCGTTTCATTGAATAGGCCTTAGTTTCGAAATAATAAATTTGCGAAAATTGGCCAAACCGCCGCGCGCCTTATGAGCCTTCCCGGTAACTCTTCTCGCAACCAGTGCAGTCGGCTCCGTGCGTTAGGTGCTTGCTTTACAATTGTAAGATCCGGGTTCGCTCCCGAATGTGTGCAATATTTTTTTTCTTTTTTTTTCTTTTTTTAATAAATGTATTTATTTATCTTGATGATATTAATATAGTATGCAAATTTCTAAAATAGAAAATTTAATTTAATATCATTTTCTAAACTTCAATTTAAATTTAATTTGAAGGGAATTTGAATTCATGTAATAATATTTGAAATAATAAATAAGTAATAATAATAATAATATATAAGTTATTTGAAACGGATAACATATAAAAGCAACGTATCTAAATTTTCAAATTGTTTAATTTAAAATTTAATTGGAAATAATATTAACAGTATTTTAAAATTCTAGTTTTTAAAATAATTAATCGTAGAAGAAGAATACCAGTGTTAAATTTAAACAATTTAAAAATTTAGATACGTTGCCTTTATATGTTATCCGTTTCAAATAACTTATATATTATTATTATTATTACCTATTTATTATTTCAAATATTATTACTTGAATTCAAATTCCCTTCAAATTAAATTTAAATTGAAGTTTAGAAAATGATATTAAATTAAATTTTCTATTTTAGAAATTTGCATACTATATTAATATCATCAAGATAAATAAATACATTTATTAAAAAAAGAAAAAAAAAAGAAAAAAATATTGCACACATCCGGGAGCGAACCCGGATCTTACGATTGTAAAGCAAGCACCTAACGCACGGAGCCGACTGCACTGGTTGCGAGAAGAGTTACCGGGAAGGCTCATAAGGCGCGCGGCGGTTTGGCCAATTTTCGCAAATTTATTATTTCGAAACTAAGGCCTATTCAATGAAACGCCGGGAGACGTAAACTTTTTTTTCGTCTCCAGAATAACTAAAAAAATTGGGATCAAAATCCAGGGGTCTCTCACTTGGTCCTCCCCTTGTAAGTATTGTTTGAATTGACATAAAAATTACGTTATTTCAGTACGGCTTGCACTTGTTCTAACGGGATGTACCACACGAGCATACTGTAAATATTTCAAGTGTACTTTAATTGCTCATAAAAAAGATTTACTTAATCATTCTAAATCTTTGAAGCATACACGAAACATTAAACTTGATCAGGAAGCAAAATTAGATAAATATATTAATGTCAGACAAGATGTTACAAATACGCAAAAAAAACAGAATTAAAATTAAGTATTTTTATTGCAGAATATTCATCAATAAACACAGTTAATCATTTATGTGAATTACTTTCGAGAATAGATTCAAATTCTGCAATATTATCTATTTAATTTAAAATTACATAGAACCAAGTGTACAACGTTATTGAAAAATGTTATTGCACCTTGTATGTTTCCTGAGTTAGTAGAGGATGTAGGTGATTCCTTATTTTCTTTATTATTGTAAACGAAAGTACAGATCTTGTTTCTGATAAAGTTCTGTGTATTATGATAAGATACTATTCTGTAAAAAGAAAAGAAATTATCACTACAATTTATAGATTACTATTATTAAAGAGATGTGATGCAGAACGTTTTTTTACCATTGTAAAACAACAATTGATAAATTATAATCTCAAATTTTTAACGATACGCTCCTCCACGGTCCGCGCGCCTCCTCCGCGTACCGTCCGCTAAACACCAAGCGTGGCGAGAGGCCACGTGCGCGCACAGCTTAACCTCGCGGCGCGATCACGCGGCGACACGCGCGTGGACTGTGGCGTTCCGCAACGCTCCCACTCCGGTTTGGCCGACCGAGCGCGCGGATTGGCGCACTTAACCGCGCGTTCGGATATATAAGCCGGCAGTGGGAACGCAGACTTCAGATTCTCCTGGCCCAAGGCGACCGAGTATCTTCGATCGCTCCCTGAAGACGAGTATTCTCGTCGCTCTCCAGCTCCTCTACGGGCATTCCCGTCGTTATCCTCGGCCGAGTATTCTCGAACCAACTCCGAGATCCTCGACGAGCATTCTCGTCGTCATCACCGGCCGAGCATTCTCGACCAATCATGTCCGAGATCCTTAACGAGCATTCTCGACCAATCACCGTCATTCTCTTCGTCGCCACCAGACACCGGGTCGAATATTGTAACCCAGTCATCGACAGGGCATCCGCGCCTTGTCGATCGAGCGCCCTTTTGCACGGGCGTCTCCGAGCACACCAAGACCATGCGGCCAGAGATCCAAGAAGAAACCATCCATTTACCAGACGGCACCACCGCCGCGACACCTGGACGGGTCCGTCTCCCGCTACACGTAGCCGGACGGAAGCTAAAACATACCTTCGAGCTCCTCCCGTCCCTGGAAAGCGAACTACTAATCAGGACGGATTTATGGTCCGAGCTCGGTCTCACTATCCAACTGCCACCGACTCGAGCCCAAACACTCCGGGAGCAACGATCCACGCACTTGGTCACCGCTGGGATGACCGAGGGAACACCACAAAAGGAACGCGAGCTGCAAACTTTTCTCGCAACCGAACTTGACAAATTCGAACAAGTCCAGGGATCTACCGACCAAGCCATGCACCAAATACAGGTTAACTACTGAAAACTGATCAGCTGATCAAACAGAAGTACCGTTCCCGAAACTCTGTAATGCAGCGGATTATCGACGAAGTCCAGGCTATGGAGGCCGCCGGGGTTATCGAGCCCTCCACCAGTGCATGGAGCTCCCCAGTGATCATCGTCAAGAAGAAGGACGGTAGGCACCGTTTTTGCATTGACTTTCGGAAAGTCAACGAGGTGACGGAACGAGATTCCTACCCATTGCCGCACATTACACTCACGCTGGACAAACTACGCGGGGCACAGTACCTCTCAACCTTGGATTTGGAAAAGGAATATTGGCAAATTTTCCTTACGCCGGAAAGTCGCCCCGTCCCTGCCTTCAGCGTACCGGGCCAAGGCTTAATGCAATTTACTGTTATGCCATTCGGTTTGCATTCAGCCCCGGCTACCTTCCAGCGACTCCTACACTGGATCTTGAGGCCAAAGCTCGAACCGCATGTCTTCGTCTATTTAGACGACGTCATCATCGCCAGCCCAACCGTCAAGGATCATCTGAAGCAGTTGGGCAAAGTATTTTATCGTCTGCGAGAAGCGCGGCTAAAGCTCAACCCGGACAAGTGCCATTTCTGCCGTACCGAGCTGAAGTACCTTATGCACATTGTGGACCGACAAGGAATCCGCACCGATCCCCGGACAAGGTTAGGTTAGGTTAGGATAGGTTTGGACCGTCACGCAATAAACCAACCCCAACCAACATTTGACAAATCCGCCAGTTTATAGGGCTAGCCTCGTGGTACCGACGATTCACGCCGAATTTTGCGACCATCGCGGCACCGCTCACCAAACTCACAAGGATAAAAGCCCGCTGACAGTGGGGCCCAAAGGAAAAAAGCGCATTCCAAACACTCAAGGACGCGCTAACCACCGCGCCAATCCTCGCGTGCCTTGATTTTTCGCGCCGGTTCTTCTTGCAAACGGACGCAAGCATCCACGACCTCGGCGCTGTCATGTCGCAGCACTTCAGGGAGCGCGTCATAACATACACCAGCCGTTCGCTCAACGGAGCCGAGAAGAACTACAGTGCCACGGAACTCGAATGCTTGGCCGTCGTGTGGGGGACATGCGGGTTATTTGGAGGGCTACGAGTTTATAGTCATCACTGACTACCAGGCCTTCCAATGGCTACGGCGCCTGGATTCCCCCACCGGGGGCTCGGCCGATGGGACCTCGAGCTACAACAGTACTCTTTCGACGACTGCTATTGCGCCGGGAAATTCAACCGCGTGGCCGACGCGCTCTCCCGTCTACCTGCCGTGTGCTGCAACAGAACACTGCCCGCGTGTCCCTGGTACCGCCGACAGTTCCGTCGCGTACGCGAACGCCCCGAAAATTTCCCCGATTACAAAATTTGGGAGGGCCGACATCGCCGCATTCTCCACTCCACCGTCTTTAAAGACGAACCGGCCAAAACCCAATGAAAAAGATGCACTCCGCGACTCGAACGATACTGACCGACGATATCGACCGTATTGACACAGGTGCACGACGTCCCCACCGCCGGTCACTTAGGAATCGCGAAAACCATCGCCCGAGCCGCGCGGTGCTACTACTGACCGGGGATGTTCGCGGACATTGCCCGGTACGTCCGAAATTGCCAAAGTTGTTTAAAGCACAAACAAGCGCAAACGCGGCCCGCTGGACTACTGCACGCGTCCCATGTTAACGCGTCATAGGAACAAGTCACGATGGACTTGGTGAGACCCCTCCCGCAGTTCACTAGTGGCCACACATGGCTTCTAGTGATGGAAGACCGCTTCACGAAGTGGGTCGAGCTAAGTCCACTCCGTCGCGCCACCGCAGCAGCCGTCGCGCAACGCGTCGCCGACCGTATTGTCTACCGACACGGGTGTTTCTGGTAGATCATTTCAGACAACGGAATACCGTTTGTGGGAAGACCCATGAAAGCTTTACTACGGGATCTTGGAATAGAACACCGTACCGCCTCGGCCTATGCGCCCCATTGTAATCGAACGAATCAATAAGACGATTAAAACAATGGTGGCGCAATTCATAGAAGGAAACCACCGCCTATGGAACCAGCAGATATACGCCCTACAATTCGCATACAATACCGCTCAGCATGATGCCATCGGATACTCGCCCACCTACTTGAACCACGGGCGCGAGGAGCCAACCGGAAACCACGACCGGCGAAATATACCGGCCACAACACCAACCGCCAATCAACAGCGTCTACAGGAAGCCTACAAAGTCGTACGTACGAATCTTGCACGCGCCTTCAACCGGCAGGAGCGACATTACAATCTGAGAAGGCGCGCATGGAAGCCATCCCTGGGAGACATTGTATGGAAACGGGAGCATCTCTTGTCAAACAAAGGCAAGGGATTTAACGCCAAACTAGCCCCAAAATATGCTGGACCGTTCAAGGTTCGCAAGATACATTCCCCGTAATAGTAGACATTCGAGATCAGCGAGGTAAGTGCACGTACAGGATCTTAAGCCCAGTTTACAGGAGGCAGCTATCGAACATACCGATTCCGAAAACGACGAGGACAAGTAACACGATCGCACCGAGGGAGCAAACGACATCACGGCAGATGCTTCCGAAACAGATGACAGCGAAGCAGACAATGCCCGCGGCGACAATGAGGCGGCAAAGACTGATGCCTCACCAGGAGCTAACCGCATGTAGATCACGCTCTGGAAACATCCTGAAGGAAAGAGCATTCTTTCCCAGGCCCAGAAAGGTATACAAGGCGGACCGGCAGACCAGGAAATCGCAGAAAGTGATCCTTTAATGGAGAAACTAGACGCACTTCTTACCAAACCGTCGAACGACGAGGAGTTCGAGGCGCTATGGTACCAGGTCATGACCATAGCACCTTCTCGCCCAGACTTGTTCCCGACAACGGCCGACCACCAGCCGATTGTACCGCATCCTGTCGTCAGCTCGCGCATGGCCAGGACAACCACGCATACGATCACCAGACAACCAAGACACCGAGAAACCAGCGTGCGACTACCGCCGCACTAACTCATTGAGGAAACCAAAAAAGCGGGTCCTCGGCAGCATCGCACCCAGGGCGAATCGACACCTGTTCCGAGGAAGGGCGCCCCAGTGATAGGAGTATGGATCCAACGGTCGTCCGCTACGAACGCCAAGAAACTCGCCGCGCTCCTGGCAGAACTACTAGCATGGCCGAGCAGACCTCGACCGCAGCCGACACCCGCCGCAGTCAGAGAGACGATGACAACCTCTCAGACCGCCACCCCGCCTGCACCGCCAGTCAACGCGACCACTCGCGTTCCAGACATAGCACTGAACAACCAGATTTGACCCATGCCAAGGCGAAAAATAGCCTGCTGGCAATATTCGGAGACACACTCTCCGACCTGGAGGAGGAGAGCGTTCCAGAGTCCACATCCGGCAGGGCTAGGAGGGTCGTACCGGCCACTACCGTCGCACCCTCAATCAAACCCGCCGCAGAAATCAAGCCCGCCGCAGAAATCACGCCACGCCAACCAGACGACCAACGGCCAACGGAACGAATACCGACGGCACCCACCGCCGCACCGAAGAACACCACCGCGAGGCCTAGGACACCTCCAGCAACGCCACCAGTCACCGTACCTTTCGCACGAGAGGCCCTCCCATCCGTGCCAGTGCGAGTACTTTGTGATTCACGCCCTACCATGCCGCCAGAATTTTGCGAGTGTATAAGGTGCGACTTGCAACACGCCAGTATACACTCCGATTCGATCGCGCCGGTCGTTGCCACTATGTGCGGGAATTCCCGGCGTAATGGCCAAAGTTCGCCACTTAAACGGGGAGGGGTAATGTAACGATACGCCCCTCCACCGTCCGCGCGCTTCCTCCGCGTTTCGTCCACCGAACACCAAGCGTGGTAAGTAGAGACCCTATAATAAAGAGTCGCGCCATGCGAAAGTCAATTTTGGTTGATTCGTTAGATATTGGCAACTTCTGCTCATATTTGAATTGCGCTAACCTTACTATTAACGTAAACATTATGTTCTAATAGTACCAATAATAAATAAACATTTCAGAAGACTAAATATTGTATTTATTTTATGTAAAACATTAAAATCAAATATATAATAAGAAATTCTTTGTATTATGTTAATTTGTATATAAAAATTAATAAAATAAAAAATATATAAAAGAAAATAAGCGCACACAACTAAAATATTGTTAAAGGCGCAAAACATAAATTAAAATACTTTTTTATCACAAAATATTGCCAAAAGCACAAAAACACAATTTTAAATACACATAAAATATAAAATACCTTTTTAATCACAAAATATTATTAAAGATACAAAACATAAATTAAAATATCTTCTTTATCATAAAATATTGCCAAATGCACAAAACATAAATTAAAATATCTTCTTTATCACAAAATATTGCCAATGGCTTAAAACATATGGATTAATATAAATTTTGTATTCTTTAATATTTCCTAACATTATAATAGAGTACGCATAGCCATTGATTTGCTATCATATCGCTTGCAGTACCTTTTTTATTATGAATTTTTAACCTAAACGTTGCAAATTTTTTAATAATTTTAAAATATAAATTATGACAATTTGAAATATGTTTAGCCTGGACCTTTGCAAATTCTGCACTTAGAAATGCTGTCCAATTAATGTTTTGAAAATTATTAAAAAACTTACTATAATATTGAAACATTTGTTCTAATTTTATAAATACTTTAAATGTTTCTATGTTAACAAAACATAATGAATGTGTTGTATAACATTTTAATTGTACAAACTTTGTAAATGAACAACGCAATGGAATTGGCGATTTTACTGATTGTATACATTTATTATGTATTGTACATGTTTTTGTAATAGATTTTATAATATAACCAGCTATGTTATACAAATAGTTTAATTCTAGATGTGATAAGTTGGACATCAAATTTTTATTAAAGGGAGGAATTTCAACAGTTTCTTGTGTTTGACATGTATCATTCACAGCTTGTTTTTCTTTTGTTGTAAATATTCGAGAAATCCTGATAGATACTGTTGATCGTCATTATCATAATTAGTAAATTTAATGTCTCTCATATACATTGCGATGGCAATTAATTTTAAGTCATTGGTGAATTGAAGCGAATGAGATATAACATTCTTTTGTCTAATTTGAGAGAAAAGATTTTCAATACAATCTTGTGTAAATCTTGCAGTTAAGACATAATGAAAGTTTCTTTTTGTAATTAAATATTCAGTTAAATCAATGACGGATTGTGTACTTATCATTATACCTCTTTGTACAGGTTTGAATCCACCATTACCTATTTTTAATTTACTAAAAATATTAATAATTTCGAACAAAAAAATTAATATTTTCCTCATATACGTTTGTCTTATTTTTGCCTAATGTTATTTTATAATATCTCGATGTCATTAAAGAAAACCATTTACAAACAATGTTTACAAACCATGTAGTGGAGATATATTCTGGTTTGTTATTTTCTGATGCTCATAATTCAAATAAACAGCTTACGTTGTAACGTTACGCCCCTCCGCCGCACCGCCACTCCGGTCCAAACGCTGAACACAACGCGTAAGACTGAGCACGTGCACGCGCTCGACTAAGCTTGCCGCAGGGTGCTTTCCAACAAGAGACACAGGCGACACTGTGTAACACAGTGTCTACATTGGTGCTTTCCAACTATGACACAGAGAGACACAGAGCGACACTGCAAAACACAGCTTAATCTTAAGTTTGGCCGTGTCAGCCATCAATAGTGCCAACACATCCGGCAAATAAATTATTTTTTCAAGTTTGGTACTGGTACATTTTAGTCATGTTCAGTTATGTTTTGTCGCCTTAACATACAAAATTAAAATTATAGTTTGAACTTTTCGTTTCTTTACATACTACATTTTTAAATTAGCACAATGGACTTATATTTTTACTAAAAATGTTTCGTGTTCGAAAATAAAGTACCAGACCCAGAATTCTTAGATGGTAATCAATATTCATTATTTTTATTTAAAGAATTGTAAGCCTAAGAAACAATGCATTCGTTGATTATTCATTATTCATGCGTATTTCATCGGATTAATTTGCATGTTTATTCTTTTGTCGGCATTGTAAAGAAGTTATTCCTACGTTGGATAATGTAAAATTCCTTCTTTAACGGGTCTGGATTTTCTACGGATAGATTTCTGATTCAATTTGAATCTGTGTTTTTTACTAAGTCAGTCTTTTACGCACTCTAGTGACCGTGTTTGGTAACTTATCTGTTCCAATTAGACTACACAACTGTGTTACACTATGTCTCTCTCTGTGACACTGTGTCACACTGTGGCACTCTTGTTGGAAAGCACCCGCAATCACGCGCTACCGTGCGTGCCGCGCGCCGCGTTCGGCAAGCGTTCCTACTCCGGCTGGCCCAACCGCGCGCGCTGATTGGTACGTCCGACCGCGCGGACCGCTATATAAGCCGGCAGCGGGCAGCCAAAATCAGATCGCTCCGAGCCACCGATCTCACACCTACTCCGCTTCTGCGCCGGGTATCCTCGGCGCTCCTTAGCTTGGGTATTCTCAAGCACTTCTTCGAGAACGGGCATTCTCGTTCCAACTATCTTGCGACGGCCATACTCGTCGGTCCTAACGGCTGGGAATACTTGGCCGGTTCCATCCTTCGTCCGCGACGGGAATACTCGTCGTTTCCGCAGCTGGGTATTCTCGGCCAATAGGAACCGTCCGTCCCGCAAGTCCGCTCTCGGAGATTCTCGGGACCAACACCGTCGTCGAGAATACTCGACGCCTGCCTCCGGCTCAATCCGTAAACCTACTCCCCACGGGGTGACAACCCCCCGCGGGGTAAGACCACTTAGGTCTCTAACGTCGACAACTCTTGCGTATCGCGGAACCGTCCGCTGCACCACGCGCCGCCGATTCCGCGATCACAACCGTCCGTCGCGCGGGCCAATCACGGCCCGTTTAACCGCACGTTAAGTTAGCCGCTTCACAGCGACTCCGATTATTACCTCCGAGCGCATAGCGCATAATACCAGTCCGTCCGTTTCTTTAGTATTCGAATCCGTTCTTTTGTATTAGGTTACGCCGCGAATTATATTTTGTCCGTTCTTTTATTTTGCGCGGGTCCAATTACTGTTTAATCGAGCACCCCGGTATTACTTGTGTATTTCAGTTAAATCTGATAAATATATTGTTACGTTTGCATTATTATACTCAACACGAAGTTCTCATTACTACCGAAAAACCCTGGCATCCGGCGAGCACATCCGAGCAACCGATCCAGAACGCAATCCCGTAACCGCCCAGAAAAGTACCAGCGTTACAACGTCATGAGAAAACACTTGTTTGGGTTTATTCACTTTAATTTTATTGAAATTGTTACATTTACGGTCATCTATCTTTAATTTAGCTGTTAAAAGCAGTTCAGAATTTTCTTGAATTATTAATTCATTAAAATGCCTTAACTCTATCTTATCCAAAGATAAATTATATTTTTGGACTATATCATCAGAAATGATTATCATTTTATTACTAAGTAATGCCTGTTTTAAATTCTTTAAAATATGAGGTAAATCAGCAATAATATATAAATTACGAGTAGAATTAAATGGATGAATAATGTAATTCTTTATTTTACTAAACCTACTAATGCTAATTTCTAACAATTTCCATAAGGTATCTCGGAACCCATGTCCGATGTAATAAAATTGACATGAAAACCAATTTCCTCTGCTTTATTAATAATTTGAAAAATAATTTCTTTTAAAGTATTTCTATTAAAACTATTTCCTGTCAAATAATAACCCACTATATGTTTCCATCTATTACAAATTCCAACAAGCATGAAAACAAGAGCATGTGTAGCTATACCTTTTTCACCAGGAAAAGTTATATCTCTAACTAATGATCTTGTTGAAGGATTATAACATTTCCTTGATGTTATAGCAATTTCATCAAATATTAAGCCACATTCAAAATCTGTTTCTTTGTTAAAAAAGGGTGTTTTATACTTTAGGAATTCAAACATTTCATCTGATATTCCAGATTCAAATTTAAAGTTTTCCAACTTTCGCTGCAACGTCTTATACTACTCATAACCACTAGCCCCACAAGCAAATTTTAATTTTAGAGCACGTTAAACAGTTTTATTAAACCAACTGTGAACGCGACCTTTATTAAACAGCGCTCTTATTTGGTCTTTATTAAGTATTGCATTCATAGTTTTCTTATATTTATCATTATTAATCTTACTGTTTAGCATTGCATTTGTACATCGCAGAGCTTTCATTTTCTTCCGCATAATGATAAAACGTAGTTGCTGTTTCTTTACAAGTTCTTTATACTTTTTACATTCTTTTTTTTCGTGAAATTCAGTTATTGATGACATATTTGCTGATGTTGATTCTAAGATGTCAATATTTATATCCTAAAAATATTACATATACAATAAATTATATTATAATATTCTTTCCTCTTATAAAAGACTTATAGAGACAAGACGTGTTTATGTTATACAAAAGCATGTTGCAGAAGATTGTTGTGCTTAGACAATTAGAATTAATGCACAATTAGCAAATTTTAATTTTGAACAGTACACCATGCATGAAGACTGTATTATGGATATGAGTTTGATATCATAGTTAAACAATGAAAAAAGACGATATATTAAATGTAAAAATAAAATGTAAACAATTTTTAATAACTATTTGCAAAGAAATCCAGTATAGACTTTCACCAAATATTGATATGCTTCTTAAAAATTAAAATTTTATGCCTGAATCTGCTACATCTCAAAAAAAATCCAAATAAGAGATATAATTTGCAATTCTCAAGATTTTCTGTAGAACATTGTTAATCAGATAGAAACTTAATTATTAATAAAGTATGGAATAATACAAAAGATTACTTACAATTTTGATCAGAAGTATATAATGATAAAAACAGTGCTGGAGAACGTTTTAAAAATAGTAACCAATTAGCATTAGGGTTACTTTTATTAACAATTTCCAATGCAACCGTAGAAAAAGCATTTTCTATCTACAATATAATAAAATATAAATTGAGAAATCGACTTTCTCTTGACGTGGCAAAAGCTGTAATGAGAATAAGATATTATTTAAAATTCAAAAATATTACCTCTGTAGATTTCGAACCAACTACATCCATAATCGAAAAATTTAACACATCAATATATGATGACTCTAATGTTGGTGATTTTATGAAAATCCTAAAATTATTTGAATCAATATAATAATTAAGTATCTTATCCAGGTGTTAAGCATTATAAGTTCATATTTCGCGCTTTGCATTCTCACTATATGTCTGTCTAGCGCAGCGCTCTGTATCGCATGTGTAAGTTGGCAACGGCGCGCTATGTATCGCATGTGTAAGTTGGCAACGGCGCCATATTGCTTTTCTCTCTCTCTTGAGCCATTCCGTTTTTCCTGATTATACTTCGTTCTGTGCAATAGACATCGCTCCGGCAAGACTATCCACCGGCATTTTTACTATCCACATCAAGCTCAAAACATTGGTCCTTCGAGCCGGATATTTCGGATTGTCAGCTGCAAGTATCACAGCGAGACGAGAATCTTAATCCACGGCGGCATCGAGGTAGCACCAGGCAACAGGCGCGGATAGATTTGTACTGAGGATAATGTTAGGCGACATCCAAGCTGCGCCACATAGCCCGTCTGGTTATATAGCTTTCGTCCGGGGCAAACAACAGCCGTGCGTTATTGGCCGTGAAGGATCTTTGCCGAAGCCAACGGGCAAGTAGCACAATCTTAGCCATTTCCACGCGCACGAGAAGTGACACGCGGATAAGACGAAACGACGCCATTTTTCCGTACACGAGAAATAGTGCGCAGACAAGACGTAGCACGACCATCTCCGCGCGCACGAAAAATAGCGCGCGAAATAGCGATCGGCCTTGACCGACTGAGCGAGATACCGGCTCAAGAGATTCATCGCTCGGAGCCTTGAGGCGGACAATAGTGACCCTCGTGCATCCAGCCGAGAGAATCTTCGCGTCGAGGTTAAGGCACACTACTACAAATTCGGCTAGCGCACAATCCTCGCGTAGCCACGTTACGCGTAGGAACATTAACCTCTCCCCCGCCAACGCCTTAGCAACAACGTTCTGTGCACGACGAGTTTGTCATCATCGCAGCAACTCAAGCGCAGCACTCACGTGCGATAGAAGCTCGAAACGTTAAGGCTTAGCACGATCATTGCACGATCGCCATTGTCGTTCGACCCAAACGAGATTTGCCACGACGGAAGGACAACCGCTGAAGCACGATATCCACAGCTTCCAACTGCAACCATCGGACAAAATCGCAGAGCGACACTACGAGCGTTAGCATTAAGTAAATCCCAGGTAGCACTTAAAGGTCCTAGCGAGTGACAGGTACAAAATAAAATATAATTTTAATATTGTTACTAACGCTTTAAATAACCGCTGAAACAATTGCGATGGCTGAGCTTACGAAACTAACTAAATCGCGTGACCGAGTAAAAGCCAAACTTACAAATTTTTCAAACTTTCTCGCGCTGTTAGAAGATGAGCCTGAAAAATCAGTAGAATTAATTAGTAGATCAGAAAGAGCAGAATCACTGTGGGTAGAATTTGAATTGTTCCAGGATCAAATAGAAGATCTTGATGATTCGGAAGCTCAAGCTCAACAGCGTATCGACTTTGAAGATGCATATCATGCCATGATTAGTAAGGCTCGTAAGCTCAGTGCACAAAATCAACCATCCACCACGCCGCTTAAAATTTTTAATCCACCAATTTTTAACCCACACGCAATCAATCAACAGATATTTGCAATGCATGAACAGGGTGCCGTTAGATCGGTTGTGAAACTATTGAATATTGCCAAAATTTGATGGGACTTACGAGAAATGGATTCCCTACAGAGATATGTTCGAATCTCTAATAACATCTAACGCCACTCTTACACCAGTACAAAAATTGCACTACCTGAGGTCTACACTCTCTGCGGAAGCCGTAAAAATAGTAAATTCCCTGGAACTTACCAACAATAGCTACGAAATAGCTTGGAATCTATTGAAACATAGATTCAAAAACAAAAAATTAATTGTTCAATACCTAATTCAAAATATATTGGAGCTAGCATCTATCAACAAAGAATCACACTACAACTTAAGAAGGATGGTAGACAGTATTTCACAATGTGTACAAACTTTGCACAAGCTGGAACAACCGGTCGACAGCTAGAGCACTCTGCTTATTCACATTATTTTGCCAAAAATTGACAAAGGTTCTCGCCGAGAGTGGGAACTTAAAAGTTCAGTCTTAGAGGAGTTTCCTACATTACAAGAGTTTACAGACTTTCTTATAAGCCGTAGCGCGTTCTCAGAAGCATTATCACATTTGAATCGCAACTTACAGCCTACTAATGAGGCTCGTGGTAACAGTTGCAAGCAACAAACTAAAAGCGTTTCTCAAATTTATCTCGCTTCAAACAAAATTGCTTGTCCCATATGTTCCAAAGAGCATAAAGTAAATGAATGCAACTCATTTCTTAGCATGTCACTAGATGATAGAAATAACGAAATAAAAAACAAACGTCTTTGCATTAAATGTTTTAAAAATTCCCATGGAAAAAATTGTAAAGCTCCCGGTTGCAGGGAATGTAAGGGAAACCACAACTCTGTTGCATAGATTTAAAGCAATTAGCAGTGATTCAAATAGCAATAAACACCCTGAAACAAAGTCAAATGATAAGCAAGCAAACAATAGTCACACGCAGCCGCAAACAGCTGCTACCACGAGCGCCAGCACTTCGCCAGTATTAAGTCACTGTAGCGTAAATCAGTTCCCAAAAGCAATTCTTTCCACTGCCGCGGTCTTGGTGCGTGAACGGAACTCCACACGAGTGCAGAGTCTTCTTTGATAGTGGATCTCAGTCAAATTTTATTACTCGGGAGTTCAGTAAAAAATTAAATTTAAATCTAGAAACTATCGATGATATTATTATAGGCATTGGTAGCACTCCTATACAAAAAGCTATTCAGCAACCATAGAATATCGCATGTAAGCTCTTTCAAAGTCACACTTCCTTTTATAATTATGGACAAAATTACAGAACAAATGCCAGTGGTCAAAATAAACATAAAAGCTTCAAAAATACCTCATAAACTACAATTGGCAGATCTTTCTTGGCATACTCCAAGTAACATCGACATGCTATTGGGAGCCTCTATCTTCTGGGATTTAATAGGCAATCGACGAATAAAAGAACCGTCCAAAGCCCTGCTGTTTAGAGAAACATTATTAGGATGGATAGTTACAGGAGCCAACGATTCTCATCGCGCTTGTTCTACTAAGAAATCTTATTGCAACGTTGCCATGAGTGCAACAATGGATGAGCAAATTAAAAATTTGGCAAATTGAAGAAGTAGAGTATCGCATCCCTCATTCACAAGCAGAAACAGATTGCGAAAAGCACTTTGCTGCAACGCACACCAAAGATTTAGAAGGCAGATTTGTAGTACGACTACCCCTTAAAGAAAATATAGCACAGTTGGGTGAGTCTTACGAAATAGCAGCAAAGCGCCTCAAAGCCCTGGAGCGCAAATTGGAAAGACAGCCTAACCTGAAACACGAATATCATGCGTTCATGTCCGAATACTTGAAATTAAATCACATATCCGAGGTTCCAGCAAGCAGCCTGAATATGAAGCCATCCTATTACATGCCACATCACGCCGTTGTTAAAAAGTAAAGTACTACCACGAAACTTAGAGTGCTAATTGACGCGTCATGCAAGACATCGTCAGGGTTGTCTCTAAACTTGCCTATCAGTCGGACCAAATATACAAAATGATTTGTTCGACATCATTCTGCGCTTACGCCAGCACGAGTACGCCATTGCAGCCGACGTAGAAAAAATGTACAGGCAGATCAATATAGCACATGACCAGCGTAATCTCCAACGCATATTATGGAGATGGAATGCACAAGAACCTATTCAAGTGTTCAATCTTAACACGCTCACGTACGGAATGGCAAGCTCGTTCTTCTTGGCAATTCGTTGCTTCCAAGAGATAGCACGGGAAATGCAAAATGATTATCCAACCGCCAGTAGCACAATATTAAAAGATTTCTACGTTGACGACCTCTTGACAGGAAGCCAATCTGTAGAGGACCTCAAGCACCTGAAAAAAGATATAATTAACATACTAAATCACGCAAAAGTTAAAATTAGAAAGTGGAAATCCAACGCAGCAGAGTTTTCCGATCCTGACTCCTCCCAAGAAGCCAGTGTGACTCTTGAAGAGCCTACAAAAATACTTGGAATACTGTGAAACACCGTTACTGATACCTTCCACTACAAGCTGAAACTCGAGCAATCAAGAGGAAAAATCACCAAGCGCAGCATCCTGTCTCAAATTGGCCAAGTTTATGATCCTTTGGGTTGGATTGGACCCGTCGTGGTCAAAGCAAAAATGATTTTACAGCGTCTCTGGCAGTTAAACTGTGACTGGGACAACCAAATAACAGGTGAAGTGTGCGAACTATGGACACATTGGAGAGCGCAAATACATAATATACAAACGATAAAAATTCCACGAAAAATAATGCACGAAGATGCAAGCAAAACAGAAGTGCACGGATTCTGTGATGCTTCAGAAGCCGCATATGGAGCTTGCATATACCTTCGTTGCATGACCCCCAACGATCAGTGTGTCACAAGACTACTGTGCGCTAAGTCTCGGATAGCACCTCTGAAAAAATTGTCTCTCCTGCGACTAGAACTATGTAGCGCAGTTCTACTTGCACATCTAGCCAAAAAGGTCACTCAAGCGCTATCTATCTCGATAAATCAAATATACTACTGGAGTAACTCTACAATCACGCTTTCGTGGATCGCGAGTGAACCAAACAGGTGGAACACCTTTGTCGCTAATAGAACGACTGAGATCCATCGTATCACTGACAAGAACGCGTGGTACCATGTGGGGTCAAAAGACAATCCAGCTGACATTCTCTCAAGAGGAATCAATCCCGACAAATTAAAAACAGCAAAGCTTTGGTGGGAAGGACCCACAATTTTACAACAAGTTGCAACGCTGCATTCATATAAAGGTGGAGGAATCAAAGAGGACATGCTGGAAAATGCGCCGCTAACATAGTTCTCCACACTGCAAACAGTGCAGCAAAAGAAGAAATTATATCGAGGTTTTCATCTCTCACAAGATTGAAGCGAAGCACAGCATATTGTTTTAGATTCAAAACCAACGCATCAAAAAACACAACCCGCAGGAGCGGTCCATTAACAGTTCAAGAAATAGACAAAGCAACGATAGCCATCATCAAAATGTGCCAAAATGGCGAATTCTTTCAAGAAATAAATAGCCTCAAAAACAATTTACAAGTAGAGTCTAAAAGCAAACTTGTATCTTTATACCCCTTTTTAGATGTAGACGGTCTCATTCGCGTGGGGGGAAGAATCCGCCACGCACCACTGGAATACTCGCGAAAACATCCGGTTATTTTACCGAGTAAGCATTATCTCACAAAATTGATAGTCAGGGACGTACATTATAAAAATTTGCATGCTAGACCACAAGCAGTATGAGCGGCACTACGAAATAATTATTGGCCGATAGCCGGCAAAAATGTAGTTCGTCAGGTGTTAAGAACTTGCATTGTTTGTTCCCGCACAAAGCCAACCAGCATTAACCAGCTAATGGAAGGCTTACCAACTGAGCGAATTACTCAGGCAAAAACATTTTACAAGACGGGCATCAATTATGCAGAGCTTTTTAGTATAAAGGTGTCGCGTAATAAAACGGGAAAGGCATATTTAGCCATATTTGTATGTCTAGTAACTAAAGCAATTCACTTTGAACTGGTATCCGATCTCACTTCGGCGGCGTTTCTGAATTCGTTAAAACGCTTTATATCTCATAGAGGAAAATGTAGCACTTTATACTCAGATAACAGCACTACCTTCACTGGTACGAGGAACCAGTTAGCAGACCTAAAATCATTCTTGCTTAAAGAAAATACACAGCAAATCATACATGATTACTTGGTTGAAAACTTTATAGAATGGAAGTTTATTCCTTCGCACTCGCCTGATATGGGCGGTCTATGGGAAGCCGCTGTAAAATCTGCAAAGAGTCATATGCAAAAAATTATCGGCACCAAAATATTACATTTTGAAGAATTGTACACAATTTTAACACAAATCGAAGCCTGTCTTAATTCTAGGCCCTTTACACCTTTATCTACTAGCCCGACAGATCTACAAGCGATTACGCCTGGACATTTTCTTGTAAGAGAAGCAATTACCTCAATTCCGGAACGCAACTTTACTGACGTGCCCACAAATCGCCTAACGCGCTTTCAGCTACTTTCACAAATCAAACATTTTTGGAATAGATGGGCACAAGAGTATATATTGCAGCTGCAACAACGTTATAAGTAGCAGCTACACCACAATTTAAAACTAAAAGAAGGCACATTGCTCGTCAAAGGCGAAAATACTCCGCCAATGGTTTGGCCGCTAGGTCGAATCACAGAGTTGCATCCCGGAACCGATAAAGTCGTCCGCGGAGTATCAATACGTATCAACCGAAATATAATAAAAAGGCCGTTAGCGAAAATATGTATCCTACCTATTGAAGAAGATAACTAATTCATAATTATTTATATAAATAGATGTCTAAATGCTCAAACTTATTTTTGTAACTTGTCTTGATTTACTTATTCATTCAATGTTAATGTAGCGTCTAGTTTAATATTGCTTTCAATATGTTATGTATCGTAAACTGCCCCAAAGGGAATAACTGTCATATTGTAATACTCCACACACTTATGTTGTAAAGCTCGAACTTTCCAAGGGGGCAGGATGTTAAGCATTATAAATTCATATTTCGCGCTTCGCATTCTCACTATATGTCTGTCTAGCGCAGCGCTCTGTATCGCATGTGTAAGTTGGCAACGGCGCCATATTGCTTTTCTCTCTCTCTTGAGCCGTTCCGTTTTTCCTGATTATACTTTGTTCTGTAACGCCGTGCAATAAAGACATCGCTCCCGCAAGACTATCCACCGGACGCCTAGGTCGCTGGGCAATTGAATTCCGACGGTTCGATTTCGAGGTGCAATACTGAAAAGGGGCGTTAAACAAAGTCGCGGACTCGCTCTCACGGCAAACGACCGTAAACGCCGCCGCAAACACGCGTGGTACCGGAAGTGATGGGGCATCACGTCCAACACTCCGTACGCCGCCCCCGACTTCCGTATAGCGGACGGTCGCCTCTACCGACACGTGCTCCATACGCTGGACTTTTCCGACGCGCCGAACGACACACAGTGGAAGGAGCGCGAGAGTCGCACCGATCTCCTCCACCGGTACCACCACGCACCGACCGCCGGGCATCTCGGGACCGCGACAACGATCGCTCGCATTGCCCGCCACTATTACTGGCCGGGCATGTTCCGCGATATCTCGTGTTACGTGCGACAGAGCCGAATATGCCTGTCCCATAAACCGAAGCAACGGCGGCCGGCCGGAATGCTCCATCCGACCGACGTGTCACACCCGTGGCAACACGTAATGATAGACCTTGTCGGACCGCTTCCCCGATCAACCAAGGGGCACACCTGGCTATTAACCATGCAGGACCGGTTCACGAAGTGGCTGGAAATGCGAGCGCTCCGACGAGCTACCGCCACGAACGTTACCGCCGTGCTGACCGAAGCAATCATACTGCGACACGGATGTCCGGAAGAAATCTGGTCCGATAATGGCACCTAGCTCCGCTCCGTGACCCTGACCGACCTGTTACGAGCGCTGCGAATCCGCCACCGTCTTGCGCCGGCGTACGCCTTGCACTGCAATCCGGTCGAGCGCACTAACCGCACCGTGAAGACCATGATACGACAATACCTGAATCGCGACCACCGTAAGTGGGACGAGCGCCTCGCCGAATTGCAGTTCGCGTACAACACCGTGACTCACGACGCTACGGGGCATACGCCGGCATTTTTAAATCACGGCCGCAAGCTGCAACGGCTGGAGGAACGCGCGCCAGTCGGCACACCGCAACAACCGCACGCGCTGCAACGCCGTTTGCGCGAGACATACGAACTCGTCCGAGTCAAGTTAGCGCGCGCGTTTCAACGGAAGCAGCAATATTATGATTTGCTTCCGAGAGAATGGCGACCGAAGCAGGGAGATTGGGTGTGGAAGCGTGACCACCCCCTCTACCGCTGCGCGGATGCGTTCAACGCGAAACTCGCGCCAAGATATGTCGGGCCGCTGGAAGTACGCCGCGTCATCTCACCCGTGATCTACGATCTCCGAAGCGCGGTGGGCAAGTGATACCGACACATCCACGTACAGGACCTCAAGCCTGCCCCCGCTCCGACTGAGGAAAGAGAAGCTGATTCCGACACCGACGACAACGACGACGACGCGGCATGCGGTGCGCTCGTGATCCGGCCGCCGAACCGAGCGACGACCCGGCAAGAGCGATACGGCCGCACAACCGAGGCACGTGGACAAACACCGGCAACAAGCGCGCGCACCGGTAGCCGGAATACGCGCGCTGCTACCGAGAACCAGCCGGCTCATTCTCGGAAGAGAAATGGAGCAAGACGGTATCCTCGCCGAAATCGCCGAGCTCTTAGGCGAAACGCCGGAGCCTTACAATCCGGAGCGGCCTGGGATTGGGCAAACGGCAACGCCGAGACCGCCGCCGGACAGAGGAGACATCCCCGTGGCCACCATCAGCCACAGACGACCTGTCGCCACCGTCGGAGTACGCCAAGGCAAGGCCGCCTAATGCAACCGTTCGACCAACGCACGCGAGAGAAGCGTGCTTGACTCATGCTAGAGCAACCGCGTCCGCCGCCACGAGCCGCCGCCGCCACCGACACCAGCACCGCTACGGGCCATAGGCCCGACACCGCCGTCACCAGTACCCGTGGAGGTCGAGCCAGGAATCGTGGTCGAGGTTCCCCACTACGCCGTACACACAAGCCGCGAGTACAAGCCGCGTCTCGGCAACTGCCGCTGGCACCTGCGATTCGACCGCAATGGCAGGCTCCGGTCGTGCAAGGAAAAGTCATACGCACGACCGGAAAGTGAAAAATGAATGCGTTTTAGGCCTCTAGATTCAGGCTTACTCAAAGGGAGGGAGGGGGGGTGTAACAAACCGCCTTTCCGCACCCCCATTGGACCGTCCACCATTCCAGGCTGTCCGGCCGAACAACCGCCGAACAGCGAAAAACCGGCGCACAGCGCCAATAAGAATTGTAAAACCGGCGTAGCGCGCGTATACGCATCCGCGCGCACGCGCTCGACCGGAGTGGCGGCCACTGGACCGATCTCAAGCGGCAGGGATTCCCCCTCCGATACCGTACCGTTCCGTACCCCCGCACCATCCCTGCCCACGAGACTCGACTATATAAGCGCCGCCGCTCCTATAGTCGAAGCTTCTTCTCCGTCTGCCTTCCGTCCGAGAACGAAGTATATCCTGAACGCTCAGCGGAGTTAAATGAACTTAGCTTCAGTCAAGCGATCTTGACACAAGCCATCCGTTTCCTAGACCACCTGTTCACGGGCTCAAGTCTATCTTGGGCTCCACCAGGAGATCCTGGTAGTCGGCACTTTCCCGATCTGCCGTCCTGCCTCGGTATCGACTCACGACTCGGGGTGTGGAGTTCCGCGCCTCCACCAAGAGATCTTGGCGTGAGTCGATTACCACCGCCGCATAACATCGCGGTACTAACCGCAGCGCGTCACGATCGGGCTTTAAACGTACAGCTGTACCGCGCGCGCGACGTCTCCGACCGTGACCACGGCCTTCGGCAAGGCCATGGCACCAGCGCGTCAATAGGGATTCCGAATTCCGAGAATCTCGGCTCGGAATCCCGCGCCTATAAATAAACACCGCTTGTAGGTACCGCGTTTAAATCCGGCCGTTCCGACTATTGCGTTATATGTACCGTTTTTCCGTCCGCGCGTTTTGATTCTCCGTTTGTCCGTCCGCGCGTAATTCTAAGCTTTTGTTACGTCCGTCCGCGCGTCATCGTCATTCGTTCGTCCGCGCGCCGCGTCCAGAACGCTACGATCTTGTACAATACCGCAGACACGTGAAACAAAGTCTCGCTTAAATACCAACCATCCAAGTCTAGTTCTCTTGGCGACCTCATCCGCGTCCTCGCCCGTCAAACTCACGACGCCTCGTGCGCGGAAAAGCCAGGTCGTTACAGCCGAATATTCATGGCGCCAAGCTCGTGCTCTGTATTTGGTGGGATCAGCTGGGTGTACTGTATTATGAGCTACTCCAACCCAACGAAACTATCACTAGAGAACGCTACCAACAACAATTGATGCAATTGGGCCGAGCATTAAAGCAAAAAAGGCCAGATTACGCGAAAAGACGCGACAAAGTGGTTTTTCAGCACGACAATGCTCGGCCTCATGTTGCAAAACCGGTCAAGGAAACATTAGAAGCGCTTAACTGGGATGTTCTACCACACCCGCCGTACTCTCCAGATATTGCTCCTTCGGATTACCACCTATTTCGATCGATGGCTCATGACCTGATAGAGCAGCGCTTTCATTATTATGAAGATATCAAAAAATGGGTCAATTCGTGGATAGCTTCTAAAGATGTATTATTCTTTCGACGTAGAATCCATTTATTACCAGAAGAATGGGAAAAAGTAATAGCTAGAGATGGGAAATATTTTGAATGATCAATTTGGTAACCATTTCATCACAGCAAAGCCGTGAGTTTACTTTAAAATCTTTTAAAATTAATGCATACACCTAATATATATACAGGGTGTCCCAGACCACCCGTCTCACTCGATTTTTTCGTAAACGTAACATTTTAAAGAAAAATGTTTCAGACAAAGTTTTATGACTTCGAGGGGAACATAAAATGGTGTCATTGGTGTCACCTTGGATAGTCGTTTGAAGATGACATGAAGGTCACCTTTAATTTCTTAAATGGAAACCCATTTTTCAATGCATATTCTTGTATCTTACCTCGAGAACTTACCAAAACGCTATAATAAAACGTTTTTTTAATCAGTACTTTTCGAGTTATGAGGGTTGAAAGTTACAGTACCTCCGGCATTACCCAAGGTGTACCGCGTAAAGATTGCATGGTCGGATTTACACCTCTGGTGTGTGTGTTTTGTGTGTTTGTGTTTGCCCGTAACTCTAGATGTATGCGCTAGACATCCATCTTGCTGGAAAAACATGTTTAGGCGCAATTGTAGAAGAATATTTTCAAGCAATGGCGGAAAGAAAGTAGATTTCGTCGGAAATGTTCGATTTTACGCCATGCGTTAATTAAACCGAGAACCAAATATTTGACTCCCGTTTAGTTTAGTCTTTAGTTTAACACACGTACACATGTACATTCCCTTTCTTTCGTTTTTTTTAGTTCAGTAATTTCGTCAGTAGTAACGAAAAAACTCTCCACGAGCATTTCTTACGTACGAACAACCGCAAAAATTCATTCAAAACAACATCAACCTTCAATCGATTAAAAACGTCTTGTCTTGTCGTATACGTTATTCATGACCGATACTGTCACGTATGGTGTAACAAAATTCTCATTTACCATCCATGTATTCAAACATATTCAAACGCGGAAGCTTGTGATATGATGTTTATTTTAGGTGAATGTGATGGTCAATTTAGAGCAGCTGCAAGATTGTGGCGAGAACGATACCCAGATCGCGCTCCTCATTCGTACCAAGTTTTTTCTTGCTTAGCTAACCGTATTACCAATAAAGGTATTAATCAACCGGATCGCAATAAAGGTAGACGAATTCGACGCCAAGTTAGAGATGAAAGGATGTCGTAGATTCTTGCATCCGCTCGATTGCATCCCTGCCATTCATTAAGACGTACAGAAAGAGATTCTGGAATTAGTCGCAGCACGATTTAGCAAATTTTTCATGAAAACAAGCTGCATCCGTACAGAATGTCTCTTCACCAAGCATTGACAAATGACAATTTTAGATACAGATTCGAATTTTGCAATTGGATTCGTCAACAATCGCGCAACTTTCATCAGAAAATTTTATTTTCTGATGAATGCACATTTTCAAGTGACGGCTCTGTAAATACACAGAATTGTCGATATTGGGCACAAGAAAATCCTCATTAGTTCCGAGAAATTGACCATTAACATGTTCGGAAAGTCAATGTTTGGTGCGAAATTATTGGAAAACATGTCGTTGGACCGCATATCTTTGAAGTGAACCTAAACGGTATTTGATATGCCAATTTCCTTGAAAATGATCTTCCGCCCTTGCTTGAAAATATTGATCTACAATTGGGCCTAAACATGTTTTTCCAGCTAGATAGATGTCCAGCGTATACATCTAGAGTTGCCCGTGAACGGTTGAACAAAATGTTTCCAGATAAATGGATAGGCAAATATGGCCCACATCATTGGCCCCCACGATCACCAGACCTCACTGTTCTCGATTACTATTTGTGGGGAAGACTAAAAGATTTAGTATACCGCGAACGACCTACGACAAGACATGATATGATTCGTAGAATACGTCTTGCTATTCGTTTTCTGCATGTTGATGAAATTCTTCATGCAAGAAATAATTTCGAGAAAAGAGTACTTGCTTGCATTGAAGCAAACAGTGGACATTTCGAACACCAGGCCTAATAACATCAGCCATACACACACACACACACACACACACACACACGCGCGCGCGCGCGCGCGCGCGCACACGCATACGCACACATACATACATGCGCGCGCGCGCGCGCGTACAGTAGAGAGAGTTTGGAGTCAATAAATACTACGGGAATGTCGAACCTTGAGGTCCTTATCTCTATTGACACATACGCATTCACACACACAAACACACAAACAAATACGCACACAAACACGCGGTACACCTTGGGTAATGCCGGCGCTACCGTAACTTTCAACCCTTATAACTCGAAAAATACTGATTAAAAAAATGTTTTATTATAGCGTTTTGGAAAGCTTTCGAAGTACAAGAACATGCATTGAAAAATGGAGGTTTCCATTTAAGAAATTAAAGGTGACCTTCACGTGATTTTCAAACGACTATCCAAAGTCAAACCAATGACACCATCTTATGTCCTCCTTGAAGTCACAAAACTTTTGTCTGAAACATTTTTCTTTAAAATGTCGCGTTTACAAAAAAATCAGGTGAGATGGATGGTCTGGGACACCCTGTATATAAGCGCGGCTTGTGCGAGTGCGGGCGCAGTCTACAGTCCGCGTGTTACGTTCGCGGCGTGGTCGGCGTGGCTTATTGTACGATCCGCGGGGTAGCCTAGGTCGTGCGGGCGGGACGATTTCTCAAACGCTACGGCGGAAGGTAGGGCTGGAAGCGCAACACCCTGTCAAGAACCTTGACCCGGGACCCCAAACACGGCGATCGCGGTGTGGTGGATGTCGCGAGGTATATGAGGTGGTTTGTTTCCGGGTGGCCGGGAAACCCAGCTGCGAGACAAGACTCTTGGCTGCGAGCGGATTTTCGGTCTCCAGGTGGCTGTGTTTTCAGAGCGGATCGGTGTTGGATGCGAAGTATTCTCTCGCCGCGACCAAACACACTTCGTTGTTCCGACTTCGGGAATGGAATGTCACTGGCGCAGCGAATCGATTTAGAGATGCTGGTTGGTGACGGAATCGCCATTTCTCTGAGCAACGGCCCTATTTATACCTGGCGACTCTGTTCGCCTCCGTTATTTTTTGGTGCTTGACACAGGAGTCGTGGGAATAAGGAAGACCGCGTGTCTTTCGAGTGCGCGTACGCGCCAACTCAGCGCGTGCAATGGCTCGGCGCGTCTGTTCTGGCGGTGACTGCCGCCAGGCGATATTTCTGTTAGAAGCAATTAAAAATGGACACCCGCAGTGTCCCCGGTTATGGCCCGGCAGCCTTTTCTGGCTGATGTTCGCTGGGACGATACGTTTTACGGGGTGCATCGTCACAATCATAGTGAGAAAAGCTTAAGAAAATTATAAATAACCGTTACAGTTTCGAGTATGTATATAAATTTTGATTTAGAAATACTGATATGTTAATTTCGTTTTTAGACTTTAATTTCACATTATAATTGATCTTAAATTCGTTTTTGAAAAATATAAAATATTGTAACGGATGGTGCGGAAAAAGGGAGAAATTTTTTGGGCGCCAGACGTAACAGAAACAATATTGTTACGTCTGGCGGATAAAATATTTTATTTTCTCGCGCCATCCTTTTTAGACTTGTCTAACAATAGCAAATCAAATTCAGTACCACCCTCCGACCAATTAAATAAAATCCAAATCCACGCGGACCTTATAATTCGCTATCGATACACTTCTAATAAAATTCTCCTACCAGTACAATGCGCAAAATCGGGAAAAATCATAGTACGGCCCTATGAGAGCCCCGCGTCGCGCAGTTCTTGCGACCATGTAGAAACGTCGCGCGTACGATCTCCGCGTCATCGTGCAAACTATTGGCGCGAGCGGCGCGATCGCGGAGCGGTGCGGGCCCCTAAGGACTATGCGTTACAAAAAACTATTACTCCGAATTTTCCGCGAACCTGAGGAATCGTACCGCAACACTTTTTGCCCATATCCTTGCCTATATAAGGAGGGAAATCGGAGCTCCGAAGATCAGATCGGTCTTGTTGGTTCAGCAAGATTCGCTGCCCGGCGACCGCTAAAACACAGACCTTCAAGTACGATCGCACCGACGGGTAGGTTTTATCCCAAGCAAAGACGTTGATCTTCTGGATAGCCCCTGTCTCATGCCTTTTCCTTCTCTACCATCCCTTCTCTCTCCCTCCTATCAGAGACTCAGAGGGTTGAACCATACCAAGCATTAGCTTGAGTGTGGCCTCACTCGTTTCTATCTCTCTCTCTCTCTCTCTCTCCTCTTTGATCACGTGCGTACCTGTGATAACGCTTTGCTTCTGCTCCGCTATTTTCTCGCCTCTTTTTAGCCGCCTTTTGCCCTGCGGGGCTGGCTGTTGCAGTTTACTTGGTCAAGGCCTCCTCTGCTTGACTCCTGCTCTCGTGGTGAGTGCATCCGGGCCGCCACCGCTTCCTTTTTGCGGTTTGACGTGCTGCTTTCGGCGTCCTAACCACTCCTTCTAAGCTGGCATTCTGTCACTCTGCACTTGCGCTGCGGGCTGGTCCGTCTGCCGTTCCGAAACTGTGGCTGGGACCGCTCTGTGAGGCGGCATTCCGAAACTACTGCGGCTGGGACCTCTCTCCGACTCTGCGTTCCGACACGCATCCACGACTGTCCTTGCCCTGATTGGCTGCTCCGAATCGACTGTCCAAACATGACACACGCTTGCGGTATCTGTCGGAGGTTCATCTCTGCTGCAGACGCGCTTCAATGCGAGCGCACTGGAAAGCATTTTTATCACGAAGAATGCGTGGTCACGCTTGCCGGGTCGACAAGCGGCACCGCGCCGGCGGTTCTTTCCTGTCCTGCCTGCAAAGGACAAAGTCTCTTAAGGCCTTCTATCGGTTTTGCCCTGCCTGCGGATTGCTCGGTCCCTTCCGAGGACGTCGCTGCCCGGAGCTCGTCGGAGGTTGACCCTCTGGGTGCTATAGTTGCCTCATTTCTTGCAAAGATGACCGTCATCGAGACTTAGCTACGAGATCTACCAACCATCAAATCTCAATTGCAGGATCTCTCTTCGATCGGTCCCCAGCTTGCTGCCCTCGAGACTAAGATGTCTGCCACCTCAGAAGCAGTCACATCCTCACTTGCTGAGCTGCGGCAACAACAGGTGAATATCGACGCTCGCGTCGCCGCGCTCGAGGCGCGTCCCGTGACCACCGCCGCTAATGCTGATGTGCGAAGGCTCGAGTCCCGCCTCGATGCCCTTGAGCAAGTCAGTAGGAGCTCCGAGCTCCTATTTGGGGTGATTGAAACCCCCTCCGAGAACCTCAAAATTATTCTCAGCAATATTGCTCTCGGCGTCGAGGTCGGCCTCGAGCATATCGTGGGTTGTTTTCGCATCCCTGCCAAGGGGGACCGCCCTCGTCCGCTCGTGGTCAGGCTTTCGCGCGAGGTCCGCGACCGGATTCTTGCAGGCAAACGCTCTCACGGAAAAATCGACGGCTCGTCGGTTCCCGGTCTTCTCCCTGGGACCATTGATATCAATGAGCGTCTCCCCTCCTTTACTCGCGAGATTTTCGCGGCCGCGAGAGGTGCGGTTGGCGCGGGTCGTCTGCACTGTGCTTGGATACGCAACAGACGTGTTTTTGTTAAGCGACACCTCGACACTTTGCCTATCAGACTATGGGGTAGCGATCACCTTTCCGCACTTATTGCCGGCGCCCCTCTACCCTCATCGTCCTCCGGTGGGTCATCGCGTGACCTTCGCAATTCGGCGCGCGGCCTCGCGGCCGCTCCTCTCCGGACGGGGACGGCTGATGCTGCCGATGTCGCTGGCGCTCCCGCGAATCGTGCAAAGGTGTGCCGTGACATAAGTCGTGGAGCTATTCCCAAGACTCCTTCAAAGCGCACTAAATGAGGCTCGGCTCCCCTTCTCTCCGGACGATTGGGACCCCTGCGCGTGTGCCATGTTAACTGCCAATCCCTCCTCCCCCACTTCTCTGAATTCGCCGATTTTTTCGGTCGAGGTGATTACGACCTTATTGCTCTCTCCGAAACCTGGTTGAAGGCACACGCGCCTGATAGTTTTGTCCAGCTTCCAGGTTATTACATAATCTGCAGAGACAGGGAGGGCAAGGGGGGAGGAGGTGTTGGGGTATTCATGCGTCGCGGCATTGGCGCTGGGATCCTCGCTTCATCGCAGACGCTCTATAGTGCTCTGCCGGAATATTTAATCCTCCGTATCTTTCCTCTTCGCTGCTGCCCTTTCCTGCTTGCCATAGTTTACCGACCTCCAAAGCTTGGACACTTATCTATCTTCTAATCCGATTTCGAAAGACTCTATCTCTCCTTTACAGTTGCCATTATTATCGGGGATTTCAATATTGACCTCAATCGTCCTTCTTATGACTCTGATTTTCTTCTCGACTTCAGCTCCTCCAATAATCTCCATATAGTTCCTTTTTCTGACACCCACCACACTTCCTCGTCACACTCTAGAATCGACCACTGTCTAGTAAACGATAAAAATTTAGTAAAGAGTTTTCAGCAGTTTCCAATCCCTTTTCTTTCAAACCACGATCTCATTGAAGTCACTCTGGACTTTACTGTCTATAGAGTTCCACCTCGCGTGATCCGAATTAGAGATTATTCTCAATTCAATTCAGACGACTTTCTTTCCTCCCTTCTCTCTCAAGATTGGCCTGCTGTTAACTCTGCTAGCTGCCTGGAACGTAAGGTCGACTTGCTTTGCTCTTTTATCAATAACTCATTAACCATCCACCTGCCTCACAAAACATTCGTGGCAAACAAGCCCCCTGCTCCTTAGCTGAACCACCAAGTCAAGTCTCTTCTCCGAGAACGTGACGCCGCCAGAAGATCTTTCCTCCTACACTCCTCCCCTGATCAGTGGAAAAGGTTCCGGTCTCTCTTCTTGGTAAAATCGCGCCTGGTCAAAAAATAACTACTTGCGCAAAAGACTTGGTCCTAAATTATGCCCAACAAGACTGTGGTTGGAGCTGCGTTCGCTTGACCTCGCCAAGAATCGCTCTTCTAACCTTCACCTCAATCTCTCTCTGGGAGACCTCAACTCGTTCTTTACCACTGTTCATCTCTCTCACTCATCTCTTTCATCTCTTTCTCCTTCGTCTCCTTCTCCATCCACCTCCTTCTCTTATCATGTCTCCGTCCTCTGTCTCCGACCGTTCTACCTTCTACTTTCCCTACGTCCTTCCTGAAACCCTACTCAAAACCCTCAGAGCAAGGTCCTCCGATTCACACGGTCCCGATAGCTTAAACCGCCATATTATTCTCCTCTGTCTCCCTGTCATCTTTCCTGTTAGCCTAGACCTCTTCAACTTCTCCTTTAATTCCTCCACCTTTCCCTCTTCTTGGGAAAAATCTCACATGTCATCCCTCTCCCCAAAACCTGTAATCCTTCCGCCCCGTCTGACTTTCGTCCTATCTCTCTCCTCTGCTTTTTCTCCAAGGTGCTTGAGCGAATTGCCTACGACAGCCTGGTCGTTCACATTTCTCACCACAACATCCTTAATCCTTTCCAGACCGGCTTCCGGAAGGGTTACAGTATGCAAACCGCCCTTATCAAGCTGGTTGATGATGTGAGATTGACCATAGACAGACGTATGATCACTCTTTTAGTCATGTTTGACTTTTCCAAAGCTTTCGACTCAGTCTCCCATGTGCTTCTCCTTGAGAAGCTTAGCAGCGTCAAGATCTCGTCGTCCGCTCTTACCTGGTTTCGATCTTACCTCTCTGACAGACGCCAATGCGTTAAAGAGCCTGACGGCTCTCTTTCATCTGCGTTGCCTGTCCCTGCCGGAGTTCCTCAGGGCTCCGTCCTGGGACCCCTACTCTATTCCATCTTCGTCAACGACCTCAGGCACTCGCTCAGGCACTGTCACCACCTGTTCTATGCCGATGATCTCCAAATTTATCTCCGCTTCCCTCCTCATGATCTCCCTAATGCAGTTGCCCTTGTCAACGAAGACATCGCGGCGGTCGAGCGATGGGCGGCGTGCAATCTGCTTAAGCTTAATGCCGATAAGACCAAGGCACTTCTCATGGGCAGTGCCAGGTTTGTCAATTCGATCCCTACGTCTAGCATAGACTTGTTCGTGAATCACACGCGTATTCAATTTACTGACAATGTCCGCAACTTGGGGTTACTCTTGACCAACAATTTGAGCTGGGCTCATTAAATCCGTTCCACTTCCAGTCAGGTCAGTGGGATCCTCTGGCGTTTGAACCATTTTAAAAACGGCCTTGCGCTGCCTCTGAGAGTGCAACTTATCAGATCACTTGCCTTTCCGGTCTTCGATTACTGTGTCGCGGTTTTCACCGACTTGATGGGTCAACAGAGGCTCAAGCTTAAGCGTTTAATGAATGCCTGCGTGCGCTACATCTTTGATCTTTGCCGGGACAAACATGTGTCCCCCTGGTACGAGCGTTTGGGCTGGTTGTCCGCCGATGACCGGAGAGAATACTTGACCTGCTGCCTGATCTTCTCCATTATCCATTCCGGCTCTCCTCCCTTCCTGGCTCACAATCTCCAGCCTGCTCCTAGGTCTCTCTCCCTTCTCCGCTCCCCTCCTTCTCCCTGGGACTTGGCAATTCCGTCCTGTCGCACCTCCACATTCATTCCTCCTCTCCGGCTGCACTATGTGGAACGCTCTCCAGCCACACATTGAAGAGACGTATTCCCTAGTATCGTTTAAGAACCTTCTCTTCAGTCATCAGCGGTGGGGTCTGACCTCACTTCTTCTTCACTCTTAACTCTTTTTTTCTCCACCTCTTTCTCCACCCCCCTCGAGGGGGGAGACTTTCAGCATGCTGCGCAACCAAGCCAAGTCCGCTATAAAGTCCGCCAAAAACAGCTATCTTACCAAAAGGCTTGGCTCGACCTCTTGCGCCGCTCGACTGTGGTCTGACCTGCGCTCTCTGGGCCTCGCTAATGCTGGGACCCCGTGTCCACATCTAAATTTCTCCCCAGAAATCCTGAACACCTTCTTCTCCTCAGCTAGCCTCGCCTTGCCCGATCCTTCTATCCTTCCGCCCGGCTCTCTTGATATCTCTCCTCCTGATCCACTCCACTCTCTCTCTCCTCTCCCCTGCCTTTCTGTCTCCTCCTCGCTCCTAACCGATCCTTCCACCTTTTATTTCCTTCATATTACACCCGATGCTTTGCTGCGTGCTCTACGCCGCAGCACCTCCAACTCCTCTGGACCCGACGACATCAACCGTCGCTTCATCTTAATGTGTCTTCCGTTTATTTTTTTTCTCATCCTCGATATTCTCAACCGGTCTTTCACCACTTCTTCTTTTCCCTCCTCCTGGAAACTCTCATGTTATCCCACTTCCTAAATCCAAAGATCCCACCGAACATTCCCACTTCCGCCCTATATTCTTGCTTTGCTTTCTGTCTAAAATCCTCGAGCCTGTTGCCTTCGAGCAACTCTCCTCTCACCTACTGACCTACAACCTTCTCGATCCTCTCCAAACTGGCTTTCGAAGGGGGCACAGCTCACAGACGGCTCTCCTGAAGCTGCTAGACGATGTGAAACTGACCATCGATAAAAGGATGGTCACCTTGCTCGTCCTGTTTGACTTTACCAAGGCCTTTGATACGGTCTCCCACGATCTTCTTCTTCGTAAGCTGCGCTCTTTCCGCCTGTCTCCCTCCACCTGCCAATGGGTGCGGTCCTACCTTACGGGGCGTCACCAGCGCGTGCGTGGCCCGGACGGTTCCTTCTCGTCTTGGATGCCTGTTGTTGCTGGGGTCTCGGTTCTCGGACCTCTGCTTTTTTTACTTTTCCTCAACGACCTCAGTTCCATTCTAAGTCATTGCAGCCACATCCTGTACGCAGATGACCTGCAAATTTATATTCACTTTCCACCTGCTGACATTGACGCCGCTCTGGCCAAGGTCAGAGCGGACATTGCCGCAATCGAGTCCTGGGCTCAGAACAACTCCCTCATCCTTAACGCTCGTAAAACTAAATTCATGCTCCTGGAGTCCTCTAAATTCATCAACAGCATTCCCTCCTCTAGCATCCAACTTCACCTCAACGGTACATTAATTTAGAATTAACCGACAAGGTCACAAACTTTGGCATCTGCCTATCCAGCTCTCTTAGTTGGTCGGAGCAAGTACTTCGAGCCGCATCAACGGAATCCTTTGGCGGCTAAAGGCTTCCTCCAACTGCCTCTCCTTGCGCCTTCGTACTCAGCTCGTCACGGCTCTCATCTTCCCCGTCTTTGACTACTGTGCGGCCCTCTTCACTGACTTGACGGGGCAACAAAAATTAAAGCTAAGACGCCTAATGAACTCATGCGTGCGGTTTATTTTCAATCTTTGCAGGGATGAGCACATTTCGGGGTTTTACGAGAAGCTAGGGTGGCTCAGCTCTGACGACAGGAGAGAGTACCTCACATGTTGCCTCCTATTTTCTATCATCCTCAATTCGTCTCCTATCTTCCGTCCTCAGCACCGTCCTCTCTCACACCTGCGCTCCTCTGCCTCCTCTTCCCTCGATCTCGCAATCTCTTTCTGCCGCACCTCCACCTACCAACGTTCCTTTCATTCGACTGCGTGCTCCCTATGGAATAATCTCCCACCTGCCGTCAGGGAGGCCGCCTCAACTAGCGCCTTTAAGCGCTTGCTCTTCGACTACCTGAATAGCCGCGGCCCTGCTGCGATGCCTCACCCCTCGGCTCACACATAGCGTCCATCAACGTTACTCAGCGCTAATATTTTTACTACTAATGTTATTTTATTTCTTTTGTTTTGTTTATTATAGTTTATTTTCTTCTTCTTCTATCTTCTTCTTTTGTTGCTTACTACTCTCCTGCAACTTAGTTAGATCTTAGTTTATAAGTGATATTGTTATTCTTTATGCTCTACTGTATGTACTTCAGAGAGTCCTTAGAGGGCTCGCCCTAGGACAAAATAAATGTTTATTCATTCATTCATTCATTCATTCTTTCTACCTTACGCGGAGCGACATCAAATTCTGATGTTCTTCCTACTATGGGCCCACCCTGCCGTGCTCATACTCCAATCTCTCGCACTACTCCTCATGCTCACCTTATCTGACTTCCTCTTCCTTTCCTTTGCGCTCAACTCTACTATTTCTATTTTCTACTTTATTTTTAGTTCTCTTCTTATGCTCTTATTTTTATTGCGTTTTTCTTCCGTCCTTGCGTAAAGATGCTACCATTTGTAAGTGCAATTTCCTTAAGTTTGTTATTTTATTTTATTTCATATTTTTACTTTTATATCTTTACTTTAAGTTTTGTTTATTTTAAGTTTATTTATACCTTTACTTTTATTGTTTTTTCTTTTCTTTTCATTTTGTTTATTTTTGTTACCTACATTGTACTCTATCTTGAAGTTATTTTTCTGTATTTTATTCTTAGAGGGCTACGCCCTAGAATAATAATAAACGCTAAGTCAGTCAGTCAGTCAGTCCCCGAGCGTCGAAGAAGATTCGTTAACGCGACTCCTCGACGTCTTCTTTCTTACCACCTGTCCTGCAGCGTCAAAGAAGATTCGCTAACGCGACTCTTCGACTCGCCTTTTCTATAACCAGTGTCTCTTAAATTTTCCAAAATGAATTTTTATCCTCCCAAAAGGCATTTGGACGGAAGTCGTTCGACTCAACCGATTTACCTCTAATTAATTACTTATTAAATTTAAAATTTTGAACTACTGTAAATTTATGCAAATCAAAGTCTCAGCCTTTCCTCTCTTCATGATTTAAAATATAAACTCTGTTAATGTATTCTCATGGCAACCGAAACTCACATTCAATTTGTCAATTCATAAAATGAATAAGTTAAATAGAATATTATTTTGTTTCTTCTTTAACAAATCGCTCAGAGGTTTTGCGGTTGTAGAATATTGTGAGATAAACTTCCGGAAATATCCGTTGAATCCAAGAAAACTTTGTATTTGTTTGGTGGTCTTGGGCTCCGCAAAATTTAAGACTGTTCTTGTTTTTTCCGTCAAAGGAAATAATTTTCCCTCCTCAATAACATGACCTAAAAAGTCAATGCGTCGTTTAAGTAGTTGGCATTTCTTCTTATTGATCTCTAGTCCGTATTCTTCTGCTCTCTTCAATACTAGCTTCAGTTTTTCTATGGCATCTTCTTTGTTTTTGCCGGTATTATCAGGTTGTCGATGTACGGCAATATAATTCCTTTTGTCGTCATGTCACTAAAGATCTTGTTGATGAATCGCTGGAAGACAGCTGGAGAGTTACAAAGGCTGAATGGCACTTTCCAAAATTGATACTGTCCTCCGTGTGTCACGAATGCGGTATATTTTTGGGAATCCTTGTTCACGGGCACGTGGAAGAATCCATTCTTCAAATCCAGCAAGTAGTAAACATTGGCATCCTGTAGTTGATCAACAATGTCTTCTATAAGGGGCAGAGGGTAACGATTTTTTATTATTATTTTGTTGATTGCCCTGTAATCAATACAAATTCTTGATGATCCATCTTTTTTCTTGGTAACTACAACCGGATTGGCGTATTCTGAGGAGCACGGTTCAACTATCCCTTCGTGAATCCATTCTTCCACTTGTTCAGTTACGATCTTCCTCTCATGGAACAGTAGGTGTCGTGGTCGTGTGAATATTTTTTGATTTTTACTTATTGTGATGCTCACTTCAATATCATTCTTTAAGGAAGATTCTTTAATCTTCCTTGGTGTATAATTGTCTAATAAATCTTGAACTTCCTTTTGCTTTTTTTTGCAGACTGTATGTTCAACGGTAGGTGAGTCTAATTCGACAACGTAATTTGGAGAAAGGATATTATTTTCTTCAAATATTCTATTAATAATGATGTTTTCTTGACTTATGGTCACTTTGGCTTGTGATAACAGTTCGTTTTCTATGACAGCTTCCATCGTCATAGCGTCGTCATTCATTACATAGATCGTTGATTGGAACTGTTCGTCATCAATTGAAATAACATCTTCAAAATGTGCTATTGGTGCTACTCTGCTTCCACCAAATCCAGAAGCATAGTGTTGAATTTGATAATTTCAGTGACCCTATCTTTTTATGCGAGCTTTGATTTAAAATATTAAGCTGATTTCCGGTGTCAATTAATGCTCTGAACTTCTTATTTTTTATTTCTATTGTCCTGTGCATTCCTTTGGGAGCACTCAGGCTATTTATTGTTTCTATTTTCCTTGTGTCTTCATTGTTGTCTTCCTTCATCTTTTTTGGCTTTTCTTTCTTGCAGTCAAATGATTTGTGACTAAATTCGTTGCACTTGAAGCACTTGGTGCCTTTATTTTTGTTTTCGCACGTTGTCGACTTGTGTCCTAAATCGTCGCAATTGAAACATCGCGTTTCTTCTTTTAGTTTCGTAATCTTCTTTACTGTGGTTGATTTATTCGTGGCTGCATTCTTCGTTCTTATCTTCTTAAATATTTTCAATTTGTCTTTAAATTCTTTTTTGTTTCTTGCTCCGTATAGTATGCTTTTATTTGTTAACTGATCGTCAATGCTGTCTATTGTATACTGAAATAGTGCTTCTTTTTCAATCTCACCTCTGGCGGCTATTTTTTTCATGGCTAAAAACTATGCTAATACTAATTCATCTTTCTTTATCTTCCTTTTTTCCACCTGTCTGTGCAGTTCACCACTGTTCATTTTATCGCTAAATTCATCTTCGAGTGATTTTTTCAGTTTTTTCTATGTGTTTAGTCCTCGTTCGCTTTGAATGAATAGTTTCACCAGGCCTCGTAATGATTTTTTGGCAAAAATCCTTTTTTGTATGTCCGTCCATTCAAAAAGTTCCGCTGTCTCCTCAAAATCCAAGATCCATCTTTCCACTGAATATTTCTCATCTCCACTAAATGGTCGGATTGAATCCTCTACATCCCTGAATGTCATAGAAAATTTATTTTTTGTCGTCTTTTTATTCCTACCTGCTTGTCTATTTTCCGCAGCATCGTCATTATTCTCGTCATTTGCTTCATTTTCATCTTCTTCGTCGTAAGCTTCCTCTACTTCCTCTTCGTCGTCTTCACCGTCAAGTTCATTGTTGTCTTCTGTAACGTTCTCTTCAGCGTCCATTCTATCTTCGTTCGCTTTGTCTAGTGAGTTGAGATCCATTAGGTATTCGCAGATTCGCTGGCTCAATTCTCGCTTCGTCCCTGCGTAATCAATCGTTAGAATATTGCAGATTGCTACCAGATCTCCCCATCCGAGGTTTGTATCCGCCAACTCACTCTTATATTTGTCCGATCCGCTAGCAAACGCGAAACCGGCGAACTCGCGCAATCGCTTCCGGTTGCTGCGATCTCCCTCATGCTCAAAAATTAACTTGTGTAGTGCTCTTACCGCTTTCGTCGAGCTCATCTTCAAGTTGTTGGCTATGACCTTAATCTGTTCAAGTCTTTCCATCGTCGTAGCGTCTTAATCGTCTTTCTCGGAAAGCACTTTCACTCTTGTCGATAGCACCGTCAATCTAACCTCGAAATTTTTCGACGTTTCTGGCATTGTTGTACTCACCGCTTTCTTTCCTGAGTGCAAATCCCGGCTGACAAGCCCCCAATATTGTAGGGATAATGGTTGTAAGTAAGGTAAACTCAGAAAGAGAAAAGGGTTGAGTATCTAACAACAGATATATTTTCAGGAAAAAGCGTGTTTTCAGCGATTCGGATACGCGAGCGTCTCTCTCTCTCTCTCTCACCGGTCTGTTCTGTTATTCATCAGTAACTCGTTCTAGCCTGACGCCCTCTGTACGGGCGTCTGTTCTATTCTCCTTCTTCCCACAAAATAATAAATAATAACAATGGTGATAGAAATAACAATTATAATCGTGTACGTTTAGTCGATTGCCTACCATGTAGTGGTCACTACCCAGATAATCAAGCAAGTTTTAACACATCAGGTAAATTAATTCACTGTATGTATTGTATTGTGAACTTGTAGTCAATTTGCTAACTACTAACTATATAACATTTAATTTTAAAAAATTAAAGAGGAAACAGTACAAAATGAAAAAATTTTATTGAAATAAAAAATTTTGAATGCACAAAAACATGGCGCTGCTAGATAGGAAAAGCAATGAGAAAAATTGAATAATTTTTATATAAAATCTAATTGCTACCATTTCTCTATTGTCATTGAAAATCTTCCAACCGAAGTGGTATTTAATTGAAAATAAAATTTATTAAAATTTTGTAATATAATTCAACTTAAGTAATTTATATTTTAACAAAAATGAGAAAATTTTATTGAAATAAATAATTTTTAATAATCTTTATTTTTTTAAATAAAATCCAAGTGGTGGTATCTTAAGTTTAACTTAAGATGTTACTTAATTGTTAAAAAAACTAAAGCTTATTTTGCAAATTGCTTTTATAACGCATATTTTACAAGTGTTACATTTATTGCATTTTTTCTTATCTCTTTTCTGCTTTTCCTATTGAGCAGCGCCATGTTTTCGTGCATTTAAAATTTTTTATTTTAATAAAATTTTCTCATTTTGTACTGCTTCTTTTTTAATTTTTTTAAGTCAAATGTTATATATTCCATTAAAACTTATTGAAATTAAATACAACCACTTGGGTTAAAACTGATAAAAGATTTTTCAATGAAAATACATTTTTATTAAATTATACAATTTCAAGACATTTATTTTAAATAAATATCATTTAAATTGAAATAAAAGATTTTGTAGAATACAAATACTACTACTTTTGTAGAAAAAAGTATATTTTTGTTATAATAGGCGCACTTTAAAGATTTCTTACATTTTATTTAAAGAAACGCATATGATTTTTATTAAATTACACAATTTCAAAATATTTATTTTAAGTAAATACCACTTAGGTTTGAATAAGAGATTTTGTAGAAAATATTAATATTAATATTAATATTAATACATATCATTTTAATTAAAAAAAAATAAAGATTTTTAGGCGCGCGCACACACATAGACGCCTTTTTTTACCTTTTTTGAAAAAGTAATTTTGTACTGATATCACGCGTTTTGTAATGTTAAGTAATATACAGGGATTAGACAAAATAATATGAATACTATGCAATATAGTACAGTTTGCTGCATGTTGGCAACACTGCTTTTGTCTAAATAATGCGACGTGTATGTAATGCACAGTTTACGTAGCAGGTTTTGTAGGTTTTACTTCAGTGTATTATACTCTTTGCTTTGCGACGGTTATAACAAGCGATCAGTGAAATGCGTGATCTCTCAGACTTCAAAAGAGGGCAAATCGTTGGTGTTCGGTTAGCGGGAGCGTCTGTGACGAAAACAGCTGAACTGTTTAACGTCTCACGAACGACAGTATCCACGATAATAACAGCATACCGAAAACATGGTAAAACATTATCGGCGAATAGTGGACAAAACCCAAAGTTAACTGACAGGAACTGACAAACATTAAAAAGGATTGTGGCTAGACAACATAAAACTATCGCGGCAAAAGTGGCAGCAGAACTCAACGCTCACTTGAGTAATACTATTTCGACAAAAACAATACGGCGAGAGCTCCACAAAGCTATCATTCATGGAAGAGCTGCAATTGCAAAACCCCTTATAACGGAAGTCAACGCTAAGCTGCGAAAGAAGTGGTGCCACAATCATACCTGGACACTTGATGATTGGAAGAATGTGATATGGTCCAATGAATCATCGTTCACATTGTTTCCTACTAACGGCGAAGTTTATGTATGGAAAACCCCCCAAAAAACCTACAATCCGGACTGCCTACTTCCTACAGTCAAGCATGGGCGAGGTTCCGTTATGATTTGGGCGGCTATATCGTGGTATTCAGCTGGTCCTCTCATTCACATTACTGGCCGGATTACTGCGAATGAATATCTCTACATTCTCAATGATGAAGTTTTAACTATGATTAGAATACTACCGCCAAACACTGCCATATTCCAAGATGATAATGCGCCCACAGCCAAAAAGGATCAGTCTTGGTTTAAAAAGCATCAGAATATCATCAAACATCTTCAAGAAAACCCTGGCTTGCACAATCGCTAGACCTCAACATAATTGAACCGTGGCGAGTTTTAGAGCAGAGAATAAGAAGCAGATTTTCATCATTAACATAATTGAAGCAATTGGCGGATACTTTAGTACAAGAATGGGACAACATTTCGTTGGAAACTATTCAGACACTCTACGAATTTATTCCGCGAAGAATTGCAGCTATTCTACAAGCAAATGGTGGCCCAACACCGTATTAATAAATATTGTGTATGGGTCACGTGTTCATTATATTTTGTCCAACCTCTTTATATTTTTTGTGATAAGTCATGAATTCAATTTACAAGTAAGATTATAGAATTAATGTATGTATATATATTATAAAATAAACTGGCTTAATATAGATAATATTAAAATTTTTATAAATTAATCGAATTGAAATTATTTTCTAAAACAGATTATTTTAAAATGTAATTGTTTAAAGTTTTATTGTTTTTAAGTTTTATTAATTAATTAAAATTACGTCTTGACATAAAGTAACAGTCCTATAAATTAAAGCTATATTACCGTGATGACATAATTTTAATTTATTATTAAGAATCGTAATTCTATTAACATTATTTTTCAAACAAATCTTCATATCCGATTAAATTTCTTTATGCAATTATTCTATTGACATTATTTTTCAAACAAATTTTCGTATCCAAATAAACTTCTTTATGCAATTAAAAATTAAAACAGCGCGCGACCAACCGAATCCTGTATATCGCTGGTATACTTCACAAGGTCACATACGACTGACTAATGTATCTGCCAGTGCGTGTACATCACAAGTACACAAGGTCGCATACGGTCTGCTGGTGCAAATACACCACCACAAGTACACAAGGTCGCATATAACTGACTAATGTATGCCAGCGCCACTCTGTGTCGAAAATATGAAAAGGAGAATTCCTGAAGGACGACGACGATAATGATGATGATGAGAGTGACGTTTCTTAAAACGTTGTAAAACGTTGAGATTTAGACTTTACTTCGCGATATCTCCGCTCATAGGGCATGGATAGAAAAAATAAAAACACTTTTCTTAAACAATTCGACCCCAAGCTATCGATTGAGACTATTTAGAACTTGATCGGTTCAATCGTTACTAAGATCTGATAATTTCGTTATACTTGAACTGGCTGACTCGCGTAAAAGAGGCTCGCTCTTCTCTCGCTTCGTTCATTCAGAGAAAAAAACATAGGCGCGAGACCGCGCCTCTTGATTTTATTGTAATAGATTAAATAACTATTTTATTGCAAAAAAAGTTATTTTTGTATAATTAATGTACAGGAATACTGGTGAGATTTTTTGGCAGTTTTTCTTTACCCATAGCAACAAATGTTGGTATTCCTTAATATTTCTGCCAAATAAAATTTCTTTTGTTATAAAAATATATTATAATAAAATTATTTTATAATCAAGATCATATATATTCTTTTCAAATATAAATTTCTTAATTGATTTTTGTCTCATCGTTTATGATATTTGTTAATAATCTTTTCCCGAGTACACTTAATAAGACATTTATGCTCTGTTTCATATACTATATTTGATTTTCTAAAAATCATAATAAACATATTGAATAAAAAATACAAAATTAATTGCTATACAGTGTAACAAAACGCCCCTCCACCTTGCGCGCACTGCCACGCCGCTCCGAGCACTGCGGCAGCGAGAACCACGTGCGCGCACCGACTAACCTTGTGACGATGCACCCCGTATAAAAAGCATCGCCACGGCATACATCAGCCGAAAAGGCCGCCGGGCCATAACCGGGGGTGTCGTGGGCACCCACTTTTAATGATCCAAGACCGCGATACCGCCTGGCGACAAACATCGCCAGAAGAAACGCGCCGAGCCATCGCACGTGCTGAGTCGGCGCGCACGCGCTCTCGGAGGACACGCGGTCCTCCCTACCCCGACGACTCCGCCGTCAAGCGCCGAAAAAGATAACGGAGGCGAGCGGATTCGCTCGGTATAAATAGGGCCACCGAGACGAGAAACGACACTCTACCACCGACCAGCTTCCCGATCACGGTCCGCTGCGTCGGCGATATCCTGCTCCTAAAGTCGGAAAACCCGGTCGAAGAGTGCTTGGCCGCGGCGAGAGGGTACTCCGCCTCCGACGCAAATCCTACCAATAGACACCAGCCTCCGCGAACCGAAGACCACGGGTCCACGAGGCGGTCCCCGGCGACCCAGAGGCTGCCCTCCTCTCCCCGCGACACCCATCAAAACCGCGACCGCCGTGTTCGGGGTCCCGGGTCAAGGTACTTGACAGTATCGCGCGTCCGACCTGCCTGCGACGATCCCCGTCGCGACAACCGCCATACCGTGCGGGAATCCGATCCGCCCAAGGCGATCGCGTCACACCGGCTAACCCGCGAACCGTACCGTAGGCCACGCCTACCGCGTCGCCGGAGCACGACACACAGACCGCGGGGACCGCACCTCCCCGGAATCGCGCCGATACGCTCCCGTGTAGGCTAACGCCGAGACGCGCCTACATCAAGGCACCTGTATATATATGTAAATAACGCAAACGTGTAAACAGCATATAGGAAATATATTCGTGTAAACTGCATTCAAACTCAAACCTCGCGTCGAATCATTCAAAGCCGCCCCGACGACCTTCCTTTCTCCCACGTCGAACCATTTCCGCGGTCTCGCATCGGGAGTCCAACGAGCTGATCCGCGCGCGGAAAGTCGGTAAATTACATGGCGCCCGAACAGGGATCAGACCGGAAAAAAGGAAGGACCGCCGGCCTAAAAAGCTGGATCTATGAGCTACATAAGGACGTTCTCCTCGAGGAGATGGAGACGCTCGGGCTAGATACAGAGGGAAACCTTGATACTTTACGGCAACGCATGAGCCAATATGTCGAGGAAAATCCGGACCTGTTCCGCGCAGCCGCGCTTCCCCCGCCGACCGAACCAGCAACGACCCGACCGCCGGCACTAATGGCGACCTCCACCGCACCTCCCGCACCGACGCTGACACTCCTCCGACCGCCGCGACTCACCCTGCATCGTGCAACCCCCACCGACGCCAACGGACCCCCGGACGGGTCCACCCCCGCTAAAATTATGAATCAGATGCGGAAATGGGGGGTACATTTCGACGGGAAAGACCCCTGGGGTTTCCTGGAGCGGGTCGAGGAACTGCGAGCCGGCTACGATTTTTCGGATCATCAGGTCTTGTTGGGGCTGCCAGAGCTACTAAAAGGGGATGCCCTCTTGTGGTACCGAAACTCGCGAGACGCATGGGACGAATGGCGCGACTTCGTCAGCGACTTCAAGGCGACCTACCTGCCACCGCGCTACCGGAGCTATCTACTGCGCGAGACACGCGACCGCGTTCAAAAGCCAGGCGAACCATATCTCAAATACGCAACGACGGTCCTCTCCTTAATGCGAAGGGCAGAGAATTTCTCCACCGAGGAGAAAGTCGACCAGCTGTACGATAACATGCGCCCCGAATTCCAACTGCACGTACGACGAGCCGACCAATCACCGCGTTCACAGTACCCGGCAAGGGACTGTTTCAATGTAAAGTCATGCCGTTCGGCCTGCACTCCGCGCCCGCCACCTTTCAGCGGCTGCTCGATTCCGTACTCGGACCCGACCTCGAACCACGCGTGCTGGTCTACCTCGACGACATCATCGTCGTCAGCGCCACGTTCGAGGAACACCTGCAGACGCTACGCGAAGTCTTTCGCCGGCTCCGCGAGGCCAAGCTACGAATCAACCCGGAAAAATGCCGATTCTGCGTGGAGCGGCTCAAGTACCTCGGCCACATCATCGACAGGGACGGTATCCGCACCGACCCCGAAAAGGTCAAAGCCGTGACCGACTGGCCGCCGCGCGCTACCGTCAAGCAGGTCCGACAGTTCCTCGGCGTCGCCTCGTGGTACCGTCGGTTCATCCAAGACTTCGCTACCGTGGCCGCGCCGCTGACCGCGCTAACGAAAAAACACGCAAGGTGGAGATGGGGGGCCGAGGAACAGGCAGCGTTTCAAGCGCTAAAGCGCACCCTCACCGCTGTCCCCGTGCTGACCTGCCCCGACTTCTCCAGGCGTTTCGTACTGCAAACCGATGCGAGCAACACCGGCCTCGGAGTCGTGTTGACGCAATTCTTTCCCGAAGGCGAGCGCGTGATAACATACGCGAGCCGAACGCTAAACCAGGCCGAACGAAATTACAGCGCTACCGAGCTCGAGTGCTTGGCCGTGATCTGGGGGATCCGCCGGATGCGCGAGTACCTCGAAGGGTACCCCTTCACCGTCGTAACGGACCATCAGTCGCTACGGTGGCTACAGAAACTCGACACGCCCACCGAACGACTGGGACGGTGGCCGTTCAAGCTACAGCAATACGACGTCGAGATCAAGTATCGGAAAGGCACGCTGAACCGCGTTGCGGACGCCTTATCACGGCAACCCATCAGCGCCGCGGCAAATCTCGTCCCACCGGACCGCTGGTACAGGCGCGCGCTACGCGCTGCACGAGAAAATCCCGCCGCGCAACCCGACTTCGCGATCCGCGAGGGGAGGCTGTACCGCCACGTGCTGCATAGCCTGGACTTTAACGAGTCACCGGCCGAGGAGCAATGGAAGCGTTGCGTGCCGCGCGACGAACGACCGGAAATCCTCCGCCGGAACCACGACGACGCCACCGCAGGCCACCTCGGCGTGGCCAAGACAATCGCGCGAGTCGCTCAGACGTACTATTGGCCGGGCATGTTCCGAGAAATCGCCGTGTACGTTCGAAAATGCGAAAACTGCCTGCGACACAAAGTGGAACAGCGCAGACCGGCTGGAAACATGCACGCGACGAATGTCACGCGGCTCTGGCAGCAGGTTACCGTAGACCTTGTAGGGCCCCTCCCCCTCTCCAGGAAAGGCCACACGTGGCTACTGGTCATGCAGGACCGATTCTCAAAATGGACGGAGCTACGACCCCTCCGATAAGCGACAGCCCCCGCCGTAACGCGCGGCATCGCGGAACAGGTTCTGCTGCGTCACGGATGTTCGGAAAGCATCATCTCCGATAACGGAACGCAGCTGAAATCGAGACAACTAAGAGAACTCCTACACGCGTACCGCATCCGACATATATGCACGCCGACTCACGCGCCGCATTGTAACCCAGTAGAACGAACAAACCGTGTGATCAAGACGATGATCGCACAATACGTGGACCGCGATCACCGCAACTGGGACGAAAGAATCCCCGAACTGCAACTGGCTTACAATACGGCGCGACACGAGGCAACCGGTTACACACCGGCGTTCCTAAATCTCGGGCGAGAGATATTCACCCCCGCACGCGTCGGCGAAGCAAGGCCCCCTCCCACTCCGCCGCCAGACGACACACGACGCTACCTCGAGGAGGCCCATGACCTAGTACGCGTACATCTCGCACGCGCGTTCCAGAAGCAACAAAAATACTACAACCTCCGCCGTCGCCCATGGCAGCCAAAAATAGGCGAGTGGGTGTGGAAAAGAGAACACCCCCTGTCCAACAAAGCCGCCGCGTTCAATGCCAAATTGGCACCGAAGTTCCGAGGGCCCCTCGAGGTACGCAACAAAATCTCGCCTGTGATCTTCGACCTACGCGATAGGCGCGGACGATGGACTCGGCACGTACACGTACAAGACTTAAAACCGGCACCTCGCGAAACCGACGAGAGGGGAGACACCGATAAGGAAGCAACCGACCCCGGAGAGGAGACCGAGGACGAGCAGCCAAACAATAATAAAGGAGATGACTCGAGCGGAGAGGCATAAACAAAGGCTCACCGTGACGACAGCCAAAGTCAAAACCCCACGGCAACCGTCACTTGCGAGACGACCGCTTGACGAGATGGATCATACCGAGCAAGAAATCATCGGCGAAATCAATCAACTCCTGTCGGAGTACGAGGCGTACGATCCGGCGAATTCAGGGATCGATCCGGCCTGGAGCCAGCTCCGGCTTCGTCAACCGACCCCGCCACCGTAGACAGCGGCAGCAGAGATCCCGCGCAGCATCGCGATTGCCGACCAGAAGGGAGGACGTCTCGTCCAGCCCTCCGATTGATGGAACCGGGCCAAAATGGAGTGGCTAACCAATCCACCCACCGCGCGGCCGAAATCCCGCCGACAGCCTGTGGCAACACCACCGCCGCATCCGTCGCTCGAACCGGCGAGAGTCATGGGGCCACTGCCACCTCCGCGGATTGAAGTGGAGGTCGAACCAGGGCACCGAATCAGCGTGCCACACTTCGCTGCCCACCGCGCACGGGAGTGGAAGACCCGCTCAGGAGGAAAGCGGTGGCACGTACGCTTCAACCACGACGGAAGCGTACGCCGCGTCCGGGAAATTCCGCCGAAGTAACAAGAGGACGTCTATGTCTCAAATTCAGGCACTTCCTAAGGGAAGGGGTGATGTGACGATGCACCCCGTATAAAAAGCATCGCCACGGCATACATCAGCCGAAAAGGCCGCCGGGCCATAACCGGGGGTGCCATGGACACCCACTTTTAATGATCCAAGACCGCGATACCGCCTGGACAAATATCGCCAGAAGAAACGCGCCGAGCCATCGCACGCGCTGAGTCGGCGCGCACCCGCTCTCGGACACGCGGTCCTCCCTACCCCGACGACTCCGCCGTCAAGCGCCGAAAAAGATAACGGAGGCGAGCGGAGTCGCTCGGTATAAATAGGGCCACCGAGACGAGAAACGACACTCTACCACTGACCAGCTTCCCGATCACGGTCCGCTACGTCGGCGATATCCTGCTCCTAAAGTCGGAAAACCCGGTCGCAGAGTGGCCGCGGCGAGAGGGTACTCCGCCTCCGACGCAAAACCTTCCAATAGACACCAGCCTCCGCGAACCGAAGACCACGGGTCTCGGTCCACGAGCCGGTTCCCGGCGACCCAGAGGCTGCCCTCCTCTCCCCGCGACACCCATCAAAACCGCGACCGCCGTGTTCGGGGTCCCGGGTCAAGGTACTTGACAGGGTGTCGCGCGTCCGACCTGCCTGCGACGATCCCCGTCGCGACAACCGCCATACCGTGCGAGAATCCGATCCGCCCAAGGCGATCGCGTCACACCGGCTAACCCGCGAACCGTACCGTAGGCCACGCCTACCGCGTCGCCGGAGCACGACACACAGATCGTGGGGACCGCACCTCCCCGGAATCGCGCCGATACGCTCTCGTGTAGACTAACGCCGAGACGCGCCTACATCAAGGCACCTGTATATATATGTAAATAACGCAAACGTGTAAACAGCATATAGGAAATATATTCGTGTAAACTGCATTCAAACTCAAACCTCGCGTCGAATCATTCAAAGCCGCCCCGACGACCTTCCTTTCTCCCGCGTCGAACCATTTCCGCGGTCTCGCGTCGGGAGTCCGACGAGCTGATCCGCGCGCGGAAAGTCGGTAAATTACAACCTCTCGACGCGCAATCACGCGGCAGCACGCGCTCCGTCCGTGGCGTTCTGCAACGTTCTCACTCCAAGCCAGCCGACCGAGCGCGCGGATTGGTTCGTCCAACCGCGCGTTCGGATATATAACCCGGCAGTGGGAACACCAAGATCAGATCTTCCCGGTCCACCGAACCTGCCTAGTCGAGCATCCTCGACGCTCTCGACTTTCCTCGAGGACGAGCATACTCACCTCTTCCGCCACACTCTCGACGAGAATCCTCGTCGTTTCCAGTAGCCAAGAATCCTCGGCGAGACTAAGAGCTTCTCCCCGGTGAGCATCCTCGCCGTTGCCAATCACGACGAGTATCCTCGTCGAGTCCTTAGGCTAGGCATACCTGACCAATCCGCTGCATCCTCGAGCATCCGGGAACTCTCCTCGACACAGATTTCGTAAACCGAAACATCGTCAGGGCATCAGCGCCCTGACGATAATCACTGCCTCACCTGCATGAGACAGATCGGGCGAACCGCGGAAACGCCCACGCATCGCAGCGTCTCCGACCAATCCGCGCCCGCCGCGCTTACGGCCACGTCCACACTGATGTCCACGCGTTCCGTGGCTCCGCGATACCCTCCGGACACCGAGTCTACGAAAACATCGCTACTCGCAATGATGTCTATCTAGCCTAATCCTAGACCGATTATATTACGATGCAGTATACCGATGATTTCACCGATACTTCGTTTTCCGCGTAGATTAAGTTTGTTCATTTCTTACGTTCGATCGTTGGACGTTCCCATCGTTAGGATGGTAACAATAAGCCTTTGTTTATAGTTTTGCGCCTCGCGATTGCTATTGTCTCTGCTTGTTTGCGTTCGCCCGTTACGAAGCATTCTGTTTCATTTCAATTCATTACTTTTTTGTATAAGATCTTCTTCAATAAATCTACTATATTTATTTTCTATAAATTCGAGTGCGATTATTTTTCCGAACCCAGCAATCTGGCGAGCTTATCTGTAACCGCGTCTCCCACCGTTTCTCCCGAACCGCTCAAAATTCACTAGCGTTACAACAGTAAAGACGAATATACAGAGTGTCAGGTAACTACCGCCCGTGGTTTCGTGGATTGATAGATCAAGTAAAACTGAGCAGAAAAGTCCTTTACCATTTTTTAATATTTGCCATAGTTAACGAAAAAAAAATTAATAAAGTCTGCGAATAAGCGCGTATCACCGCGCGCAAGAACCGCTCGCCGGTCGCCGAGACGTAGGCAGTTGCGGCTGTAGACGCAACGCTGTGCGGTGAGGAGGAAAAGCAGCAGTAGCTATGGCGCGGCAAGGAGGGAGAAGTAGCAATGGATACTCGCGAGCGGCGAGCGGTGCTAGATCGTCGCTTTGAGCTGCTCGTTCCCTCGTTTTGTTATGAAAATGAAATTTTTTAATACAATATCTAAATATGGAAATGTATCTTTTTTCATTACTTCTTAAATCGCGCGTATCTATCACGCGTTGTTCATGCATGTATGTGTGTATACACACATTTGTAATGAAAAAAAATACATTTCCATATTTAGATATTGTATTAAAAAGTTTTATTTTCATAAGAAAACGAGGGAACAAGCAGCTCAGAGCGACGATCTAGCACCGATCGCCGCTCGCGAGTACCCATTGCTACTTCTCCCTCCTTGCCGCGCCGCAGCTCCTGCTGCTTTTCCCTCCTCACCGCACAGCGCCGCGCCAACAACCGCGGTTGCCTATGTCTCGGCGACCGACGGGCGGTCCTTGCGCGCGGTGATATGCGCTTATTCGCAGACTTTATTAATTTTTTTTTTTTCGTTAATTATGGCAAATATTAAAAAATGGTAAAGGACTTTCCTGCTCAGTTTTACTTGATCTATCAATCCACGAAACCACGGGCGATAGTTACCTGACACCCTGTATAGATCACATATATTTAAAATTTGCCTTTCAATAAAATTTTCCATTTAATATTAAATTTTTCCGTTAACTAAGCTTCAATTTTAAATTCTGTGAACATGATGTTTATTCAAAATCAAGTAAGTATTTAATCAAGTAAATATTAAATATTTGTCATTTATATTTTCGAGTTCCTAAAAAATATCAATTTTCAGATATCTCCATTGTTAAACGATTACAATTTCAAAAATTTTAATGTTAACAGTTAATAAAATAAACAATTCTAAACCGTTGAAAGGATTAAATTGATAATAGTTATAAATTAGAAAAAAGAAAATAAGCATGAAAAAAAGTAAGTTGGAAACTAGATTATTTGATGGATACTTACTCTCAAAATAAGTCGTCTTCTACTACATTTGTGTTTTCTCTACACATCTTTTTATGTAAATCAGCATAGGATCACCTCGCTTAGTTGCAGCATTACATCCCAAACTTCTGATCCATCTATTGACTGGCAATAGTGTCTCATTCTTAATGTAATGTAGGGTTGTAGTATGATTTAAATTCATTAGTGGAGGTATTGTGCATATCACAATATCGTTATTTGAAAAACCGAACTTGGATTGCACAATTTTAAATAATTGCTTCATGTCCATTATTATCTTGAAGTTAAAGGTATTCTGCAAAAATAATCAAATATTTAATGAAACATCTAGTTACTTTGTACCTTAAAATTTATAAATAAATATTGAGCTTAAAATTATATTAAGACTTCCTACACTTTGAAATTCTTAATTTATTTTATTGATCTGAGATTTGAATAGACAACAGAAAGTGTTAAGATTAATAGTGATTTATAATCAATTTACTTTTTACTATAATAATTTAATTGCGGACAAATCGTACATATCAAAGATAGACCAAAGCCAAATTAACTTACGTTATATACAGGGTGTCCCAGAGCAATGTATACATATTATCACGATGAGGTAGAAGAGATCGAGATAAATCAAAAATATGTTTAATACCATTTTGCGATATTTGCAATAATTTTCGCGTAATAAAATATTAAAGTCGGCCGAATAAGAGCGCGCGAACACAAGCAGTCGCTCGCCTGAGCCGTAGGACCACCTACCGCGGCCCGACTGTCGGCGACGCCGCGACGGTAAGTGGCGCGCGGCGAGGGAAAGGATAGCTTGACACCGCATCGCTCCCTCATGCCCGCGCACCACGCCGTGGTACGCGTCAACGCTATACACTCGCAATCACGATTATTAAGTATTTTGTTCTTTGTAATATTTATAGCAATTTTTATAGCGAAAAACCAAAAGTTAAATAATGTAACTTCGCAAATATAGCATGCTGACACCTTTCATTCTAAAGCACAAGAATACACTGAGAAAAAGGTTTCTTTATGCCAATTAAATATATTTGGTTGACACTTTTGTAAAATATTTATTTCAAGCAAACGAATTATATTTAATATAAATGAACGTTTTGTTGGTATTGCTAATTTACTTTATCATTCATATTTGTGTCAACTCGGCGATATAGTTGACATGATTTATTTCATACAAATGTGTGAGATGTTGGATCAAATAAAGTTCGTTCTTTTGAGTGAAACGAATGCGATTTGTTGAGTCAACTCTATATTTCTTAATAGATAAGAAATCTTGTTTTGTTTCGTGCTCGGTTCCGTGAGTCTCGCGCGTAATCCTACCAGTGCACGGCGCGCGCCTCGATCTGCTTTTCCCGCCGGTTTCGCAGAGTACGCATGGCGTCATAGTCTACCGAATTTCGCGAGTGCCGTGAGATCGTGATTGAAAATATTTGTGAAGTTGAAAGTAACCCTCCGTCGTCGAGGTCGAGAAGTCGCGTAGCGGGTGTGTATGTGTGTGCACGTGTGTCGCGCGGATTCGCACGCCAGGACGATCGATAAGCCGTCCGTCGTCAGGATCGCGTCTTCCGGGGAACAAGACGCGGATCGTCGGGAAGCCCGGCACGTGCCGGCACCGTTCCCTCAAGCCTATACAAGCCGGCGAAAACCTAACCTGCAAAGGCAACTGACGCATCGAGCCTAATGATGGAAGATTTTTTGTGCGATCTATTGTCACCGTCCAAAGAGGACATTTTAAGGAGATTACAGGGTGAGTACAAAACGCAATGCATGAACAGTTGAGCGTGTGCCTCGCCGCATTAGCAATTCTCGCACAAAAAAACAGGTTACCTTTTCGCATATATCGCGCATTTGTTTTAGATAGTTTGTGTGACACACGTTTTCTTTTTCATCTGTGGGCACACGTGCGAGATGCCTTAAGGTCCTTGCACAATGCGAGAGAATAGCGATAGCGATAGAGAATAAATATAAATATTGATTTCACAGCTCCTGATTGGTTCGCAAATATTTTCCGCAGTTTTTGATTGGTTGAACATTTCTATCGTTATTCTTGTTGCTATTCTCTCGCATTGTGCAAGGACCTTTAGGGTCGATTCAGACACAACCGTGCCGTACCCGTACCGTATAATATCCGTATCGTTAACATTAGACAAGGGGGGAGACACATTAGACAAGGATGGAGACAATAGGAATCCTTGTCTAATGTTTCTGTCCGTGATACGGTACGGGTACGGCATGGCTGTGTCTGAATCAACCTTTAAGGTTGATTCACACTATACGGCACGGACCGTCACGTTCCGACAACGACACGTACGTTCACGTACGTTAGACAAGGATGGAGACAATAGGTATCCTTGTCTAACGTATGTGTCGTTGTCGGAACGTGACGGTCCGTGCCGTATAGTGTGAATTAACCTTTATTCGGCTCAATTGAAATTAGGCACGCTCGCCTTCCGCTTTTGAAAGCTATGCCAGATTCAATGAAAAAAGCCGTCCTTCTCGCATACTTGGATCACATGCTCACATGGATCACGTGCTTGCACAATGCGTAGCAAGCGTGCAAGCACTATATTATTTTTACCAGAAAAGCTCCGATTCGTTTTAAACAATTCAGAGAGAGAGAGAGAGAGAGAGAGAAAGAGCGACAAATAAAAGAAAAGCTCTGGAATGTTCGGGAAAAAAATGAAAGAGCAAATGCTCGATACCTTACTGAAAATAATGTTTGTTGTTAACTATAGATTTGCCGTTATATATTATTTTGAATTTTGATGGTTCGTTATTCGTTCCGTCAATTTATTTGTTGTTTATTTTGTATTATTACTCTTCATTGATTTCTTGAATAATCTTTTTATTCGACTTGAAATTAATTTAATTATTACTTTCTTGATTTAAGACAATTATTAACTGACTAAATAACGTTCGCATACTGTAATAATTTCACATTTTTCTAATTATTAAGTTCATTCGATTTAATTTTGAATTTGCCCAATGCTTAACCTATCATGTATTTTGAATAATACATTTTAATAATTTGGTTTCCATATAATTAAATAAGAAAAATGGTCAATTTTTCTTTGTCCATTTATGTTTTTAAAATTACCGACTTGATTATCGTAGAATTCGATCATCGTATGTACCAAATGTCGCAATTAACGTTTTTCAATCAACTTTAATTTAATTGTTTATCCGATTTTGCAGCTGATTTTTGAGATGAATTTTTCACCTGATTCATTATCGATTTATCAGCTGATAAATCACCTGTTAAATCACCTGTTACATGACCTGATTATTTTCAGTAGGGACATTTCTTGAGTGCCTCATTGTTTAAATTTGTTGTACTTACATACGTTTTGTTATTAATTTTATTCTACAGATAATGACATAACCGACATGAAGACTCTGGGAGAAATAATTACCAGCCACGTTGACTTCAAAGAATTAATTCCCAGCATGGGGTTAAGACTTAAAATCAAATCAAAATATATGAGCATGACAAATGTATGGTGATGGTTCTTATCGTATAATTAAAGCATCTTCTTTCCTTCTATTTGCTCGTTGTTCAATATTTCAAAGTTCTTCAAGTTTTGTAGCTTGTTTTTTTACTTCTGTGTTGTCTCGGTATAACTTGTTTTTATTGTTTAAGTATATTCTTAGTATTGTACGTAGTGTAGCAGATTTATTGACTTTAAAAGTAATGTGAATATTTCGATAAGAAAATTTTTTACGTTTGTCCGTAAAGCGTATAATAACAGTAAAAATAAATTTAAAACAATTATTGAAATGTTGACCTAATTTAACCTAAAATCACTTCCAAATACCTATTTCGTACTTCTGATATTTACAAAATGCCTTTATATGGTCGTACTAGTGTGTGTCATTTTGGAGCAACTTTTTTTTTATTTCACGAATAGCATACTTGCATTTATACTTTACTTTAAACCTTAATATCGTCTAAATGGTTATATTTATGAAAAAAATATAAGAGACCTTTTTTGTAGATCGTTAAATTTTCTACAAAAATATGTATTGATTATTTCATAATTTTTGATAGTTGATATGATACAAAATTCATAAGAAGCAAAAACAAGTTTTATAAAATTTATCAAACTTTAACTTTGAATATCTTTTGAACAGTTGAATTTATGAAAAAATGATAAGAGATCTTTTCTGTAGAGCGGTAAATTTACAACAGAAAATCTATATGGCGCAATGCTGTATTACTGTTTGTTAGATAGTTATACAATTTTTTCTATCTTACTAAATGAAAAATAAAAAATCGCGATGAGCGACCTGTTAATATTAATATTAAGGGCTAAAAATTTAACAGGTATCTTATTTTACCTTCCTGCAAGTATATATGCTATTCGTGAAATGAAAAAAAAAGTTGCTCCAAAATGACACACCCTAGATTCTACTCTAATAATAGTATTATATTTGTAACTATTTTTATGATGTATTCATAGGTTAAATTTCCAAGTGTCAAAAATCAACAAGAAGAACCCGTAATCGCCGGAATTGTCAACGCTGACGGATCCGTTTTATTGGATACTGATGCAGTGCACCTGGATGTACACAGCCAAATTACCGATTCACTACATACAAATATTGTTGAACCACCACAGTTATTGCAGGACGATAAAGTTGTTACTGAGAGTCGTAATAAAGAAAGCGCGGAATCAGCTGAGACATTCAATTTACAAGACACAGATCTGGTCACAAAAAAAAGAAAATTAAACCGGGGTGTAGACTTTGACGTAAAAGAAATATTGGAAAAAGATGCAACGGGACGAGCGGTACTAAACATTTATAACAACACGAGGGACTTATCAACAAAATGTCAAAGTTATGTATGTGACATCATTGTCACACATGCTTTGAACAACTGCATAACGTAAGCAAAAACTTATAATGTATAAATCAATGTTTATAATTAAGAAATATATTTTTAAATTGTACTTATAATAATGTCTAATATTTAGCTTTAAAAAACGTGAAAACCTAAAAATGTATTTGTTAAAAGTTTTTCAAACTATTTTATGAGCATCAATTTTTTAGAAATCTTCGAAACGAGGATTTTGACGCTATTGCTGATAATATCGTTCACGTATTTCCGGAAGAATGTAAAGAAACATATTATGTTCCTCCTGTGTCTAAAAGAGATTCTTCGAACCAAAAATCGAAAGTTGCTAAAGGGAAGTTGGTGGATAAATACTGGAATAAAATTTCATTTTTACGAGAAGCGAAAATAAATGTAACAAGCGACGTAATACCTGAGGCAGCTACTTGCATGTCGTCGGAAGCGCATCAGGGTACAGATACATCATGTTCAGATACATTAATGTTTTTAGTGGTTAGTGGTTTTTATGTATATTACTTTTATGTGTCTTTAACAATTTTCAGAAAACAGTAAATTATGGCTAATCCACAATAGAGCACCGTGGGCTGACGTCATAAACCATTGGAATACTTCGTATACATTGCGACTGGTAAATTGCATGAACAAGAAAACTCTTCATGACCTGTTAGAAGAATGGCCAATTCTATTAACGGAGAACAGTTACTTGCTAGTGCGTATAAAACAGTTTCTTTTATAATTTTTGTTTCATTGGTCGCAATATAATTCAAAAAAACCGGACTGTTTAACGTTTAAAGATATAATACAAACATAAATGATTAATTCCGTAGATTGAACAGGATTTTTGCCAAAAATATAAAGAGCAAGATCAACTCTTGATACGCAAGTGGAATGATTATTTTAACGCCGTACTATCTTTAAATAGGAAATATCTTAGTCAATCAGATGAATTACTCTTGGAGGTCCTGAAGAATGGAAACCTAACTCAGAGTTAGTACCTAAATAAGATCGGGCCCATATTTGTGTGCAATGTATATTTACTTATTTATATGCATTGTATTTTATTTGCAGATTCTCAGAATTTTATTCAAATTTCCCTTCTCGCGGCATTAGTACCGCCGAAATCTAACAAAATTTCCATTAAAAAACAGGGAAGGAGAACCTATTGAAAGCCTTCCACCGTTGAAAGTAGGGAAGGAATTATTTTACTTGTCACGGTAATAAAAATAAAAATAATAATTATTACGATTATAATAACAATAATAAAACAATAACAATTATTATATACTGGCAATTCAAGAGTAACATTAATAGTATAATAGCGCCATTAGTAATGATGTAATTAATAATAATATAGTTAATTTTTATTAATTATAAAAGAATTGTAATTAATATTATGACATAAAGTATAGTAATATTTAAATATAAATTATTATGTGTAGGTTCCCGGAGATATTCAAGAGGTTGTACGGCAAAGAACTGAAAAATTATATCAATTCGGGCAGACGGTTCAGCCATTCGTAGTAGTTGTTGGGGCAGAAGTAACTTCCATCGAGAAAGTCTATCTGTGCATCGATGAACGACTTATAGAAATACCTTCTGTGTTAAAAGCCCTGGACGTGGCGTTCAAAACGTTTATTTCATACAACGTACGGTATCCACTAGAAAGTGACCACTTGTGGTACCTACTACAATGGGGTGTTTATGGTATTGAAACCGCTTTCGACGACAAAATACCGTCAATTTGCAATTTAGTTAACAAATTACAAAAACAAGTATAAGGAACGTGAATAACAGCAGCATGAAAATATTTCGGTTAATAAAGCACTTATAATAATACTTATAATATACTTATAATAATACTTATAATACTTATAATAATACTTATAATATACTTATAATATACTTATAATAATACTTATAATATACTTATAATATACTTACTTATAATAATAATAAAGCATTACTTATAATAAAAAATTATGGATTGCAAAATTTGTGGGCTAATTATTCGCGGGGAGAGCCAACAGTTATTAGGTCATATAAAATGTTTGCACCCGATGGAAAATGAATATACGTGTATCCATAAAAAATGCATGCGCAAATTCGTAACTGTTTCTTCATTAAAAAAACATGTCCGCATATGCACATTTAATCTCGGCAGTACAAGCAATGTAAATAATACTCACCACGATATCGTTTCAAATAGCCCTTCCGAAACTTTTGGCTATTTGCAATCTTGCAGTACGGATGCACAGTCTAATGTTATTGAATCTCCAAAATCACTCGAGACTGGCATACATGAATCAATATTAAAATTTATTGGGAATTTATATAGTGAATCATCAATTGCAAAATCTACGGTTCAAAAAATTACGGATCAATTGTCGGAAACTGTAAATGATGTCCTACAGGAAGTTAAGCAGAAAGTACAAAAGGTGTTACCAATAGAATTTCATGTACAAGTTAAGGATTGTTTTGACGTATCGTTTCTCAGGGATTTGAATACAGAGTATAACCGAATATGCTATTTGAAAAAATGCAAACATTTTATATCACCGGAATCATTTATTATTGGAGAGATGTCAAATAATAAAATAGAAAATGGAAAAAGTGTTTTAAAAATGACAAAATGTGAAGGTCAAATCGTACCAATGCGGAAAGTTTTGAAGTCATTTTTAGAATTGCCAAACGTTTATGAAACTATAACAGCCTATATTGAGAAAGAATCTTCTTGCACAGATGGAAATTATTCAAATTTATTTCACGGTTCTCTTTGGAAAAATATAAAAAGTAATTTCCAGAATAAAATATTGATCCCCTTGTTTGTATATTATGATGATTTCGAAACAGGAAATCCGTTGTCGTCTTCAGCCGGTATCCACAAAGTTGGTGGAATGTATTATTCTGTTGCAGCAATACCTTCCGCATTTTCGTCAACTTTAGACAATATACATCTCGGTCAATTAATTTATAGTTCTGACCGATCAAATTTTGGAAATGAGAAATGCTTTTATCCAATTATACAAGAATTAAAATTTCTTAGCGAGACAGGCATTTTGGTTTCCATAAACGGTCAGGAAAATCGCGTATACTTTACAATGTTTGGGTTACTTGGTGATAATTTAAGATTAAACGGTCTTCTCGGTTTTACCGAGAGTTTTTCAGCACAGTATTTTTGCCGAATATGTCGTGCATCGAAAACTGAAACTTCCCAACAATATATAGAGTGTGCCGATTATTTAAGAAATACAGAAAATTACGAAGCTGATGTGATTAATTTAACTGGTGGCGTTAAAGAACGATGCATTTTTAATCAAATACCGAATTTTCATAATGTGATAAATTTAACGTGCGATATTATGCATGACCTTTTTGAAGGGGTGTGTAGATATGACATGGCAGAAATTATTGGCCACATTATTGAAATGAAATATATTTCATTAGACCAATTAAATGATAGATTACAGTATTTTATTCACACCGATGTTGATAAAGGGAATAAAATATCTTCGATAAATTCTAGGCACATTAAGAATGGTTGCCTTATTACGACTTCTGCAGAAATGTCGTATTTAATTTGTTACTTCGGAATGATCGTCAGTGACGTAATTCCTGAAGACGACGAGGTCTGGATTTTATACCAAACATTATACGATATTGTCAATATAGTTACAAGTAGAATTATTTCAGAAAAAGAAATCACACATTTACAGCAATTGATTAAAGAGCACAATAGGTTATATATGACGTTATTTAATAAAACACTAAAACCGAAATATCATTTCTTAATCCATTATCCAAACATTATTCGTCTCATGGGCTCTTTAAAAAATTTATCTTCAATCCGCTTTGAAGCGTATCACAAAATATGTAAGACATATGCCCGAATTGTAGCTTCACGCAGAAACCTATTGTTAACATTATCCACAAAACTGCAATTACAATTTAGCTATCGATTATTAACTAAAAAAGGCTTCACTACATCGGTAAATGTAGGTCGCACTATTGGGAGATTGCCTTATTATTTAAAACCTGAAATACTCTCAAAAGTTTGTTCGGAAGAAGATTACGAAGTATCATGGATACAAATTAATGGAAAAATGTATAAATCAAATTACAATATACGTTTAGGCATAAACGATGACGATAATCCGGTATTTGCAACAATTGTATCCGTAATAATATCTTATAATAATAATAGCGTTTATTTCACGTATAAGATTTGTGATACACTAGGTTTAAATAGTCATGCTAAAGCATACGAAATTAGATTACAAGGACACGAAATTAAGAAAATTCAAGTGTACAAAATTGACGAAAACTACAACAATGTACCACCCGTATATGCAGCGCATACGACATCCGGCGGTCGCTGCATGATTTCCGCCAGACATTAGTATCATGTATATTATATAAAACAATATTTAAATAAAAAAACATTTCAAAATAGTTCATGTGTTCTCAATAAAATGTATACATTCAATTACATGTTCAACATTTTAGGTCATCATATATACACTTTATAATGCAAGCTTATATATATATATATATATATATATATATACCGGGTGTCCCAGACCACCCGTCCCACCCGATTTTTTCGTAAACGCGACATTTTAAAGAAAAATGTTTCAGACAAAAGTTGTAGGGTTTTAAAAGATCTATTTACTGATTTTATCAGTTTGACCTTGGATGGCGTCGCCAAGGTCAGATCAAAATAACATTAACTTTTTTAAATAGGACACCTCATTTTTGGTTCCAGAATCTAATAGCTGGTGTCAAGACCTTTCCAAAACACTATAAGAAAGTTTATTTTTGTTGAGTACTTTCCGAGTTGTGAGGCTTGAAAGTTACGGTGTACTGTTACCTTCAAGCGTCATAACTCGGAAAGTCCTTAACCAAAATAAACTTATTTATAGTGTTTTGGAAAGCTCTCGAAATCGACTACAAGAAAATGCAATGAAAAATATACCTGTTTCAGACCACCCGTCCCACCCTTTTAAAACGTAGGGATGTGCTTGTACAAAAAAATGGCTCAGACAAAATTTGCATGATTTCGAGGGATCAACCTGATGATGATCTTGAATTCGACCTTGAGATCGATCTTGGGCATAAAGGTATAAGTCAAAGTAACATTTTTAAAATGTAAAAACGAAATAATCGGTGCCGCCTGTAGGTATTAGCGTTACCTAAGGTGTACCACGTGTAGGTAACAAGATCGTACTTACACCTTATCGGGGTGCTTTTTTAAGGTGATTCCCCTCGCCGTCACCTTTGTCGGGGTGCTTTCATAAGGTGGTTCCCCTTGCCGTCACCTTTGTCGGGGTGCTTTCATAAGGTGGTTCCCCTTGCCGTCACCTTTGTCGGGGTGCTTTTTTAAGGTGGTTCCCCTCGCCGTCACCTTTGTCGGGGTGCTTTCATAAGGTGGTTCCCCTTGCCGTTACCTTTGTCGGGGTGCTTTCATAAGGTGGTTCCCCTTGCCGTCACCTTTGTCGGGGTGCTTTTTTAAGGTGGTTCCCCTCGCCGTCACCTTTGTCGGGGTGCTTTCATAAGGTGATTCCTCTTGCCGTCACCTTTGTGCATACGCATGTTGTTCAGTCTCGATGTTCAAAATGTCCACCACGTGCATTTATACAGGCTGTTACCCTACTTTGGAAATCATCCGTCGCCCGACGAATTTCGTCAGTATCTAGAGACTGAATGACTTGTCGAATTCTGTTTTTCATATCTTCTGCAGTCGTAGGTCGTTCGCGGTATACAAGGTCTTTTATTCGTCCCCACAAATAATAATCTAAAATTGTAAGGTCCGGTGATCGTGGTGGCCAATTATGTGGACCATGTTTACCTATCCATCGGCCGCGAAATATGCGGTTCAGTTGATGACGAGCAATGACAGACGTGTGGGCGGGACATCCATCCTGTTGAAACCACATATTTAGACGTAATTGGAGTGGAATATCTTCAAGTAAACGTGGAAGTTCGTTTTCGAGTAAATCGGCGTATAAAAAACGGTTTAAATTCTCTTGAAAGAAAAATGGTCCCACGATATGCGTATCAACAATTCCGCACCAAACATTGACTTTCCAGATACGTTGATGATCCATTTCTCGATACCAATGTGGATTCTCTTGTGCCCAATAACGAAAATTATGTGTGTTTATTTCGCCGTCACTTTTAAAGATGCACTCATCAGAAAATAAAATACTTCTATGGAAATTAGGTAATTGTTGAGTAATCCAATTACAGAATATCAGTCTTTGTCTATGATCGTTCATGGCCTGGTGAAGTGACATTCGATATGGATGGAATGAATTTTCACGAAAAATTCGACTGATCGTGCTTCGACTTATTCCACTATCTCTTGCTCGTCGCTTTAAAGAATCATTCGGGGTTACAAAGGCAGATGCAATTACATCAGGTGCTCTTACTGAACGAACTGATCGATGAATTTGCCTTCCCTTATTATGATCCGGCTGAACAATACCTTTTACAATTATTCGACGTTGTAAGCGACTGAAAACTTTGCGCGAATGTGGTGTATGATCGGGATATTCATTTCGCCACATTATTTCAGCTGCTCGAAAACTTCCAGCTCTACCCAAAACTGACATCATTAACGCAGCTTCTTCGTTCGGGTAAGGCATAACTACAAATTACGCTTACGACCGGGTTGCTTATTAGAAAACGTGAATTGGTGACGAGTTGCGTAATATTATGAATTCTAAGCAATGACTTTTAGGAGTGGTATGTAAGGGTGCTTTTTCGTGAAAATTACTTTATTGCTACAATAATCAACATTAAATGAAGATTAATATTAATAAATCAAGAATAAACGGCATCATAGAGCTGTACCGAATGTTAGAGATCTCGGTAATTAGGTATCTTCAAAACTCTACGCGTAGGACTATAGGTACACGCACCGGCAGAAATGGTGTCTCTCGACGCTAGCGCTCGGCTGCCGCACACACGCGGAGCCGCGCTCGTACGTGTGTCTAGGCTGCGCGGCGACGATCGGGGTGCGGGCGGAAAGTGGTGGGGGGCTTTACGATAGTGCATCCTCCTCGGTCGACGCTGGGTCGAGAGAGAAAGCATTATTCGACGTGATACCATGGGCGAAGTCGGTGTCCTCTGCTTATATTTTTCATTGCATTTTCTTGTAGTCGATTTCGAGAGCTTTCCAAAACACTATAAATAAGTTTATTTTGGTTAAGGACTTTCCGAGTTATGACGCTTGAAGGTACACCGTAACTTTCAAGCCTCACAACTCGGAAAGTACTCAACAAAAATAAACTTTCTTATAGTGTTTTGGAAAGGTCTTGACACCAGCTATTAGATTCTGGAACCAAAAATGAGATGTCCTATTTAAAAAAGTTAATGTTATTTTGATCTGACCTTGGCGACGCCATCCAAGGTCAAACTGATAAAATCAGTAAATAGATCTTTTAAAACCCTACAACTTTTGTCTGAAACATTTTTCTTTAAAATGTCGCGTTTACGAAAAAATCGGGTGGGACGGGTGGTCTGGGACACCCGGTATATAATTACAAACGTCGAGACGCGGATTTCCAGCAAAATGAAATTATTTACTATTAAAAATATTTAATTGATGCAAAAAGATATTATTTTGCGCCAAATTCGAATTTATTACCTAATAATAAATCTTCCGTTAATGTAACAAAATATACTTTTGTGCCAAAATTATATTCTTTAAGTATTAAGAAATATTCAATGATGCAAAAAGATATTCGTTCGTGCCAAAATTATATTCCTTAACTGTTAAGAAATATTCAATTGATGCAAAAAGATATTCGTTCGTGCCAAAATTATATTCCTTAACTGTTAAGAAATATTCAATTGATGCAAAAAAGATATTCGTTCGTGCCAAAATCAGATTCATTAACTATTAAAGTACGTTAATTTGGGGCAACAGAATATTCACTATTATCACAAACCAACGATTGCATTGATTTAACAAAATATTCGATTCGCCGTATCCAACAATGCCATTTATTATCTGTTAACGAGTTTTATTTGGTCCAAGGAAACCTTTTTCTCAGTGTACAATAAATATTACAAGTTTAACAACAGTACGAATTAATTATATTTAAGTTCCACCATTATGGGTAATTTTAAAAATTAGTATAAACTGTTATTTTTTTCATACTTTTAAATACGGCACGATATTCAAAGAAAGTGTGCTGCTGATTATTTATTGCAGTTCTAACAGAATATTTCTCTCTATGATCATTAATTTAAGCACAATTACAGCAGCAACATATTTTTTAATATGAGCTTTTATATTTTTTTCTTATAATAATGTATTAAATTACATTTAATAACATTACTTATAGTCATAGTAACAATGTGCTATATTATTACGTAAATATTTATAAATGAAAACTGTCGCTAGAACAAGAATAAATTATAATCAGCATGATACAATTTATCCGAATGTTTTACCGTGCTTAATATGAAAAGTGTACAGAAATGGTAATAGTTTAAATTTTTTACTTGAAATTACACATAATGGTGAGATTCAAGTAGTATTAATTAGAACTTGTTTAAAGAGATAATATTTACTGTGTTCTTGTACTTTAGAGAGAGATGTAATGCTATATTCGCGAAGTTACATTATTTAACTTTTGGTTTTTCGCTATAAAAAATGCTATAAATATTACAAAGAACAAAATACTTAATAATCGTGATTGCGAGTGTATAGCGTTGACGCGTACTACGGCGTGGTGCGCGGGCATGAGAGAGCGATGCGGTGCCAAGCTATCCTTCCCCTCACCACTTACCGTCGCGGCGTCACCGACAGTCGGGCCATGGTGGGCGGTCCGACGGCTCAGGCGAGCGACCGCTTGTCTCTTCGTGCGCTCTTATTCGGCCGACTTTAATATTTTATTACTCGAAAGTTATTGCAAATATCGCAAAATGGTATTAAACTTTTTGATTTATCACAATCTCTTCTACCTCATCGTGATAATATGCATACTCGTACATTGCTTTGGGACATCTTGTATATCGACCGAGCCAAGCAAGATAATGACACGTTTGGAGAGGCGACTAACATTCCTCAAATTTCGAGTGCAGTCACTAACAGTTCGTTCACACATAATCCACAATGCAAAGTAGGTTCATCTGAAAATCACAATAATATAGTAATAATGAAAAAGCAAAAAATTCACTTTCAATTCGAAACGTATTCATTTTCTATCTTTATCTTTTTTTATTATTGCGTGTTAATATGCTATGTTGATAAAATAATAATAATTAAAATTAAATAAGAAACAGAATTATTTTGTCTAATAAGTAGTAAAGAATTGAGAATTGTAATGAAATCAACGCATAGGTTTTAATACAAACAGATCTTGTTACAAACTTTGTAAAGAAGCTAATAAAGAATTTTTTCGTACCTTTACACTTAGTAATAGGTAAGAGAGAATCTTTTATAAGTTGCAAGAGAAAATTATCCCCCAGAAATTCATGGCCGTTGATAACTAGACCATACAGTTTATTCTAATAATATAATATAAAAAATATAAAACATTGCTTTATGACTATTTTAAGAATAATAATAATATTGTTTATTATTTTATTCGTTATTCTTACCGAATAATGACTGCCTACCGCATTCCATAAACTGTCTTTCTTAGAAACGAAATTGTTCTAAAATAATATGATATTATTGTTAGGGCTGGCGATTTACAGTAGAGCCTCTGTGCGCGCTCGATCGTAGATCGTTGCACTTCGTTCTTCGGATAGAGGGATGAAGGATAAAAGAGACGAACAAAGTAGATGCCAGTACTCGTCTCGCACGAGACGATAAAGATCGTGACAATTACGGGGCGTAAGAGATCGAGATCGACAAAATAATTGTTATGCGAATTTACAAGTGTCAAACTGTCAAACTATATTCACAAATATTCCCACAATTATAAGTAATTATAACCAGAATGGTATAATCTTTAGATTTGACACAGTTTTACGCCACGTGGCAATAGTGCGCTCAAAGAAATCTCGCCATCGTAGATCGCAATGGCGGGCGCCGAGAGATCTCACCACCGGAGATCTTATGCACAAATTTCTACCACACGTGTGAGATCGCGGAGGGCGTGTTTATGAAAATCACTACTGTTCAATTCTCACCAACCGGAGAATCTTCAGAGCGACAGCGGCCAGCGCGAGTTCGTTGCCACGTTGTAACTTGATCACGATATTGACGCATTACGCTCTCAAATAAAGGCGGACACGAACCGGTTCGGAGCACACGAGTGTTTGCTCTGGCTTCTTCCTCACTCGCGAGATTGCACTGTCGATTGACTTGATCACTAAAACTGTTACTCGGGTGAGTATAGCCTTGCGACCGTAATCTTAAAAAATTGGCAAGTTATTGCAAAACTTGAACACGGCCAGGATGCGTGTTGTTGCTTCAAAAGGTCGAAGAAAAAGAAGGATGAAGAAGTTGGAAACGAACAACTCGCGTCACAAAATCCGCGCAGAAAACGGGAACCGCGAGCGTTTCCTTCCCGAATATCCTTAGCGCCGCGGTGATATATGGAGTGATTTATTGATTTCACGAGAAGATCCCTCCAGGGAAGTGGTGCCACGAAGAATGAGACCGTACGCCACGATTTCATTTTTCGTTTCGAAACAGCCTCCCATATCCAAAGTTGTATTATCCAAATTCTTTAATATCTGAAGTTCTATTATCCGAATACTTAATATCCAAACGTTCTACTATTTGAATGTTATAACATATTGTGAAATTTTTATTTTATTTTCTCAACGTAAAGAACTTAAGTTTTTTTGAATATATAACATCCTTTTTATTAAAAATTTAAATTTTTGTTTGAATAAATAAAGTTTAATATAAAAATGTATTTATTCTATTATCCGAAAATTCCCTTATCCAAACAATTTTGTCTCCCTATTATTTCGGATATGGGAGGCTTCACTGTACTTCAAAAATTCGAAACTTCGAAAGAATTTGTATAAAGCTGAGTATACACTTAGCAATCGAACACTGAACAAAAAGCAAATTCGAACGTTCGTTTTTATCATTTAGTAAATGTATACGTTAAAATGCGTGCAAATAAAACGTTCGATTCGTATTCGGCTCGATTCACTCATGAAGCGATACATCAAAAAAAGTTCGTGCGCGATATAAACGTTTATAAATGTGTTCGCAGCTGTTCGTTTGGTGTTCACTTGCTAAGTGTGTACCCCGCTTTACATCAACAAAAACTTCTCAGGTCGCGGGGCACATGTTTTTCAAAGCTTCAAAATTTCATTCTAATGTTATTCGAATGTCACTTATAGTATAAGAACTTAATCTTGCATCTATGCACTTTCTTATTTGTTGATGCAAAATTTCGAACAAATTTATTTTAAAGGCTGTAACATTTATGTCGTTCTCTATACCCTCTATATTTTGGAAAAAATGTTGTTGTTTCGAGACGGAAAATGAAACCGCGACGTACGGTCGCATTCTTCGCGCGCCTTGTCTAAATCGCGGGATGGCGCCACCTCCCCGAAATTATCTTATCGCGAAATCGATAAATCACTCAATAAATCACCGTGGCGCTAAGAACATCCGGAAAGGAAACGCTCGCAATTCCCATTTTCTGCGCGGATATAGCGACGCGAGTTGTTCGTTTCCGGTTTCTTCTTTCTTCTTCTTTTTCGACCTGTCGGAACAACACCACGCATCTTGTGCGCAAGTTTCCGATTACTTGTCGGTCCTCTAAAATCGTAATCGTAAAGCAGTGCTTACGCGAGAAATTGTTTAGTGTCCTATTTCATTGACAGTGCGATTTTGTGAGTGAAAAAGAAGCCGGAGCAAACACTGTGCTCCGAACCGGCTCGCGTCCGCCGTCGTTCGAAGTCGTCACGCGTCGACATCGTGATCACGCAGCAACGCGGCTGCGAACGCGCTCCAGATGCTGTCGCTCTGAAGATTCTCTGTTTGGCGAGAATCGAACAATAGTGACTTTTATAAATATGCTCTTCGCGATCGCACGCGTGGTAAGAATTTGTACATAAAATCTCCGGTGGCGAGATCTCTCGGCGCGCACCATTGCAATCTACGATGGCGAGATCTCTTTGGTCGCCATTACCACGCGGAACTGTATCGCATTTAAAGCTTATACCACTTGGGTGATCATTCTGTATACTTGTGAAATTATATAAATATATTTGACGATTTGACACCCGTGAGTTCTCCGAACAATTATTTCCCCGATCTGGATCTCCTGCGCCCAGTAATTGTCGCGATCCTTATCGTCTCGTGCGAGACGAGTACCAGCGCCCACTCTATTCGTCTCTCTCATACTTCATCCCTCTATTAAAAAAAAAAAACGAAATGCCGCGATCTACGATCGAGCGCGCACAGTTGTAGATTTAAATAGCCTTACCTCTGATAAGGTATTTCCTTGCCAATCAAAACGCAGTATTGATCTGCAAAAACGGAACTCTGTCTTAGTCATAAATTAATAAGATTAAACGGTACATAAAATTATAGATCTGAATATTTCATAAATAATCAAATAGTTAATTTTTTATAAAAAAATTTTGTATAATAAAAGTATTTTCTCACTTTAATTCTATATTTTATTTTAATGAAATTTATATTTTGATTTTTATAGTAAATTAATATTAAGAAAAACGTGTGTGTAAAGTTGGCATATCATTTCAAAATTCCACATTTCAAAATGTGGAAACTCACAAAATGTTGAGAGTTCTGGCTTCATTTACAATAGTTCTATAATTCCCCTGATAAAACAAATAGTTTTGGCTTTTAAAGCGAAAAAAACGCATAGGACAAAATGAGACGCCAGGTTCACGCAGTCTCAGTTTGTCCTGTGTCATTTTCCAGTACAATTCTTGTAGGATTTTAAAAGATTTATAGTTCTAGATGGGTTCTAAAAAGAGTTGTAGCGTTTAACATAGTTTATTTAAATTTTTTTTAATTATTACATTTTATTATTACATATGTTACGTCTGGCGAGAAAATTTTTATTTTCCCGGGCCATCCGTACTAATAATAGCCTAATTAGAATCCGGAAACATCCTCCGATCAGTTGGACAAATCCCGCATCAGTATCATAAATCGATATCGCTCGATTTCAAATCTCACTACGGCTTGGCTACATCGCAGTGCCGCCCCCTCGACGCGCAACACCCGCAAGCGTCCATCGGCGCGAGACAAACATCGTGCGCGCCGACCCCTCGGCTCACGACCCCCTCTGATACCGACAAGCTCCGCGCGTTGGAATTCTGTTCATCTTTCTAATTTAATATAAAATATTAAGAACGGCAAATTTATAATTATCGAAACGTGATCCACTCATGGACGCTTTCCACGGCTGCGCCATGCAACTCCGATCGAAACAACTCTAAAATCACGGCCAATAAAAATACCAAATAAATTTGAATCAATTAATCTCTTACGAACGATAATAAAACCTTAACTTTTTATACGTAAAACTACTGTATGTGCTTAGCTATCGCCTCGCACACTCTCAATTCTAATATAAATTCTATTAAATTCTATTAATTTTCTGAGCACTGGATTTCGCGTCGGGGTTTGGTATGCGGTGCCCCCGCGAGTCGCGATCCCCGGAGAAGTCTACAAGCGCTCGCGCGATATAGGCGCAAGCCGCGCGGTCGCGGAACGGGGCGGGCTTCTAAGGCCACACGTTACGAAAAACTATTGCTCCGAATTTTCCGCGAACCTGAGGAATCGTCCCGCGACACCTCTTGCCCATATCCTTGTCTATATAAAGAGCGAAATCGGAGCTCGAAATTCAAATCAGTCTTGTTGGTCGAGTGAGATTCGCTGCCATCGGCGACCGCCAACGTTCAAACCTCTAGGTACGATCTCAGCGACGGGAGGGTTTTACTCCTGACGAAGACGTTGGTCTTCGGGGTGGCCCCAGTCGGATCGCTTCTTTTCCTCTCCCTCCTTCCCACCAGAAATCCTGAGGGTTGAACCACACCTAGCATTAGCTAGAGTGTAGCCTTACTTGTTTCTCTGCCTCCCTCCCTTTCATCCGAGCGTTGGAGAAGACTCGCGAAAGCGACTCTCCGACGTCTCCCCCCTCTCCCACTCCTACGGCGTCGAAGAAGACTCGCTAACGCGACTCTTCGACACCGTCCTTCTTCCTTTCCTATCACGTCGAGGAAGATTCGCTAGCGCGACTCCTCGACGCATTCACCGTCCCCTCTCTTCCCATAGGTGGAATAACATCCACCTCAAGAGGGGCGTTCTAACGGGTGTCCACTCCAACCCAGCGGATTCGTCTCTCATAATGTATACTCAATCATTAATTTATCTTACTAAAATTCGAAGATTTTTTATACTGAGCTCTCTCTCTCTCTCTCTCTCTCTCTCTCTCGCGTTAAAGTCGTCTCTTCAGAAGATAAGTCATCGGTAAGTCATCGGCTTCCAGAGCGTTGTCAGAATAGAGTAAGTATCGAGTATTTAAAAAAATTTTTTTTTTATTAAAAAGTTATTTTTTTATAAAATAATTCCTTAATTTTGATAATAAGGTTGATATGGAAGATTGCCAGGATTCTGACGAGAGTACTAATAATAATAATGATGATGATTCAGAAAATCATGAGAAAGTTGAAGAAGAGGAAGAGGAAGAAGTAAGAAAAAATTTTTTTGTAGATGCACCAAAGGTAGGTGTAATATTGATATGTGTGGCTGCCTCAAAAGAGGCAAAAATTGCACTGATAAATGCGAGTGCAATCCAGAACGTTGTCAGAATAGAGTAAGTATCGAGTATTAAAAAAATTTTTTTTTATTAAAAAGTTATTTTTTTATAAAATAATTCCTTAATTTTGATAATAAGGTTGACATGGAAGATCGCCAGGATTCTGACGAGAGTACTAATAATAATAATGATGATGACTCAGAAAATCATGAGAAAGTTGAAGAAGAGGAAGAGGAAGAAGTAAGAAAAAAATTTTTTTGTAGATGCACCAAAGGCAGGTGTAATAATGATATGTGTGGCTGCCTCAAAAGAGGCAAAAATTGCACTGATAAATGCGAGTGCAATCCAGAACGTTGTCAGAATAGAGTAAGTATCGAGTATTAAAAAAATTTTTTTTTATTAAAAAGTTATTTTTTTATAAAATAATTCCTTAATTTTGATAATAAGGTTGACATGGAAGATCGCCAGGATTCTGACGAGAGTACTAATAATAATAATGATGATGACTCAGAAAATCATGAGAAAGTTGAAGAAGAGGAAGAGGAAGAAGTAAGAAAAAAATTTTTTTGTAGATGCACCAAAGGCAGGTGTAATAATGATATGTGTGGCTGCCTCAAAAGAGGCAAAAATTGCACTGATAAATGCGAGTGCAATCCAGAACGTTGTCAGAATAGAGTAAGTATCGAGTATTAAAAAAATTTTTTTTTATTAAAAAGTTATTTTTTTATAAAATAATTCCTTAATTTTGATAATAAGGTTGACATGGAAGATCGCCAGGATTCTGACGAGAGTACTAATAATAATAATGATGATGACTCAGAAAATCATGAGAAAGTTGAAGAAGAGGAAGAGGAAGAAGTAAGAAAAAAATTTTTTTGTAGATGCACCAAAGGCAGGTGTAATAATGATATGTGTGGCTGCCTCAAAAGAGGCAAAAATTGCACTGATAAATGCGAGTGCAATCCAGAACGTTGTCAGAATAGAGTAAGTATCGAGTATTAAAAAAATTTTTTTTTATTAAAAAGTTATTTTTTTATAAAATAATTTCTTAATTTTGATAATAAGGTTGATATGGAAGATCGCCAGGATTCTGACGAAAGTACTAATAATAATAATGATGATGACTCAGAAAATCATGAGAAAGTTGAAGAAGAGGAAGAGGAAGTAAGAAAAAAATTTTTTAATCTTTTTAAATTAATATATTTATTTTATTTTGTTTTGTTTTTACAGATTTTTCGTCCTAAAAGGGTTCTTTTAAGAACCCCACAATGTATTAAAAAATAAAAGTGTATATAACAAATTTAACATTAAATTTTCCTGGGCGCGGTGGTAGCTGTACAAAATTTGTAATTTTGCTTTAGTTATTTTGTTCAACGATTTTTTTACCACCGCCAATTGTATAATATAAAATATTTGTATAAAGTGATTTATAATTTAATTATAAGAATTGTGTAATAACTAATTTATAATTTTTGTCACGATATAAACATCGCCGTGAAAAATGAAAAATTAAATGTAATCTACATGCTGATTTGGCAATCCTTCTCACTGATTCGATCATGCATTTCCTCAAGGAGCTATGGGTAGAAGAAAGGCACACCGCGCCTACGCGGGCGGACGAAAACGGTTCTTCCGTAAGATGATCCGAGAACTCAACGCTGCGGGCGAGTTTGACCCTTCAGTTTTCCCGCCTCCGCGGCTTAGCCCCTTGCCCTCTCCTAGAGAAGTGGACGAGGCTCTGGGCTACGGATCGTCCCCCAGGAGGTTCCCGGGAACTTGGGTAACTGCTCGCCTGTATCCCGCCCCCCGTTCTGGACGACGTAGTCGTCCCACAAGTAACTCCAATCAAGAGTGTTAGAGCGGAGTGTTAGACAGGAACCCGCGGGTTAACCCGGCCAAGGCATCCCCCGATCTTGTGCCGATTCGGGTCCCTACCAGGCCGCTGCCTCTCAGGCTAACCACGCAGAAGCCAGCCAATACAAGTCTCACGCGCAGAGGGCCCCGGATTATTGAGGACAAGGCCCCGTTCAAAGTCCGGAGGACCCCTTCGGGTTACTTCATAGTGTTATAACACGCGACAATCACTATATTGTTCAACTTCCTCATTACACATACTAAAAATATATATACATTTATATTCAACTATCGTGCATGCTCTGTCATTCATTTAACCCCACCCCAAGCTCAATCACGCATGTCCGACCTCCTTCGACTTTAGTAAAAAAATTCATTAAACCTTCCCAAATTCACTGCGTATTCATTACACAATTACATATATATATATATATATAAAAAAGTAACGCGAATTTTTAAATTTCGCGGGTTTGGAGAGTCCGACAGTCAAATTTTTTTTTTTGTTTATGTTGGTATACATGCCCCTGAAGTATGCTGAAATGTTGAGCTGTATTCATTTGTTCAGAGCAAAATCGATCCTTTCTCAATTTCTACCCGCGTTATTATTCAGAATATTGACTCAGAGCATTCCTCCCTGCCGCGTTGCTTCACGAAGAATATCACGCGTAAATACGCTCATGTTCGCGTGATTTGCTCCAAACTGAGCCAATCAGCGGGTTCCGCGCGCTACTGCCCGCCGCCAAAATCGCGGATCCTCGCTGCTCGCATTCCGAAGCGCGCCAGTCTTTCGCTATTCGGCGTGCAGACAATCTCTCGCTCTCGCTCAGTATCCAAGTTATTGTCTCGCGCATATCATTACTCTGTTGAAAATTCGCAGTTGAATAAAGTCAGTGCTTTACCTCTCTCTGCATTCCAGTCTTCTTTCTCCCATCCTTTCTTACTAAGCTTATCTTTAATTTCTCTGAACATTTTCTGGTTCGAGCCGGATCCGCGAGTGAGATCGATCGCGTATTCGCGCGCGGCCGTATCAGTGACTCCTATCTCGCTGCCGCTCAGACACTCGCGAGTTCGCGCCTATCTTCTAACTCTCAAACTCGACGGGAATCTCTTATCTCGTGTGACTGATCAGTTTCGGACTGAGTGACCTCCGAGAATTGTGACTTTGAGTGCTAATCGACTGTTCCGCTCCACGCAAGCGTCATGGCCGAGTTTGAGTCCACCGTCCTGCAGCAGAACGATATCTTCTATCGAATCAACCGCACGGTGAAGAACCTCAAAAAACGAAGGACAACCTGACTCGGCAGCATCTAGACGCCACGCTCGAGCTTCTCGATTCCAAATGGAGAAAGTTCGCTGACGCTCATTCGCTGTCCTTCTCGGTAAGCGAACGAAAGAGCTCGTTTCGCAAGTATTTTCAAGAAGACTTGTATGATCAGTGCGAGATCGCTTACGTCGACGTCAAAGCGGAAGTGCTTCGGATGCGCGATCGCGCGGCTTCGCCGTGTGCGTTAAATACTTCTCTTGGCAATGACATTTCTCGCCTTGTCTCTAGCACCGCGCGATCTCTCCCAAAAATCACGCTTCCGAAATTCTCGGGTGATTACCAGTCGTGGACGTCATTTCGCGATCTCTTTCAATCCATGGTCGGCTCCAACGACGACATTCCTGCGGTGGAGAAATTCCATCATCTCAAGAGCAGCCTCATTGGGGATGCCGCTCGGCATATCGCGAACGTCCCGGTTATCGCCGATAATTTCGGTCCAGCGTGGGATGCTCTCGTAGCCCGGTACGAGAACAAACGTGCTATCGTTAGCGCTCATTTGGACAAGTTTTTCGCTATCGCCCTAATCGCGCGCAAATCGGTCAGTGATTTAAAAGGTTTGGTATCTACCGTTAAAGAAGCTCTCGGTGGGCTCGGAGCTCTCGGCGCGCCTATCGATTCGTGGGATTTCATCTTGGTTCACTTTATTACTCGTCGACTCGATCCCGAGACGCGCGAGGCGTGGGAGCTGCGTCAAGGTACCGCCACGGATCCGGCAACATTCCGCGAGCTCGACGACTTTCTGGATGGGCGCATTCGCGCTTTAGAGGTGATCTCTCCCGGGAATTCCAGCAAGAATGTCAAGGCCGCTAAGACACTCGCTACGAGGCCCGCCTCGCGTGTTAACGCTGCCAACGCTTACTCGCTCAAGTGCTCCTTCTGTGACGGCTCTCACTTCATCGCCTCCTGTAACGTTCGCTGCCAAACCGACGGAGGACCGACGCGAGTTTGTTGTATCAAAATGCTTGTGCGCGAACTGCCTCGGCAATCACCGGTTAATCGAATGCAAATCCGCTAAACGATGTCGGCTCTGCGGTGGGCATCATCATACTCTCATTCATCGTGCGTCCGCGACCTCGAATGCTGCAATGCAGCCTGGTCAAAGTGCCGCAAGCGAGGCCTCACCCTCCGCTACAGCATTTGCGGTCGTCGCGGGCTCAGGCGCTATCTCGCTTCACGCGTCCGGTTGTCGCCTGGATGCGCCCGCGATGACGTTGCTGCCCACCGCTCGCGTCCGCGTGTTGAATCGCTCCGGGCAGGCAATTGAGGCCCGCGCTCTTCTCGATCTCGGCGCGGAGCTCATCCTTGTCCGTGAATCGTTCGCGCAGCTCCTGCGGTGTCCTCGTCATCGCGCGAGCATTCCTCTACTCGAAGTCGGATCCTTACCATCGTACACCACGCGCGGCGCACTTGCTCTCCGATTGCAGTCCTGCGTCGACCCCACGTTTGGGTTCGACGCTGCTGCTTACGTTGTGCCTCGCGTGATAAGGCGGGCGCCGGGAGAGGAGGTGGACCCAACTGCGTGGAGCCATCTGGGCAATCTGCCTCTGGCTGATCCAACCTGGTATAAACCTGGACCGGTGGACCTCATCCTTGGCTCGGACGTCCTTGGCCACCTATTCGGCGAAACCTTCCGGCGTGGTACTCCGCGACAGCCAGTCGCGCAGCATTCCAAGCTCGGCTGGGTAATATACGGCCCGTCTGGCGTGGTGCCGAATCTGTCCACGCCCACTGCATCGCCGTCGCACGGCACTAGCAATTGCCCAGAACGGGAGCTCGAGACTCTACTTCACCAATTCTGGACGCAGGAGGAAGTCGCAGCCACGTCTCAATCCGCACTCACGGAGGATGAGGCTCACTGCGAGGCGCATTTTCGTGACACCCACCGGCGCTCCGCATCAGGCCGATACATTGTCCGCCTACCGTTTAAAACCTCTGTATCATCTCTCGGTGGCTCTCGCTCGCGCGCGGAGCGTACTCTCAGCCGACTGCAACAGCGCTTCGCCTCCAATCTACGCCGATTTTCTCCAGGAATACGAGACTCTCGGCCATATGGTTAAGACGTCGCCAGCAGACACGCATTCTGGCTCGTCGTTCTTCCTGCCGCATCACGGGGTACTGCGACCCGGCAGTTCATCGTCCAAATTGCGCGTCGTTTTCAATGGCTCAGCACCTTCCTCGTCCGGGGTCTCCCTCAACGAATGTCTGCACGTCGGCCCAAAGCTCCAACAGGATCTCGCCGATGTCTTGCTCCGCTGGCGTCGGTACAACTTCGTGTTTCTCGCCGACGTGGAAAAGATGTACCGACAGATCGAGGTCCATCCACACGACCGCCATTTTCAACGGATTCTCTGAAGCAAGGACGGGCCACCCCAGGAGTATCTCTTGTGTATGGTGACCTATGGGTTGTCGTGCGCTCCGTACCTCGCCCTGCGCGTACTGTCGCAGCTCGCCGCCGATGACGGCCATCGATTTTCACTGGCCGCCCCAGTTTTCCAAAGTGAGATGTACGTCGACGACGTCCTGTCCGGCGCGGATACGCTATCTCTCGCGCAATCCAAGGCCGAGCAGTTGAACAGTCTGCTCATGGCGGGCGGTTTTCGCTTGCACAAATGGGTGTCAAACGATCCCGCCGTCCTTACCAAAGTCGAGGATGCTCGCATTGCGTCTACTGCACCAAGAGCTTTCTCGCTCGACGCATTGCCCCGGGGCTCTCGGTCTCGCCTGGAACCCTCGTGATGACTTCTTTATCTTTCAGTTGAACTTGCCGCGGGCATCCACCACGTTGACTAAGCGAGTGGTGCTCTCACGAGTCGCTCAACTGTTTGATCCTCTAGGGTGGATCGCTCCCATCATCGTCGTGGCGAAAATCTTTCTCCAAGGTCTGTGGAAGCTCCAAGTGCCGTGGGACCAGCCACTTCCTGCACCGTGGGCTCAACGATGGCTGGACTTCGAGGGGGAACTAAATGCCATCTCGTCTATCTCTCTCTCTCTCCCTGACTCGGCATCCATCCCTCCGCCTCCATGGAAATCCACGGGTTTTCGGATGCTTCGAACGCAGCCCTCGGAGCTGTGTTCTACCTTCGATGTATCACGATCGAAGGTCAAACAACGGTGTCACTGATCACCGGAAAGAGTAAGGTCGCTCCGCTCAAGCGTACGACGATACCGCGCCTCGAACTTTCTGCAGCCTTGCTTTTGTCTCGCCTTCTGTCCCGAGTCCGTACGACTCTTCAACTCTCGAGCACGCCGGCGCATCTTTGGACTGATTCCAGCGTGGTCCTGGCATGGCTGCAAGGCCACCCATCCAGATGGAGGGACTTCGTGGCGAACAAAGTCATCGCTATTCACGATCTCGCTCCCGACGCTTCCTGGCATCATGTCAGCGGGACCGATAACCCCGCGGACTGTGCTTCGCGGGGCCTCTCTCCTCGAGAGCTTCTAACGCATCGACTCTGGTAGGATGGCCCACCTTGGCTTTCCTCTCACCTCGCGTCCTGGAACACCGCAGCTCCGCCTCCGGATGGTGCCATCGATTTGGAGGAGCGACCGGCTCGACCGTGCCATGCGAATGTGGCTCGTCCAGGCGCTCTCTGGGAGCTCGTCTTCCGCTATACCAAGTTCATGCGCTTGATCCGTATCACTGCCTGGCTGTTTCGGGCTGCCGCTCGATTTCGACGACGCCTTCCCGACACCGACGCCCTCGCGCTCACACCGCAGAAAATAGCCGCTGTCGAAAAGTTCTGGGTGCTGCACAATCAAAGGGCACATTTCGCAGCTGAACTTGCCACTCTCTCTCAAGGCTTCGCGCTTCCTCGCTCACATCCGTTCCTGCCTTACTCCATTCCTCGATCCGGAAGGCGTCCTCCGACTTGGCGGGCGGCTTCAAAATTTTCAGCTCGATCCCGACGCTAAGCATCCCATCCTCTTGCCGCGCGATTCGTTTTTCTCGCACCTCATAATCGAGGAAACCCACAGCCGCACCCTACATGGGGGCGTCCAACTCGTCCTCGTCACTCTGAGGCGTAAATTTTGGATCCTCGGCGGTCGAGCTCCCATCAGGAAGGTCATTCGGCGTTGCGTCCGATGTGCTCGTTATCGGGCCGCCGCCGCGGAAGAACTTATGGGTCAACTTCCTCCTTCCCAAGTTACTCCTTCCCGGCCCTTCACCAACGCCGGAGTGGACTACGCCGGACAGTTCCTCCTGAAATCATGGCCCGGTCGCTGCGCTCGTCGTTACAAGGCCTTCCTGGTCCTTTTCGTTTGCATGGCCACCTCCGCCGTGCATTTGGAGCTCACCACCGACTATTCAACAGCTGGATTCCTGGCCGCCTTCAAGAGATTCTGCTCTCGTCGTGGGATCTGTGCCACACTCACAAGCGACTGTGGCACCAACCTCGTTGGAGCGGATGCGGAATTACGACGGATGTTCTCCTCCGCCTCCAAAGATGTGGGTGAGCTGGCTAACCTCTTAGCCTCCGACGGCACTCGGTGGATTTTCAACCCCCCCGCCACGCCGCATTTCGGCGGCAAGTGGGAAGCGGCCGTCAAATCGACCAAGTTTCACCTGAAGCGAGTTATTGGTGACACTCTCCTCACCTACGAGGAGTTCACCACCGTTCTCGTTCAAATCGAGGCCGTGCTCAACCCATCTGTCCAATGTCTGAGGACCCATCGGACATCGACGCGCTCACGCCCGCTCATTTTTTGACGGGTGACCCACTCACGCTAGTTCCAGAACCATCGCTCACGGACATCCCGCTCGGTCGACTCTCCCGGTGGCAACAGGTTCGACTTATGGTCGAACGATTTTGGCAGCGCTGGTCCACCGAATACCTTCAACGGCTGCAAGACGTTGCTAAATGGCAACATTCCTCCAGACAGATCAAGGTGGGATCCTTTGTCCTGATTAGGGACGAGCGTTATCCCCCTGCCAAGTGGCCACTCGGACGGGTCCTTGAAACGCACGCTGGCGCCGATGGACTCATCCACGTCGTGACCGTGCGCACGGCCACTTCGATCTTCAAGCGACCCATTGCAAAGCTCTGCCCGTTACCTATACCGACCAAAGCTTCCAGCAATGTTTAAACGCGCTTCGAGCCGGCCATTATCTCTACCGCAGGACGAGCTACTCATCCATTCACGTGTCGCGCTTCGTTTCGGCGTCTTGTCAGACCCCGAGGCGGGCGGAAATGTTCAGAGCAAAATCGATCCTTTCTCAATTTCTACCCGCGTTATTATTCAAAATATTGACTCAGAGCATTCCTCCCTGCCGCGTTGCTACACGAAGAATATCACGCGTAAATACGCTCATGTTCGCGTGATTTGCTCCAAACTGAGCCAATCAGCGGGTTCCTCGCGCTACTGCTCGCCGCCAAAATCGCGGATCCTCGCTGCTCGCATTCCGGAGCGCGCCAGTCTTTCGCTATTCGGCGTGCAGACAATCTCTCGCACTCGCTCAGTATCCAAGTTATTGTCTCGCGCATATCATTACTCTGTTGAAAATTCGCAGTTGAATAAAGTCAGTGCTTTACCTCTCTCTGTATTCCAGTCTTCTTTCTCCCATCCTTTCTTACTAAGCTTATCTTAAATTTCTCTGAACATTTTCGTGAACGTTTACTTTGTCTGTGGCAGCCGCTAAGGTTACACGTGTTTTTATGAGCTCGGCGATTTTCGTTTCTGAAAAAAAATGGATCAAAGAATTTGTACCAAATTTTGCGTAATAAATAACATAAAGTGTAACAAAGTGTGTGAAATGTTAACAAAGGCCTATGGTGAGTCTGCTATGAGTAAAACAAGAGTTTACGAGTGGTATAATCGTTTCCAAGATGGTCGTGAAGACGTTAAAAATGACGAACGCCAAGGACGCCCCAGCACATCAAGAACCGATGAAAACGTCGAAAAAGTGAAAGAAATGGTTATGAACAATCACCAAATCACAATCAGAGAAGTCGCTGATGATGTTGGCATATCAATTGGCTCATGCCATGACATTAAACGCCCGTATTTATGGAAAAACAATTCATGGCTTTTGCACCACGATAATGCACCTGCTCACACTTAATTGCTTGTTCGTGAATTTTTGGCCAAAAACAATACTGTAATGATGCCCCAGCCTCCATATTCGCCAGACATGGCTCTGTGTGACTTTTTCCTATTTCCAAAAATAAAGAGAACCTTAAAGGGCCGTCGTTTTACAAGCATAAATGACATTGAAAGCGCATCGCTGAAAGAGCTAAAGGCTATCCCAAAGATCGAGTTTGAGAAGTGTTTCGGGGATTGGAAGAAGCGCTGGCATAAGTGCATAATATCTAATGGTGACTATTTTAAAGACGACAACATTAATGTAGAGGAATAAATAAATATTTTTTTCAAAAAACGAAAATTCCCGGTATTTTTTGAACACACCTCGTATATATATATATATTGTGACGTGACATCCCGTTTGGCTGTCCGTCACAGGGATCGTAAGATCCGAGCGAGGAGCGCACGCTGCGGCTTTACGCCTCTCGGCTCGGAGACGGACGTGTCGGCGAGTGCGCTTATAATTCCGCGTTTTTGTTTTGTGTGCGTGTGTCCGTCCGTTAATTTTAGCGACGTTTGTCGGATCGGCGGCTAGCGCATATTCCTTTTTTTGTATCGACAAGATCTCACCCGACGAGCAGACTAGAAGAAGGAGGAGGCTGCCGCCACTGGAGACCTTCCGGACCGTGCGCAGGATCGCAGTAGCGCGCACGACAGGTGATCTCTCTTCATTTAATTATGTTACTTCTTACCGTCGCGCCTGTACGCAACAGTGAAGCCGCTGAAATTGCAGGACGCAAAGAGGAAAGGTCCGGCGTAGGAGATGTCGACACTCCGCGCAGATCATCGCGTAGGAGACTCCGAACGAGGAGCTGCGAGGGAAAGTTCCGGACGTGGTCCCGAGCGCGGGGGCACCGGACGTCGAAGAGTCCGTAGGGATAGCCGTCCGGCCTCGGGGAAACCACGGGAAGAGTCGCAAGCTGCCCGAAGACACCGACCTACCTCGAATTGCGCGCCGCGACGCGACAGCCTGATTAGAGGGTCGCGAGGACCGCGTTATCAGGCGGAACCAATAGCGCGGCGCGACGAACCCCCGTGCGTGGGGGCGAGAGATCCTGCGTGCCGCCTGCCGAATTTCCTCGCGCTATCGATCACTTCGCTGTGGATCGTCACCGGTGCGACATTAGGAGCCGAGACGACGGGAGCCGCTTTCGAAGCCAAGTCACATTCCCGCACGAGGACGAGTTCGGGCCCGGCCAGCGTCGTGGTGAGACGAACGAACTAGTGTAAAGCCACCGATTTCGCCGGCCGGATGAGTCGCGCGTGCGAGAGTCGCCTTTAGAATTCACGTTCGCCGTACAATCCTCCGCCGGAACGGGAACACGCTAGTGCTCGCGTTCGGTCCGCGTGCTCAACCGCCGTGCGCCTCATCCGACCAAGTCGCGTCTTGATCCTTTCGGTTCCGTTTATTGAGAGCGTCGCCGACACCACAGCCAAGTCGCGTTAATTGTGATGCATTCTTGTATGTCGTATGTAGTATGTATGCGTTTCTGTTGGGCGATGTCCGTTTTGTTCGGCGTACTTCCGAACGCTTGCTTCGTACCGAATCGCCATCATTTTGCGTGAATTGAGAGTGCGTGTGTAGAGTGACGAGAGTGCACGGTGTTTGTCTGCCGCCGCTCAGAATGGAATTGTGCCTCTCTCCGTTCGGTGAGCTCGTACCGACGACCGCGTGATATTTTCCGCTCGCGTCCGGGTCGCGAAACACCGTCGCCGAACCTTGTAAGTAGCGTGATCTATCGGAAATATATTGTTCATTTCTATCGGGCTGAAGCGTTGTCTCTAAGTTCCCTCTCTCTCCTCTGTCTCCTCGTCCGTCGCGAACCACCCCCTCTGCCAATTCCGTGGCTGAGCTACCGGTTAAAAGAGCCCGTTATTGCCCGTGACGAAGTAGAGTATTTTCGCGTTTCCTTTTCCGGTATGAATCGAGAGATCGGTCACGTTCCGATCTAAGAGTGGCACGCTCGCTCGTGCCTGGCGCCCAATCGTATCGACTAACTTCGCGCTTTTGATATGAGCGACTTCGCGATTACCGTGGCTGCCTAACTAGCGTCACGAGCAATTAACGCAGTTGCACCACGCTCGTGAGTGCGGTCGCAAATTTGGCGCCCAACGTGGGGCCCAGAGATGTTGGAAAGTAGAAATTCTGCAAGTATCGAGATTACGGGCGTTGAGAGCGAGAGGGCTTCTGCATGCTTTCGTATGGATTTATTGCATGTGGAAATTATTTCCTATCTGTGTGATTTATGTTTCTCTGGTGCATTTCATTATTGTGATTTCTGTTGTTGCTAATCATTTTTCTTTCAGCAGTGTGCATGTTATTTTTCACGTACTGATCTTAAGAATTCGAGTGGTCCTGGAATTTCGCGTGTTTTCCGCGTGAACGGTTCCGCGCGACGTCGCGTGTTGCCGTGCGCTGTGTGTGCGCGTCGACCTTGCGGCTGTCTCTCTCGCACTCGCGTGCGCGTTCGCGCGACGACGTTGTTTACGTTTTCGGGTATCTCTTTGTGATTGCCGTCACCGTTCTAGCTTGCTGAGAATTATCGCGCTTGGGCTGGCGGAATTTGGAAGGTATTCGTGTCAAAATATTCGTTCTGAGCCTTGCGAATTGTTGCGAGCAACCGTACCTTGACTTTCGGTCGCCCCGTCCTTGCGGGTCTCTTTCGTTCGCGTTAGCGTTGTGCGGTTTCGCGACACTCTTGCGCTATGACGACTTCGGAGGGAAAATCGCGTTACGGGTGGATTTACAAGCTATCGGAGGATCGTTTGCGGGAGGAATTGGCGCGTCGTGGACAGCTGAGCGGCGGGGATCTCGCGGCATTGCACGATCGCCTATTGCGTTACGAGATGGAACAGCCGATCGAGACCGCGTCGTTGCACGACGCTATCGAAATGCCGGCCATCCAACGACTACCCCCGCCCTCTCCGCCGATGCGACCGGACAGTCCGGGTGATCTCGCGATGGGCAACCTCCGCATGGGGGAGGACGACGACGCGATTCCCGCGCGCGCTTCCTCGAGTCGTGAGATGCTGCCGCTGCGCGGGGGCGGAGGACGGCCTCCACCTCCCGGCGGGCCGCAGCATTCGGTTACCGAGATTTTTAACATCTTACGAAAATGGAATTTGGCGTTCTCGGGCTCTCGCGGTAGCGACGCGGAAGCATTTTTAGTGCGTATTGAGGAGGGTCGCGCCTTACTGCCCGTTTCGGACGACGATCTTTTCCGGTGCCTGCCGTTCTTTTTATCGGGGACGGCGGTACATTGGTTCCGCAACCGACGCGCAGAATGGCGATCGTGGGACGACTTCGTGGTGGCATGGCGCGCGCGATTCGGCGATCCGGATTTTCAATTCGCGTTGCGCGACGAAATTCTCCGTCGTACGCAGGGGGAGCACGAGACCGTCGCCGATTATTTGACATGTATGCAGGCGTTATTCGATCGATTAAGCCCGCCGTGGACTCTCGAAGAACAATTAAACTACGCGCATCGGAATATGCTGCCGCGATTACAGATAGCGATTCGCCGGGACGAATTTAGAAGTTTCGCGTCGTTGGAATTACTGGCGTCGCGAATTGAGGTGAGCCACGATGCTGCCACCCGTTATCGCGCTCCACCCGCGCCGGAGCGATCTCTTTTTCCGGAATTAGCCTATCGCTCGCCGAAGAAGGCCGCGCGCGCGCCTGCGGTCGTCGCAGCGGGGGTCGCGACGGTGAGTCCCGGGGGGCGTAAGAAATCGGTGAAGCCAACTAGCACCACCGCCGCCGCGCAGACGGCCGCGTCGACGAGTACCGCCTCCGCAGACCCCGCCACCGCTCCCCCGCGTACCAGCACCGCTAAATGCTGGAACTGCGATAAAATCGGTCACATTGCGCGCGAATGCGGCGAGAACCGGCGGATGTATTGTTACCGTTGCGGTAAAACCGGCGTGACCGTGAAGTCGTGTGCCACGTGCGCGGGAAACGAGCCGGTGAGTCGCTAGGTCGGGTCTGCGCGACTCCAGTAGAATCGGCAGAGGCCCGATCACCAAATAACCTAGGCCATTTCGAACATTCGTACGGCACGTTTCCGATCGAGGGGCGCCCACCCCTCCGATATTTCCGCGTTCTCGTGGGGGGACATCCGCTCCTCGCGCTGGTTGACTCCGGGTCGAGCCGTACGATTTTCGGGAAAGACGGGATTCGGATAATACGACAGCTGGCCATTCCGACGCTCCGCGATCGAGATTCGCGGATACGAACTGCAAACGGTCAGATTGCCGCGATCGCGGGGGAGGCCGACGTGACGGTAGAGTTAGAGGGGAGGCGCCATTCTCTCTCCGTGTGTCTTTTGCCGGATCTGGTCGTCCCGTGCGTAGCAGGGGTAGATTTCCTGTGCGGTTTTGGCATCAATCTCGATTTCACTTCCGTGGAGTGGACTTTTGCGGACGAACCTGATCGTAAATATCCGTTCGAGCTTGGCGGGAAAGATTTTACGTCCGCGATCGCCGGCGTTCCGGTCGGCGGCGGACTTTCGGAGTTAACACCGGATCAAGCGCGGCGTCTAGAGGAATTTTTAGAAAAAAACGTACCAAAACAAGTCGCGAATCCGGGTGTTACTAAGCTTACCGAACATCGCATTGACGTGGGGCAACACCGGCCCGTGAAACAAAGGTGTTATTTAGTTTCGCCGAAGGTTCAGGACGCGATACGCGAGGAAGTCAACAAGATGTTAGAAGCGGGAATAATAGAGCCGTCGTTTAGCGAGTGGTCGAATCCCATTGTGATGGTGAAGAAGGCCACGGGCAAATATCGGTTTTGCCTGGACTTTCGGAAAATAAACAGTATTTCGAAGAAGGACGCGTATCCACTACCGAATATGAACGGTATTCTCGATAAGTTGCGACCCGCCCATTACATCTCAACGATCGATTTGAGCCAGGCGTATTTTCAGATTCCTTTAGCAAAGGTGAGTAGGGAGATTACCGCGTTTAGCGTACCGGGTAAAGGGTTGTATCACTTCACTCGCATGCCGTACGGATTGACGGGGGCGCCCGCGACGTTTCAGCGACTCCTCGATAAGCTGATCGGTCCGGAGATGGAACCGCATGCGTTCGCATATCTGGACGACATCGTCGTGGTCACGTCCTCGTTCGAGGAACATTTAGAGTGGCTCCAGAGGGTTTTGGATAAAATCGCCGCGGCCGGTCTCACCGTCAATCCGGGAAAATGTGAATTTTGCCGCTCGCACGTTCGTTACCTCGGGTTCGTTGTGCAGAGGGAGGGACTAACAATTGACCCCGATAAAGTGCAACCGATCTTGGAGTATCCGGCTCCGCGCAATCTAAAGCAATTACGCCGTTTTCTCGGAATGTCATCCTGGTACCGTCGCTTCATCCCACAATTCGCGACGCTCAGCGAACCGCTCACCCGATTACTTAGGAAAAACCGGCGGTGGGAGTGGGGGGGCGAGCAGGAGGCAGCCTTCGAACAAATTCGCGCGCGCTTAACGTCCGCCCCGACTCTGGCATGCCCCGATTTTTCGATTCCGTTTGTGTTACAAACGGACGCGAGCTCCGTAGGATTGGGGGCTGTGCTGACACAGACAGTGGACGAAGTCGAACACGTTATCGCGTTCGCGAGTCGAGCCTTGTCAGACCCGGAGAAAAAGTATTCCGTAACTGAACAAGAGTGTCTGGCAGTCGTGTGGGCCATACAACAATTTAGGCCGTACCTCGAAGGTTACAAATTTACTGTGATAACCGATCATAGTAGTCTACGCTGGCTTCACCATCTCAAGAACCCGACGGGTCGACTAGCGCGGTGGGCATTGGAGTTGCTCGAGTACGACTATGAGGTTGTACATCGTAAAGGCGCGCAGCACCATGTTCCGGACGCCTTATCGCGAATGTTCGAGGGGGAAACCGAACCCGCCGTGGTCGCGATCGCCGGCGTGATTGATCCGCCGAACACGCAGGACCAGTGGTACCTTGAAAAATTTTGCGAGGTGGGGGAGGCGAAGAAAAACTGTACAGACTGGAAAATCGTGGACGGGCAGCTCTATTTCCTGAAACCGCGCCCCGTGACTTCGGCCATCGTTCCCGATCTAGACCGATGGAAATTGGTATTGCCACGGGAATTGCGGGAGGAGGCTCTGCGAGAGTCCCACGACGATCCGCAATCCGGTCACTTGGGGGTCGAGAAAACACACTACCGCTTGAGTATCGCGTACTACTGGCCGAACGCGTTTCGCGATGTGGCGGGATACGTGAAGAGGTGCGAGACCTGCCAGCGGACAAAGGTCGAGCAGGCAAGTCCCGTGGGGTTGATGGGTCGCCGCGTGATAGAGGCACCGTGGACGGTTATCGCGGCGGACATCATGGGTCCCTTGCCGCGAAGTAAGAACGGCTACTCGTATCTTCTCGTGATACAAGACCTGTTCACGAAATGGGTCGAGTGCCAAGCGCTGCGAACCGCAAACGGCAAAAGGATACGGGAAACCCTCGAAAATCTCGTTTTGTCGAGGTGGGGTACGCCAAAATTTCTACTGACAGATAACGGGACCGAGTTCGTGAACCAGACGTTGAAAGCTTTTGCGCAGGAATTCGGGATAACGCACACGACAGTTCCGCCGTACCACCCGCAAGCCAACCCCGTGGAGAGGGTGAACCGGGTATTGAAAACAATGATTGTTGCGTTTCTCGATCGGGACCACCGCGACTGGGACCTCCATATCCACGACTTCCGTTTCGCGTATAACACCGCTCACCACTCATCCATCGGAACCTCGCCTGCGTTTTTAAACCTGGGTCGTGAATTAGAGCCAATTAACTCTTTGCGTCGTCGTTGCCGCGACGCTACCGAGGTGGCCTCGGGCGAAGCGGGGGACTGGTCGCGACGTATGCAAGACTTGCGAGCGTTGCATGCGTGGGTCTCGGAAAATCTCGAGCAGGCGTACCAAAAACAAGCTAAGTACTACAACCAGCACCGGCGTGATAAGGTTTTTGGGGTGGGAGAGCTCGTTTTGAAGAGACAGCACGTTCTATCGTCCGCGGCTCAAAACATCGCGGCGAAGTTAGCACCGAAATTCCATGGACCATTCCGAGTTTCGAAAGCCCTTTCGCCGGTCGTATACGAGCTCACCGAGTTGGACGGAACCGCGCTAGGAAAGGTCCACGTGAAGGACCTAAAAGCGTATAACGGTACATAGTGTGAGACGTGCTTGAAAGAATTTTTTTTTGTTTTTTTTCCCTCTTTCTCTTTTCTTCCTCTTGTTCCTTTCTTCCGTCCCTTGCCCGTGTTGTGCCCCTGCCCCTGAAGTTGAGCTGCCAGATGTCGGATGGAAGGGAGTGGTACCGCCGCGCCATGGCGGGGGAGTACCGGCGTCAGCGAGAGGAGTTCCTATTGAAGTACCGGGACCTCTACAGCGTGATCCACTGGGAGTACCCGGACTTCTGGCGGGAGCGCAGCGAGCTCGAGCGGCTGAGGGAGCGGAGCCGTGGAGCGGGGGGGACCGCGGAGCGGAGCCAGTTGGGCCGGCGGACGACCCGTAGCGTAGGGGTTCAGGTGGTCTGGGGTGGATGCCACCAATGGGAGGAAGCCACCCAAACGGATCCCGTCCCCGGTCTGGAGCCCCTCGCACCGAGGGAACCGTTGACCGAGAAGACGAAGAGGGTCAGGCGACGGCGAGGGCCGCGAGAGACTGTTCGACATCGTGGACCGGCCGCGGGACCGAGAGCGCGGAGGCCTGCGCTGCAAGTCAACCTGAGGGAGGAGGACTACCTCCCCATCTCACCGGTGGGCTGCTGGAACTGCGGTTCCAGGGTCCACCGGTACTCCCGCTGTCCAGAACCACTGGGGAGGTTCTGCTACGTGTGCGGCCACGTCGGCGTCACCATTAGGGAGTGCCCGCGGTGCGGCGAGGATTGGCGTCGAGCGGCCGCGCACCAGGAGACACGCGGATAGGGAGAACCAGGCAAGGTCCGGAGCCCGGGGCTACCGCCCCCCTTTCACGCGGAGGACGTCCGCCCTTGCGCCGGCGCTGCCCTGCCCCCCCAGCGGCACTATTTTTCTTTTTCTCTCTCTCGCTCTCTTCCTCTCTTCTCTTGTCTTCTGCATTTTGGGCAGGACTAGTTTGCGTTCGTCGGGATTTTGTGTTTTTTTTTTGTTTGTGTGGTTCGTTTTTGTACCTACCGGTTGATTGGCCGTGAAGAATGGGGCAGTTTTGTTGGGGGGGGAGGGAAACCTTAAGAAAATTTTTTGTTTTTTTTTGTTGTCTCTCTTTTCTTTTTTTTTTCTTTCTCTCCCTCTCTTTCTCGCCCCTTGCGGGCGGCCCTCTTCCCCCCCTCGCCCTGCGAATCTGTTGTAAGGCCCAATAAAAGTTTTGTGTCTCGAGTTACTGTTTTACCTTGGTCCCTACCCGCTCTCGTTGCCTTTACCTAGGGCTACAGCTAAGCTCTATTGGTGTTGTGTCCGTCCCGAGTGAACGTCTGGGTGTAATTGTCCGGGGAGTGCTGTTACGGAGAGGGTACGACTGGGCTGTGGAGCAGTATCGGCCAGGCGGAGGTGACAAGGCCTCCGCTGGTAAGTACGACGCCTCGTTTCCGCGTCTCTTTTTCGTTTCTTTTTATCATTGATGCCGCCTCGCGGGGAGGCATCTGAGAATGAGTTCAGAGGATTGCGGATTTTGCATTCTAGTGCTTGGTTGCGGGCGGGGCGGGCGAGCGGAGTTGGGAGTCGCCGGGAAAATCTTCGGCGAACTTTAGAGTAGACATCTCGAGAGTATTAAGCGTTTTCTGCGTTTCGGGTCACCGGACTGGATGCCACGGACCGGGATGCGGGCACGCCGCGAGGGCGCCAGATGTTCCTCCCGACCGGGCCCGGCGGAAGGCCACCCCTTTTGGCGTTTGGAGAGCTCGGAGACCGCCGGACTGGTGGATCGGCAGCGGATGTGACCCCGGAGTACGCGCGCCTCCCACTCAAGCCGAACAGCCCGGAGGTTCCACTTTGTAGGGCAATTCTTAGCGTAGGCAGCCGGACGCGGCTGGGACAGTATTGTACTCCCGGTGACTGCAACCCGCTCCGCCGTCTCCCCCGCGACTGAATCGACACCGTGTGGCGAAATGGGTGGCTGTCGACGTTCGTCGATAGCCAAGACCTCCTCGGTCCTCCCCGGGGAAGGGGGAGTTGTGACGTGACATCCCGTTTGGCTGTCCGTCACAGGGATCGTAAGATCCGAGCGAGGAGCGCACGCTGCGGCTTTACGTCCTCTCGGCTCGGAGACGGACGTGTCGGCGAGTGCGCTTATAATTCCGCGTTTTTGTTTTGTGTGCGTGTGTCCGTCCGTTAATTTTAGCGACGTTTGGCGGATCGGCGGCTAGGGCATATTCTTTTTTTTGTATCGACAAGATCTCACCCGACGAGCAGACTAGAAGAAGGAGGAGGCTGCCGCCACTGGAGACCTTCCGGACCGTGCGCAGGATCGCAGTAGCGCGCACGACAGGTGATCTCTCTTCATTTAATTATGTTACTTCTTACCGTCGCGCCTGTACGCAACAGTGAAACCGCTGAAATTGCAGGACGCAAAGAGGAAAGGTCCGGCGTAGGAGATGTCGACACTCCGCGCAGATCATCGCGTAGGAGACTCCGAACGAGGAGCTGCGAGGGAAAGTTCCGGACGTGGTCCCGAGCGCGGGGGCACCGGACGTCGAAGAGTCCGTAGGGATAGCCGTCCGGCCTCGGGGAAACCACGGGAAGAGTCGCAAGCTGCCCGAAGACACCGACCTACCTCGAATTGCGCGCCGCGACGCGACAGCCTGATTAGAGGGTCGCGAGGACCGCGTTATCAGGCGGAACCAATAGCGCGGCGCGACGAACCCCCGTGCGTGGGGGCGAGAGATCCTGCGTGCCGCCTGCCGAATTTCCTCGCGCTATCGATCACTTCGCTGTGGATCGTCACCGGTGCGACATTAGGAGCCGAGACGACGGGAGCCGCTTTCGAAGCCAAGTCACATTCCCGCACGAGGACGAGTTCGGGCCCGGCCAGCGTCGTGGTGAGACGAACGAACTAGTGTAAAGCCACCGATTTCGCCGGCCGGATGAGTCGCGCGTGCGAGAGTCGCCTTTAGAATTCACGTTCGCCGTACAATCCTCCGCCGGAACGGGAACACGCTAGTGCTCGCGTTCGGTCCGCGTGCTCAACCGCCGTGCGCCTCATCCGACCAAGTCGCGTCTTGATCCTTTCGGTTCCGTTTATTGAGAGCGTCGCCGACACCACAGCCAAGTCGCGTTAATTGTGATGCATTCTTGTATGTCGTATGTAGTATGTATGCGTTTCTGTTGGGCGATGTCCGTTTTGTTCGGCGTACTTCCGAACGCTTGCTTCGTACCGAATCGCCATCATTTTGCGTGAATTGAGAGTGCGTGTGTAGAGTGACGAGAGTGCACGGTGTTTGTCTGCCGCCGCTCAGAATGGAATTGTGCCTCTCTCCGTTCGGTGAGCTCGTACCGACGACCGCGTGATATTTTCCGCTCGCGTCCGGGTCGCGAAACACCGTCGCCGAACCTTGTAAGTAGCGTGATCTATCGGAAATATATTGTTCATTTCTATCGGGCTGAAGCGTTGTCTCTAAGTTCCCTCTCTCTCCTCTGTCTCCTCGTCCGTCGCGAACCACCCCCTCTGCCAATTCCGTGGCTGAGCTACCGGTTAAAAGAGCCCGTTATTGCCCGTGACGAAGTAGAGTATTTTCGCGTTTCCTTTTCCGGTATGAATCGAGAGATCGGTCACGTTCCGATCTAAGAGTGGCACGCTCGCTCGTGCCTGGCGCCCAATCGTATCGACTAACTTCGCGCTTTTGATATGAGCGACTTCGCGATTACCGTGGCTGCCTAACTAGCGTCACGAGCAATTAACGCAGTTGCACCACGCTCGTGAGTGCGGTCGCAATATATATATATATATATATATATATATATATATATATATATATATATATACCAGTCGAGAATCGGAATCGTGCGGTGACACGCCCCGACGCACGACAATTCTTTTATGCAAGTACTAGGAGATATTTTGGGAGGATATGTATATATATATATATATATACATATCCTCCCAAAATATCTCCTAGTACTTGCATAAAAGAATTGTCGTGTATATATATATATATATATATATATATATATATATATATATATACATATCCTCCCAAAATATCTCCTAGTACTTGCATAAAAGAATTGTCGTGCGTCGGGGCGTGTCACCGCACGATTCCGATTCTCGACTGGTGACAGCTGCCTAAATACCAAAGAACCAAAAGATCTACGTCTCGGATCGCAACCTCGCGAATCCGCGGACGTAACAACTGGTGACAGCGGTGGGATACCAAAATACCCACTCATTCACCAAAACTAACTAACGAAAAAGATCTACGTCCCGGATCGCAACCTCGTGAATCCGCGGACGTAACAGTATTTAAAATTATAAATTTCGAAAGGTTAATTATTACTATTATACTAAATTTTTTAAAAATTGAAATTGACTTATTTTGCCTTTTAAAAAATTATAGTTTTAGTATATTGTTAATAAGAGAAGTAGTATATATATTACAGATAATATACAAATTTGTACATAATGATATAATATTTAAGACCACTTAATAAGGGTACTCATTAATACCTTTATTTAATGGAGATAAATACTTTACTGATCCTGAATTTACTGCACATGCATCAAAATCTCGTCTCATCTGAGAACACTGAACAAGAAATGAATAATGCTACTATCATCGTTGGTTTAAAAATCGGTATATTTAAACATTACTTTTCTTACAAAAGGATTGTTGGCTCGACAATGTCGATGTTCATTACACGGGAGATGGCGCTGGAGAGAGAGAGCGCGTTCACTCTACGCTAGCTATATAGCGTCGCTTTCCCTAGAATCTAGGGGCACTGGTTAACACAAAATGGCTTCACATGCCGCAAATAATCAAATGCAGAAAATGTTACTAACACCTTTAAATAAAATAATATAGAAATAAATGAGTTTGATAATAACGAGAATATTATACATCCCGCCCGCGTTGCAAGCCGATGACTTGCAAAATATAAACTTAATTAACTGTGAATCAATTGGCAAAATACAGATTTTTGGAATGCTGCGCTGTAATATTCCGTTCGCTGTTTTTACATCAACAAAATATAAACTTAATTAACTTGTGAATCAATTGGCAAAATACAGATTTTTGGAATGCTGCGCTGTAATATTCCGTTCGCTGTTTTTACATCAACAAAATATAAACTTAATTAACTTGTGAATCAATTGGCAAAATACAGATTTTTGGAATGCTGCGCTGTAATATTCCGTTCGCTGTTTTTACATCAACTATCCGAATTAGTCTATCCTTTCCAAGGTGTACGTCGATAACTCTTCCTTAACGCCACTGCAAAGGAGGTGTGTTGTCATCTCGTAGCACTATCATTGTGCTCACCTTTATGTCGACCTTCGTATGTGTCCACTTTTGGCGTTGCTGAAGTTGAGTTAAATACTCTTTGGACCATCTAGTCCAAAAATGTTGTCGCATCTGGATTAACAATTGATGTCTGGTTAAACGGTTAATTGGCTTGTTGGATACATCCAATTTTGGAGGCAACGTCAAAGGTACTCTAATTATATAAAATGACCTGAAGTCAGAACAGCCAAATCTGTGCCACCGTCGGATATCGGACACAGAGGTCTCGAGTTTAGGCATGCTTCAATTTGTACCAGTATAGTATATAATTCTTCATAGCTAAGTGGTGTGGTTTCAATTATTTTCAGTAAGTGAACCTTTGCAGATTTGATAGACTCCTCCCAAAAACCTCCCATGTGTGGGGAGTGAGGGGGAATGAAAATCCATTTAATAGAATTTTCAGCTAAAAAATCTGAGATCTTCGCGTGATGCTCTGGATTCCGTAACATATCAGCAACTTCTCGCAACTCGTTGTTTGCTCCTACGAAGTTCTTCGCATTATCCGAATATATACTTGCGCATTTGCCCCGACGAGCTATAAATCTTTGTAAGGCTCTCATGAATGCTGCTGTACTTAAATCTACAACTAACTCTAAATGTACCGCTCGAGTCAAAAAACATACAAAAATACACATATAAGCCTTGTCGGTTTTGTTTCGCCAAATTTTTATGACAAAGGGCCCGCCGTAGTCAATTCCTACATTTAAAAATAGCCTACTTGTTGTAGTACGTGTTGTCGGTAAATCAGCCATTCGTTGGTATAAAATAGGAGGTTTTGTACGAAAACAAATCACACACTTTCGCAAGACATCTCTTACAACGCTTCGCGCGTGAATCGGCCAGAATTGAGTTCGAATTGCTGCTAAGAGGGCTTGAGGCTCTGCATGTAAATGCTTGTAATGTTCGTGTAAAACTATTAAACGTGTTAAAGGATGTTTTGATGACAAAATAATCGGATATTTCTGAGCATAAGAGATGGGTGCGTTAGAGAGCCTCCCCCCAGGCGCATAACGTTATGTTTATCTAAAAACAGGAGTAATGAGCGTAATTTACTTGTTTTACTAACTTGGCCGCAAGATTTTTAACTGTCTATCTCGTCCGCGAAATCATGCTTTTGAGCGATCAAGACTAGCATGGTCATTGCACGTTCTAACTCCGATACCGTCAACGGCCCTACAGTCCTGGACTTATGATGCAATACGTTTTCTTTAAATCGCGAACAATATGCGATTATTCGTTTTGATTTTAATAATGATGAGAATCTCAAGAACAACTCGTTTTCTTCGTTGACTCGAGTATGAAATATCTTCGTAGTAGTAGATCTTCGTTCTTCGAGTAGACTTCCATCGGGAATGACACTCTCGTTACGTGATGGCCAATCTTTCGTCTTTAGCCACTTCGGTCCGTTCCACCAGAGGAGACAACTGTTTAACTGTTCAGGGTTCATTCTCCTGGATATAATATCTGCAGGGTTTTCCTTCGAGTCAACGTGATGCCACTCTATTTGATCGGTTAGTTTTTGAATTTCAGTGACTCTGTTTGCCACAAATGGTACCCATCTAGAGGGTTCACCTTATCCATGCAAGCGTAATCGTGGAATCGTGCGTTGATGTTGGCTTAATTGTCAAAGCTTTAGTTACTTGTTGATAGAGTCGAGCAAGCAACAATGCTGCCGAAAGCTTTAGTCTTGGTAATGAAATAGACTTTACTGGAGCTACTCTCGACTTCGCACACAATAAATTTACAGTTGTATCTCTCCGTGAGTTTTCAGTTTTGATGTAAAAGCAACAACCATAAGCGAGTTTTGAAGCGTCGCAGAAACCATGCAACTCTGAAAAAACGCAATCGTTGCTAAAGGCGTATCGTGGAATTGAGATATTAGAGATGCTCTGCAGTTGAGCACAAAAATGTGTCCATTTTGATTGCAATTCAGCAGGAACGGGATCATCCCATCCAACCTTGGACCGCCAAAGATTTTGAAGTAGTAGCTTGGACTGAACGGTTATTGGTCCAATCGATCCTAATGGGTCGAATATTTGCGAAGCAACTGACAATATAACTCTCTTGGTGAATTTCGACAAATGCGGTTTTAAATTGATTCTATACTGAAAGGTCTCGTTTTGGATTCCATATAATGCCCAATGTGTTTACTTCTTTATTAAAGTTTACGGATTCTGAGGTCTCTTCGTTGTCCTCATTGGAGATTAAATTCTTATTCGAATTCCACTTGTGCATCTCAAAGCCTCCACTGCGTAAGATCCTTGTAACGTCTTCTTTTAAAGTTTTCAATTGATTTAAATCATTTCCGCCCGTGATTAAATCATCGACATAAAAATCTTGGATCGCCGCGCTTGCTTCAGGTAACGTGTCTTTATGTTCAATCGCAAATTGATGTAGACATCGTATTGCAAGAAATGGTGCACTGGCTAAGCCATATGTGACTGTGTTTAAGCGGTATGCTTGGATTTGTTCTGAAGTTGTCCGCCATAAAATTCGCTGCAGATCTCGTTGATCGACATTTAATAAAATTTGTCGATACATCTTATGAATATCGCCGGTGATAACAATAATAACTATGTTGCCGGAATCGCAGCATGATATCAAATAATGAATTTTGAATCGTGGGTCCTACTAACAGTATGTCATTGAGCGACTTGCCGGACGACGTTTTGCAGGACGCATCAAAGATCACACGTACCTTAATGGTAGTACTCGTTGCTTTAACAACTGCGTGATGTGGAATGTAGTTCGCATTTTTATCATCGCGTGTAAAGTTCTCTACCGCGCTTATGTGTCCTAGTCTCTCGTATTCCTGTATGAAATTAATATATGCTTCCTTTAACTCAAGATTTTTCTCTAACTTTCTTTCAATTGATCTTAGACGCTTCTCTGCAATTTCCCGAAATTCTCCAAGTGAAGAAACCTTGTCCTTTAATAGTAATTGCACGATGAATCGACCGTCTTGATCACGTTGATGTGTGGAGACAAAATGATTCTCACAAAGTTGTTCTTCCTTTGTACGGAGTTGAATGCTCGATCTCTTCTAACTTCCAGAATCGTTCAAGCTGTTCTTGGATTTGTGAGTTCGTAGACAAATGACACTGTGACGTAGTGCATTGAGTCGAGAACTTACAAAGAGCAAATGGACCACCGATGATCCAACCTAATTTCTTTTTCTGTAATATCGGTTGGTTATTACCTAGCCTTACGCGTTGTTCCTGTAATAATTCATAGAATAATGTAACGCCAATTAATAAATCAATTCTCTCAGAAATATTGTATTTCGGGTCTGCTAAAAAGACATTTTTAGGAATTGTAATTTGCCGTGCATCAATTTCATCTGGTGGCAGCATTCCAGTAATAGACTCTACTATAAAACAGACCATGTCCGTATGATAATTAGTGTATTTCGATTTTATCATCGAGATAGCTCTATGATTTATGGAAACATTTGTCTGACTAAGACCGTTAATTAAATGATTCGTTTTATATGTCTTTAATTGCAACCGTTGACATAAGTCCTTTGTCATAAAATGACTTTGAAACGCCGAATCAAGTAAGGCTCGACACTCTTGATACTCACCCTTACTGTCGCGTATAAGAACAATTGTCGTGGATAATAACGCGTATACTCCACCCTTGGTAGCGCAATGTGACATTGTGACTGTATTGCTTGCCTGTGACAAAACATTAACATTCGTGGCTTGTGAAGATTCCGATTCTTCAACGTTAGTCGTCTTAACGCATCAACTATCATTAGTATCAAAATGTAACATAGTATTGTCTCCGCTTGCACCAGTGACAACCACCAAACGTACATACGCGATCGGCATGGAGTCGCAAACAATTTAAGCAGACCTTTAGTCGTTTTGCTTCTCGTGCTCGCTCTTGTGGCGATAATTTCTGAAACGATGGACACGCATACAACCAATAAATATTTTTGGATAATGGACACTGCTTGTTCGTTGATTGTGCAGTTAAAGCTACGGATTTTTTATACGATTTTGTGTCGGGCAGCACGGTGTCTTTCTCTTTGTTAGATGATAATAATGTTTTCAAATTGGAACATCGTTTATTCAAGAAATCCATAAATTCCGTCATCATTGGTAGGTAATGAGGCAAATTCGCGTTTAAATTCCCATTCCCGTTTGGATTTGGGATCCAGTTTAGGCATAATCAAATGAATTAACAGCGTGTCCCACGTATGTACAGGCTGCTCGAGTTTAGTTAAAGCACATAAGTGCTGTTGTACATCATCAATTAATTTTCTGAGACTTACACACGACTATTTCGAAATTATTGGTAAATCAAGTAACGCTTGTATATGATGATGCACTATAAGTCTTTTATTTTCGAAACGTGCCTTTAATAGTCTCCACGCCGCGTCGTAATTTTCGTTTGATAAATTTAGAGACTGAAAGCACTGTGCTGCACGACCTTTCACCGCCGACTATAAATAATAAAACTTCTGAATTTTCGGTAAATTCGTGTTAGAATCAATAATGGCTTCAAACGTATCGCGAAAGGTAACCCATTGGTCGTACTCACCATTGAATTTCGGAAGATCTATATTCGGTAACTTAAGTAATGAATTTGCATGTGTCGCTATATCGGTCGTGGTCGTGGTCATGGGTGTGACAGATGGTTCTCGTGACGAACTCGGTCGTAATCTAGCCGCTAATTCTCTTGCCAACGTAATGACCGTAAAGAAATTGTCTTCGAATTTTGTACGCTCAACGTTATCAACGTCGGTGATTTCCTCGATCTGTTGCTGAACCTCTTCAAACTCGGACAATATTTTCTCGGCGCGTTCTAACCTCAGCTCTCGAGCTTTAGACGGATCGGTTTCAGCCTTTTTCAAAAACATATGAAATGTAGTTAACCTTGCCTTCACGGTGCCTCGTTTCTTTATTAACGCTTCCGAGGACATCGTGAACAATGATCGCATATATCGATTGAAAGTGATAATGATTATGCACTCACAAGCTGAAGCACACGAGTTGGCTTCCGAAAAAGTACAACAAGTTGACTTTCAAATAACTAGAAGTACAGTGAATTGACTTCTAAGTAATGAGAAGTACAGTAAGTTGACTTTTAAAAACGAATAATTTTTATGCTTTCTACGGAACAGACTTACATTTCGTTGCCGCAATAGTCACATCAAAGTACATCTAACCTCATAGTTGCACACCGACGCTGTAATCGAGCTCGCAATCCTCACAATTTGCCGAAAGATCCGGCTCAAAGGACCAAAATGAACAAGAAATAAATAATGCTACTATCGTTGGTTAAAAAACGGTATATTTAAACATTACTTTTCTTACAAAAGGATTGTTGGCTCGACAATGTCGATGTGCATTACACGGGAGACGGCGCTGGAGAGAGAGAGCACGTTCACTCTACGCTAGCTATATAGCGTCGCTTTCCCTAGAATCTAGGGGCGCTGGTTAACACAAAATGGCTTCACATGCCGCGAATAATCAAATGCAGAAAATGTTACTAACGACTTTAAATAAAATAATATAAAAATAAATAAATTTGATAATAACGAGAATATTACAAACACTATTGATTATTAGAATTGATCTATTCTTTTAGATCCGATTCTTAATAATCGATTAATGGAGCGAAAAAGAATCAATTCCGCATAACCGATTTAATTTTTTTAGCAATTTTAATAAATAAGATTGAAATCGATTTGTAGCTGTTCGAAAAGCGTATGCATATAATCTACAAGATGTTCCAAGATTTAAAATAAGTATTTTAGAATCATACGAGAATGTTGCTAATTATATCATACGCTTTGTTTCTTATCGCTTTTGTCTCTAATTCCTCTCTTCTCTGCGGCATGTGTTAATGGCGTTTTGTCTCGTCAGATTTTGTCCATGCTGGATATATCGCTTGAAAAATGCTTCTAACTTGCTTCATTTGAAGTAGTAATAATACATAGCATTGTATTATTAAGGCGGAAGAACCTGGAGCTCCCACGTCCGGATCTGTAAATTTGAAATTAATCGCCTTGTAAGAAGGCTCGATCCAATAGCGGCGCGTGGAACTTTCGACGGCGTGATCGCTGGGCAAGAGAGAGAGAGAAACGCCCGGACGAGAACATACAACATACTTGTTAAGTAAAAACGCGCATGGTGGCCAAGAATAGACTTAAATCTTTTAAACATATTTTAATTGCCGTATTAAGTTACTGAATACTGTGATCGCCAGAATTCGACTGAAGAATCTCGAGATTGAAAATCATGTTACAGCAATAGTAACAGCTATATGTGATTTCAGTGGAGTTTTCGAATTGGCGATAAGACCCGATATTCCCCGATAGGACAACATTTATTAAATTATATGACGAAATCTTGCATAAAAATTGTAACCACCAATTATGTAGGTACATTTAGAAAAATATATGTAGAAGTTTTGACCTTTTATAAAATAATGATAATTGTTCAATTAATTTCAAAGTATATTAAAATTAATTTCAGTAAAACTATAAGAATATGCGAATCATTTTAGTGATATATTTGCAAAATTAAATTTGGAAAGAAATAATTACGAAAGATACTTATAGCTGTACTAAACGTAAAACATTTGTAAAAGAATTAATCCAAATAAATCATTTATCAAAATGCACAATTATTTCTAAATTTTGATGTAGAAATATTGCTGTATGAAATATTACACATTCAGCATGGTAATATTTTAATTAAAGAATCAAACGATTTTTCAAATAATTGTGAAACATTCATATCACGATTTCAGACTTATTTCATTTGTGACAAATATTCCTGAGATGTTATTTTGACAAAACTGCTTCTAATTGTAATAATTTATTATCATCTTACAAGTAAACCTACCTTTGCCGGACTCACCGATTTCATTGAAACTTTGCACATTTGTAGAGTAGGCGAAAATAATAGACACGTATTTTTTTTTATCGGCAATGGTCAACATTAAAGGGGTGAAATCGACCCCCAAAGTTGAGGGTATTAGGGAATCATCATGATGTTACACATAAAAATAATGTACCGATCAACACGAAATCGTTACAAAATGTTTTTTATGTTAAATAGTAAAGTTTATTTAGTATATATATATTTGGTATTTGTTTCATTAAAATCGGAGAATAATTTCTTCTGTTATATTCAAAATACTACAAAAATAAGCCATTTTGGGGGATGTTTTACCCCTTGCAACAAGGGTACATGGAAAGTCGGACATGTAAACTTTACTATTTAACATAAAAAACATTTTGTAACGATTTCGTGTTGATCGGTACATTATTTTTATGTGTAACATCATGATGATTCCCTAATACCCTTAACTTTGGGGGTCGATTTCACTCCTTTAATGTTGACCATTGCCGATAAAAAAAAATACGTGTCTATTATTTTCGCCTACTCTACAAATGTGTAAAGTTTCAATGAAATCGGTGAGTCCGGCAAAGGTAGGTTTACTTGTTAGTGGAATTATTCATAATTTTATAATTATTTTGATACCGTGTAGTTTTTTGTTTAACATGTCACCATGCTGAATATGTGTAATATATTTCATATTGCAATATTTCTACATTGTAATTTAGAAATAATTAAAATTTTCGTAAACATGTATATGAATTAATTATATTTATAAATGTTCCGTGCATAGTACAGTTATATTTTTTTCAATTTCTTTCTAATTTTGTAAATATACCATTAAGATAAAAAAATCGATATATATCGTCATAGTTTTGCCGAATACTTTGAAATATTTTGAAATTACATCGGCAGTTATCAATGTCTTACAACCAGTCAATACTTCCACATCTATTTTTCTAAATACACCTACATAATTGCCGATTTAAATTTTTATTCAAGTTTTTATCGTCCTATAATTAAATAAATGCTGTAGAAAAATTGTATACGTATACTTATTATACGTATAATTATTCATATATATATATATATATATATATATATATATATATATATATTAGGGTGGTCCTTATTTTGGATATTTTCGAATTTTTATGCTCCCAGGGGTTTAAACGCTTTCAAATTATTAAAAAAAATTCTCTAAAAATTTGAGCTCTTAATATCAACTCTAAGATAGTCCGCATGACCGCCTAAGTTTCTTATGGAAATAACATGTAAAAAACTTCTTTTATTCTTCGAGATTTTATATGTCCTTTACAAATAATTCTAAAATTATGAGAAGTAAATATTTTTGTAGAGAATTTAACGCTTTACACAAAAGGTCTTATGATTTTTCGGTAAGTCTACTGGTTCAAAAATTATTCGAGGATACAGCGAGAAGGAGAACTGCTCGAGAAAGAAGGAGACAGGAAGACCTCCCCAGTCCCCATGCGTCGCCTTGGCTGCTTGACCGTCGAGCCTCGACGACGCACGCCGAATCAGCCGAATGCCGAGGAGTCGGGAGAGTAGGTCTGTTCCTTCTGACTGCCGGTGCTGTCCGTGTGCTGCAAATCGGCGCCTCAACGGCAACTCTGCATCTGGAGCATCGCAAAATAATGCCGCTTCAACGAGCGGAGTTAATTTAACCATTAACTTAAAAAGTTGGAATTGCGAGAAGATGGGACATCGCGCGCGAGAATGTTCCAAGGCGCGCTAAAAGTATTGTTATAGATGCGGAAAGCGCGACGTCACCGTGAATACGTGCCCGACGTGTAGCACGGGAAACGCAAATCGGAGCCAGTAGATAAGGTCCCTACGATTCCGACGTCCGGGAACGAGACCCAGGATCCTCCGGAAAATCGTAGAATCGTACGTTACGTTCGAATCTGACGAATTACCGCCTTTCAAATACTTGAAGATCAAAATAAAGGAATACGCTCTCGTTGCCCTTGTAGATTCCGGATCGAATAGGACATTGTTAGGACGCGAGGCCATACAAATTGTTGGATATTTTATTTCTGTAAGGCGAGGTGTGGTGAAGGGAAGCAACGTCTATAAGATTTGAATGTGGCTTTATTTCCTTCTGCGATCCTGTCTCGGTCGCGGCTAATCTCGCACTGACTTTCGGGGCGAATAATATTTTGGAGCAAGCCGAACGACTGAGTCGCGATACAACGAAGAGAGAGAGCGCACATTTCGAAACAGAGAATATTACACAAATACATTCCGACATCTCTACACTCCCCCTTTCGAAATGCGTCCACATGCATTAATTTACTATGCTAAGTTTAATGACTGAATGCAGTTTAAGTGCTTATCCTTCACCAAAGATTTTGTTAAAATATCTGCAACGTTTTTATCTGTAGGAATAAATTCTACATTAATTAACCCTTGAGTTTGGGCATCTCTAGAAAAATGATACCTTATTTCGATGTGCTTACTTCTTTGGTGAAGCATATTTTCCTTACTAAGTACAATCGCACTCTGATTATCGCATAATATGTCCGTCGGTTTGTGTACGTATTGATTGCCGTACATTTCTTTGATTAATCTTCGTAAATGTATTGTTTCCTTTGTGGCTTCCGAGAGAGCCATGTATTCAGCTTCCATCGTTGAAACCGCAACCGATCCTTGTTTTTTAGAAAACCAGCTTATCGGTCCGTCGGCTAATATATGTACATCCCCCGAACAAGATTTGCGATCATCTTGATCACCGGCCCAATCCGCGTCCGTGAATGCGCGCAATGGTTTTCCTGTTTTCCGGTATGTTATTTTGTAATCAGCCGTTTGTTTCAAGTAACGGACGATGTGTTTCGCGCATTTCCAGTGCTGTGGTCCGGGATTTACATTATATCTACTTAGAGCGCTCACTGCAAACGAAATATCAGGCCTCGTAGTGTTTGCCAAGTAAAGGAGGCTGCCGATTAATTCTCTGTACGGTTTGTTTTCCATTTCCATTTTTTCCTCAAAACTTTTTGCCTCCATTTCTTTTGACAGCTTTATACCCGAGGGTAGAGGAGTAGGCGCAGGTTTACATAGGCTCATTCCAAAACGTTCAATTACTTCATATATATATTTTTGTTGTGAAATTTTTATTGAACCCGCGTCTCCTTCTCTTTTTATCTGAATCCCGAGGATCTCGCTTGCAGCTCCCAAATCTTTCATTTTAAAATGTTCGCTTAATTCTAACTTAAGTTTACGCATAATGTTTATCGATTTAGTGGCCAAAAGTAGATCGTCCACGTAAACGACGACAATTACGTCGTAATTATCAATTCTTCCCGTATAGACGCAAGGCTCTACTTTAGATTCATTTAGTCCAATTTGTTTAAGTTTTTGACTAAGCTTATGTTGCCAAGCGCGGCCAGATTGCTTTAATCCGTAGATAGGACGACGTAGATGACATACCTTATTTTTACCATCAGGAAACATTTCGGGCTGTTCCATATACACTGTCTCTAACAAGTCGCCTTGAATGTATGCTGTCGTTACATCCATTTGATGTACATGATAATCCATTTCTACACTTAATGCCAAGAGGGTCCTAATTGTTTGTATTCGCGCAACTGGAGCGTATACCTCCACGTAATCGGTGCCAAATTTTTGTTCGCATCCGCGCGCGACTAGCCTCGCCTTGTATCTATCTATTTCTCCATTTTGAAATCTTTTTATATGAAAAACCCATTTTGACGAAATAACTTTAATATCTGTTGGTCTATCTACTAAATCACATGTATTATATTCTAACAATAAATTGTATTCACTTTTCATCGCGTCTAACCACCTCTCTTTATCTGGTCTCTCCCGTATGTCCTCTATTGTTTCCGGATCATTTTCTAAGTTAGTTAATGTTACGTTTGCTATGTGATACTGTTTCTTGGGACGCCCTGGAGTACCTGTTCGCATTATTTTCGGCCTTCCTCGAGCTCTTTTAGTATCGTCAGGCGTTGATTCATGCATCTTCAACGAATCATTTATATTGTCGCGTGGATCTAAGCTATCTTCTGAGTTTTCTGGTTTATCTTTTTCTTTTTTAATTTTTTATTCCTCATCATTTACGTTATCTACTGTTTCTACTTTTCTTTCATGATTTGTGTTTGACAATAGATTTATATCTATAAGCTCTGTTATGTTTTTATTTACATCTTCAATAAAACAGACGTCTCGACTTTTAATTATTTTTGTGGTACCAGGGATCCATAACCTATAGGCTTTTATTTCACTGGAGTAACTTACTAGGATGGCGCTTTCGCCCTTTGGGTCAAATTTCGAAGTGTCTGGTCCTTTTCTCAAAACTGTAGCATAAGAACCAAAAATTCTCAAGTACCTAACATTTGGTTTCCTATCTAATCATAACTCATACAGAGTTTGACCATCGTTTGCCTTTGAGGGACATCTATTCCGTAAGAACACTGCCGTGTTGACAGCTTCGGCCCACGGGCTTTTAGGTACATTTGAATTTATTAACATTACGCGTGCCATTTCGACGATCGTCCTATTCGCGCGTTCCGCGACACCGTTTTGCTACAGTGTATATGCAACTGATAACTGTCTTTTGATGCCTTGACTTTTTAAGTAATTATTGAATTCTTTACTAATATATTCTTTTGCTTTGTCGCTACGTAATTTTATTATCTTTCGGCCAGTTTCTCTTTCGACACGTAATTGATATTTTTTGAATTCCGTTAAGATGTCACTACGCGACTTCAAAAACACTACTTCCATATATCGCGCTTTGTCATCGATAAAAGTTGCAAAATAACGTGCTCCCCCATTTGACCTTACATCTATGGGCCCGCAAATGTCTGTGTGTACGAGTTCTAATATTGATTTCGCTCGAATGCCTTCTGCGAAGGGTAACGTGTGTAACTTGGTTTGATCGCATTCTTCGCATGGAAACCTTGAATTTTTCGGTGATATATCTATTCCATAAACTCTCTTCTTGCGGGCTAATTCGTTTAAATCATTGTAATTTAAGTGGCCATATCTTTCATGCCATAACTTTAATTTTAACTCATGTTTGTCCTGAACGCTGAAAACCTCGTGGCTCGCTACTTGTTTAACTACATACATGTAATTTCTTTTGATTGCGATACAAACTAACGACTTATCCGGTCTAGTGATATACGCTTTATCCTCTGTGAATTTTACTTCGTAATTTTTCTCGGTTATCGCGGGGACTGATAATAAATTGCTTCTCAATTCGGGCACAAATAATACATTTGTCAGTTTTATTGATTTTATCCTACCTTGTAACATTACATGTATACGCACAGTTCCTATTCCCTGCGATACTATATTTTCTTTTCCGGCTGTACTTATGTTACTCGACGGCCCGTCGGACAACGTTTCGAACGCGCGGCGATTGTTACACATACGAGGTGTGTTCAAAAAGTATCGCGAATTTTGAATTTTCGCGGGTTAGGTATATTCGAATTTCGATCTTTTTGTGGCGTTATGTTGGTACTCATGTCTCTCACTTATGCCGACAAGCTCGGCCATTTTGAATGTTCACTTAATTGTTGACAGCTGCTTTGCTTGCACGTGTTTTGGATCGTCTTCGATTTTTACCTATTCAAAAAAATGGATCAAAGAACCTGTATCAAATTTTGTGTGAAAAACGAAATTAAGTGCGCGGATGCATTCCGAATGTTGACTGTGGCATACGGAGAAGCTACCTTGGACCGAAGCAACGTTTATCGGTGGTACAAAATGTTCTCAGAAGGACGAGAAGATGTGAACGACGAAGAGCGTGCCGGACGCCCGAGCACTTCAACAACAGACGAAAAAATTAATGAAGTGGAGAAAATGGTATTGGCCAATCGTCGAATCACCGTTAGAGAAGTTGCTGAGGACCTAAACATATCGATTGGCTCGTGCCATTCGATTTTTATCAATGATTTGGGCATGAGACGGGTCGCCGCGAAATTCGTACCAAAATTGCTCAATTGCGACCAAAAACAGCATCGCATGAACATTGCTAATGAGATGTTGGACTCTGTCCGCGACGACCCAAATTTGCTCCAGAGGGTCATAACTGGTGACGAATCGTGGGTTTATGGTTATGACGTGGAAACCAAAGCTCAATCATCTCAATGGAAGCTGCCGCACGAACCAAGACCGAAAAAAGCGCGCCAAGTTCGGTCGAATGTGAAAGTTTTGCTGACAGTTTTCTTCGATTGCAGGGGCGTGGTGCATCATGAGTTCTTGCCACAGGGTAGAACGGTCAATAAGGAATATTACCTGCAAGTTATGCGCAATTTGCGCGAAGCAATCCGCCAGAAACGCCCGGATTTGTGGAAGAACAAAAATTGGCTTTTGCACCACGATAACGCCCCTGCTCACACATCGTTGCTTGTGCGCGACTTTTTGGCCAAAAACAACACACTAATGATGCCGCAGCCACCGTATTCCCCAGATCTGGCCCCCTGTGACTTTTTCTTGTTCCCTAAACTGAAGAGGCCCATGAAAGGACGACGTTACGCTACGCTTGACGAGATAAAGACGGCATCGAAGGAGGAGCTGAACAAGATAAAAAAAAATGATTTTTTGAAGTGCTTCGAAGATTGGAAAAATCGTTGGCACAAGTGTATAATATCTCATGGGGATTACTTTGAAGGGGACAAAATAGATATTCATGAATAAATAAATAATTTTTGAAAAAACACAAAATTCGCGATACTTTTTGAACACACCTCGTATACGAAAAGTGACAAGAGTGGAGGATGAAGGACGCCTGTGAAAGACTCTTCTGGCCGAGTCTCTTTCGCGCATAGCTAGGCGCAATTCCCGCTGAATCCGTCCGATCTTATCGTCAAGCGAGACGGAGTGGTATACGGTAGTCCAATCGAGATTGGCTAGATGATTATATAGTGTCTCAAGGTTATCTTTAGAGAAGTCGCGAGCGGAGATGATACGAGGCGAGAGGCGATTGAAGTGACTATTAAGAGTGACCTCGATAAGATCGTGTGATAAGAGGAAGGATAGAGCACATTGACGATGGGACAGCACAAAGGCACTATTGCTGACCAAGCAATGATCTATGCGAATGTGAGAGGTGGCTGTGTGATGTGTGTCAGAGAACGGGACAATATGGAGATGATTACTGTCGCAAAAATTTCGCAGCGAGGAGGCATCGAAGGACTAGCGATTTAGGTCTATATTGAAGTCTCCTATTATCACGACAGACGGAAAGGAGGGTAGTAGCTTTTCGAAATCTGCTTGGAAAAAGGCAAGATGACCCAGTTTAGGAGGACGATAGATGATGACCAGTAGGAAAGGCCTGCGTCTCATCGCGGAGATGCTTACTAGCATACGAGGTGTGTTCAAAAAGTATCGCGAATTTTGTGTTTTTTCAAAAATTATTTATTTATTCATGAATATCTATTTTGTCCCCTTCAAAGTAATCCCCATGAGATATTATACACTTGTGCCAACGGTTTTTCCAATCTTCGAAGCACTTCAAAAAATCATTTTTTTTTATCTTGTTCAGCTCCTCCTTCGATGCCGTCTTTATCTCGTCAAGCGTAGCGTAACGTCGTCCTTTCATGGGCCTCTTCAGTTTAGGGAACAAGAAAAAGTCACAGGGGGCCAGATCTGGGGAATACGGTGGCTGCGGCATCATTAGTGTGTTGTTTTTGGCCAAAAAGTCGCGCACAAGCAACGATGTGTGAGCAGGGGCGTTTGGTACGAATTTCGCGGCGACCCGTCTCATGCCCAAATCATTGATAAAAATCGAATGGCACGAGCCAATCGATATGTTTAGGTCCTCAGCAACTTCTCTAACGGTGATTCGACGATTGGCCAATACCATTTTCTCCACTTCATTAATTTTTTCGTCTGTTGTTGAAGTGCTCGGGCGTCCGGCACGCTCTTCGTCGTTCACATCTTCTCGGCCTTCTGAGAACATTTTGTACCACCGATAAACGTTGCTTCGGTCCAAGGTAGCTTCTCCGTATGCCACAGTCAACATTCGGAATGCATCCGCGCACTTAATTTCGTTTTTCACACAAAATTTGATACAGGTTCTTTGATCCATTTTTTTGAATAGGTAAAAATCGAAGACGATCCAAAACACGTGCAAGCAAAGCAGCTGTCAACAATTAAGTGAACATTCAAAATGGCCGAGCTTGTCGGCATAAGTGAGAGACATGAGTACCAACATAACGCCACAAAAAGATCGAAATTCGAATATACGTAACCCGCGAAAATTCAAAATTCGCGATACTTTTTGAACACACCTCGTATATTCAAGTTAACTGCAATACTGAGTGGGCGAAGAAGCGAGTATCTTAGCGGATAGTCCATCGTAAACGTAAACGGCGATTCCTCCTCCCCCATGCCCACCCTGTCTGCACGCAGGAGCGAGAAGCCAGGGAGGCGTACCAAACTATCGGAGATGTGAGGCTTGAGCCACGTTTCAGACATGGCAACTAGGTCATAACTGTTGCTGGAGAAAAAGTAAACGAATTCATCAAAGTGGGGGAGAAGAGATTGGCAGTTTACATGGCATAGTCGAAGTTGATTTGAGAGGGCAGAGGGGAAAGTGGCCGGCGAGAGTCAGGCCCCACCAGCAGATGAAGAGTGGGCGGCAGCCGCACGGCCGGCTTCGAGAGCACCGCAGGATGCCACGAGGAGCGCACGAGGTCTGATTGTAGGTGCCTGCTGAAGGCCAGTTGTTGCAGAGGGGGCACCCGTAAATTGAGCTGAAGAGAGTGCAGATGCGGTAGCGTGCGCGAGGTCGGTCAAGGTCGCCGCTGAGGAGGAGGCTCCCGGGGTACAGGCGGCCAACACGGAGATCAGGGGTGGAGGGCCGGCGATGAGGCTGTCCAGATGTTCCCGATTTCGCACTCTGATGGGTGAAGTATCCGCGCCTAATGAAGATGAGGCCGTTACAAACCCAGGCCCGATGAAGTTTGCCATCTCGGACCGCACGCCTCGCCTCACCGAGGATAGATCTTTCCGCGGCCGGCAGCCTCTCATTAATGTCAATCCTAGAACCCGAAAGTTCCGCGGACACCTCGGCAACCTATAGGACCCCCTTTGCCCTCTTCCTGTCAATCCACCGATTTCGGGCGTCACAGAAGGATAGCCCGACGATGATGGGGCGCGGACAGTCTCCCTTAGACGGAATCCGCACACAGCACGCGATCTCGGCAGGCGAAACCGCGACTCCCAGTGCGGAGGCGATGCTGGCGGTGACGGCGCGTATGTCCTCGGAGGAGAGCTTATTCACGCCAAACATGATAAGCTCGGAGCTGAGCTTATCGCGCTCGAGGACCTCGAGACGCTCCTCAAGATGACCCGTAGTGCCGAGGCCACCAGACGACGGCGCCTCCAAGGCGCGGACGCGAGCATCCAGACAGGTTTGCCTTGCATTGATATCACGAACGGAGGATGGCACCGCCTCGGTCTTAGCCTCGATAGATCCCAGGGATTGCTGAAATCCGTGCTCAGAGGCTAGCTGAGCCTTCATTTCTGGAAGATCCCGCAACTGTTCCCTCATTACTGGGAGTTCCTGAAGCTTGCACTCAATGCCCTCGACCTTAGCGAGGACCGCGGCAATGAGACTCCTAATAGAGTCCTGTTTGGCGGGAGGTGCGGCCGATGCCAATTCAGCACTCGTGAGCACAGGGCCATGGGAAGAGATTCCCATGGTGGCCCTGCATCTGGCAAGCCGGGCAGGAAAGTATTGATAGATCGAGGGAGCCAGATACGAAGCTCTGCAGGTTCCAGGCGCAGTCTTCGTGGTAAATGTGTTTAGGATTGCGGTTGCAGCGCAATGTGTTAGGATAGCGCGTTGGCAACAGCAATGAAGCGCTTACACTATGTGCAGGCGAGTGTCATCGTAGAAAGAGTAGCTGATTGGTGAAAAGTTACGAACAGACTCCAGATTGAAAACAGTACTCACGATCAGGCCCTGTAAACTGGCGCCAAGCCGTGGCAAGAGAAACAGTGCACGAACAGACTGGTCGAGTCCCGGAGAGAGAGAGAGAGTGACGTGTTTGAGAACGCTCACATCAGTAATGAGTTTGAGAACGCTAACGCCTGTAATGAGTTTGGGAACGCTCACACCGACGATGAGTCTGCGAACGCCTCCGACTTCAGGAGATTAGGATGTTTTGAGAACGCAACCAGGCGCACCACGTCCAGCGATGGTGTAGGGAACGCACGAGTCACGGGTAGCGCACGCGCAGACACCAGCGTTAAGCAGAGTAAGCCATAATTTCAAAGCAGCAGCATGCCAGGAAAACCCAAGGAAATGCCGTGGAAGTAGAAAGGACACTGTCCGCCGAAGTCGGATAGTGTCAAATAATGAACCTTTGACCAAGATTCACTGAAAAAAGTGCCCCAAGGGGCAGAGAAAGGCAGAAGAAAGCACTCTAAAAGAGGAGCGAAAGAGCAAGCGTCTGATTCTACTCACGTGATCACAGAGAGAGAAGATGGAAACGGCACAGATATTTTTACCCAGGAAGCAGGCGCCAAGCAAAAAAGCTCTTGACAGGAGAGACCTGCAACAAGCGGCCCTGCAGGGCAAAAGCGGCAGCATAGCTTCGAAAGCGATAGAGCACAAAAAAGGTACGTTAAAGCGATACTCACAGAGTAGAGGGCGTGCAGCCGGGAACCATATTTCCAGCAACCGCCGCTTCCGCGTAGGGGTACCGAGGGTGAAGGCAGATTCACGGCCCGACGATCAACGACGTTCCACGCTCCCGTCATTTCCGCCGTTTTCTGGCCCGCTACCAACGGGTTTTTTTCCACGGTCTAGGCGCCGTTCTCGCGGGTACGCGTAAACTCCGTCACTCTGGACTCATTTTCCTCCTGCCGAACGAACGCCAGCGGTGAGCTTCCTTGATGGTATCAAATAGATCAAATAGAAGCCAAGGTCGTGCGTCTCTATAAAGCGCCAGACTTCTAGGTGGCGGGCGTAAAAACGGCCTGGTATACCGCGCAAGTTGCCGAAGTCCACTGCTTGTTTTTTGGTACCTAGAGGTAAAACGATAGCCCTCTAAATACGGTCGGAATTTCTGAATTGCCCAAACGACGGCTAAACATTCTTGTTTGATAACGGAATATTTTTTCTCGGTATCCGACAGAGCGCGGCTCGCAAACGTTATTACTTTTTCTTTGTCCGCAATTGTCTGCGTTAATACTGCTCCCAATCCAACTGAGCTCGCATCGGTTTGTATTACGAACGGTTGTTCAAAATTTGGACAGATCAGGGTTGGTGCATCGACAAGATGTTCGCGTAACGTATTAAACGCGCGAGCCTTACCATTCCCCTAGTCCCAGCGCTTGCTCCTTTTTAAGAAACGCGTTAACGGTTCGCTAAAATCACAAATTGCGGAATAAATCTACGATACCATGACGACATTCCAAAAAAACGACACAATTGTTTCAAATTTCGGGGGCGGAATACTCTAATATGGGCCGCGTCTTTTCGAGATCCACTGGTAAACCTCCCTTTTGTAAAATAAATCCTAGATAACGTACTTGGGAGCGACAAAATTCACATTTCTCGGGATTTAAGACCTGCAGCGGTAATTGTTCCTAATACTTTCTTTAACCAAAACATGTGTTCCTCAAAAGTGGGGGTAGCGATAACGATACCATCCAAATAGGCGAATGCGAATAGCTCCATTTCTGGGCCAATGAGACGGTCTAACAGTCTTTGAAATGTCGCTGGTGCTCCGGTAAGTCCGTACGGCATTCGTTTAAAATGATACAATCTTTTTCCGGGAACGTTAATGGCGGTAATTTCGCGACTTCCGTTTGCCAGTGGAACTTGGAGGTAGGCCTGACTCAAATCGATTGTCGAAATATAATGGGCCGCTCGCAGTTTGTCTATTATTCCGGTCATGTTCGGTAGTGGATAGGCGTCTTTCTTTGAGAAGCTGTTTACTTTGCGGAAATCTAAGCAAAAACGGTATTTGCCATTAGGCTTTTTTACCATTACTATCGGGTTCGACCGTTTGCTGTGAGATGGTTTGATTATCCCTGTTTCTAACATTTTGTCTATTTTCGCCCTGATGGCTTACTGTACTTTCGGCGGTACAAGATAGCAGCGCTGTCTCACCGGCGCGTTTTTGCCCACGTCAATGCGTTGCTCAGTTAAGTTCGTAGTACCGAATTTCTCTGAGGGTTCCGGTAAAGTTTGCAAAAATTGTTCTAATTCCCTTTCCTGTTTGGATGTTAATTCGGTAAGTCCGCAGCACGAAAGTTTGCGCGTATCCTTGCCGGTATTAAATGGGTATCGCTGATGCGGCGTTTCGGCAAAATACCATTCATCGATTGTGAAGTTTAAAATTATTCCGAATTTTGTTAGAAAGTCCATGCCAAGAATGCATGGAACTGCCAGGGTTGGTAATAGCGCAACGGTAATATTATGGCAACAATTCTTAAGCGTAATCGGTAAGCTAAGTTCTTCGTGTATAGCTATTTGTCTGTTGGCCATTTGAATACGCGTGCCTCTTTCTTTGATTGTTTTCATATTTAAACTTCTTATTATTTGTGTAGAGATGTCGGAATGTATTTGTGTAATATTCTCTGTTTCGAAATGTGTGCTCTCTCTCTTCGTTGTATCGCGACTCAGTCGTTCGGCTTGCTCCAAAATATTATTCGCCCCGAAAGTCAGTGCGAGATTAGCCGCGACCGAGACAGGATCGCAGAAGGAAATAAAGCCACATTCAAATCTTATAGACGTTGCTTCCCTTCACCACACATCGCCTTACAGAAATAAAATATCCAACAGGTTATGGGCCCAGGCCCCGTGTGTGCAAGGGAAGATAACTCAAAGTAAAAGTTATTGTGAGAAACAAGTGACAGTGCCGTATATATCAAGATGCAGAGTAGTATCCAGCATATCGAAAAATTAGTCGACGGAAATTACGAAGTATGGAAAATGCAGATGAAGAGCATTTTAGTATACAACGACTTGTGGGAATATGCAAGCGGAAAATTAGTAAAACCAGAGGAAGCGCAAAGTAAAGCGGCTTGGATAATAAAAGATGAGAAGGCGCTCGCACTCATTACTTTAAGCATATCAAAGGCAGAACTCGGTCATATAAGAAAAGCGATCACGTCTAAACAAGCATGGGATGAATTGGCAAGAATCCGCAATTCTAGAGGTCCAGTGAGAAAAGCAGTGTTGTACAGACAACTGTATAATTTGAAAAAAGATCCGTCTGAATCAATGTTGCTGTACATAAACAATTTCCAAGAGAAGATCAATCTGTTGGAGGATGCAGAGATACAAATTCCGTCGGAGTTGCAATCAATTATGCTGCTAAGTAGTCTGCCCGAGGATTATGAAAATTTCTGCGTGGCAATAGAATCGAGGGACCAAATTCCAACGGTCGACTTGATCAAAGGAAAATTAATAGAAGAAGAGGCAAGGCGACAAGGACAAGAAATGAAAGAAAACGGAGCAACAACAACAGCACTGGTATCACGAAACGGTCAACCCAAAGGATCACCCACACATACAAACAAAGGCCCGGTAAGGAGCGAGCAGGACAGGAGGAAGTTCAACGGAAACTGTTTTAATTGTGGTAAATATGGACATCCAGCCTCTCGCTGCCGTCTTCCGAAGAGAGAAGGAGGTAAGGCCAAGCATGCTGAAAATGTAAAAGACAATGACGGAGAAGATTCTTTGATCGCGATCTCGGCGTTAACTTGTTCGGCGGAAAAGAATGTATGGTATTTAGATAGCGGCGCGAAGTCGCATACGAGGTGTGTTCAAAGAGTATCGCGAATTTTGTGTTTTTTCAAAAATTATTTATTTATTCATGAATATCTATTTTGTCCCCTTCAAAGTAATCCCCATGAGATATTATACACTTGTGCCAACGATTTTTCCAATCTTCGAAGCACTTCAAAAAATCATTTTTTTTTATCTTGTTCAGCTCCTCCTTCGATGCCGTCTTTATCTCGTCAAGCGTAGCGTAACGTCGTCCTTTCATGGGCCTCTTCAGTTTAGGGAACAAGAAAAAGTCACAGGGGGCCAGATCTGGGGAATACGGTGGCTGCGGCATCATTAGTGTGTTGTTTTTGGCCAAAAAGTCGCGCACAAGCAACGATGTGTGAGCAGGGGCGTTATCGTGGTGCAAAAGCCAATTTTTGTTCTTCCACAAATCCGGGCGTTTCTGGCGGATTGCTTCGCGCAAATTGCGCATAACTTGCAGGTAATATTCCTTATTGACCGTTCTACCCTGTGGCAAGAACTCATGATGCACCACGCCCCTGCAATCGAAGAAAACTTTCACATTCGACCGAACTTGGCGCGCTTTTTTCGGTCTTGGTTCGTGCGGCAGCTTCCATTGAGATGATTGAGCTTTGGTTTCCACGTCATAACCATAAACCCACGATTCGTCACCAGTTATGACCCTCTGGAGCAAATTTGGGTCGTCGCGGACAGAGTCCAACATCTCATTAGCAATGTTCATGCGATGCTGTTTTTGGTCGCAATTGAGCAATTTTGGTACGAATTTCGCGGCGACCCGTCTCATGCCCAAATCATTGATAAAAATCGAATGGCACGAGCCAATCGATGTGTTTAGGTCCTTAGCAACTTCTCTAACGGTGATTCGACGATTGGCCAATACCATTTTCTCCACTTCATTAATTTTTTCGTCTGTTGTTGAAGTGCTCGGGCGTCCGGCACGCTCTTCGTCGTTCACATCTTCTCGGCCTTCTGAGAACATTTTGTACCACCGATAAACGTTGCTTCGGTCCAAGGTAGCTTCTCCGTATGCCACAGTCAACATTCGGAATGCATCCGCGCACTTAATTTCGTTTTTCACACAAAATTTGATACAGGTTCTTTGATCCATTTTTTTGAATAGGTAAAAATCGAAGACGATCCAAAACACGTGCAAGCAAAGCAGCTGTCAACAATTAAGTGAACATTCAAAATGGCCGAGCTTGTCGGCATAAGTGAGAGACATGAGTACCAACATAACGCCACAAAAACATCGAAATTCGAATATACGTAACCCGCGAAAATTCAAAATTCGCGATACTTTTTGAACACACCTCGTACTGCGCAACAAAGTAAATACAACTCGGCTTATAATTAATAACACTCAACTCGGCTGGCTAAGCGCAGAGAACGGGAGGTCTTACCTTCTCGGCTGCCTGATCTACTCTGTCAGCAGTACCGGGACACCCCCCTATCTTGCATCCTCTCTTGTATTTCGTGCCCGATCACGTGCTACTTCTAGAGTTTCTCCTCTCGACTTTGCCGTTCCTTCTAGTCGCACATCAACCTACCAGCGTTCATTTTCCGTAGCTGCACCTACGTTTTGGAACTCACTTCCTGCACCCATCCGCGGTGCTGATTCCATTGGCACCTTTAAGCGTGATCTTCACCACCTCCTGCTTCATAGCGATGCTTCTCATTTCCAGGCCTAACTGCTAATCTATGTCTAATTAAATTGTCATGTCCCTACTATTATCGTACTTATTTCTCTTACTTTCCTAGCTTTCGTTCTTGTTCTCTTCTGCTTAGCATATAAATACTCTTTCTGTTAGTACTAAGATATATTAGGGGACTTGGTTAGGTGTGGCGAGTGAGAGCGGACGTGTGCAGAGCGAGCGTGTGAGCGATAAGCGTAAAAAGAGTGAAATTGTAGGTAAAGGAGGGTTGTAGGTAAATAAGAGGCAAGGGAGGAAAGCAAGGAAGCAGGATGAGTAGAGGGAGAAAGCAGAGTAGAAGAAGAATAAAGCGGCGAGTGAAATTCAACGGGACGGAAAAACATAGGTTATGTCGATGAGGAGAGCGAGCAGTGCAGGAGGGTCAGGTGTAGGAGGTGTAGGGAAGACAAAGGGAGTCAATAAGCAAAGAAAGTTAATAGAGGATAAGGAAGGAGGGAAAAAGGTAACTTTTAGGCTGTCGATGAAAAAGGATGAACATTGCAGTTGCGAAAGAGAAAGAAGGGAATTCAGGGAACAGATAGGCAGGGAATTGAATGCAATGAAGGAGGAAAAAAAGGCGATGAAGGAATATGTGGAGGAATTTAAAATAAAAGAAAAGTTGTGGAAAGAGAGACTCGAGAAAATGGAAAAGAGGTTAGAAACTTTAGAGAGGGAAAGCGAGAGAAGAAGGTGCAGGGATGAGCGAAATGGAAGACGACAGAAGTGTAACGAGCAGGTTTTCACAATACAGCAGGGCTAGCTCAGGTCTAAGTGATAAAGAAGTGGACAAAATAAAGAGATGGATGTCAGAGAAAGATAGGGAAGAGAGACGTCGTAATATAATAATAAGGGGGATCGAGGAAACGAAGGAGATGGAAGGAGATAAAAATAAAGGATACACGTGGTTAAGGGAATGGTTTAGGGATAAATTAGAGGTAGAATGTAAGGTAGAGGAGTGTAGGCTAAGTGGAAAGGTAATCGTAGTGAAATTAAGTAGCAGCAAACAAAAGGAAGAAATAATGAAAAATAAAAACAGGCTAAAGGGAGGATCAATTTTTATTGCAAATGATTTAAGTTGGGAGGATAGGAAGATACAAGAAAAGATAAATAGGTGGGCAAAAGAACAGAGGAATAAAGGAAAAATTGTAAAAGTGGGAAGGGGAAGGGTGAGAATAGGGGGGGAATGGATAGATTGGGCAGAAATAGAGAGGGAGAAGGAAAATAAGAGGAGGGAAGATAGCTTAGGAAGACAGAATTTCGGCTAAGCCAAGAAGAGAACATGGAGGAGGGAGGAGGGGGGGAGAATAGGTTTAGGGAGGAAAAAAAGGAGAAAACCAGAAATTAAAAAAAAGGGAAAGGAAACAGAGGAAAAAGGAAGGGAAGGATTTTGTTTTGGAATGTAGCAGGGGTAAACAACAAGGACAAAGAATTCTGGGATTTTATAAGAGGCTTCGACTTCATAAGTTTCAGTGAGGTATGGATAGAGGAAAAAGGTTGGGAAAATTTAAAGGGAAGGTTACTGAAAACTCATGAGTGGTGGTGCAGTTATGCGAGGAAGGTTAAGAATAAGGGAAGGTCTATGGGAGGTTTTGTGATTGGAAAAAAGAAAAGATGGGGAATGGATGGAGGTAGCTTATGCCGTAGGGAGGTAGAAGGAATGATTCTGTCTGAGGTAAGGATGAAAAAGGAAAGGGTATATATTGTATCAATTTATAATAAAGAGAAGGAGAAGAAATTAAGGGAGGGTCTAGATGAATTTCTAAAGGAGGTAGGAGAGGCAAAACTAGTCTTAGGAGGAGATTTAAATTTGAGGATAGGAGAGATGGGAGGAGGAGATGAGGAGGGAATGGGAAGATGCAGTAAGGACAAAAAAACAGGGAACGGAGCGGAGAATTTCATAGAATAGATACAAGAAAAAGGGTGAAGTATTTTGAACGGAGCAACGGAGGGAGATTGGGAAGGAGAATTTACGTATATAGGATCAAGAGGTAGCACCGTGATAGATTATGTAATGGTTAACAATAGGATGCGTGAAGATGTAATTAATTTTAAAGTAGGAAAAAGGGTGGACTCAGATCACATGCCTCTGTGCCTGGAGCTTGAAGGAACAGGAGAAGCAGAAGAAGAGGAGCATCCGGAAGAAAAGGGAGAGGAAAAAGAGACGGAAGCGAAAATAATAGTATAGGATAGAAAAGCGATCGAGAGGGCAATAAGGCAACGGAAGAAGGAGAGGGAGGAGAGGAGATACAAGTCACGGTAAAAAGAAAATGGCAGGAAATGAAAAACATAGTTAACAGCGCAATGGTTAAAAGGAAAATAAGGAGGCAAAAAAAGGAGTTAGGACACAGAGACTGGTGAAACAGGAGCTGTACAAGAAAGAAAAGAGAAGTAAAAAGGATGCATAAGAGATGGAAGTCAGGGAAGGTGGAAAGAGAGGAGTATATGCTAGAAAGAGCAAGGTACAAAGAATTCCTACAGGAAAAAGTAAAGGAGAAAAGAGAGGAGGAAGAAGAAGAACTGAAGAGATTAAAAAAGGAAGCGGACGTGTGTGGGAAATATATAAACAAGAAGAGAGGGAAGAAAGTCTGGAAAGAAAATAATAGAAGCAAGGAAGAATGGAGAAGGTACTTCCTGGAACTTTTGGAAGGAGAAAAAATAAGGGAAAGGAGAGAGGAAGGGAAGAGAGAGAGAGAGAGAAGCAGCAAGAGGGCTTCTCTCTCAGAGAGGAGGGCTCCTCCTGCACAGAGGAGGAGGATTCGGAGAGAGAAGAAATAGGCAGGGCAATTGGAAGGATGAAGAAGAAGAAAGCCGCGGGGATAGATGGGATCCCAATGGAAGCGTGGATGCATGCAGGAAGTTTTTTGAGAGAAAAAGTAATAAGGCTGATACAACAAGTATGGAAAGAGGGAGAGATGCCAGAAGACTGGAGGATGAGTATTATAGTACCCTTATATAAAAGTGGGGACCAAGAGAAAATGGAAAACTATAGAGACATCTCGTTACTATGCACGGCGTACAAGGTGTATGCAGAAATAATAAGGAATAGATTAGAGAAGGAAGTAGAAAGGAGGAGTCTGTTGTCAGAAGGTCAGGCAGGATTTAGGAAAGAGAGATCGACTATAGACAACATATTTGTTCTCAGCCACATGGCCCAAAGAGAAATAACCGAAGGGGGAGATGGAAGAAAGGTATATGCCCTTTTTGCAGATTTGAAGGCGGCATTTGACAATGTGGATAGGGAAATGTTATGGAAAATAATGAGAAGAAATAGCTTAGACTAGAAGATGATAAGAAGAGTAGAAAGATGTACGAGGTAACGGAGATGACAGTGAGGACGAGGTATGGAACAACAGAGAACTTCTACACAAAGAAGGGCGTAAAACAGGGCTGTGTAATGAGTCCACTCCGTTTTAATTTATATATGATGGAAGTAGAAAATAGGTTAAGGGATAGGGAGGTAGGAGGGGTGAAAATCGGTGAAGAGAGGATATGGAGTCTGATGTACGCAGACGACGTAGTTCTAGTTGCAAATAATAGGGAAGCTTTGCAGGACATGATGGGAACATTTAAAAGGTGCTTAAGAGATAAGAAATTAGAGTTAAGTGCGGAGAAAACAAAGGTAGTAGTATTTAACAGGAAAGGAAAGGAAAGGAAAGAAGTGTGGAAATGGGGAAATAAAGAAATAGAAGAGGTAAATAAGTTTAAGTATTTAGGCTTCACGTTCAACAGGAAAGGGAACTATAAGGAACATATAAAAGAATTGAGTAGAAAAGGAAGGTTGGCAGCAAATAAGGTGTGGGGATTAGGTGAGAGATTAGGGAGAAATGATTTCAGAAGGAAGTGGACTCTGTTTAGGTACCTGGTTCAGAGTGTAATGGCGTATGGAGCGGAAATATGGGGCTGGGCAGAAAAAGAAGCGTTGGAGAAAATAATGTTAGATTACGTTAGATGGCTGTTTGAATTAGATTTTTGCACACCAAGATGCATTGTAACCAGGGAATTGGGAATGGAAAAATTACGTATAGGATGGGGAATAAAGGCCAAAAGATATGAGAATAGTATCAAAAATGGGGTAGCAGGTAATTTAGTCAAGAACTGTTGGATGGAGAAAGAGAGGAAAGGAAGGAAGGATTTATACAGCAAAGAGAGGGAAAAATATTACAATAGAAATGGCTGGGGAGTGAGTGCAGTAGAGGCATGGAAGGAGGACGGGGGAGAGATGGAACTAGAGATAATTGAGAGGGAGAGGGAGAGGGATATACAGAAGCAAAAAGAGGAGAGTAGGATTTTAGAATCAAGATACAACAAGAAATATAGAGAAATAGAGGTAAAGAGTAGGGAATCCGGGCCTAAGTACCTAGAAATAGAAAGTTTAAATAAGATAAAGGGAGGAGAGGGAATCAGGGCACTAATAAATTTGAGATGTGGAAATATGGAAGAGGCAAATAAATATTGGTTAGAAGAAGAGGAAAGAAAATGCGTGTTCTGCGAAGAAGGTTGGGATAATATGGAACACTACATAGGGAACTGTCAGGAATTGAAAGAGGACTGGGCGGAATTAGGCAAAGGAAAAGACGAGATTATGGAAAAAATATGGGAAGATAATCTCGATAAGATTAAGGAAAGGATTTTAGGAAGGATATGGCTTAAGAGAAAGAAAGTGAAAAAGATGAGGAAAGAAATAAAGGAACAGGAAAAGAAATTAAGAAAGGAAATAGACGTTAATAAATAGAACGGGCAATAGCAATAGAAGAGGTAAAAGTATAAGATTAGGTAAAAGTAGGGTAAACAGTGGCGTAAGCGTATATATGCGTATATCAAAATAGAGGTAAAGGTAAGAGAGACTGTAAAGTAACACAAAGAGCAGGATAAGGCGAAATGATAATAGGCAAACGAAAGTATAAATAAAGTACAAAGTAAATTTGTGAGTAAAATGTATGTAGTAGGGTAAGAGAACTGTAAATACTAGGTAATAAGGATGTAAATAGTATGATAGGTAGGCAGCGGCCGCGAGGCGAAAGTATGGGTTATGAATGGATGCGTGTGGTAAGGAACTCATTGTAAACCAAATCCCTTCTTGGCATGTAAAATAAGCTGAAGTAATAAATATCTATCATACTAAGATATATTATATTTATTGTTCTGTTTTATTTTTTCTTTTATGTTTGTATATTATATATATTACATTATATTATATTTACTGTTCGTTCGTGCTGGTCAAAGTATTAAGCACATTTTCATTTCTATTCTAATTATTGTTTTCATTTGTATCTCTATTATTATTTCTATATTTGTTATTAGTTTTAAGTTAAACCGCTCTATGACCTATATCATCTGTATATTCTTCCTGTCCTTAGAGGGTTTACCCTAGGACAGTAATAAACGCCCAATCAATCCATCAATCAATCAATCTTCTTTTCACGGCTTTTAAGTGCTGCTACGGCATAACCTCACTTTTAGGGGGGGTCGCGCACGCCGTCATCCAGACGAATCTGTTCGTGCATGCTGTATCGAGGACTGCTCTCGCCTGCATGCGCCGAGCTCGAGTACGTTTGTAAGTCGACAGCCAATCGGCTTCTCTCACCAGCCAATCAGCTTCTCTTACCAGCCAATCAGCTTCTCTCTTGTCACCATGACGCTTGCGTGCACGGTTTGTAAGCACTATATTTCTACCACTGATGCACTGTGCTCCGACCGCAATCCCAAGCACATCTTTCATGAGGTATGCGCGTCAAACTTGCTGGATCGTAGGTCGCTGTCCGATTCCTTGGTGCTTCCGTGTCCTGCTTGCCGTGACCTGGGTCTCGGTGGGAGCCTGTCTGATTCCCGTGTCCCGGTGCCTGCGAGTGGCAGAGCCACGTCGTCTGCTCTCCCCCCTCGGATCATAAAAATCTTATCGCCACTGTGCTGGCCAAGGTTGAGGGCATCGAGCGCAGTCTGCAGGATCTTCCGGCCATGAGGAATCGGCTGCAAGAGCTCTCCGGGATGAGGGCGCAGCTGGCTTTCCTCGAGAGAGGCGTCTAACAGTCTCTTGGCGCCATCCAGGTCAGAGCTGAGGAGTTGGCGGCATCTGTGTGCCGGATCGATGTGAGGCAGGCTGCTCTGGATGCCCGTGTTTGCGCCTTGGAGGCGCGACTTTCCGGCGGCCCTGGCGTGTCATCGGGCGACATTGAGGAGCGTCTGGAGGCGCTCGAGCGCGCTAAACCTAGCAATGAGCTTATCTTGTTCGACGTTAAAAAGCTTTCCTCCGAGAACTCTCGCGCCGCCGCAAATGGCGTGGCCTCCGCAGTTGGGATAGCAGCCTCTCTCGATGTGATTTCTGCCGCTCGTATTCCATCCAAGGGGGACCGACCATGACCGATCATCGTCAGGCTCTCCTCTTGTGAGGTGAGCAACCGATGGATAAACGGAAAGAGAGCCAGGGGCGTCCTTGAGGATGCTGAAGTGTCGGCTGAACTCTCTGGTTCCCGGGTTGACGTCAACGAGAAACTAACATCGTCGGCAAGGACTATCTTTGGCGAAGCTAGGCGAGCGGTGCGCGGCAGTAGGCTGCACCGCGTCTGGGTCCGCAACGGTCTTGTCTTCGTCCGGCAACATTCGGACACGTCACCCATTAGGGTTCGCCACCTTGGACACCTTGACAGCCTCACAGCCGGCCTCCGCCCCCCGCTGCTGCCGGAGACGCCGGATGCTCGGCGACTTCTTCTGCGGCCTCTACTTCGGCGCCTCGCCTTCCGCGGGCGCCTGCTGTCAAACCTCGCGTGCCCTCGGCGGCGTCCGGTGGCGTGCCTGGTGCCGGCTGTGCGGCTGTCGTCCCGCTCTTGTCCGCGCGTAGGGCCTGACGCACCTCGGTTGCCAACTCTGCTGCTACTGGGTTCCTTCGTCTCTGTCATGTCACCTACCAATCCCTCCTCCCCCATTTCATCGAGTTTCGCGACTATTTTTCTCGTAATCGCTTCGACATCATCGCTATGTCGGAGACGTGGCTTAAGCCCCCCACTCTTCGACGATCTGGCTCGCCTTCCGCTACGCCAAAGCCCGAATACATGTTCGTGCGTGTCTCTGCAGCTGGACGGAGATCGTTCCTTTTGGCTGTCGTCTATCGGCTACCAAGCTGGGTTATCTGGTTAATTTTCAGCAGGAGTTTGAGGGACTTCTCCCCTTTTTCCCAGCGGCGGTCGTAATAGGCGACTTCAATATCAACTTAAACCGCTAGTCTCATGACGCCGCCTCCCTACGTAACTTTTGTCAGAGCAATCGTCTGCACATAATTCCGTACTCCAACACCCACCACACCGCTACATCTCACTCCCGTATAGACCATTGCCTAGTCAGTAATCGGTCCTTCGCGCTGTCCCACTATCAACACGCCCTTCCCTTCTTGTCTTGCCACGACCTTATCGAAGTAACCCTCAACTGCAATTTTAATAGACTTCCGCCTCGTGTTATCTTAGCTCGCAATCTCTCTGCTATCAACCTCGAGACGCTTTCTGATTGTTTGGTCACCCTTGACTGGGATTCCTTTCACCAGTCCATTGCGCTGGATGGTTGATGTCTTCACCGCGCTTCTTCAAGCTGCTCTCGACGGCGTGGCTCCACTCTGCACCTTTCGCGTCAGGAGGCCTCCAGCTCCTTGGATTGACAGGAGCATTCGCCTACTCATGGGCGAAAGGGACTCGACCAGAAGAGCTTTTCGTCGTTGTCCCACTCTTGCTAAATTGGCCACATTTCGATCCCTGCGTAATAGGGTGAATATCCTTCTGGACACAGCCAAAAGCGGCTATCTTAGTCGGCGCTTGGATTTTGCAGCATTGCCTGCTCGGCTGTGGTCTGAGTTACGATTGCTGGGTTTTGCCAAATTTTGCTCTTCCACCTCGACACATGACTTCTCTCTTAACCAGCTCAACTCCTTTCTCTGCTCCGTTCATCTCTCTCCTCTCTTCCTTCAACCGATCACCTCCTCTCCTACGTCGGTCTTTCTCTCTCCTCTCAGCTCTTCCCCATCTTCATCTATTATCTTATCCGATCCCTCTTCATTTTACTTTCTACATATCATGCCCGTTGTCCTCCACAGAGCGCTTATCAGATGCTCCTTTAATGTTGTAGGTCTTGACAAATTGAGTCGTCGCTTCATTTTTGATTCTCTCCCCTTCATCTTTCATTTCATCCTCGATCTCCTGAACCTTTTATTGAACTCCTCCACTTTTCCTTCTTCTTGGAAGCGCTCTCACATTATCCCTCTTCCCAAGGTCAAGACTCTCTCTTCTTCTTCCGACTACCGTCCTATTTTTCTCCTCTGTTTTCTCTCCAAGATCCTTGAGCGCATCGTCTTTGATCAGCTATCGTTCCATATTTCCTCTCTCCATCTCCTCAATCCTCTCCAATCCGGCTTCCGTTGTGGTTACAGCACGCAGACCGCACTCGTCAAGCTAGCGGATGACGTTAGGCAAGCCGTCGATCAGAGAAAGGCCACCCTTCTTATCCTATTTGACTTCTCAAAGGCCTTCGACTCCGTCAGCCGCAAACTGCTTCTGCGTAAGCTTTTGCACTTCCATATCTCCCACCCCGTCCTTCGCTGGTTTGAGTCTTATCTCTCTGGCAAGTCCTAGCGGGTTCGCGGACACGACAGCTTCTCTTCTTGGAATCTCACCCAAGCCGGCGTTCCTCATGGCTCCGTTCTCGGTCCCCTGCTTTTTGCTCTATTTATTAATGACTTGAGGACAGTGACTCGTCACAGCCGACATCTACTCTACGTGGACGATCTGCAGATCTACCTGGACTTCTCTCCTGCCGATCTCGAATGCGCGCTTGGGAGGATCAGAGAGGACATCTTTGCAATAGAGCAATGGGCTCGCAACAACCGACTCACCCTGAACGCCATGAAAACTAAAGCTATCCTACTGGGCAGTGTTCGTTATGTCAATAACATTCTTGCAAACAACAACATCGTTCTTGAAATTAACGGCCTCCCATCGAGGTCACCAATCGGGTGGTCAATCTTGACCTGACTATCACTAGCACGCTTAGCTGGAACGAGCAGGTCAGGTCTGTCCCAGCCAGGGTTTGCCAAGATGGGTCCAACCCATTAAAACCCACCGGGTTTTAATGGGTTGGACCCACCTAAAAAAACCCATTTAAACCCACTTAAAAAACCCATTATAAAACCTACTCAAAAAATTCAATAAAAATTTAATAATAGTATGAATAAAATATTTAATATAATATAAATTTTTATAAATATAATTTAATATTATGAATAAAATAAATAATGTATAGTAGAATTGATATAGAAAAAGAACACAATAAAACTTAATTTAAATTGACATATTTTGTATTTTAATCTCAATTAATACTTCGTTAGATCATAAAAAACGGTTAACTTTTACAAGTTTTATGGCTTTTCCTATACAAGTATTTCGTAGTTTCGACCAGACAAACCCAAAAGTTCAGAGAAATCGTTTAATAGTTGTTGAAGACACAGGTCAAGACAGCAAATTTGAAAAAAAAATCGCAGAATCGGCTTTTGAATTGCGCGGGTAGTGAGGTGAGGGGAAAGCTTTAATCTGAAAATCGACCGAAACATGTCGAGTCCTGTTTTCGAACACAGCCCAGCAATTGCGCTTCGTGGATTCGCGATCGGTGCTAAACAAATGAATCAAACGAATGAAGAACGTTTTTTGTTTGTTAGCCCGAGATGCTGAAGAGCTCAGATCTCAGTTTCAGTCCAGTAATACTACAGTGAACACTGCCACGGGTATTTAAAAAGTGTAAACGATTTATAAACTGTATTTAGTCGCATCTTTCAATATAAAGAGTTTTCACTTTTTGTTAAAATTCTACATACCAATATGTCAACAGGACGTGGTAGAAAAAGTGCCACTGAATGGACTGAAGTTTTAAAAATAGATGGCGATTCGAAATGTAAGTGTAAATATTGCAATGAGCAAATTAGTTGCAAAATTGAAAGAATTCGAGCTCATTTACAAAAATGTAAAGCTCGAAATTGCCAAGAAAATAATGCAATCAATGAAGTCTCGGTATTATTTGAAAAATCCCAAACAAAAATTACATCTGTGGAAACAGGTAAAATTGTTTAGAAATTATCATTGCTATAATTAATTTATCTGATTCTTGCAGCTGTTTGAAAAATGTTCTTTCTTGTCCAATAATAATATCCAATATGAGACTTTCAACTTTTAATTCAAAACTCTTAGTATAAACTCGAAATTTTATTCTTAAATTTTTCTTTAACTAGCTAAATAAATTTTAAAAGTTATGTAAAAACAAGATTTTTAAGTAAAAGCATATTGTAGTAAACATATTGTAGTAATATATTAATTTAATTAATTAAAATATACTTATTTTAAATAAATTTCAAATTTATTGTAATTAACTAGTTAATTTTATTAATAACATTTTATGTTAATTAAATGCATTATTTTTATTATTTACAAATTTTAGCTTTAGGTTTGGTGCTTTACAATACCTTAATCTATAATTATAAAACATGTACCATTAAATTGTAAAATCAAATAGTTGCAATTATCATTTATATCAGTAATAAACAAAAAACATAATAACAAATATTTTATATTCATTTATTTAGAGGAAAGCCAAAAGCAAACAGATATGCATGATTCACCTCAAATTAAAAAGAAAAAAATTCAGAACGCAATTACGGATTTTGTTATTAAAACTACAAGCCTTCAACAAATGCAAATCGATCAAAGTATTGCAGAATTCTTTTACGCAGCAAATCTTCCATTTAATGCTGCACAACTAAAAAGTTTTGAAACAATGATTCAAAATTTACGACCAGGATATAAACCTCCTTCATCAAAAATGATTGGAGGACAGCTTTTGGATGCCACATATGAAAAAACCGAAATCAATCTTAAAGAAAAGTTGCAATCAAAAAGCGTAATACTTACGATAGATGGTTGGTCGAATGTTCGAAATGATCCCATCCAGGCAATAAGTTTGCACATGAGTAATGAAAGTTTTCTTTTTAATGCTTACGATTCTGGATCAGAGAAGAAAACCGCAAAAAGATGTGCTGAGGTTGTGGAAGCTGCTATAAAAGAATGTGAAGAAAAGTACGACGCAAAGGTTTTTGCCGTAGTTACGGATAATGAAAATAAAATGTCCAAAATGTGGCAAATTTTAAAAGAAAAACAACCAAAGTTGATTGCGTATGGATGCTCGGCACATCTCTTAAATTTGGTAGAAAAAGATGTAACGCCTCAGACCATACTGCAGAGGATTATTAAAATTCAAAAGTATTTTCGTAATGTACACCAAGCACATGGATGGCTCAAGGAAAAAAATGGCCTTATGCCACAAATCCCTAACGAAACCAGATGGAATTCGCATCCAGAATGCGTCAGAACCTTTGTCACAAATTACCACAAATATAGAGAAATTGCTTTGGAGCATGAAAATGAGTTGGACAATTCGATTGCATTATTTTAAATAATATAGGAATTTATAGCGAATCGGTATATTTAGAAAAACAACTATCGACAGTCGCATCAGCATTAAACATTCTGCAACGTGAGTCAACATACATATCGGAGGCAGTCAAAGTGTGGTCTAATTTACTAGATGAAGAAGTTTTACAATCATATAAAATTTTTTTTCAAAAACGATTCAATCAAGCGATCACACCGGTTCATTTACTAGCGCATATGATGGATCCGAAATTTAACGGGCAATATCTAAGTGCCGAACAAGAAGATATCGCCGAGGAATGGATATCTAACAATTATCCTGAATATCTCCCAGGCGTAATGGCATTTAAAATTAAAGATAATGAATTTTTTCCAAAGATGTTGTTACAAGAAAATATTATTAACGAATTTTCATCTTCGAAATGGTGGAGAATCATGGAAAAAAAAACCGAGAAATGTAATAAGCTACCAAAAGGATTCTGCGTTTTTTTTTGCAAATTTGTTATCATGTCCTGCGTCTTCAGCATCTATTGAGCGATATTTTTCAACGTTTGGACTTGTGTGGTCAAAACTACGAAATCGACTTGGTGTAGAAAAAGCTACCAAACTTGTAAAAGTTTATCGTTTTTTGCGCTCAAGTGATAACGTGAATATTAATTCAATTGATTGGGAATAAAATTCAAATATATCAATTTAAATTAAGTTTTATTATGTGTTTTATTTCTTTTCTTTAGTAATTTTACTACATATTATTTATTTTATTTATAATATTAAAATATATTTATAATAATTTATATCAAATATACTGTAAGTAACCAATATTTTTAGACTTCTTACATGTTAAAATCTTTTTTATCTCTTTTTTAAGAGAATTACAAAAATTGTTTAATTTAATTAATTTTTGGTTAATTTTATCTTTTTTTAAATATTAATTATTAAAAACTCTGTTTATAGCAAATTTATTTAAAAAATTATTATAAGGAAGAATTTTTTAAAGCCTCATACACACGATAAAAGCATTTTTAATAAAATAAATAAATTTAATAATTAAATGAATAAGTAACTAAATAAATTATTTAAATTGATAAATTAATAAATTAAATAGATTAAATTAAATAAATTTCATATTAGAATTGAATCATCATATCAAGTGAATAGCAACTTTTATGAATTATTAGTGGATTATAGGAATTAAAAACGCATAAAATCCAAAAAACCCAATAAAACCCGAAAAAACCCAATAAAACCCGAAAAAACCCAATAAAACCCGAAAAAACCCCAAAAAACCCTACTGGGCTGGGTTTTTTCTTAAAAACCCGGGTTTTTTCAAACCCTGGTCCCAGCGCGTGAATGGTGCATCGTGACGCCTCAAATATTACCGGCACTGCCTCTCACTTTCCCTGCGCGTTCGCCTCGTGTCCTCTCTGATCTTTCCTATTTTCGCCTTAAGCTCAGGCATCTGATGAACACTTGTGTGCTCTTCATTTGCGACCTCCGCTGGGACAATCACGTCTCACATTTTTATCCCCAGCTTGGCTGGCTGCGGGCGGATGACAGGAGACATTACCTCTTCAGCTGCTTCATCTTCGCCATTCTCCGAACCGGCATCCCTCCCTACTTAGTTTTCTTGCTCTCGCCCTGTCCAAGTCCTAGAGCCGCTTCCAGAACTTCCCCACTGGACCTTGAGATCCCCTTTTGCCGCACCTCTACGTTCCAGCGTTCCTTTGCTATTACCGCTCCATCCTTCTGGAACTCCCTCCCTATCTCTGTCCACGGCGCTGAGACTAGTCGTTCCTTCAAACGTGGCCTGTCCGATTTCTTGCAACAACGGGATGCGTCTCAATCTCAGCCTCCGCTCTAATTCTCATGCTATTTTACTTTACTTTATTTTCTCTTGTACTTTCAATCATATTGCCTAATCATTACATTTATTTTTTTTATTTCTTTCATCCTTTTGCGGTAATATATTCTCTTTTATTTATTATTTTTTCTTTGCCATTTAACTTTGTATATTTATGTATTTCGTCTTGAGCACTTCTTATTCTTTATTTCTATTTTTGTTATTGTGTCACTTTATCTGTATCCTACGCATTGTCATCCTACTTTAGTTTTATTTTTATTTCTTATTTTTTATGTTTATTATTAGTTTTAAGTCGACATTTTTCTTCTTTTTCTGTCTTTTCTATGTATCTGCCTGTCCTTAGAGAGCTTGCCCTAGGGCAGTAATAAACGCCTATTTATTCATTCATTCATTCATACCGATAGCAACCTCCTCCGCCTGCAAGGATTCTGCTACGGCTGCGGGGAGAGGGGCGTGACGGTGCGGACATGCCGGAGCTGCGTACCGCCGCATGGAGCTTGCGAATGCTCCAAGGAGGCGGAAGGATCAACAGCGGCTGACACGAGCCGCCCGGGATCTGGAACGGCAGGATCCGGACCCGGATCATAAGGACGAGGAGTACTGGCTGTGGCAGTACGACGTTTTCATTTTGTACTGAAATCATATCGACAAAATACAGGGTAGTCAAAAAGAATGGACCCCCCCAATATTTCCGTTCCCTTGCATTTTACAAGAAAATGTTTCAGATAAAAGTTGTAGGGTTTAAAAAGATCTATTTACTGATCTTATCAATTTGACCTTGGATGGCGTCGCCAAGGTCAGATCGAAATTACATTAACTTTTTTAAATGGAACACCTAACTTTTTATTGCATATTCTTGTAGCTTATCTCGAGACCTTTCCAAAACACTACAAGAAAATTTATTTTCGTTGAGCACTTTCCGAGTTGTGAGGCTTGAAAGCTACAGTGTACTGTAGTGTGGGTCCAGCCAGTTAAGGCAAGAGTGGCGTTTGGGTCCGGCCAGTTAAGGCAAGAGTGGCGTGTGGGTCCGGCCAGTTAAGGCGAATTTTATTCCAATTGGTCAGCTTGGGCAAAATATTCAATTGTACCAAACAATTCACAACAAATGTTCAAATTGTTGCCCTTCAACAGCCTGGCAATGTGCCAATCTGTTATAAACAGCTGAAACCGCATTCCGGTACGTTTCCGGCGGTATTAGTTGTACCTCTTGAGTTATTCTCCCTCTTAAATCATCTAAATCTTGAGGTTTGGTGGCATAAACTTTACTTTTCAAGTAACCCCACAAAAAAAAGTCAAGTGGGGTCAAATCTGGAGACCGAGGTGGCCACTCAATATGACCCCTTCGCCCTATCCACCTGTCCTGAAAGACCTCATTCAAATATTGACGGACAATGACACCATAATGAGGTGGAGCTCCATCCTGTTGGAAATAAATTTCATCCATATTTCCACCAGCTATGTCTCGAATAGCTGAAACAATTTGTTCGCGAAGCATGACTGTGTAAACCTGTGCTGTCAAATTGCCTTCAATGAAGAAAGGACCAACTGGTCTATCATTAAGAATACCAGCCCATACGTTAAGTTTTTGTGGATATTGGGTATGATTGTCTCTTTTCCAATGAGGATTAACGTCACTCCAGTATCTACAATTGTGTCTATTTACATTTCTAGTCAGTTCAAATGTTGCCTCATCAGAGAAAACAATATTATTAAGTAATAGAGGGTCCTCGGCAATCATCTCCATCATAAGATCACAAAATTCGATGCGTCTATCAAAATCGTCTTCGGACAACTCTTGGCACAAATGGAGTTTGTATGGATGCCATTTATTCAATTTCAAAATTTTACTGACAGATCCATGAGAGATTTCGTGTTCTTGTGCAACGCGATCGATAGAAATATGGGGACTTTCAACGACAGACTGTAAAACATTTCTTTTGTTGTTGGTGACTATGTACCAAATTTCTTTGTACAGCAACCTAATATACGTGTATATGTAAAACATGCTGTCTTTCTCCTTCACGCTTACCACCCCCCCCCCCGCGACAGATCGACGTGCAAGAGAGCAGAAAGCCTGAGAGATCGAGCGCGATGAAGTCACGCGTGAGTTGGGGACGCAAAACGGGGAAATCACGCATGGGACTGTCGGATCGAAGCCCCCTCGAGCAGGTATGGACACTTTGTACCGTCTTTGGAAGTCAAGGAAGAAGAGCCACGGCAGAATTACCGGAGTGGCGGTCGGAGTTGTCGGTATTGACTCCTCCACGGCCTCTCTGGGGCGAGGGAGTTGTGAAGTTGCGCTCCGCAGCGCCGTCCCGGAGGAGGCGTGGAGGGTACCCTGGGTTGCGCCTCTCTCTCCCCCCGGAAGGGAAAAGGGGACGCAAATACCTCGATTAAGTACCGCGTTTTACCGCTCTTTACTTTTAATTGTCCGCATGTATTTTTTTGTAGTGTAACGTATATCTGATCAAGAGCGCTGGGGCGCATCAGAATCAGCGGAACCCGAGCGGACAGCGGTATTAATTGTGTGTGCTTGACGAAGATCCAAGCGGAGACGTCGACAAGGAAGCCGAAGGAACGACGGAAGCCACACCACCGCCGACCTCGCGCCGGAAAGCTAAGTCGCGGTTCCACCTATTTATTTCTACCGCATGTCTTCCCGAACGCCACAGGTATTAACGCCATCCTTTATTGTAGCGAATCTTGCCGGAGGAACTTCCAGACAGGACCAGCGGACTGCAGGTGAGACTGCCGCTGAGTCATCATCCCGTGAGAACGCCGTCAAAGGCCTGGCCAGCCCGACGACCGCAGAAGGAAACATAATTCGAACTTGGAGCGTCAACGCCGAGAAAGATTTCGGAACATTCTGTCCGCCCCACCGACCGCTGAGTAGACGAGCGGCACTCACCGCACAACGTGACAACGGCGCGGAGCAATGAGAGAAAGCGAGAGGGCAAAATCGCGAGTGCCGGAGGAAGAAGGACGCAGTACCAACTGCTAAAGAAAGACGGAATACCGCTGGGAGCGAGAAGGATGTGCGTGGGAACGCGGACCAATCATCGGCGAAAGTTGGCGAAGAGAGACGTTGTGGCGTCACGAGAAAATTCGGCGGAGCCCGACGAGCCGGAAAGCGCGGTCCGGCTCATCACTGTCGTGTATGCCACAGCGACGAGAGGTACAGCCCAGGCATTGCTGCCAGACGGGCCGAGTTGCCCCTCCACCAACAAGGCTGCGCGCGCGGTTACCATGGTAACCGCAGTTCCGAGTTTTGGCGTGATTCCCGCTAACGGACGCAGACCTAACGGCTAAACAGTGAAAGTCATGACGAGACTTGTGATGTGATATGAAGACTGAATAGGACAATAGCTAAGTATTATCTGTGATATTAGTACAAATAAAATATGATCTGTGGTGATCTTTGCAATAATAGCAATAGTAATAGTAGTAATAATAATAGTAGTAGTGGTGATGGTGGTGGTAGTAGTAGTAGTTAGTAGTAGTAGTATTAGTAGTAATATATTTTTTTATTTAAAAAATGAGTAATATTGAGAAAGGAGCTATTAAAAAAATAGTTAATGTTAGAAATTTTAAACATGCATGGTTAAATGAAGATATTTTTAAAGGATGGTTAGATCCTCATTCAGAAGAATATAATAAAGCTTTGTGCGTTGCATGCAATAAATCTAACAGATGTTGTAAAACGGATTTGAGACAGCATTCACAAACGGTTTCACATATAAATAATATAAAAGTTCGAACTCAAAGTCTCGATGATTCTAATCAGCATAATGAATTAATATATAAAGATAAAGTTAAACGCGCGGAGATAAAATTAGCAGCTTTCTTTGCTGAACATAACGTAGCTTTTTGTAATGTAGATCATTTAATTCCATTAATAAAAGATATTTGTATTGAACCTGAAATTGTACAAGATCTTACACTGGGCCGAACAAAATGTATTCAAATAGTTAAAAATGTAATTTCAAAGAACAAAGAAGAAAACTTAATTTTTATTTTACAGAATCGCAAATTTTTTATTTTAATAGATGAAAGTACAGATATAACGGAAAAAACTTCATGTGTTTACTTGCAAGATAAGTTTCACCGGTAGATAAAAAAGTTAAAACAAAATTATTAGAATTATTAGCATTAGATGCTAAAGATGGTACTGCAAATAAAATTTTTAAATTATTTAAAACATTTTTAGAAGAAAAAAATATTAATATTAAAAATATTACTGTAATGGCAATTGATAATGCTTCAGTAATGACCGGGTGTAATAATTCTTTTTTTCGCGTTTAAAAACTGAAGTACCGGGTGTAGTATTATTAAATTGTATTTGCCATTCTTCCGCGATTGTGGCTAGTAAAGCTTGTGAAAAATTGCCACAAAATTGCGAAAGTATTATTAGAAATGTTAAAAATTATGTTTTAGGCAGTGCAAACAGATGTGCAATTTTAGAAGAGGTTCAAGAATTGTTTAACATAAAAAAACATAAAATGCTTAAATTGTCTAATACAAGGTGGCTTGCCTTACATAATTGCGTAACTAGACTTCTTGATAATTGGAAAGTTTTGCAAAATTACTTTTATTCGGCCGTTCTAAAAGAAAAATCTCAATCTGCACAAACTATTTTTACACAAATTAATGATAAATCGATTAAAGCCTATTTATTATTTATAAAATATTCATTAGAATTTTTCAATTTAATGCTTTTTTTCAGTCACGCAAAATTTTAATACATAAATTATATTCCAGTAGTCAAAAAATAATAGCTGACATAGCTCAAAATTTTATAACTTCAGAGACTTTGAGGAACATCTGTACTTTAAATGTAGACGATGAAAGTAATATAAAACATCTGACCGATATATATGTGAGACCAGAATGTGAAAGCTTTTTGCAAATTCAGTCTCCAGAATTTGTGCAAGAAATAAAGTTAAAATGTTTAGATTTTTACAGAACAGCTGTTAAGAGGATGCTAGAGTGACGGGAATTACCGACACATTACAGTGTTCATTAATTTTCGAATTGGCTCTACAGATCACAAAATCCTTTTACAGAATAAAAGTACGCACAAAAACAAAGTGCGGGCTGGTGAATTTTACGAGAAAATCTAACAAAAAGTTAAAAATTTATTTATTTTCGTCTCGTGGATCTGTCAACCGAGGTTAATTTTTGTCATTTACTAACGTTCTGTAGCTCGTATGTATGAAACGAGACCAGGCCGCACTTTAGAAAATTCTAACGAACAACATTGACTGTGTGTCATTCCAGTCAAAAGCCTAACAAAAAAGTTTAACATGTAAACAGCTGTACGTGTACAAATTTCGCTTAGCGCACGTAAACAATGGCAAGCATGGTAGTAACTGTAGTTGATAGGTCTTTTTGTAGATGGCGAAATAATCAAAAAACAAAGACAGATCTATGCGTTGGACAAAGAGCAATAGCCTGGTTTCCCTCGAAAAATAATCTGCAATGCCGACGTCGAGGAAGTTCTTCGGTCACTATAGCATCCTCTTAAAGAAATGCTTAAACGTTTACCATATAATGATCCATTATTTGAGCAGTTAAAATTTTTAGATGCCACAATTGCTCTATATAATGAGAGTCAAGATCAAATAAAAGATTTATCCTTTGTTGCAAAACATGTTGATAACGCTAATAATATTAAAAAATTAGCAGTAGAATGGAGAATTTTGCTAAATATTTTCAATGATTCGGAAAAAAAGAATTAGCTATTTTAAAAATGGATGAGATGTGGAAAAAAATATTTGAAAGTAAAGATTTTGATGATGAAAAAATGTTTCCAAATTTAGAGTTATTAGTCGAGTCTGTTCTTACTTTTCCACATTCAAATGCCGAAGCGGAACGGATCTTTTCAATAGTAACAGATACAAAAAATAAAAAAAGAAATTCTTTAACAAATGACACAATTTCCGCAATTTGTAAAATTAAATCTAGTTTTCAGGCTGAGAATATTAATTGTGTTAACTTTAAAGTAAATTCAAGACATTTAGAATTGCACAACTCGCAAAACTTATATCCGAAACAACATGAATCTGATAGTGCTTAACTTTTTATTTTTTCAAATTTAAATTTTTATTTCTATTTTTATACGCACGTAAAATATAATTATTTAATTAATTGTGAAATAATAATTTGCTTTATTTCAGATATTTTATTTCAGATTTGATTCTTTCATTTTATAATAATAATGTTTTGTTTTCAGATTAACATATATATTTTGTTTGTTTGTAATAATTATAAAGTTTATTTTATGTAAAAAACAAATTTTAATTTTGTTCAATTATAATATAGTTTATATTATCAGTTCAGTTTATATTATAGTTCAATTATAATATAGAATTATATATTTTATTTTATTAAAATATTTATTTTAATGTTATAAAATCGTATTGCAATTTTCTTTTTTATGGGTACTGCTAAAGTTTTTCAGCAGTTTTCCCTTACCCCTGCAATAAATGTTGATATCCATATTATTCTGGAAAATAAAAAATTTCATTATAATTATATAACATGTGTTTTTCTATAATTATTCTTTCATCCTATTCCTTTTATAAAGAATTATTTTTTTATCCTATCCTATTCTTTTTAAATTAATTTTTAATTTGAAAAAATATAAACATTTAGATTTATTATAAAAATCGAGACTCGTATATATATTTACTGGGATCCGCGCGCTTACAATACGTTCCTGAAAGACTGGAGGGGCAGGCCGGCCAGCCCGGCCCATCTGGCAGCACTGAGCCCAGGAACCGCCGATCACCGCCTATCAATCTACCATTGTAAGCCGCAGCTCTGGTAATCATAAATTTAAATCCTTGAGTGAGGGTCAATCTCCGTGCATTTCCGTCAATCATACCGCACTTATGAGAGCGGAACACCCCGCGAATAATTAACTGTGCCGAACTGTGACGACACTTCTAGAGAAATCGACCGCAGCTAAAGTATCGTTAAGTCCCTCTCGGGGTGCGAACATCGACAGTCGCGCATACCGTCTAGTTTTAAGTAAAGTCGCGTATCGTTTTGTATCGCGTCTAGTAATTGTGAATTGTCGTATCGTATTGAGCCGTAGTATTTAAGATTATCGTACCGTATCGTACCGTACCGGGGTGATTTCGGAGTAGGATTGTACTCCTGCCGAACCCATCGTAGAGATTTTTGCAATAGCGGAATTGCTCGGTGCGTGGAATTTTCGCGGTTCGATCTCGGCGAGACGCGATATCGGTCGGTCTCCGCAAGATTCGCAATGCCATGGAATTACCGTGAGAAACACCGGCGATCGAAATTCTGCGAAGTAATTATCGGTATTATTAGTCGCGAGTGAGTCCTACAGTCAGGGGCGTGTCGCCCGTACGGATTTTGTGTGCGAGAAGAGTATTGCCCGTACCGTGCGAGTTCACGTAATGAGCATTGTCGTGCCACGTGTCTTTATGTTGTAGTAATTATCGTGCCACGTATTTTGTAATTCGTTCCGTCCTGACGTGTTCTTCGATTTAGTGCTCTCTCGATTCTTTTGGGACGTTTCCGAGTAACAAGAGTTCGCCTCCGTTAGCTTCACGTACCGATCGCGTTAATCCGTCTCTTCCGTTAGTTTACTATCTTCTAGATAATTCTAAGATTATCTGCTGCCGCTTGTAATGGTATAACCTTTGTAAACTCCTTGTTTTCGTTAAACCGTGTCTCCAATTACTCTAAAACATATTATTTTTTATTATTTAAATAAATTCTAATGTTGTAATTGCGTTTTCCTCCCCTTCCCCGCTACCCTTAAGAAGTACGCTTCTCTGCCATTTGCGGAGCAAGCCGTGGGTAGCGGTATCCGTCTTGCCGTGTCACGCATTTACCGTTCTTCGTGAAGTGGTGTGAGAGATCGCAACTGGCGCCCAATTACTAATTAAGCTTGGAAATTTTCATTTACCGCCGCCCTTCCCCTTCTTATTGGGCGTACTCTCCTGCGCTAGGCGAGTGCAGGAAAAGTACTTCGCAATATAAATACGCACGCACGCGCGCACGCACGCACGCGCGCACGCACGCACGCACGCACGCACGCACGCACGCACGCACGCACGCACGCACGCACATACATACATACATACATACATATATATATATTGTTACGGTCGTGCGATATTTGTAATATGTCACCGTATAGTTTATGTAATCGATAGTAATGAGTTGACGGTTGCTCGTTGACGACGGTTGTTTGTTATGCTGCTGTTGTCTGGAGCCTCGTTTCGGTGACGGACGTGTTCTAATAAACGTCTCAGTTCCTTTCAAAGAGTCTGCTCAATTATTTATTGTGCGTGAGTGCGCGAGAGTGTCTTGTGCCACCGTCGGACGTAACAATTTGGGGGCTCGTCCGATTTGAACGACGAGCAATGGCTTTTATATCACGGAGCCCACGAAAGGGGATGTGCACGCGTTCTACAACGTTTGCGGAGCAATCTCTACGAGATGACGAACGCCCATGCATGCAGTCTTCGGGCGATGCCGTCGAACGAACGACAGAGGATGTCGTTGAACAGACATTGGAGAATTTTAGTAGTGAAACATCGAACGCGGAGACGCTTCTCCGGACGACGTTGAAGGAGTTGAGGCAAATGCGTGAGGAGCGCGCGTTGCAATTACGGCAACAGGAAGATTTTGCAACGCTCTTGCGACAGCGAGAGGAGGAGTTTCGGCATCTTCGGGAAAACCAGCTAAGTCTTTCTAATGATAATGCCGCGAATTTAATCGGGAATGCGAGTGTGCAAAATGATATGCCTCTTGAGAGTGAAATTGACGCGATCGCGGGAGAGCGGGTAACTTCACGAACTTCGTTTAAATTAAAACCGGATACGTACGATGGAAATACCTCATTGCGCGAATTCTTGTCGCAATTTAACCTTATCGCTCGGGCAAATCGATGGGATCAGGAAATGAAAACTGCCGTGCTTGTGTCATGTTTAAGAGGGAAAGCTCGCGCGGTATTAGAAAATATACAAGATTTAGAAAGTTTGGAATTCGCAGAATTAAAATCGAAATTAGAATTACGATTCGGAGAAACTCATTCATTACAGAGTTACTACTGTCAATTTACGAATAGAAGGCAGAAATTTGGGGAAAATTTTGCTGCCTTTGGAACGGATATAGAGAGGTTATCTCAGCTTGCATATCCTGAATGCCCACATTCTGTTTAAGACAAGATTGCTTGTGCGCAATTTGTTTCTTCAATATCAGATGGGTATGTGAGGAGAACCCTTCAGTTAGAAGGAATGACATCTTTGAAAGTGGCGATAGAAAGAGCTAAGACAATAAAATCTATTCAAGAAAATAATTTTGAACGAAAAGCGGGAAGTAATTTTAATTTTTTTTAAAGAAAAGGAAATAATTTTGATTTTAGGAAAAAAGAGGGTGGTTTTGGAAACGAGGAAAAACGAGGTAAAAATGAAGGTGAAAATAAATTTGTAAGAGGAAATAAATATAGAGGGAATTTTGTGAGTAAAAATCGAACGGAATGTTGGCTTTGCGGAAAGGAGGGGCATTTACGTTTTGAATGTCCCGGGAAATCGGAAAACTCGGAATAGTTGAACTTGACGGGGCGAGTTTGACTAAAGAGCGGGGAGCCCCGAAAGTTACGGGGCGAGAATTTAAACGTTTTTTTAAATTAAATAGAATTAAGTGTGATCTTGATGAATTTTGTTATTCCGGGGAAGCAGATAATAAACATTGTATCTTTAAAATAGATACGGGCTCTGATGTATCAATTTTGAATACAAATTTTGTTGAGTTAGGTAAGCGAAAAGTTGAGATTTTTGATGGTGATTTGAAATATCCTACGGGGGAAAGAATTTTGATTAAATACAAAACAATTGTAAAAGTTCGGCTTGGAAACTTGTCTGTAGAAATGCCAATGTTAATTGCGGACATTAGCGATGATTGCATCTTAGGAGTTGATTTTCTTAAAAAAATGAATTTAGGAAATGTGTTTGATTTCGTTTTTGAGGGTCAATCTTTATCTGGTGAAACAAATATTTTAAGATGTTCTCGTGTGGAAAGTTGTTTTAAAGAGATTCCTGAAATTTTGAAAGAACTTTTCATTAAAGATTCAAAAAATTTAAATGACAGTCAGAAGAAAATTTTTGCGGAATTTTTGATTGAATTTCGAGATGTGTTTTCTGATGAAATTGTTGCAGGAAATTGTGATGTTGTCAAACATGAGATCAATGTAAAAGATTCTTCCCCAATTAAACAGGTACCTCGTCGAATTCCAATCCATTTACGAGGAGAGGTAGATAAAATTATTCAGGACATGAAAGAACATGGAGTTATCAAGGAATCTCAGAGTCCCTGGGTTTCGCCGGCGGTTATGGTAAAAAAAAAGGATGGAACAATCAGATTTTGTATTGACTACAGGAAGTTAAATGATGTCACTAAGAAAGATTCTTTTCCTTTGCCTAGAATTGATGACATTTTCGATCAATTAACAGGTAACGATTTGTTTTCCTCTTTGGATTTAAAAAGCGGTTACTGCCAGGTAAAAATTCATCCAAGGGATAAAGAAAAGACTGCTTTTTCTATCGGTAACGGTCTTTGGGAATTTAATGTTATGCCTTTTGGTCTTTGTAACGCCCCCGCAACTTTTGAGAGGTTAATGGAAAAGATTTTACAAAATTTATTATCAAAAATTTGCTTAATTTATCTTGATGATTTTATTGTATTCGGAAAAAATTTTGGGGAAATGATAAGGAATTTGAGGGAAGTTTTTCTTCGGCTACGCTCTGCAAATTTAAAAATTAATCCTAAAAAATGTGTTCTTTTTGGAAAGAGTATTAAATATTTAGGTCATGTTATATCAGCTGAGGGCGTTGCAACGGACCCTGAAAAGATTGTGGCTGTGAGGGATTGGCCAGTTCCGCATAATAAGAAGCATATTCGAAGTTTTTTGGGATTTTGCTCATATTATCGGAGATTTGTTAAAGGATTCTCGTCTATAACAAAACCGTTATATGTTTTAACTGAAAATCAAGTTAGATTCTTTTGGGACGAGGAATGTCAAAGAGCTTTTGATAAATTAAAACAAATATTAACATCATCTCCTATTCTTTCTTTTCCAAAAGGGGATGGGGAATTTATTCTTGATACTGACGCTTCGAATACGGGAATTGGTGCAGTCTTGTCACAGGCACAAGACGAAAAGGAAAAAGTGATTGCTTATTTTAGCCGAGTATTTTCTAAGGCTGAAAGGAATTATTGTACAACGCGTCGGGAATTATTAGCTATTGTTGATTCAATAAAAACTTTTCATCATTATCTTTATGAACGAAAGTTTATGGTCCGTACAGATCATGTTTCTTTAAGATGGTTAATGTCCTTTAAGGAGTTAGAGGGTCAATTGGCTCGTTGGATGGAAAGGCTTCAGCAGTATGAATTTGAAATTATCCATCGGAGGGGTCAGTGTCATAAGAATGCTGACGGTCTTTCTAGGCGATTATGTGAGGATTACGGATGTCAATATTGTACTAAAGTGGAATTGAAGAACACCTTATTTGAAAAAGAGACTGTTGGACGATTGATTCTAGAAGGAGAAAATTTGGAGGGGTGGCGTGAAGATCAGAAAGGGGATCCTGGTATTTCTTTTATTTATCAAAGCAAGGTCTCGGGAGAACGACTTTCTTGGACGGAGATTATTTCTAAAGATCCTTCTTGCAAGATTTACTGGTCGTATTGGGATGCGCTTGTTTTAAGGAATGGAGTTCTTTATAAAAGATGGGAATCTTCAAATTCAAAATTCAACATTTTCCAACTTGTTGTTCCGCGCAAGCGAATTAAGCGGATTTTGGAAGAAGCGCATGATTCTTCTACTGGAGGTCATTTTGGAGTTAATAAGACTTTAGAGAAAATCCGTAAGAGGTTTTTCTGGGCGACCTGCAAGCAAGATGTAGAAGATTGGTGTAGAACTTGTAAAATTTGTGTTTCCAAGAAGGGTCCTTCCGGAAAGGGGAAATCCCCTTTACAAGTCTACAATGTGGGAGCTCCATTTGAAAGAATACAGATGGACATACTTGGGCCTCTTCCTTCTACCTTCTTTGGAAATAAGTATTTACTTGTTATCGTTGATTGTTTCTCCAAGTGGGTAGAGGCTTTTCCGCTTAGGAACATTAGGACCAGGACAATAGCAGAGGTTCTCGTTAAGGAGGTTATTTCTCGATATGGAGTTCCTATGGAGATCCATACTGATTAAGGAAGAAATTTTGAATCTAAGATGTTCTCGGAATTAATGAGTTTGCTTGGAATTAAGAAAACGAGAACGACTCCCTTACATCCTCAGTCTGATGGGCAAGTAGAACGACAACATCAAACAATAATTGGTTATTTATCAAAATTTATTTCCGAGAATCAACGAGATTGGGATCATTGGGTTCCAATGTTTCTTTTAGCTTATAGATCTTCGAAGCATGAGGCCACTGGTGTTACTCCTGCCGAGTTGTGCTTTGCCCGAGATTTAAGACTTCCTTTAGATTTGCTGCGGGCTAGTCTTCCAGAGTCTGAAGTAGATTCTAATGAAGATTGTGTTAGTGGATTAAGAAGGAAAATGGAATGTATTCATAATAACGTTAGGGAGCGGATGGATCTTAGATCTTCTCGAATAAAAAACAGATATGATCGAGGAGTTAGACAGGTTCTTTTTCAGGAAGGGCAAAAGGTTTGGCTGTTTAATCCTCATAGGGTAAAAGGAAAGGCTCCTAAATTACAAAGGAATTGGGAAGGTCCTTATGAAATAGTAAGAAAACTTAGCGAGGTAGTGTTCAGTATTCGAAAATCATTGAGACATAGAAGAAAGGTTGTGCATGCAGACAGATTAGCACCGTATTCGGAAAGACGTTTAGAGTGTGAATAGGGAATCAGGGCCCGAAATTTATTTGGGGGGAATTATTCTTGTTTACGTTCAGATAATGGAAGTTCTAGGGAACTTCTGTTATAGAAAATTTTTGGGGACGACGCTCGGTAACCTGAGGCAGAAGCCCAGGGTAGAGCGGGAGATCGTCATGAAATTTTGATTGAGAGAATAGACGACGCTCGGTAACTTGTGACAGAAGTCCAAGGTAGAGCAGAAGGTCGTCAATTAAGGTTTACAGGAAGGGACGATGCTCGGTAACCTGAGGCAGAAGCCCAGGGTAGAGCGGGAGATCAGAAATCCTCTCTGGAAATCTTCGCCTTGGGGGGAAGGGATTCTGAGGATTATTTTTCTTCTAAATCGGGGGGGGGAGTGAGAGAGAGAGAGAGAGAGAGAGAGGCAAACTAATGTTTTGTGAATTGAGCACTTGTCGGATATTATTTTTTTTATTTCAGTTTGGAGGCTTGCAAGGTCGACGCGCAAAGGGAGGTCAACGAGTTTCTTTTTTTAAGAAGACCGCCTCGCCCCGGTTTTTAATTCAGGGTTTTCCCGTGGGCTTGGAGGCAAATGCCGAGGCGGGGACATGGGAGCCTTTAGAGCGTTGGGTCCCTGAAAGTTAATTTCTTTCCCCCCCTTGTCCAAGATCAGAAGAATCAAGAAAGAAGCGCTCAAGAATTAAGATGAAGAGTTTTGTACGAGCAAAAATTGAAGCAAGAAGGTTCCGTTTTGAAGAAGAGGTTTCGCAGCTTCATGATCTCTGGAAGAACAAGCCTTCCAGCTTGGTTGTCGGGACGACAACTTTAAAGAAGGGAGGCAGTGTTACGGTCGTGCGATATTTGTAATATGTCACCGTATAGTTTATGTAATCGATAGTAATGAGTTGACGGTTGCTCGTTGACGACGGTTGTTTGTTATGCTGCTGTTGTCTGGAGCCTCGTTTCGGTGACGGACGTGTTCTAATAAACGTCTCAGTTCCTTTCAAAGAGTGTGCTCAATTATTTATTGTGCGTGAGTGCGCGAGAGTGTCTTGTGCCACCGTCGGACGTAACAATATGGGGGCTCGTCCGATTTGAACGACGAGCTATATATATATATATATATATATATATATATATATATATATATATTGTGACGTGGCAGCTTTAGCTGCCTCGCCACTCCGTCTTCCGCGTAAGCGTCGCGCCAGGAAGCGCGTATGACCGGATCGGGCACTCTGCGAGAGAACGAAATCTCCGGCGGGACTGCGTTGCGTGTTATTTTATTTACTCATTCGCGGCTTATTACATGTAACCGCGGGCACCTCGACAAACGCCGCCGAAGGACCAGCAGCGGCGAGGGAGACGGACAGCGACAGGGAAAGGAAAGGGCGATCGTCCAGGGCCGGCGCACCGGAAAACGTCGACCGAGAGGAGGTTAGGTTAGGTTAGGTTAGGACGAGACAAGACGTGGCGACAGATAAGCGCCACGCAAAGGAGACTCGCGAGTGGCACAGCTGATGGACAGGCTGGGGCGGACTAACAGCCAGGACGAGGGCCGTCGAAGGCCGGCTGTCCATCGAGGAATGTAGCGGCGAAGAGTCATCGCTGGAAAAGTTCTGCTGCTGCTGTCGTCAGAAAGGACGACGAGAGCGATGAGGATGTCGGATGCCGACGGGGACCGCACGACACCTGCGGAGACTGCGCTGCCGTGACGTCACGGCTAGATAAGGGCGGCCGCTGATAGGCCGCGCCGCTAGGCGCAAGGATGTCGCGCACCTTGTGGGAGGGGTAGCGCTCATCGATCGCGCATCGAGCGCGATCCTCTCGGCTTTTGCTTGCGACCGGTTCGACTGCGTGCGTTGTGCGTTACGGCCGTGATCATACGGCCGCCCGAGATATCGGTGACTTGGTGTATCGCGCGTGTTCTATTAATTTTGTAGTGCGGTTCCGGCGACTGCGTTGTCGTCGGCGCAAATCTTTTACTGTACGCACTTTTGTCTCAGAATTACGTGGCTCGCCTTAGCGGAGGCTCTGCGTTCGCGTTCTTGCCGCGCCGGTCAGAGCGCGCGTGATTGGCTGCCGCGCTTCGCGCGGGACCAGTCGTCGTGATCGGCGCGTGTAGCGTAATTATGGTCTGAGTTGAAATAATTCCCGCGTCCGGCTTATTAATTTCTTGTTGGTCAACGCCTTATCTCTTTGTCTTTCTTTCTTACGTTAACCGCTATTCTTTTGTGTTCTTATTTTATTGTATGCCGTCTCTATTATGCACTGCAATATATGTGTTCTCTATCTGTTATATCGGCCTGACTTTACTTAATTTCTCGCCTACCAGTCGTCTCCCGTAATAGAGCCGCTTCGTCCCTGTCTCCGCTACCCCGCCCCTCTACCGGTTAGAGGAGCTAGCTGGCCGCGTGCGAGCGACGATTTCGCGTTTCGGCATGACGCATTCTCGCGTGTTGTGAATCCGTGTTTAGAGTGGAAAAGTGAACCCGGAGACGCGACCGGTATCATCGCGTCTGGCGCCCTATCTCGCGATTTGGTGCGAGCGTTTGGTGTTTCTCGGTTCGCTCGTCGCTCCCGCTCGTGTTTCGCGAGCTATTCCGTTGTTTGATCGCGTATTTCGCCGTTGCTCTCCGGCGTCAGGAAAAGTACGTGACAAAATTTGGCGCCCAACGTGGGGCGCGCCAATAAGAATTTCTCTTTTACGGTCTTTGCGAAACACGGGCGTAGCAATTGAGAATTTTTTTTTGCGTGGATTAGCTGCGGATACACGGGCCGGCGAGGAGTTCTGCAGTGAGTGTGAAATAATTTTTTTTTTTTTGTTGTTTTTCCCTGAGCAAGTGTTGTGTGCGTCCTGTATGAGTTTTTGCATTTTCCTGTTCTCGCTGGAATTTTGATAACTCACTGCAAACCATTTTCCGCTTTCAATTGTTTGACACGGCTAACCTTTAACAAATAGTATCAAAGTTTCTCGAAACCATATTAACCTTCCTTTATTGCTCATATTATTATGCGTTTGGTATCGTCTTGATTTTCGCGTGTGCACGTTATTTTCCCGATTGCGAGTCATAGTCGTGTGAGCTTTAGATTGAATTTATTATTTAGGATTCTGTGCCTTGGTATCGGCAAACAGTGCCGCGAATATTTCGTCGTGTTTGATCATTGAATATTCTCGAATATTATTTCGCGACGGTGGAATTTGCTGCTCAGTGTCGATTATACTGCTTGGCGTGGAAGTAAACACGCCGAGGAATTTAGGGGGAGGACGTACTGTCGAAGTGTCGTGCCGTGTTTGCGCGTTCGAGTGTCGCAAATATTTTGAAATCTTAGAATACGCTTTGAGTGACCGTTAATTTTCGCTTCGGCTATCGTTATCGTTTTCTTGAGATATCGCCGTACAATTTCGCGCGTGCAAATTGGTCGGTCGAGAGGGGGGATAACATCGCCTGAAAATGAGTTCGACTAAGTACGACGACGAGTGGATTTTTACCGCCACACTCGAACAATTAATCGCCGCGCTTGAGGAGCAGGGACTCTCAATCGAGGGTTCCCAACTCATGCTCGCGTTAAGATTATTGCGCCACATGCGGACTACGCGCGTAGGCGAATCGTTCGTCGGCGCGGACGTCGCACAAGGGTTACCGGATTTCGGACACTTAAATCTCCCCGAGGGGGAGGTACCACGACCGGACAGTCCCTTCGAGGCCGCGATGAGACCGTTGGCGAGCGTGCACGCGTACGGGGGAGGCGGGGGACGTCGACCACCGGGATCGAATGACGCGGCCGCCGCTTACAACATCATGCGGCGTTAGAATTTAAAGTTTTCCGGCGCGCTGGGGGAGGACGCGGAAACCTTTTTATTACGGATTCAGGAGGGCCGCGAGTTGATACCGGTCGACGATGCGGACATATTGCGGTGCCTACCGTTCTTCCTATCGGGTGTCGCGCTTCATTGGTTCCGTGCTAAGCGCGCGAAATTGACGACGTGGGGTACGTTCAAGGCGGCGTGGCGTGCGCGATTCGGGGATCCCGACTTCCAGTTCGCCTTGCGGGACGAAATAATGCGGTGCACCCAGGGCCTGCGCGAAACGGTCGTGGATTATCTGACGTGTCTGAATGTGCTTTTGAGGGGGTCTCTTACCCCCTTGGAGTGAGGAGGAGAAGATCGGTTACGCACACCGCCACATGTTGCCGCGCTTGCAGACCATGGTGCCGCGCGATTCGGTCACCGATTTGGATTTACTCGAGTTATTGGCGGCGCGAGCGAAAAGTTGTTGTCGGGCAACAGTAGTATAGTAAGGCGGATTCTAACTCTGGGATCTGAGGGGGGTGCGGGGGCAGGGGGAATTTCACGGCACGCGTCTTTGCCGTACTGACCGTAATGATGTCACGTGGGGGGGAGCGGGAGGAACATTTCACGGCATGTATTTTGTCATTATAACCACGCCTTGAAGAGAAGGGGTGATGCCACCTCGCGGCGTTAGCATAGATGACATTACGTAAGCACTGCGCTCTCACTCCTTCCTGTATACCTTCTTGCTCGCACGCCAACGCTCTCAATCGCTGTCTTGGAGAAGGGATGATCTCACCTCGCGATGCTAATTATAGCATAGGTGATGGAAGCGCACATGCGTTTTCTTTCTCACTCCCTCCCATATATTGCGCTCATCAGATGCTGCGATGCGGTGTGGCGATGCATCATCCTCCTTCCCCCCATACGTTTTATCCTCGCTCGCTTGCTCATGCTCTCCCATGGCTTATCTTATACTTCGCACGCCAATGTTCTCAATCGCACGCGTTCTTATTTCTAAGGTGTTCTTAGGAATGGAAGAGAATAGGGAAAATAATAATAATTTGTTTGAATGTAATATATTTATTTTTTATTTTATTTATTTTAAAAGGATTATATAAAAATGGTTTTATTAAAATATTATTTATTAAAATTATTTATCTATTTTTAACATACACAAATAATTTTATTTGTCTTTATTAGATAAATTTTGCTTCTTATTTATTTTTAATAAGTATACAAATAATTTTGCTCTCCCACGGCTTATCTTATACTTCGCACGCGTTCTTATTTCTAAGATGTTTTCAGGAATGGAAGAGAATAGGGAAAATAATAATAATTTGCTGTAATGTAATATAATAGGAAAAATAATCAAAAGTTCAATTTCAATTTACACATTTTTTATTATTATTTCAAATTTGCACATAACATGATTATAACATTTTATTTATCATTTAACACATCGTATGCAATATTCACATTTGTACATATATATAATATTTTATTTGTCATTTAGCGAATCGTATGCAATATTATCTGAAGCATAAGCTATTAATTCACATTCAATATGTGAACTTTTGTCATAAATTTTTCGCAAAATATTTACTGCATCGTTTTTATTAGTGATGCAATTCTGACGCAAGTAAGTTACAAAATATTTATATTTGTCAGTAACATTATTCATATTCTGACACAGTGCGAAATATACAAGTTCAATACAATGCTCAAGTTCAAACATAAATGATACATTTGCAGGTTTCATGCAAATATAAGTATTGTGTAATGTTAATTTTATAATATGTTCTTCACGCAGTTTAATCTGCTGCACAATCAGTTCGTGAATCAATAATGGAGCCGTTTTTGACTGCATAAGTCCCTCGATGTCCATACGTTTCTCAATCAACGATCTCCACGTTTTATAAGGCAGAGCAATTTGATTTCCGCGGTTGTCACCCAGCACCAATTCCACGTAGGATATAGATCCTGCGTTGATTCCGATATCCAACCATTTATAAGATGTAAGAGTTAGTGCAAACCTTCTCCCCAAAATGTGTGATGTGTATCGTGGTGGCGTTCTGTAAATAAGATTACAGATTAATGAGATAAAACAAAAAATATTGATAATAATGATGATGGTGATGATGATGATGATGTTCTATAAGTAATAAATAAAATAGAGATTTTATAAGAAACAATGAAATATGAAAAATATGAAAAAAAATGTATATAAAATAATTATAGATACTTACGATTTCTCACATGCTTCGGTCTGGATCGGAATATAGTAGTTCATTGATGTGTGTGGCAATGTTCTGTAAATAAGAAATATGGATATGTAGAAGCAAAAATATGAAAAATATAATTTAAGGAATGTATAAAAATGTATAGATATTTACGATTTCTCGCATGCTTCGGTTTGGATTGGAACGTAGTAGTTCGCCATTTCTCTCGTATTTTTCAAGAGTTATCCGCTAACAATGAGCAACTGATGAGAGTAACGTTTTTAAAGTTCTTTTTATTTTATAATCCCCACCACCATATCGACATCAAATGTGGAAATTACATATTTTATGATGAGATCATACACATATTCAAACGTAAATCTTGCAAGCGTTGACAGATGTGATAAGATCGCAGGATAGTAGAACTCAGTTTTAGACACGTTTGAATGTAATTTAATATTACAATGAAATCATATAGTATTGCAGATTTGCATTTTCAGCATAAAAGCATGCGTCAGAGTATAGCAGCTGTGATGATATCATAGGCGCTGATATCACAGATCTATAAAATTAATTTAGACACACGTTTGAATATAATTTGACATTACGATGAAGTCATGGAGCAAATGTGACAGTTTTGTATTTTTAGCGAACGTCTGCTGTGACTCGTTTAAAAGTAATTTGATATCACGATGAGATCATTTAATAATTTTACAAAGTCAGTGATATCAAATATACATGTGAATCTTACAAGCGCCGATTTATGACAGCTAAGAAGACTTTAGACATGTATCAAACTATGATAAACTGTGAATAACATTTAAAGTGATGGTGTCATTATAAAATGACAAGATCGCGATGCATCCCATCAGTCTATGCAGTCAAGCACATTGTAAAAATGGAGCAAACGGAGCGCGATTTGGTGGAGCAATCCACTCGATTGAATACGCATAAAGAGTATATGGCGTGGAAGCAACGTTGTATCGAGTTCATCGAATCGTTAGATGGACATAGCCGCAGTAAATATCCGCGATTGTCAATCGGCGGAAGACAATCTGTGATCGCTTGTATCACGCGACTAGAAGGTTTGAAACAAATGATGCGTGGACGGTTTGTGCAAATGGGCGCTGGATATAGTGCTGGACTCCGATGGCGTGAGATAGATACAGTTTTTGAAAGTCGTATACTGACTGGTGCTGTGATTAATTTCGAACACATTGAACCGTATCAATTACTAGAGGATGCGCGAGAAATTGTGCTTGAGCACGTGCAAAGTGTCATGCAGAGACATGGCAACGTAAAGATAAACGCTATTTTTAATGGTGAATTTGTCGCAGGTGAATTGTCGTGACAAACGCGCTAATAAGTGTATCACAACAAGAAATTATGAACTCTTTCAATGCTCCGATTTGCATGAGTGGTACCAGTTACACGTCATCGAAATAATCCTAGCATCGTTGGAGGAATTCCAAGAACGCGATAGCGGATGGGCGTTGTCGCGTATACTAAATTTAACAATAAATATAAACAAATATAACCTTTTGCATGCAGGATGCAACATCCAGTTACCAAGTAAAATTATGATGAAGAAAGCGGTAGTTAATGTAAAATCAAATGACAATGCATGTTTTGCATGGTCAGTGGTGGCCAGTCTGCATCCTGCTGAAAGGAATACAGATCGAGAATCTTCATATCCACATTATTCTATGGTATTAAATCTGAAAGGCATTGAGTTTCCAATGACACTGCCACAAATTAAAAAGTTTGAAATTCTCAACAAAATCTCCATTAATCTATACTGCATCGAGGAGAAGAAATTATCTATTTTTCCTATACGACTCACCGAACGAAAAATGGACAAACATATAAATCTGCTATACGTGCAGGATGACAATGTGGGACATTTTCCGTTGATAAAGAATATGTCCCGTCTCATGAGTTCACAACTCAGTAAGAAAAAGAATAAGAAATTCTTTTGTGATCAGTATGTATATATTTCGGAAAATACAAAAATATGTATATATAAATATATTTTTTCTAATTTCTTAAAAATAAATTATATTTCAGATGTCTACATTATTTTAGTTCGAACGACAAGTTGGAAATTCACACAATGGACTGTGGAAAGATAAACGATTGCGCTATCATATTACCAAGCGAAGATGACAAATGGCTGAGCTTTAAAAATTACTGTCGAAAGGAACGAATGCCGTTTATCGTATACGCCGATTTGGAATGCATCCTGGAGAAGACTGAGGATGAGAAAAATTACCAGCATCATCGAGTATTTAGCATAGCATATTATGTACACTGTGCGTATGACAATTCGCTATCAATGTATCGGTTTCATCGCGATAAGAATTGTATCGCGTGGTTCGTCGAGCAACTTAAAGATTTAGCACAAATTGTAAATAATATTCTGTCGGTTAATGTTCCCATGGATTTAACACAAGACGATTGGAAAAAATTTAACAACGCTACACACTGCCACATTTGTGAAAAACCATTTACGAATGAAATAGAACGGGTACGCGATCATTGTCATTTAACCGGTCGATTCAGAGGTGCAGCGCATTCAAATTGCAATTTAAATTACAAAGATTCGCATTATATTCCTATAGTTTTCCATAACTTATCTGGCTACGACGTGCATTTTATCATCAAGGAAATAGCTACAGCATATGAAGGACGAATAGATTTACTTCCGATAACAAAAGAAAAATATATTTCGTTTACAAAAAATGATCAGAAAAATTGCATAAAATTAAGATTTATCGATTCTTTCAAATTTCTCGCATCTAGTCTCGATAAATTGGCATCTTTTCTTAGTAAAGATAAGCTATGCATAATGCAACGGGAATAGAGTAATTTATCAACAGAAAATTTCGATCTGTTAACACGAAAAGGTGTCTTCCCATACGAGTATGTTGACTGTGTAGAAAAATTGGAAGAGTCATGTTTGCCACCGCGCGAATTATTTTACAGTTCATTGACGGGTGACACAGTATCCGAGAGCGATTACGCGCATGCTGTCAATGTGTGGCAGCGGTTCTCCATCCGAACGCTCGGAGATTATAGCGATTTATACTTGAAAACTGACGTACTATTGTTGGCTGATATCTTTGAGAATTTTCGCGATAGTTGCATCGCGAGTTATGGACTCGATCCCGCATAATATTATACTTTACCCGGTTTTACGTGGGATTCAATGTTGAAATATACACATGTAAATTTCGAACTGCTAACAGACATTGACATGATCATGTTCATCGAACGTGGCACACGTGGTGGTCTGAGTCAATGTTCAAACAGGTACGCACAGGCCAACAACAAGTACATGAAGTCATACGATCCATCGAAATCATCATCGTACCTGATGTACTTTGATGTAAATAACTTGTATGGTTGGGCAATGTGTCAGCCATTACCATACAAAGATTTTCGATGGGTAGATGACGTAACAAATTTTAATTTTATGGACATCGCGCTAGATTCTCCAACAGGTTACATTCTTGAAATAGACTTAGAATATCCACAACATTTACATGATGCGCACATTGACCTACCGTTCTGTCCAATGCGTGATAAACCGCCCGGCAAGCGGCAAGACAAGCTCCTCGCAACCTTATACGATAAGAAACGTTACGTCATACATTATCGTAACCTGCAGCAGTGTACTCGTCACGGCCTTCGAGTGACAAAAATACATCGCATATTACAGTTTGCACAATCACCATGGCTTCGCGATTATATTCAGTTAAATACAGATTTCAGAACATGCGCCAAAAACAATTTCGAAAAAAATTTATACAAATTAATGAACAACGCAGTATTTGGCAAAACCATGGAGAACGTGCACAATCACGTCGATGTGCGACTTGTGACAAAATGGAAAGGCAGATACGGCGCGGAGGCAATGATCGCTGTGCCAAATTTCCACAATCGTAGTGTCTTTTCAGAGAATTTGGTTGCAATCGAAATGCGTAAGCTTGAGGTGAAATTTGACAGACCAATCTATGTGGGTATGTGCATCCTTGACATATCTAAGACATGTTTGTATGAATTTCATCATGAATACATGGCGCCGATGTTTCGCGAGAAATGTAAAATTATGTATACTGATACGGATAGCTTAATATATAACATTGAATGTGATGACGTATACGAAATTATAAAGCGCGATATTAATAAATTTGACACGAGTGATTACGCGGTTGATAATGCATACGGTATTCCGCTTGTTAATAAAAAAGTGCCAGGTTTAATGAAGGATGAAAACAATGGTGCGATCATGACCGAATTCATAGGGCTTAGAGCAAAGATGTATGCCTTGCGCGTTGATGGTAAAAACGACACGAAGAAAGTCAAAGGAATCAAGAGCAACGTTGTGGCAAAATCGATAACTTTCGATGATTACACGCGATGTTTACATGATGAGATTGAAATGACACGACAGCAGTCAAGTATTAGATCGAAATTGCATGAGGTGTATACTATATCCGAAACGAAAATTGCTGTTAGTCCGTATGACGATAAGCGATATATTATGTCAGATTCTATTGACACGTTGCCTTGGGGACATTATAAAATACCAATGTAAATAAAACACTTAATTTGTATAATATATGTATATTTGTGTAATTGTAATAAAAATTACAAATATCTTGTAAATAAGTAATACATTTTTTTACAATACATTATCCTTGTGTATCCACGAATTGTGTGAATTATCAAATCCCAGCCATTTCACATAAACCTCATCCCCTCTTTTGCGTAAAATTTTTTCAACGAGATACAAGTTAGAATTACCGACTCGCTGAAGCTCATATTCGTAAAATCCACCGCTGATATGTTTTCCACAGGAATCCTTCAATAAATACGTCACGGGATTAGTTCTCTGCACTTTGGCAATTTTAAATATCTCCGTAGTCCAATTCGGTGTATAACCTTTATCAAAAATGGTCTTAAATTTGCTCACGCGTACCGATTCACCCACTTTGAACCGCGCGGGTGCAGCAATTTTTATGCGACTATACACAGTGGATAAGAGTTTTTCGGCAATCGCAGGGGTAACATTGATAGGTCGCATACCAATAGTACGATGCCTTCGCGAGTTGTATTCTAATACGAGACGTGGTAACAAATCGATCCATTTATAATTTCCATTAAGCGTAAACTGCTTCCACATGTCGTTCTTTAATGAACGGTTGAACCGTTCAACGACTGATGCCTTCATTACGGAATATGTTGAATAATGATTGATATCATGTTTTTTCAATAGTTTCTGTACCGTGGCGTTGTAAAATTCTTTTCCTCTGTCAGTCTGCAAATTTTTTGGACATCTTTCATCGTCTCGTATTATCTTTGCAATCGCATTAGCCACTTCATTGCCACTCTTGGCTTTGAGAGGCACAGCCCATGCATACTTGCTCAATACATCGATAACGGTGAATATGTAATGGTAACCTCGGTTAAATCTCATGTAAGGTCGCATCTCAACCACATCCGCTTGCCACAGGTCATCGTATCCGCGAACAATGACATGCCTTCTCAGAAAATTTCTTCTCGCTGGAGCATGAAGTTCCTCCACTAACAGCTGCTTTTCGGAATTGTTCATGTTTGATTCACAAATGATGGAGAGATCTAATGTATCGTTTTTTCTACTCTGCGCTATGAGTCACTGTATGGAGTTGTCTTTGAATTTTGTTAAGCATAATCTCCACCTTATTTTGGAGAGTAACAATCTTCCTCTCGATTTCGTCCTGGTGATCTTTCAAAATTTGTATGCTCTGTTGTACATATCGTTTATTGGCAGCATCGCTATCATCTACAGGTAACGCTACGTGACGAATCTTGCATGACTTTGCATCAAAATTGGCGTTGACCTTGCAAAGAGCATTATCGCGGACGTAACTTCTTATTAATCCGTTCCATTTGTAATACGATTCCGTTCCGCTACTTCCGAGCGATATCCCAAACTTATTGATTGACATTTCAACGTTGACTAAAATAATATGAATAGCACGACTCAATTTATAATTAAACTAGCTTCGCGAAGTTCCTCGATAATCGACAGGATCTCGTTATCGTGAGCGTTGTGTCCGGCTTGGCGTGAGACCTCGAGCAATCGAAGACGATCGACGAGTTCGTTCGGATCGTTCCAATGAACGTAATCAATCTTGTTGTCGTTTAACGTAACGTTGTTCGGTATACCTCGTCCAACTTTATCCAGTGCTAACATGGGGGAGATTATATTTTTATACTTGTGTCCTTTGTTACCTAGTATTGGATTATATTCACCATGGTCTCGCCTATGTGCGTTTGTAGTTAATATGATATCCTTATACTTCTCTACATCGTCATTCGTGTAGATATCAGCGTTGGGTATTTTCATGAAAATTAACTCGTACAGACCTTGAGTACCCTTGTATCTTTTACCGTATATGGATATATCATCGTTCTTGTGCAAGTCAATACGTTTGTTACCAAGCATCGTTCCGGTATTGTTGAAGTAAACTCCGTAAACATTATCTACGTTGACCGTTTTTTTACCGCTCAAAACAGCTCCCATATATTTTTGTCCCAATGGACCATAATGTATTTGTAATTTTTGTTGCCCCTCAGACGTTTCTAACTGTTGTCGAACGGACATCACAAGCGGCTCATCGGTGATTTCGAAAACCTCTTCAACGGAGGGTGCATGATTCTGCAATAAATCGCTATCTTGTAATATTTGTGATGCTTTATTAAAATTAATTGGTACAGTTTGCAATTTAATTGGAGTAGAAGTCATTATTGAATTATTAAACGAAATGTTCGACCGTTTTCGTTTTGGTTCCACGTATTCTTCATCTCCCGAAAAGAATGCTTCACTCTCAGCCTGTTTAGACCCATTTTCAATGGTATTTTCAACTCCAACGGTATTTTCAACAATCTGTTTTAGAGGTTCAATAATTGGCTTAAAATGTCTTTCCAATGCAATATTTTCTTCCATTTTACCCGTTTTTAATGCGCGATATTTTTTGCGAATTGTGTTACTTGTTTTTACAATCTGTTTAGCTATCTTCTCGCGATCTATGTTACTATCCATGTTGAACATTCAACGTATCGACAACAACTAATCATTCTACGGTACTGTAAAGTCGTTAAATCCTTTTCTATATCTTCCATCGACAAGCGCGCTGTCCTTGTCTATTACTAGAAATCCATATTTTTGTTGCCAACAAATCTGGCATAAATCGCAGAAATCCTTGTAAGACATGTCAGTGTTTACATGATCGTTGTATACATGCTTCAGATTGGTGCCATCCTGTTTGAACATAATTAACAAATTCGCGTTGTCACGTATAAGATGCTTCGGTATCTTGGCATACGTCTGACAGAGATAGAAGCAGTCAACGTTAGCATGCCGGCCCATTGCAAAGTACTCTCTTATCGTATCTTGCTTGTCGCATGCTACATCATCAAAGATAAAGATGGAATTCGGAAGCGCTTCGCTCGGAGGAATGACGTTGCTGTTGTTGGAGAATGCAAAATACCCAACTTCTTCAATCGGTGTTAATAAGTTTTCCAGATATCGATATTTCGGCTGCTGAAGCGATTTCGAGTACACATACACGTTCTCGAAACGTACACCGTGCGGGCTTTCCAGCATGCTTATCAACACGTTTGTCTTGCCACAATTTGACGGACCGCAAATGATGCCACGTATAGAAATCGGTAGCATATTTCCATGTCTGCGTGTTTTTATTTCGGGTGTTACCTTATCATCAAAATTAATTACTCTAATTGCCTGCGGTTGCCGCACAAACCGCATATTTTCTTTCCCTCTACGGTAACAATAAACTGAAAAATTTCTATTGCGGGTAGCTTCTATTTATAGAGGCGCGTAGAGTGAAATCGCTCAGTATGCAAAATGTTTCTTATCGTGTCAGATATCTGTGATGTACACAGTTTGACTAGCGAACAGTTAAAATATATACCAAAAGTTGTTTTGCTACAAAAGTTTCACAATTACATCGATCATTTATGGGACAAATTGCCCAAACATATAAAAACAGATTCGGAGGTTCAACAGTACCGTCGGTGTTTCAAACATTATAATTTACCGTCTCAGCATACGCATATAGACGGTCTGGCACCGTTGAGAAAGAATTGCTGCGAATGCCTGCGAAAGGCTGCGGTTTGTTAAATCACGCGATTAATGCACTTCCTTTCGAATTACATATCCCCGGTTATCAGTATTGCGGTCCAGGAACACGTTTAGAAGAGCGATTGGCTCGAGGTGACCGAGGCATCAATCCATTGGATGCGGCGTGTCGTGAGCATAATATAGCCTATTCGCACAGCAACAATCTCGCGAAAAGACACGTGGCTGATAATATACTCGCCTCGAAAACACGGAAACGCATTACAGCGAGAGATTCAAGTCTCGGAGAGAAAGTTGCTGCGACAGCAATTTGGGCGGCTATGAAAACCAAGATGAAAATCGGTATGGGTCTGAAATCAAAGAAGAAAAAGAAGAAGACAACGCGCAAGCGGATACTTCCGGTAGCAAAACGTGGTGGTATCCTACCCGTCCTGCCATTGTTGGGAGTTCTCGGGTCATTGGTCGGAGGAGCGGCTGGAGTAGCAAAGGCCGTAAATGATAACAAAGCGGCACAGCGTCAACTGGAGGAATTAAAACGTCATAATCGTGTCATGGAAGGTCATGGAGTTTATCTCGCTCCGTATAAGCGCGGCGGAGCAGTATCAAGAAGAAAAAAAAAAAATGTCGATGAAACATTAAAAATGCCAAAAGGTGTTACTACAAACCTTGAATTACTTCAACTAGCAAAACGTATGCGCATTCCACATTTCCGAGGAATTTTTATGCGTACTTCATTACCAACGGGGGGAGCACGCCGAAACGAGAGCGGTATCATGAATTTGGACAGTGTCGAAGGACCGGGTACTCATTGGGTGGCGTACGCAAAGAGGGGGAATCGTGCTATATATTTCGACAGTTTTGGTAATCTTCGACCACCACAAGAATTGGTGCGATACTTTAACAGTGATGTGACACGTATCGAGTACAATCACGCGCGTTATCAACGTTACAATCAAAGCAACTGTGGTCAACTATGCCTACGTTTTCTACAGTCGGTTGACAATCAATTTAAAGATCAACATTTCGCTATTTAACTCAGTATACAACATGTCACTGACGTTTACGTTAACCGGCAAAAGTAACGTCCTCGCGGTAAGCTACTTTCCAGCTGTAGATTTAAGCGATGGTGATTACGAGCTCGGTCTGACAGACTTTGAAACCTACAATACGATACCTAATATAAATTCCTCAAATAACAAATTTGACTATGACAGAGACGACAAGGAAGTTATCATTCCCGAAGGATCGTACGAACTGCGTGACATTGACAAGTATCTGAGACATGCTATATCTCATGTCTTAAATGATGTTACTAGGAAGAAGTTGCTTCATAAAGAGATCGATGAAGACGAGGATAACGAGATTATGATTTGCGCCAACAATAATACTATGAAGAGCAAGATCAAGTGCTCTTATCGAATAAATTTTAGCAAATCCAACAACATTGGATCGCTGTTGGGATTTTCCTCAAATCGTATGCTTGAACCTCGACAATGGCACGAATCAGACTTACCTATAAATATAATCAATGTAAACATTATTCGCATAGAAGGTAACCTGACCGCTGGTGCGTATAGCAACGACAAGTGCGTGCATACGATACATGAATTTTCACCGAGTGTTCCTCCAGGGTATAAAATCTCGGAAACGCCTGCACAGATCATTTACCTTCCGATCGTCGTACGGAGCATTACTGACATGACTATTCGCATTGTGGATCAAAACGGTCGATTAATTGATTTCCGCGGAGAGGAGATTACTGTTAGATTGCACGTACGAAGACGATAACGTGAGATGCTCGTGCTGAATGAGCAAGAGACACAATTTGCAACAAGAAGATCAAAAAGACAGCAATCAAGAATATCCAATTGCTTGGTAAAAAGAAACTTACTCCATCAAACGTTGCATATTTGAGATCACTGGGATTCACCGTACAAAATTTCTGAGATGTCTGATATTCTAAACATTGGAGGTGACCCGATCTTTGACGATAGCATTGTCAAGATTGAAACTCACTCGTATAATCCATACGCTAACACTACGTTTGGACATAGTGATGAAATAAGGATACCTATACAACAACAGGATTTATACACATTGCCGTGCGAAAGTTTTCTCTATGTCGAAGGAAGATTAGTGAAGAAAAAAAAATGATGATGATGACGATGATGCATCAGAAATAAAACTTGGAAATAATTGTGTAGCGTTCATGTTTGATGAAATTCGATATGAAATCAAGGGTGTGGAAATTGATCGCAACAGAAACGTTGGAATCACTAGTACTCTAAAGAACTATGTATCTCTTACGTTTGACAAAGGAATGATAATGCAGAATGCCGGATGGGACATGTCGTCCACTCTGTGGGAAAATTATTTCAATTTTTGCGTGCCGCTAAATTTACTGCTGGGCTTTTATGAGGATTACAAACGCATGGTTGTTAACGCACGCCATGAATTAATTTTGATACGAGCGCGCAATGATAACAATTCTAATGTGGGAACGAATAGAACGACGGAACCGGAAATTGAATTGTTCAAAGTACAGTGGCGAATGCCACATGTTACGTTAAATGAAGTCAATAAATTGTCCATACTACGAGCTTTGGAAAGCGGGCGATATCTAAGTATGAGTTTTCGTTCCTGGGATCTGTATGAGTACCCCTTGCTGCAAAGCACAACCAAACATTCGTGGGCTGTTAAAACTGCAACACAATTAGAAAAGCCTCGATTCGTTATCTTTGCACTACAGACCGGTCGCAAGAATATCATGTCTCAAAATGCTACTATTTTTAACGATTGTAATTTGATCAATGTGAAACTTTATCTCAACTCTGAATTTTATCCGTACGATGACTTTAATCTAGACTTTCGTAAATCTAGATACTCCATCCTGTTTGACATGTACCAACGTTTTCGTAAATCTTATTATGGACGTGATTGCTACGATACGCTGCTTAACGTGGTCACATTTCTGCAAAGAGGACCTTTTACAGTGATTGATTGCTCGCGGCAAAACGAGTCCATCAAAAGTGCTACTGTGGACGTGCGCATTGAATTTGATTGCAAAGAAAATGTGCCAGCGAGCACTACCGCCTATTGCCTTATCTTACATGATCGTGTAATTGAATACTGTCCATTGTCTAACGTTGTGCGCAAAATCATGTAAAATGCAGCGTTAGCAAATATCTTTAATAAAATACCGAGATATTTTGTGATATGGTACAGTCTCAAAAAATTACTTTTCATGGTTGTGCCAACATTTGTGGATCTGCAAGGATTCACCATTGGAAAAAAATTTATTGTAAAGGAAGTAGCGGTATTGAAACAAGGAAACGTTCTCACGCATTACATTTTTACGAATTCCATGCCATGGAATGCATTGACAAAATCCGAAAGATCTTGCGTTTCTTGGTTGACTGCTTATCACCATGGATTCCAATGGGAAGATGGAATAGTTCAGTATCCGAAAGCGAAGCACCTGATTTCAACAGCTGTATATGATAAAAATGATGATGAAGCTATCGTATACGTTAAAGGCCATGAAAAACGAGAATGGTTGAAGAATATACTTGATGTCAATGTAAGAAATAATGTTATCATCGAGACCGTGGATGCTGATTACGAAGACATTGAATCTTTAAATAATTTGGATACAGCGAACACTATACGATGTGCAAAACATATTAAGAATTGTGCTATGCAGAATGTATTTAAATTATACAATTATTGGTTACAATGTCAAAAAGATGCTTTAAAATAAAAAATGTATAAACGTATTTATGGTTTATTTTTTTATCTTTCCCTGTAATACATAAATAATTCGTAGACGTTAGACGTTTGATAATAGTATGGTTGAACCGTCAACGTCAGTAGTACAATGTAGTAGTATGATCGTCAACCATACTATTATCAAACGTCTAACGTACTACACTCGAACGTCTGTAGTACAATGTAGTAGTATGATAGACGTACGATGTACAATAGACGTATGGTAGACGCATGGTCGATGTACGATAGACGTACGGTAGACGTACGACAGACGTATGGTAGACGTAGACGTAGACGTCTAATAGATGTTTGATATCGGTTCAATAGACGTATGAGGCACGTTCAATAGTGCGATCGTGTTATAAAAAAGTGTTTAATATGCAACGGTCACTTGGTGTAAGACACTGTCATACCTCTTGATAAAACGTATCTCTTGTGTTATCGAAAATTTAAGCTGCATGGTAAGATAAAAAATTGCTCCGTCAACCATACTATTATGAAACGTCTAACGTACTACACTCGAACGTCAGTAGTACAATGTAGTAGTATGATCGTCAACCATACTATTATCAAACGTCTAACGTACTACACTCGAACGTCTGTAGTACAATGTAGTAGTATGATAGACGTACGATGTACAATAGACGTATGGTAGACGTATGGTCGATGTACGATAGACGTACGGTAGACGTACGACAGACGTATGGTAGACGTAGACGTAAACGTCTAATAGATGTTTGATATCGGTTCAATAGACGTATGATGCACGTTCAATAGTGCGATCGTGTTATAAAAAAGTGTTTAATATGCAATGGTCACTTGGTGTAAGACACTGTCATACCTCTTGATAAAACGTATCTCTTGTGTTATCGAAAATTTAAGCTGCATGGTAAGATAAAAAATTGCTTAGAGGTGTTCTCATTTTAGAAATAAGAACGCGTGCGATTGAGAACATTGGCGTGCGAAGTATAAGATAAGCCGTGGGAGAGCATGAGCAAGCGTGAGAGGATAAAACGTATGGGGGAAGGAGGATGATGCATCGCCACACCGCATCGCAGCATCTGATGAGCGCAATATATGGGAGGGAGTGAGAAAGAAAACGCATGTGCGATTCCATCACCTATGCTATAATTAGCATCGCGAGGTGAGATCACCCCTTCTCCAAGACGGCGATTGAGAGCGTTGGCGTGCGAGCAAGAAGGTATACAGGAAGGAGTGAGAGCGCAGTGCTTACGCAATGTCATCTATGCTAACGCCGCGAGGTGGCATCACCCCCTCTCTTCAAGGCGTGGTTAGAATGACAAAATACATGCCGTGAAATGTTCCTCCCGCTCCCCCCACGTGACATCATCACGGTCAGTACGGCAAAGACGCGTGCCGTGAAATTCCCCCTGCCCCCGCACAAATCGAGGTGACAACGCCTTCCCTCTCCAAAACGCAGTTAGCACGGCAAAAAGAACATTGGCGTGCGAGCGAGTAGGCATGTGGCATCATCCCCTCCCTTTAAGGCATGGTTAGCATGACAAATACATGCCGTGAAATGTTCCTCCCGCTCCCCCCACGTGACATCATCATGGTCAGTACGGCAAAGACGCGTCGTGAAATTCCCCCCCTGCCCCCGCACCCCCCTCAGATCCCTGAGTTAGAATCCGCCTTACTATACTACAACCTTAAGTTATCGAGCACCTCCACCGCCGGAGCGACCATTATTTCCCGATCTATCTTATAGTCCTTCAAAAGAGGGGGGACGCGGAGAAAAATTAAATGATACTCTCGCGGCATTAGAGATATCAGCCTAGATGAAAGTGATTGAGCGTCGCGCGCGGGGAGGGGGAAGAAAGCCAAGGTTCGCAGTGACGCTGCCACCGCCGCGTCCGCGTCGACCACCGCCGTGGCAGGTCCTCCGACCACCACCCCGTCTACAAGTGGGCACCGTAGCAATCCCGGCAAATGCTGGAATTGCGATCAGACGGGCCACTTTGCGCGTGACTGCAATTCCGCTACGCGCACTCATTGCTATCGGTGCGGCAAGGCGGGAGTGACGTTGCGTACGTGCCCAGATTGTGCGGGAAACGCCTAAGGGAGTCGGAGAAGGGGGAAAACACGACTTCTGGCAATGCATCCCCCGATAATGTAGTGAGACCGGTACGCGCAGATTTCGTTTGTAATTCGTTTGGGGCGAGAGAATCATGCCTCTCCTTTATTCGTGTTAAGATATCGGGTAATGAGATTCGCGCTCTGTTGGATTCCGGGTCGAGTCGTACGTTTTTAGGTCCGGCCGCTATTGAATTAGTGCAGTCGTTGGCATATCGGTTTCGTCAGGCTAGGGACCACCGCGTGACGACTGCGACCAGCCAGACGACGCGGGTGCGGGGGGAGGTCGAGGTGCCTCTCGAAATTGAAAACCGCACGCGTACTTTGAGCGTGTACGCGTTGCGAGCGTTAGCGTTACCGTGTATATTAGGTATGGACTTTTGACAGCCTTCGGTGTTATGGTTAATTTTGCGGGAAGTACCTGGGGATTCGCGGATGATATCACGCGACAATATCCCCTGGAAATTGAGACCACGAGCTCGCTGTCGGCAGCGCTCGCGCAAGGAGGTACTGGGCCCGAGCAGGGGACGGGGGAAGACCCCACCGAGCGAAGAGGAAGCTTGTGAGATTCGACGCCTAACGAAGCTGCCGATATCGTGGTGCCCCCACCAAGAGAGGGGGGACGTCTACTGCTCGCGAACGCGCAACGCTGCAGGGCGGATTAAGGGAGCTGTCGGCTGAGGAGAGCGCGCGGTTATCGGAATTTTTAGCGACGGAGATATCGGACGTTCCCGCGAAACTCGGAGCGACGTCGCTAACGGAACACCGTATAGATGTCGGAGGGCACGCGCCTATTAAACAGCGTTATTACCCTGTGTCGCCAAGGGTATAGGAAGAGATCTATGCCGAGGTCGATTCAATGCTTGAGTCCGGTATTATCGAGCCCTCGAGTAGCGCGTGGTCGTAATGATCAAGACACCTATCGTAATGATCAAGAAACCGAACAACACGTATCGCTTTTGTTTAGACTTTCGCCGGTTAAACGAGGCGTCGAAAAAGGACGCGTAGCCCCTGCCGTACATGAATACGATTTTGGATAAACTTCGGCCAGCCGGTTACATTTCTACCATCGACCTTATCCAGGCTTACTTGCAGATCCCGTTAGAGAAAAGTAGTAAAGAGTACACCGCGTTTACGGTACCGGGCAAAGGACTCTTTCAATTTACGCGGATGCCGTATGGCCTAACGGGAGCGCCCGCAACGTTTCAAAAGCTTCTAGATCGTTTAATAGGTCCCGAGATGGAACCTCAAGCATTTGCGTACCTCGATGATATCGTTGTTGTGACACGGACTTTCGGGGATCATCTTACGTGGTTGGGCAAAGTATTTGCGCGTATTAGAGACGCGGGGCTCACGATCAACCCGGAGAAAAGTAAATTCTGTCGATCCCAAGTGAAATATCTTGGTTTTCTCGTGCAAAAGGAAGGGTTGACGGTCGATCCAGAGAAGACAGCCGCTATCGTGCAGTATCCTCCGCCGCGAAACGTTAGACAATTGCGTCGCTTCATAGCAATGGCGTCCTGGTATAGGCGATTTATACCGCAATGCGCGACGCGGATGGAACCGCTTACGAGTCTTCTGAAGAAGAATCGCTCTTGGGTGTGGGGGGAGACTCAAAAGCTTGCTTTTGAGTCAATTAAATTTTGTTTGACCACCCCACCCACGCTATCGTGTCTGGACTTTGATTTACCATTTTTACTGCAAACCGATGCAAGTTCCGTAGGGTTAGGCGCGGTGTTAGTGCAGAAAAATGGGGACGCGGAACATGTAATTGCCTACGCAAGACGCGCGTTATCGGAAGCAGAAAGAAAATATTCCACCACGGAGTTGGAATGTCTGGCTATCGTGTGGGCTGTCAAAAAGTTTCGTCCCTATCTAGAAGGATATCGGTTTACAATTATAACGGACCATAGTAGCCTCCGGTGGCTACACAATTTAAAAAACCCGACGGGTCGTCTAGCGCGGTGGGCACTCGAGCTCCTCGAATATGATTACATGATAAAGCATAGAAAAGGTGCAATGCACCACGTGCCGGATGCACTTTCAAGATTGTACGAAGGCGAAGAAACAGATTTTTGCGTTGCGGTCGTGACGAATGACGCGTAGTACAACTCGAAGGTCGAGGAGATAGCACGCCACCCGCGACGTCATTCAGAATGGCGAATGTTCAACGGCGAGATGTATTTTAGAAAGTCGCGCTTGATGGCGGAGGTCGTGGAGGATCGCGATAGGTGGAAACGTGTGTTGCCGCGAGAAGCGCGCCGTGCGGTAATTAGGGAGAATCACGATCCACCGCATGCCGGTCATTTGGGGGTCGAGAAGACCTATCAGCGTATCGCGACGAGATATCACTGGCCGCGCATACTAAGGGATATCGCGAATTACGTTAAACATTGCGGAGTGTGTCAGAGAGTAAAGGTGGAGCAAAACGTACAGACCGGATTGATGGGGCAGCGCGTGATAGGGTCGCCGTGGACGGTGGTTGCCGCGGACATTATGGGACCGTTGCCGACGAGTAAGTCCGGTCACGCATACTTACTCGTAATGCAGGACTTATTTACGAAGTGGATAGAGTGCTGTCCACTTCGTAAGGCTACCGGTCGACAGATTAGAGAGGCAATGAGGAGATGGTGATTTTCCATTGGGGCGCGCCGCGTGTATTGCTGACGGACAACGGAACGGAGTTCCTCAATAGAGACTTGCGCGTGATGTCGGAGCAGTATGGGATATATCATACGACGGTGCCACCTTATCACCCGCAGGCAAACCCGGTGGAGCGGGTAAATCGCGTCCTAAAGACGATGATCACTGCGTTTGTAGAGCGAGATTACCGCAAGTGGGACGCTCACATTAATGAGTTTCGATTTGCGTACAATTCCGCACACCACACGTCTCTACAACCTACCCCCGCCTTTCTTAATTACGGCCGAGAACCGCTACCGGCCGGTTTGCAGCGCGAGCAGGACGACGCCGGTGTCGAGATAGAGGAGGCGAACCCCATAGCGTGGCGCGAACATATGGGGAAGATGGGCGCGTTACGGGAGTGGGTCGCGGAAAACTTGGAAGCCGCGCAAGAGCGGCAATCTAAGTACTATAATCGGCACAGGCGCGAAGTCACATTTAACGTAGGCGAACAGGTACTCAAGAGGTACCACGTGTTATCGGCAGGCGCACAACATTTCTCAGCGAAACTGGCCAAAAAGTTCCATGGCCCGTTCATTATTCGAAGAATTCTCTCACCAGTAATCTACGAGTTGGCTGATCTAACGGGTGGGATAGTTGGCAAGGTCCACGTGAAAGACCTCAAGCAATACCATGAGCCTTTGGATGCCTAGGGGGATGGACGCGCAGGCGGATGCCGACTTCGAGTGGCGGTGGAACCATTTGTTTGAGTGGATCTCCCGCCATCACCCGAGATTTTGGGAGGACCTGGTCCGTTATGTGGAGGAGCGCAGGCGGCGTCCGACGCCGCGGGGTATCGTGGTGCGGCAGCTGCTGCCGCCACACGATATCGGGGTCCAGGTCGGGCCATAGCGGCTCGACGTGGGACTGCAGGTGGGCCCACGCCAGAGGAATATCGGCCTGCAAGCGGAACCGAGCCGGAGGGACGTCGGTATCAGCACCGACCCTTACTGGCGCAACGTCGGCCTACAAGTGCGTCTGTGCGGCTGCGGGGGAGTCGGCCCGACTGTCGGAGAGGTCCCGCGCCCGGCGCCGCGGAGTCCGGACCCCGGGCTGAGGAACGCCGAGGCGCGTCGAAGGGCGCCAAGTCCGGACAGGGAGAGATGCTGGAACTGCGGCTCCCTCGACCACTTTGCGTGGCGATGCCCGAGACCGCGGGGTCGCCGCTATTGCTTCCGGTGCGGACGTCCAGGGACCGGCGTCAACGAATGTCCCCGCTGCTGCGAGGAGTGGCTGGCCCAGGGCCCGATACGGCCGGACGGGAGCCACGACGGGCAGGAAGCGCCCCAGTATCGCGGAGGAGCCCAAGCAGAGGACTCCGTAGGATATCGGATGCTGACTCACCTTTTTGTTTTTTTTTTGTTTGGGGGAAAGCCAGTCCTATCCCTTCCTTTCTCTTGCCGCGGCTATCGGCCGCACGGACCCAAATGGATATCGTTTGTTTTTGTTTTTTTTGTCGATTGGTGAGGTATTCGCTAATAAACGCCTATTTTGTATATGTTACTGTCTTTGGTTTTGGTGTAAATGCCACCTGCTCCGTCTCCGTTCCTCCTATCCCATCCGATCGCCGACGCGAAAGCGCACAATAGACGTAGGTGCGCGTTAGAGGCGATCGTCCGGGACCGGAAACGGCGGGACCGCGAGATGAAAGAGCGAATAGCCAGTGGATGACCATGTCTCCCTGGCCGCGTCCTAACAATTACGATTTTTTTTTGGTATGGTCGTCGGGGCCATTTCATCGGTTGACAATTTCCTTTTTTTTTGTGAATAGGTAAAAATTTTTTTTTTGTTGTTGTGCCGTCTGATTTTTTTTTGGTGATATCGCAGCCGACAGACTGGACATTTCGGTCGCTCTGAGGCGCGTGGCTGCAGAGGGGCATCTGGACCGGTACGGTCCCGCTTGGCATGGGGGGGTTGTGACGTGGCAGTTTTAGCTGCCTCGCCACTCCGTCTTCCGCCTAAGCGTCGCGCCAGGAGGCGCGTATGACCGGGTCGGGCACTCTGCGAGAGAACGAAATCTCCGGCGGGACTGCGTTGCGTGTTATTTTATTTACTCATTCGCGGCTTATTACATGTAACCGCGGGCACCTCGACAAACGCCGCCGAAGGACCAGCAGCGGCGAGGGAGACGGACAGCGACAGGGAAAGGAAAGGGCGATCGTCCAGGGCCGGCGCACCGGAAAACGCCGACGGAGAGGAGGACGAGACAAGACGTGGCGACAGATAAGCGCCACGCAAAGGAGGCTCGCGAGTGGCACAGCTGATGGACAGGCTGGGGGACAGGCGGACGAACGGCCAGGACGAGGGCCGTCGAAGGCCGTCTGTCCATCGAGGAGGGTAGCGGCGAACAGTTGTCGCTGGGAAAATTCTGCTGCTGCTGTCGTCCGAGAGGACGACGAGAGCGACGAGGATGTCGGATGCCGACGGGGACCGCACGACACCTGCGGAGACCCGACACTGCGCTGCCGTGACGTCACGGCTAGATAAGGGCGGCCGCTAGGCGCAAGGATGTCGTGCACCCTGTGGGAGGGGTAGCGCTCATCGATCGCGCATCGAGCGCGATCCTCTCGGCTTTTTGCGTGCGACCCGTTCGACTGCGTGCGTGTGCTAAAAAGCGAGATATCGGTCGGCTATCGGTGTCCACTATCGGAAGGAGTGCCCGGCCTTGGCGAGCGTCGTCGGAGCGTGTAGAGGATCCACGAGGACTCTAGGGACCCGGAGGAGGACCGTGCTGGAGTCGAGATGACCCGTCTAACCACTGTGTAAAGCCACGAGCTGTCGATGTCGACCGGCTCGCGTTCTGGTGTGGAGCCATTAGGTTAGTGTGCGAGTGCGTCCGCCGCGTGGCGATTGAACGCACCTTGCTTCTTGGTGTTTGGCTGGCTCCCCACCTCAAGCCCGGGACCTCGTCGAGGCACCCAGCTGTCGGCTGCCGCGTGTGTTTGAGCCGTCCCGCCGTAGAAGCTCGCGAACGACCGGCTTCCCGGGAAGCCGCAAAGCCCTCGCGCACGTGCGTGAGTCGTGTTACGGCCGTGATCATACGGCCGCCCGAGATATCGGTGACTTGGTGTATCGCGCGTGTTCTATTAATAGCGTTTTCCATTGGGATGCACGGAGTGCGCACTAGAAACTCATCGAGTTCATGCGACACTGCCCGAGTTTACCAACAGTGCAAGTTTTTTGCACGCCCAATGAAACACTCGCGAGTTGAGAGTGCGCCATTGTGATTTGCAGCAAGTGCTAGAGAGATCAAGAAAAATGAATCAAGATTCAGAAAATATACTACCTCCAGTTTATTTTAGATTAAACAACAAAATGTTAGAGATGTCACTCCCAGAGATGTTCACCCAAAAAGGTGAAGAAGATCTTCATCATAAATTGTTGAGTAAGTATATATATATTTATATATATGCATTTGGCCAAGATCGCTTGTTAACCTATAATTATGAAAATAATTTGTTATAGCTCCTTTCCTAATTGAAAAAAATCTTTACTATACGAATAATGTACTACTAAACTACTATTACTATATATTTTTATTCGTGTGGATTATTATTTTCTTATCGTATGATGTTTTTCTACGAGTTTTTATTTATGAAATATTTTTACATTAATCTATCTGTATTTCAGATAATGATTTATATACCATTCAGTACATTAAATTGTTAATAAAAAATGGCTTGTTTGTACTGGATAACGAGTTAAAAGAAATATATCGACTACAAGAAGACAATTAATGTATAATGTATTTGTTATTGAAAAATTTGATATATTAATCTAAACCATTTTTTTATATTATATAATGTGTATAAATTTGACCGCAGAGAAACGTTAATATACAATGTCAATATTAATGAGAATCGCCAAGATATGGACAAAGAAAATGACACGATGGAGGAAAATGTACAATTAAATTCAATAGAAGGAAGTGGGAATCATCAGAAGTTTGCAGGTAAATACCAGTGGAGTATTGATTAGTGTAGACTTTTTGCTCTAACGATATATACCAATCAATGTTGCTCACTTTTCACATTTTTACTTTTTCAAAAATACACAATTAACCCCCAGAATAGCTGACTCGTAATTTCAAGACATTGTTTTTACGTCTTAAATCTTTATCTTAAAGTAACTCACAAATACTGTTTTGTGTATAGAGAGTTTTTAGTGTTTGCAAGAAACAGAACAGTAGACTTCAGACTGTATTATACGTTACTTCAAGATAGAATTTAAAACATAAAAACAATGTCTTAAAATTAACCATTCTGCTTAGGCAATCTTAGTTAATATTTAGCAGGATATTTATTAGCACTGCAATTAAAAGATTGAAAGTGCAATTGAAAGATACATTTTTTTAATACATTTATTATTTTACTTAATTTTAAAAATTTCAAAATACTCAACAAAACTATATATATATATATATATGCAAACATATAAAAGCAAACATATATGTACTATATATGCAAACATATAAAAGCAAACATATATGTACATATATATATATATATATATATATATATATATATGCATTTATTGTTCAGTAATTACTAATTATTTTTATTTTGTTTTTATCAAATAATTCTCATATAAGTTGCATCTTTTCTTGATGCCTTTTTTCTTTTGCTTTTTTTTGTTTAAACGGTTTTATTCTTTTCTCTTCATTACTCTGTATTTTCCATTTCTTATTAATTGCTAATACATTTCCTGTTAAATAATAAGCCAACACAATTTATTTCTTTGAAATTTAATGTTTACTTTTTACATATATGCTTACAATTATAGATTCGTGGAGTGAGTCAGCAACTGCATTTATGTTAGATAAGTACGCAGAGTGGCTGCCTCAAGTAGGCCCATTACAAAAATTAATGTGCGCTCAGCTGTCGAAAGATTTACAGAAATATTTAAATATATTTAAAACACCACTGCAAATAGAGAATCGTTATAAAACGGTTATAAAACGAAAAAAAAGCGGTCGAAAATAATCGCAAGTCGGGTAGTTCAAGAGAAGAAGTGCCCTTTGAAGATGAACTGAAAAAAATTGCCCAATGCGATGACAGCATAGAACCAGAGGTTCTACGAAGCGCTAGGTCAGTAAAGTACTTGAAGAAAAAACCTTTAGAAGAACTCACGTCACTTGAAATGGACTCAAGCCGTAACATAGAAAACATCGAAGATGTACCGCAGGAGCAACCTCTGAAAAAGAAATCAAAAGTACAGATGAGTAATGAAGAGAAAAGAATAGAACTTTTTAAACAAAAGGAAGAAGCAAAAGAGAGAAGGCATCAAGAAAAGATGCAACTTATAAGAGACTTATTTGGCAAAAAGCCAAATGAAAATGAAAATAATTAATAATGAGTATACAATAAATGCAAACATATACGTAGTTTTGAAATTTTGAAAACAGTAAAAATGAGAAAATGTTACTTTAATAAAATATATTTTTTATTTACTAATTTCTCAGGTTTAAATACAAGGAAAAGGTGATAATTTTGCGTTTTTGTATCTACTTATATTTCATTTTAAGAATCTAAATACTAATAGTACTGCCAAAGGATTAGTATAAGCTAAATGAGAAAGTTATAAAAAAAACAACCAAGTTCTTAGCTAAATAGTAAATTTTGTATTTTTATTATGAAACTTGGTTATATACAGTCTTTTTATTTTGGTTATATAAAGTATTATTTATTTTGGTTATATAGTTTCTTTTTTATTAATGCAGTATTATTAACATGTAATTTTAGTGTAAGACTTATGTATTAGCATTTTTTTTATATGAAATATTCTACTAAGGAAAATGTATCACGAAACGGATGTTATTATGAAACATATTTTATTGTGTTGTTATAAAATACAATATTTGATTGTGCATACATTTATTTATTGCAGCATTTCTTCCATTATTACATTTCTTTTAATTTCTCCTAACCTTTTTAGCAGAGCTTCTTGCTCTCCTCTACCTTCATTATAAACTTCAACTACATTGTTTTCTTCGTACATAGGAAAATCAAAGTCATCATTATTATTAATACACAGATTGTGTAACACGCAACAAGATATAATAAATTTAGAAATCTTATCTACATTCTGCATGTCTACTTCTGTTAATTGTCGAAATCGACCTTTTAGTAGCCCGAATGTATTTTCTATTAATACACGAGTCGCAGACAGCATTTTGTTGAATTTTCTTTCATCAGCAGAAAGATTTCCATAATCTTTGAATGGCGTAATAAGCCATTCTCTAATTGGGTACGCTCCGTCTCCTAGGATGTGATATTTTCCACCGTCACATATTCCTGGCAACTCGTCGTAAATATCAGACAATTTGAGGACACGCGCATCGTGAATTTTTGACGGAATTCCAGTAAACGTGTCTATGAATCTCTTTCGAGCATCGCATATACCCTGTAGTGTTATTGAAGGGATGTCAGATCTATTTACATATGTAGATTTTATTTTGTGAGCTGGCGTTCGTACTTTAATGAAAGTCCCATCAATGCAGCCAAGAACTTTTGGAAATCCAGCAATCTTTAATTTTATATATACATACATTAAATAACTCACTAGAAAACGTTTATAAAATGCAATGAAGTTAGCAGCCAATTGCAAAAGCACTATTTTTGACTAGTATAGAATTTTGTTTAATTTTTGGTATTTTTTAAGTACATTATTTACATTAAATAATTAATCATTAGAAATTGACGTTTATTAAATTATAATTAAAAATTACTTTTTTCTTGAATCGACTGCTATGAATCGGCTACTAGCTTTAGCTTCATTAAAATATATTAATCAGACATACATACTTGAAAGAATTCGTTTGCAGAATCTTCTTTAGCAGCAGAAAATTTAATGACGTTTTCAGCTATATCACACAAAAAATCCATCACTCTGTTACTTTGTCTAAAAATTGTAGTTGTGCACACTCCGAATCTTTGTGCAATGTCTCTTAAACATACTTTATTTCCTGCAAACCTATACAAAGTATTAATATTTTTTTAAATCATTTTTAATATATACATACATATAATATAAATCGCAGATAAATTAAAAACTATATATATGCAATATATATATGTACATGTAAAACTTACCACAAATAAGACAAAATGTGTGATCCAGCAGAGGACGGTTTAACACCTCCGTTGGTTTCATCACCAGAATAAAACGTCGAATTTTCGAAATTATTTATTAAAGTATATGCTGTTGCTCTCGAAACTCGAAAATGGGATTTAAACTACAACAAAAATAATTATCATTTCATAAGTATAATATAAGTATAAATAACAATATAAATATAAATGTAATAAATGTAACAAAAGAATAAATGAATAAAAGAATAACGTATACACATAATACATAATATATAATTTATAATAAATATAAATATAAATATAAACATAAATAAATAAATATAAATATAAATAAATAAATACATATATTTAAATAAAAATAACGAAATAAACTTACGTCGTGATCAGAATATTGATGCACTATCTGCAAAAATTTTTCATTTTAGGGATGATTTGCCTCGGATTTGGAAGAAAATACTCATCTTCATCACTGCTGGATGAAGATGAAAGAAAATCCAATATTATTTGAGCGGTTTGTTGATTTACAACGTCTCTGCCCTGTGAAGCCATGTTTTGCACTGAGCCGGCACGAGCTCGGAGAGCTCGTGTCGAGTTTTTGCACTTTCGTGCAAGAACTCGGCACTACATTTCCCAATGAAACAGGACGCATGATTTTAATGCACACTGAAATTCCCAATGAAACGCTCCGACCACAGCGAGTGCGCACTCAGTGCGCACTGATTCTCCCAATGAAAAACGCTATAATTTTGTAGTGCGGTTCCGGCGACTGCGTTGTCGTCGGCGCGAATCTTTTACTGTACGCACTTTTGTCTCAGAATTACGTGGCTCGCCTTAGCGGAGGCTCTGCGTTCGCGTTCTTGCCGCGCCGGTCAGAGCGCGCGTGATTGGCTGCCGCGCTTCGCGCGGGACCAGTCGTCGTGATCGGCGCGTGTAGCGTAATTATGGTCTGAGTTGAAATAATTCCCGCGTCCGGCTTATTAATTTCTTCTTGGTCAACACCTTATCTCTTTGTCTTTCTTTCTTACGTTAACCGCTATTTTTTTTGTTCTTATTTTATTGTATGCCGTCTTTATTATGCACTGCAATATATGTGTTCTCTATCTGTTATATCGGCCTGACTTTACTTAATTTCTCGCTTACCCGTCGTCTCCCGTAAGAGAGCCGCTTCGTCCCTGTCTCTGCTACCCCGCCCCTCTACTGGTTAGAGGAGCTAGCTGGCCGCGTGCGAGCGACGATTTCGCGTTTCGGCATGACGCATTCTCGCGTGTTGTGAATCCGTGTTTAGAGTGGAAAAGTGAACCCGGAGACGCGACCGGTATCATCGCGTCTGGCGCCCAATCTCGCGATTTGGTGCGAGCGTTTGGTGTTTCTCGGTTCGCTCGTCGCTCCCGCGCGTGTTTCGCGAGCTATTCCGTTGTTTGATCGCGTATTTCGCCGTTGCTCTCCGGCGTCAGGAAAAGTACGTGACAATATATATATATATATATATATATATATATATATATATATATATATATATATATATATATATATATCTACACACACACACATATATATATATATATATATATATACTGTGACGTGGCTGTTTTAGCTGCCTCGCCACTTTGCTCTCCGCCAAATCAAAGCGCGGAGAGGGCGCGTATGACCGGGCCGGGCACTGAGCGAGAGAGCGAAATCTCCGGCGGGACTGCGTAACGTTATTAATTTCCTTTATTTATTCGCGGCTTACTTTTTTATGAAAACTTGGGCGCCTCGACTAATGTCGCCGAAGGAGCAACAACGACGAGAGATGTTGACGACAAGAAAGAGAGCGAACGATCGTTCAGGGCCAGCGCACGGGAAAATGCCGACGGAGAGAAGGACAAGGCGAGACCTGGCAAAAAATAAGCGCATCGCAAGAGTCACGCGCGGCATCGAGAATGGACAGGTTAGAGCGGACGAACGGTCAGAGCAAGGGTCGTCGAATGCCGGCTGTCCACCCGAAATAATAGCGACGGAGGATCGTCGCCTCGGAAGGAAGCTGGTGTTGTCCGCGAGGACGGCGAGCGCGGCAAGGATATCGGATGCCGACGGGGACCACACCTGCGGAGACCCAACACTGCGCTGCCGTGACGTCACGGCTAGATAAGGGCGGCCGCTGATAGGCCGCGGCGCTAAGCGCAAGGCACCCTGTGGGAGGGGTAGCGCCCATCGATCGCGCATCGAGCGCGATCTTCTAGGCTTTTGCGTGCGACCCGGTGACGGAAGCGAGCGAGAGAGCTATCGTCCTGATATCGGCGAGTGGTTATAGGTGGTGCCCGGCCTGGCGATCTCTACCCGTGTGTCCCGGAGACGAGGAGGAGGACTGCGACGTTGTCGAGGTGACCCTCTAAACACTTTGTGAAGCCACGAGTTGCCGGTGCCGACTCGCTCGCGCTCTGAGGTGGAGCCATTAGGTTAGGTGTGCGTGTGCGTCCGCCGCATGGTGACTGAACGCACCTTTTTCGTGTTTGGCTGGTTCTCCTCTTCAAGCGTGAAACCTTGTCGAGGCACCCAGCTGTCGGTTGCCGCGTGTGCTTTCGCTGTCCCGCCGTAGAAACTCGCGGTCGACCGGCTCCCGAAAAGCCTCAAAGCCCTCGCGCACGAGCGCGAGTCGTGTTACGGCCGTGATCGCACGGCCGCCCGAGCTATCGGTGCATTGTCGTCACGCGCGCATTGGAAGAATTTTGTAATTCTGTTTCGATGATTGCGTTTTCGTCGGCGCGAACCTTTTTACCATACATACTTTGTCTTTACATTACTTGATTCGTTTTAGCGAGAGTTCGGCTATCGCGTTCTCGCCACGCCGCTCAAAACGCGCGTAACTGGCTGTCGTGTTTTGCGCGAGACTGGTCGCCGCGGTCGGCGCGTTTAGCGTAATTGTTGTATGAGTTAAGATAATTCCCGCGTCCTGCTCATTATTCTTTTTGGCCAACTCCTTATTTCTTTTGTTTTTTTTTCTTTACGTTGGCTTATAATTTTTCCTTATTCTGGTGAATGCCGTCTCTATTATGCACTATAATACATGTGATCTCTACCTGTTACATGGGCCTAGCTTCGCTTAAATTCTCGCCTACCCGTCTCCTCCTGTAAGAGAGCCGCTTCGTCCGTCTCCGCTTTCCCGCCCCTCTACCGGTTAGAGGAGCTAGCTGGCCGCGTGCGAGCGATGATTTCGCCCTTTGGTATGACGAGCTATCGCGTGGTGTAAATCCGCGTTTGGCGTTAGAGAGTGTACCCGGCGACGCAATCGATATAATCGCGTCTGGCGCCCAATTTCGTGATTTGGTGTGCACGCAGTCATCGGTACTTTCGTCGCTCTTGCGCGCACTTCGTGTATAGTCTCCGCTATCTAGTTTGATCGCGTATTTTGCCGTTGCTCTCCGGTATCAAATAAAATACGTGACAATATATATATATATATATATTGTGACGTGGCAGTTTTATCTGCCTCGCCACTTCGTCCTTCGCCTAAGCGTAGCGCGAGGAGGCGCGTACGATCGGGCCGGGCACTCAGCGAGAGAGCGGAATCTCCGGCGGGACTGCGGAGCGTATTATTTTATTTACTCATTCGCGGTTTATTTCATGTAACCGCGGGCACCTCGACAAACGTCGCTTAAGGAGCAGCAGCGGCGAGGGAGACGGAAAAAGCGACAGGAAAAAGAGAGGGCGATCGTCCAGAGCCGGCGCACAGGAAGCCGCCGACGGAGAGACGGACGAGACAAGACGTGGCGACAGATAAGCGCCACGTAAAGGAGGCTCGCGAGTGGCACAGCTGATGGACAGGCTGGGGCGGACGAACGGCCGGGACGAGGGCCGTCGAATGCCGGCTGTCCATCGAGGAGGGTAGCGGCGAAGAGTCGTCGCTGGGAAAATTCTGCTGCTGTCGTCCACAAGGACAACGAGAACGACGAGGATGTCGGATGCCGACGGGGACCGCACGACACCTGCGGAGACCCGACACTGCGCTGCTGTGACGTCACGGTTAGATAAGGGCGGCCGCTGATAGGCCGCACCGCTAGGCGCAAGGATATTGCGCACCCTGTGGGAGGGGTAGCGCTCATCGATCGCGCATCGAACGCGATCCTCTCAGCTTTTGCGTGCGACTCGGCGTTCGGCGTAGACGGTGCTATCGGAAGCGAGAGCGTGGGATATCGTCCTGAGTTACCAGGAGGCGGCTATCGGGTGTCCGGCCTAGCGATCTCTGCCCGGGGTCCTGCAGACGAAGAAGAGGACCGTGCAGAGAGTCGAGGTGACCCGTCTAATCGCTGTGTGAGGCCACGAGCTGTCGGTGTCGACCGGCTCGCGTCCTGGGGTGGAGCCTTTAGGTTAGTGTGCGAGTGCGTCCGCCGCGTGGCGATTGAACGCACCTTGCTTCTCGGTGTTTGGCGGGCTCTCCACCTCAAGCACGAGACCTCGTCGAGGCACCCAGCTGTCGGCTGCCGCGTGTGTTTTGACGGTCCCGCCGTAGAAGTTCGCGGACGACCGGCTTCCCGGGAAGCCGCAAAGCCCTCGTGCACGTGCGCGAGTCGTGTTACGGCCGTGATCGCACGGCCGCCCGGGCTATCGGTGCGTTGTTGCAGCGTGCGTGTTATATTAATTTTGCAGTGCGGTTCCGGCGGCTGCGTTGTCGCCGGCGCGAACCTTTTACTGTACGCACTTTTGTCTCAGAATTACGTGGCTCGCCGTAGCGGAGGCTCTGCGTTCGCGTTCTTGCCGCGCCGATCAGAGCGCGCGTGATTGGCTGCCGCGCTTCGCGCGGGACCAGTCGTCGTGATCGGCGCGTGTAGCGTAATTATGGTCTGAGTTGAAATAATTCCCGCGTCCGGCTTATTAATTTCTTCTTGGTCAACACCTTATCTCTTTGTCTTTCTTTCTTACGTTAACCGCTATTCTTTTTTGTTCTTATTTTATTGTATGCTGTCTCTATTATGCACTGCAATATATGTGTTCTCTATCTGTTATATCGGCCTGACTTTACTTAATTTCTCGCTTACCCGTCGTCTCCCGTAAGAGAGCCGCTTCGTCCCTGTCTCTGCTACCCCGCCCCGGTTAGAGGAGCTAGCTGGCCGCGTGCGAGCGACGATTTCGCGTTTCGGCATGACGCATTCTCGCGTGTTGTGAATCCGTGTTTAGAGTGGAAAAGTGAACCCGGAGACGCGACCGGTATCATCGCGTCTGGCGCCCAATCTCGCGATTTGGTGCGAGCGTTTGGTGTTTCTCGGTTCGCTCGTCGCTCCCGCGCGTGTTTCGCGAGTTATTCTGTTGTTTGATCGCGTATTTCGCCGTTGCTCTCCGGCGTCAGGAAAAGTACGTGACAATATATATATATATATATGTATATACAATGCACTTACACACGCGCGCGCGCACACACACACGCACGCACACGCATGCACACGCGCGCACACACACACACACGCACACGCACACGCACACGCACACGCACACGTACCGCACACACTCACACACACACGCGCACACACACACATATATATACATATATATATATATATATATATATATATATATATATATATATATATATATATATACAATTCTGTACAATCAATATATTAAATAAAAATTTATTTATATGTCGACAATGTCGGCGCGCGCGAATAACCCATTGCCAATTCGATATCAAAATCACATTTATTTTTATCATCGAAATAATAGAAAGTAAAAGAATTATAATGCTTGTAGTGGAATATACAGAGCTCTGAAATCATATAGCTATGTATAATTAATTTTCCCGAAATACTGTCTCAAAATTATACATACAATTATCATTATTTTATATAACGTTAATATGTTTATATCTATTTTTGAAAAAACTTCTACATGATTGCAAATTATATTTTTTGTGCAAGATTTCGTCATATAATAAATGACCTATATTTTTCTATTAATTTTTATATATGAATAATTTTACATATATTAAATGAGACGTATGTATAACAAATAATTTTTTTATAGAATTATATATAAACTTGGAAAAATTTAACAATCATGTATCACGCGTGTTGCAACGCGGATCTAGAGATCGAGATCGGAATTCGTGTCTAAAGATGTAGAGGAAAGAAGACAGATGAGCTCCCCATTTGTCGCTGCTCGGCGCAGGCCGATGAGCCGGGAGAGAGCGCTGTTACGACAAGCGAGCGAGCCTCTGCACTGTTCTGCCTAGGATTACGCGGAATTTGTTTGCTAAGTCCCGATTCTCGATTCCCGATTTACTATCGGTACTGAGTATATATAAGTATAGGTACTAGATCCTTTAGTATAAATACTGAATATCTATAGATCCTCACTACTAATATCGGATATCGGAAAAATTGAAACGCTAATTGTAAGTGAACATCAAGTGACCACGTGAAAAGCGGAAAGCTAATCTGCGGAAGCCTGCGGAAGAACGAGAGGGCATGCCGAGACGTAAGTACAAATAATTTGTTTATTGTGTACGTGTGTATGTGTGGGTGTGTGTGTGTGTGGGTCCCAATGAGAACGTTTATAAATTGTGATCAAAGTTCTCAAATTGTGCAAGCTGTCAAATGCCACACACAAGAATGTTTGTCGTATATGTATGTGCTGATGTGAAGATGATGCGAGCACACACATACATGGCATGCATGCTTGTGTACGGCATGCGACAGGATCCGCAATCTAGGATGTATACCTTGTGTCGAAACACACATACACGCCAGTGAGAAATGATAACGAAATCGGCGTGCGTGCGTGTATGTGTGTATTTCTATACAAATTATACATAGGAATCAGGCATACCTTGTTACCCTGTACAGAAACACACACATACATGCACGCACGCACGTCGGTTTCGTTATCATTTTGTAAGAAATTGCGAACGCAGCAAAGCGAATGGCAGCCATCCGATGGCGCCAGCTGATCCGCGATCAGAAATGCGAGTTGTCATGCTCCAAAATCGTGACCCCGCATGTCACGCAAAATGTTAGAATAAGAGCCAATAGGAAATCTCCACGAGAGCACCGTTTGCTCCGAAACCGTTCGAAAGGGAGATCTCGTGGACTCTGCTATGAGCAAGCTTGCAAACCGGTCGAGGTTCAGGCTGGAGTCGCGTCGTGCCGATTGTCAAGTATTAACCGTGTGGAGTCAAGTACCGAACATTGTACAAAGTGCCGAAATATTAAAGTGTTGTCGCTCTTTGTGTCGTCTTATTTGTCCTGCTCCGTCGCTCAAGTCATTTCAGCGCTATTCTAGAAACCGGGCCCGCCATCATATGCAGCAGAACACGTGGCAGCTGAGTGGAGCTTATGCCGGCCGGTGAGAAAATCGGAGCAAGACAGTAAGTGATTGTCGTGTTGTTGTCGAAAGTCCGTCGAGGCAGTCGCGGTGCCGATCCTGACATATGGGAAAATTTAGACTGTCGTGTCGTCGTAGAAAATATATCAGAAATGTAACTATTTCAATTTCTTACTGGGATGTGTGTGTGTGTGTGTGTGTGTGTGTTTTTGTTTCTACACAAGGTAACATTTGAATCAGGTATCCTAGATTGCGAATCCTGTCGAATGCTACACGCAATCCAGCGAGACTAGCGACAGTGTTGCGCGCGCCGCGGCTACTTGCCCAGACATTGGTCGCTTGAAATACGAAATGAAATTGTCTGTGGCGCGATCTCCTACAGCCAATAATTTTATTTCATATCTCAAGCGACCAATGTCTGGACAGTAGCCACAGCGCGCGCAATTCTAGCCTCATTGATTGCGTGTGGTATTCGACAGGATCCGCAAAACATGAAATCCTTGAACCAAATTCACAGATGTTTCTTATCTGTATTTATTCATTTATTTTCAGCAAAGAGCATAGATAAGACAACGGCGCTAATAGTGAAATCATCGCCGACGCGGACGTTGATGCTGCCGACGCGGACGTCGATGCCGCCGACGTCGCTGCCGATGCCGTCGATGTCACAGACGCTGCTGCCAACGTCGCCAATATCCCCGACGCCGCCACCGTCGCCAATGTCTCCATCTCCGTCGCAACAATCAAATGATCTAAATACTTTGTCAAAAGTAAGTATTTATATTTCTGTTGTGTGTGTGTGTGTGTGTGTGTGCGTACGTGCGTGCGTGCGTGCGTGTGTGTATCAGTATTGAGCGTCAATGAAATGTTAAATCAATTAATTAATTAAATATTTAATTGTAGTGTTTCAATTACAATTAAACTATCAAAAGGACAATTAACAATTAATTAATTGTCAATCGCAATTAAAAATAAAATTTGGTAAAACTTCGGAAGAGCTACAACAGCTGCAATCATGTTGATCTTGATATATGTTATAAAGTCAAGGATACTGAACAACTTTTCCTTATAAAATAATTGGCGCTCGCGTACAGCTTTCGAGATATCTTTAGAGAAAGAAAACACAGTTTTTCTTAATTATTTCAGAAAATATACATTTTACGAAAAAACGTGTCAAATAAAAAATAAAGCTTACAAAAAACTCTACAAAAAAGGTCATATACATATTTTATCTAACTCCAATACTTCAGTCGTTATAATGGGAAAATGTTTTAAAATGAGATTTTTGTCCACATATTTATTAAATTATCGCACCTACAAGTAAATGCTTAAAAGGGGGGAGGGGCGAAGCCCCTCCCCCCTTTTAAGCATGTACTTTTAAGTGTGATAATTTAATAAATATATTCATTTTTAATATTATAAATATACTCTCCTTGGGGACGGGAACCTCGATGGCGGGGTGGGTGTCTTATTTCTATTGTAACGGCTAATATATATATATATATATATATATATATATATATATATATATTCACCCGTCTTCGCCTGTAAGTGCCGCTGGTCGCCGCTAGGTGGTGACCAACTCATAAGTAAAATATGATCTTTTTGATATATATATCGGAACGAGTACGATGACCAGTAACGAGCGCAACTTGCATATAAGCAAAACATTCTTTCTGTTTAGCTATTATTCTGTTGAATTCTCTTCTATATCTTTATTTGAAGATAATGTCTACTACTCATAGCGAGTTTCTACATAAGGCATACGACGAAAAATGGTGCATACAATTGTTAATTTCATATAATATATTTAAAGAAAAAATGGAATGTCCGACATGTGGTACAAATATAAATTTGAATGTCGACACATTAGCATTTCGTTGTGGAAAGAGAAGCACTGTAATGGTTATTAAAAAGAAAAGAAAATCAGTAACGTGTGGTTTCTTTCAATCAGTAAAATTGAATACATGGTCCACTTTGTGCGTTTACCAATTTCAACAGCTTTAAAATTTATTGCACATTTTTTATGGATTCCTGTTCCAAGATACAATTATATCTGCGAAGATCTTGGTCTGTCAGCAGAAACGATTGTTAACTGGAGTAGTTACTGTAGAGAATTGTGCGTGTATTGGACAGAATATAATTCTCAAAAATTAGGTGGGCCCGGTGTAATCGTCGAAATAAACGAAGCAAAATTTGGGAAACGTAAATATAACCGTGGACGTCTAATTACTGGAAAATGGGTTTTCGGAGGCTATGAACGAGACACAAAAAAAATTTTTCTTGTGCCTGTTGAAGACCGCACTGCCGATACACTACCCTGATAGCCATGCATGTTTTGCAAAATCAGGCAACTTAATGCTGAGCATGAATTTTCGACTAGTTGCTGTGTATTTGCTGAAAACGTAACGCATAGTCCTACATATTCAACAACATGAGAGCAGATTTGAGACATTTTATGTCAGCAGATTCAAAGCAAACGGAGAGCAACTGTTGTTTATTCTGTTGCCAACAAAATGACTTCTATTCGTGGAAAACATTTTGCTTTATCAATCATTTTCAACAACATAAGAGCAACGTGACGATAATAAAAAAAGATAATGATGCTGTGCTTTTGTCGTGTATTTGTTAAAAACATTAAATATGTTAATTATTGTCTTGTAGCCAAATAAAATGTCGAAAATGATTTATGTGTGTGTGCGCGCGTGTGAGTATGTGATTGTGTGTTTGCGCGAGCGTGTGTAATGTAATAAATAAACAGGAGTAAATTAATTATTTACTTGGCTATCAGATCGAATTGAAATGGATTTAACAACTGAGTGCTGGCGTTACCGCTAGGCGGCTACGCCGCGGGAGATTTTCTCGTGAGTCGAGTGCGGCCACAGGCGTTATATCTAAGTGCCACCGCGGCGGACACCCCAGCTCATACTTCCGTAAGCTTTCAGGACTTGCTTGTTGTAAGCTCAAGACAAATACTCGCTCTCATTCTTTTCAAACGTGACGTGTGTATGGAACATTGGTCCACATAAAATTTTATATTTTTATATGTAAATAACAATTTGTATTGTTATTTAATCTTGTACATAAATTAAATATTTAATTTAAATATAATTCTTTTTAACAAAGAGGATACAAGAAATACTTTTTTGTAAACTAAACATTTATTAGGTTTACATTAATCTATTCTATTTTAATAAATCTATCTGGATTCCGATCTTATTTTCAATCGGTCTTAATACCGTATTTTTGGTGTAGAAATCTCAATCGATTCGGACTACTTTTTTTTAATCGGTTTTATCGCACATTTTTGGCAGAGTGGTGACAATTCAGCAAAAAGAAGAATTAACTTATTTATTTTTTATATATTTGAAAAAAAAGTACAAAACATATATTTAACCGTTTTCGACATGTTGAATTTTTGCTAAAATTTATGACTTAGCACATGTTGTTGGCAACTTGTTCTTATGTTGCTCTTTATGTATGGCGATAAACCGTTGACAGCAAATACGCAGCATATTGGCAGCAAAACGTGCTGAATTCATATGATGTCAAACCAAAGGCAAATGAGACACACACCTTGTTCTAAATTTGTTGAAAACTAATGCCCTTTGTTTTCGGCAACATTACAGCAACAACACAGACAGGAGGCTATCAGGGTATTAAGCTGTATTAAAGAATGGATCCTTCCTGGTACGACAATTATGTCAGACAAATGGAAAGCATATAATTGTTTATCGTCAGAAAATTATAAGCATTTGTCTGTAAATCATTCCATTAATTTTGTAGATCCAGATACAGGTGCACACACGCAAGCTATCGAACGTACCTGGCGAAAAGTGCGTAGCAATATTTCGAAATATGGCACGAAAGAACCACACTTGATTTCCTATCTTGCGGAATACCTTTTTAAACGTGCATATTCATGTCGTGAACGTATTCACGCATTCTTTCAATTAATGAAAGAATTTCAAGAACACATGATTGCTGATAATTTTGTCGATGAAAGTTTAATCAATATTGATACTTCAATCGACGATTAAGCAATATGATTTCACACACACATACACACACACACGTGGTGGTTTGGAGTCACAAAATACTGCGAAAATGACGAGTCGCAGGGTTCATGCACGTGTAATAATTACACATGCACTCACACATATTTAAAAGTATGATTACGCGTATACCGTTGGTATTACGAAAATTATGCATAGAAGCTTTATTGTAAACAATTTAAGGAGCTTCATTTTTTATTTGACACTTTTTTCTAGGAAATCAATATTTTTCGAGATATATGCAAAAGAATAAAAAAAAACCTTTCTTTTTGTATTTTCAAGATGAAATATGGCCGACCGCCAAATTAAAATACGAAATTCGTTTTCAGGAGTCAAAAATACATAAGAAAAATGTGAGTTCATTTAATTTTTAGCTGCTGTAGCTCTTCCGAAGTTTTACCTAAAATTTTAATTCTTAATTGTCAAAACAACTTATACATTGTGTGTGCCCAATACTGGTGTGTGTACCGAGAAAAAAATTATTAAATTTAAATATTTATTTAAATAGTATTAATGAAATATTTATTAAATATAAATTATATTTTATGTTTCAGAAAATGAAGGCATTAAAAAGAAGTTTACAAAAACTAAACAAAAAAGAAAAGCAACAGAGATACGTTAAAAGACCGGTACTATTCATCGTTGGCTATATACACTAGTGCGTACTTCCCACCACCACCGCCGCTAACATATGCACCATCATTACCACCGCCGCCGCCAACATACGCACCATCGCCATCATGTGCACCACCGTTGCCAGCATATTACCAACCACCACCATCGCCGCCACCATCGTACTATACGGTATATGTGCCTGCAGCAGCAGGGTATTACCGGTATTAAAAAAAGGTAGCACTGCCATCCAGTTAGATACTTCTTGTCATCTTTTCCCACTAAACATTTTGGTCATAATATTGCAGAAATACCATGCTAACATCTCGGCAATAACTAATGTCCCTCTTCTAAAATGTTTCAGCAGAATGTTTTCTTTGTAACGTAATCAACGTACAGAACGTAGCAATTACGTTCTTGTGCGTTGTAATAACGTTACAAAGAAAACATTTTGCTGAAACATTTTAGAAGAAGGATGTTAGCTGTTGTCGAGATGTTAGCATGACATTTCTGTTACACAATGACCAAAATGTTTAGTGGGTTCTTTAACAAGTTCTTCAAAAATCATTAAAAATGAGTATTTTTTTTATGAGTAGAAGGTTATTTTTTGTTACTGTTTGTCAAAAGTAGATACTTTTTTTTAAATAAAATAACTGAATAGCAATGTTGTAAATGCATTTTTTAAATTGTTAACGCACATACTTATATACATTTTATATTATCTTATTTTGCTTCAAAAACTTTGTATTGTGAAAATTATTTTAAAAATAATAATTAACATACCAGATAGCACAAAGAATTAAAAAAAATTTTAAAAAGAATTTAGTTAAATGCAAAAAAATCCAAATACTGATTTTTTTCTTGTTTAAAAAAAGAATTCTTTTTACATTTTTAAATAATAATCTCAATATTGGTGACATAAACCTGAATTCTTTAAAAAATTTTTTTCAATTCTCTGTGCTATCTGGTATGTTAATTATTATTTTCAAAATAAACACATTGATCCAATTCCGTCTATAATCAATAATGTAGCAGAAATGTCATGAAATTCCTGCTGTTTATTTTTATATTCTTATGTGATTCTTATGTAACAATTATTATAATGTATTTTATATAATAAAAACTGTAAAATAATAAAAACTTGTTATTTAGTTAAAAACTCTAGAGTTTCCTATAGATTAAGTTTACTTTTTATATATTTTATATTATCTTATTTTACATCGATAACTTTGTACTGTGAAACCTTTACTATAAATGCTGATATTTATAAACGAGATTGATACTTTCTTTAATTTTACTTGAATATCTTTTCTTGTTATACTTCACAATATAATTCTACACTTGTTCGGTACGCGCGTCATCGTTGTCGCTTGGCGTCTTTGAGTTTGGTTCGTTTTCATCGCATTTTTTTGCGATTGCCCTATTTTCATCGCCTACTCCGTTTTTCTCGCGAGTTTTCCCTTGGCAATAAGCCTCAGTTTGCGCATATTCCCATAAAGCGTCGTGCGTCTTAGACAGATGAATATTCGCGTTTCCGATTGTCTTTTTGATCCCGATTTCTGCGCTGTTCTCGCGCTCTGCGATCGCAATTATTCATAATTCAGCCACTGATGCGTGCGGACGTATTTGTACATTTTTTCATTTAAGTTTTTCAAGCGTGTCGATATTCTTGTACCCCGTTTTCGCAAAAGCTGTAGTGTGTTCAAAATTTTTAAATAAAGTTATTAAAGAAATTAGAGAATCAGCCAGCAATTCTCGACCGCGCGGTTCTTGTGAATTATTTGGTGCGGGACGCGCGAACAGGGCACAAGCCCCAGATTTTGAGAGCCATTCTCGAATCGAACAACACTTAGATATTTCTTTTTAAGCAAAATTAATATAAAGATATACATTTAAAATATAAAGTCAATAGAATTATTAAAATATAAAAATACCTGTTAAGGGGGAAACCTCATTTATCGGGTCAAAAAAATCGATTTTTTGGAAATAGTCTTAATCGATTGTTAAACTATTCAAGAATATTCCCTGAAAATTTCAAGTCGGTATCTGCAGTATTTACGAAGTTACGAAGTTAAAGCGGACGGGTCGGGTGACGAGTTCAGACAGGCCTAGGCGACCTCTCGGGCGGTCGCGTTTATACCTGCGTTCTCAAAAACCTTCAAAGCCATCTTAGATTTGAATCCGTACGGCAATGACTGTCCTGTAAAAAAAAGTGAATGCGTTGGGCATGTCGAGAAACGAATGGGCACAAGACTTCGAAATGTAAAAAAAGATAAGGAGCTCGGAGGACGTGGAATGTTGACCGATGTACTGATAAACAAAATAACTCGATACTACGGATTAGCCATACGTCGAAATACTGATTCGGTCCAGGGCATGAAAAAAGCCATTCAAGCAACACTCGATCATCTAACATCCATCGACGAGACACCGAAACACGGAAATTGTCCGGCTGGAGCTGATAGCTGGTGTAAGTGGCGCAAGCCTGAGGCAGGTTGTGCAGCGTCATTTAAACATCCCCCTCCTCTTCACCCAAATGTTGAGAAACATTTGCAACCAATCTTCGACGATCTTTCGAATGACAATCTTTTGGAAAGGTGTTAGGCGGTTACACACAAAATGCAAATGAATGTTTTAATTCGACCGTTTGGCGTTTATCGCCTAAACACATTCACAGTGGAGCAAAAATCGTCTGCATTGCTGCGTATATTGCTGCATCAATATTTAACGAAGGCTACAATGCAGTATTGATGATTATGAACAAATTGGACATAGAAATTGGGATACAGGCACACAATTTTGCCATAGCGAAGGACGAGAAACGAATAACCACACAGAACCGCCGAAGCTATAACAGCTCAAAAAAGGCAAGAACGGCTCGTAGGATGGAGATGATGGCACAAAACGAGTTCTACGAGGAAGCGGAGGGGCTACTTTATGCACCTGGAATCGCTGATTAGCCTGAGACTGCCGTAAGTTGTGAATATGTAATATTTTTATGCATCTAAAACTTTAAACGCGTTTTTCTCGAAACACGTTTTTTCGATTTTGTGTACACGATTAAGAGAAATCTACTGAACCGATTTGGTTTCACGACCTCTCATTTTAAAGATAATTAAATTCTCTTCGATGTGACATTAATTGTTTTTTTAAAAAAAAATTTTTTCATATTTTTTTTGTATTTTAAAGTCGATTTTTTTAACGAAAAACGCATTTTCAATTTTCAACTGTGTAAAAACATGCAATTTTGACTTTTTCTTTAAAAAATCGAAATGTCACATAGAAGCTAGTATCATAAACATTACAAAAAATTTTGGTTTTTTTGTTTCAGATCAAAATTAAGGACGCTACAGTGTACACAGCGGAGACACACCATAAGCGAAGCAATATTATTATGGCGTCCGTTTATATAGTAAACATCTTTTTTTTTTTATGAAAAAATTCCTGTGTACTCTTTGATTGTGTACTAAATTGTCATAAAAATTTCAAAACGTTTCAGTTTATTACACCCAAGAAAAAAATTCGTGAAAATCATGTATTTTTCGACCGTGTAAATGAGGTTTCCCCCTTAATATAAGAATCCCAGATAACACACAGAATTAGAAAAATATTCAGGTTTATGTTACCAATTCTGAGTTTATTTTAAAATGCAAAAAAATTGTTTTCCTTACTTTTTCTTTCTTTTTCAGAAAAAGGATTCTTTTTACATTTCAAAATAAACTCAGTATTGGTGACGTAAACCTGAATTCTTTTTTAATCTTTTTAAATTTTCTGTGCTATTTGAATATTAATTATTATTTTCAAAATAAATACATTGATCTAATGATGATTCCATCTGTAATCGATTAAAATGTAAAAATTCCTGCTGTTTATTTTCATATTCTTATGTGATAATTCTTATGAGAAATATATTGTATTTTACAATGATTATAAAATACGTTTAATATAATGAAAACTTTTCATTTAATTAAAACCTCTAGAAAGCCTTCTATAGATTAAGTTTTCTTTCTATACATTTTATATTATCTTATATTACTTCGATAACTTTGTGAAACCTTTACTATAAATGTTGATACTTATGAACGAAATTGATAGTTTCTTTAATTTTACGTGAATACCTCTTCTTATTGTAATACTTAATGTTACATCTTTATCAAGCATTTTCACCCATATAATAAAACATTCATATACTCTCTAAATTGAAATCAGTGTATTATTCACTGAAAGACAGTGAATAGTCTGTTTTCGGTGATATACTTACAACTATTTTATTTAGTGATATATGCAGTTTTTCAGTGACATTACACTGATTTGGTCAGTGAGAATATTTCCTTTTTAATCGGAATCACTGAAAAATAGTGAACAGTCACTGATGATACTGTTATAGAACTGTAAATCAGTAAAATTCCATTGATTCAGACTTAGAGAGTAGGTAATGCAAAACAAAAGGCTGCGTTTCGAAATTTATTGTTAGTACTGAAAATCTACAGTATACGTAACGTTTACAGTATACGGAATTATAAATTTTTAGTACTGTATATCAGAATGCCAAAGAATTCAAGCCAGCTCGTCGAGTTGAATTTGTTTGACAGGAAACCTAACCTAGTAATCGGCTAGCTTAGATTCAATCAGTGTTGCCAGGTCTATTAAAATTTTGTCATCAGATCAACAATCATTTTGTCACCAGATTTAAAAAGAAAATCACCAGAATATTGAGCTCTTATTTTCTAATTTTAAGACTCAATATTTCATTTCTTATAAATTTTGAATAAGAATATTATTTTAACCGTTATAATTTTATAAGAATTAATTTCAGAGAAATTAACATTAAGTCAAATTTTTCAAGAAATATTCTTCTATCAAGTAGCAATTAAGAGATGGGAAAATTTAGTTACTTAATTTGTAACATTTTTCTTAATCAAGAAAAATATGAAAAACAAACTATAAACATACATTTTCAATAAGTAAAAAAAAATCTTTTTGTATTGTTAAATAATGTTTTTATTGAAACATCTATTGAACATATTACATATTAATTTTCTTTTCTCTTCTTTCGCGTGCGATTTTCTACAGCCAATTTCTTAAGTTCTCACGATTTAATCTTGAACTGTAAGGGCTGCTTACAGTTAATATTTACGAGTAAACCTCGAGAATTCCGGATGATCAGACGCCGATTGTTCTCCAATTTTTTAGAGTTTCTTATGTCAAAGTATGAAGAAATATTAAATATCGTAACAGCGGTACATATTAATAAAATATAATTAAAACAAACTAAAATTACTTTTAAGAATAATTTACAAAACTGAAGCAACAGTTGAATATGTATTACTGATGTTATTGAAAATAATATTTTTTATTTATACATAGTATTGTTCATTTTCAGTAACATGTCAACAGTTGCTTGAATTTGGTAACAATTAGAATCACTCAAAATTTGCTTTGTATGCAAAATCCCATTTAGGGTATCAGTGCTCAGTCGGTTTCTTATTTTGTTTTTATTTAAATTAATTGTTGAAAAAATGCGTTCAACAGAAGCATTGCTGTGCGGTAAACAAAATATCAGTCTTACAAACTTACTTAAATTTAAAAACAGCATGTCATTATCACCTTTTTTGATGTCTCTTACATCTTTCCAAAATGATAATGCATCTTGATTAAAATTTATATCACTATTACGCAACATTCTCCATTTTCCATCTAATTCGTTAGTCATCAACAAAATTTGGAAAAGCAGCAGCTGCTAATGATAAACTAGAAATCGATTTTATATTTGTAGGTTCTAAAAATGACTAAAAACTTTTTAATGATTTAACCAAAGCAGAATTAAAAGGAAATCTTTTGTAAATTTGGTGGGCTACTTCAATGTAAAAATTTAAACATTTTTTTCTAAAATTATTTTTCTGTATTTCAAATAATTTGCAATTGCTGTTATTGAAAGCAATTAAAACTTTAGGATCCAAAAACATATTTTCCAACTGCATAAAATTATGTGGATTTAGATATTGTATTTACGATATGTCTGTGGATTGGATATAATCTTCTCTTAAACAGCATTCTAAAATTGTCTTATAGGCACTAGACATTTTAGAATAGATCACATTAATTTTAAGGCCTTCTGTTTGAAATTCTAAATTTAAATTAACTAGAATAGGTAATACATATTCTAGAAATTCAAGATAAAGTTTAATAGTTGGATCTGAAAACTTAGATATTTTCGCATAATACATTCTCTAAATTTAAAAATTCGGATTGAAAATATAACTGCAATACGTTATACGGTTCTAATACTTTTTTTTACTACTGATAAAATTGATAACCATCTCGTTTGTGCAGGTTTAAGTAATTTGTGAGGCTTTACATTCACAAATTCTTGAAATGATTTAAATTCACTTTGACGTTTGAAACTATATTGCAAATAAGTATATATGTTCCTCACAAATTCTTCGACTTCACTAGGTAATTCAGCACAGGCATAGGATGCACAAAGTGCAAGCAAATGACACAAACATTTAAAAGTATAAATATCAGGTATATCTGTGGTTAATAAAGTTTTTAAGGAGTTATGATCACCCATCATAGAATTAGCACCATCAGCAGCATAAGCTATTAAATTCTCCTTATAGGGAATAC